>NC_081406.1:256714559-257344559 GCF_030272615.1 Cryptomeria japonica
CATTATGGTATGGTACATAATAAATTAGAGTGTAGATTCCTTAATACTTCATCCAACCAACCATCACATTATGGAGGGAAGAATGGAATACATAAGGGATGCAAGTAGCACATAAGTTCCATTCAAGTACGCCAACCATGAGTGGGGCCAGGAGGCTGAATGGCAGGTGTCACTGTACTATCGGGCTTGATGGAAAGGAATAAGCTTGAGGCACCTTATATGATTTTCTGAGGGACTCCATAATGAGGATAGGTTATTAGGGAAGATATCATTGAATCCCACATGCACATTATGCAATTTACAATGATGATTAGGATTCTCTTATAATATTGCTGGTTATATGTTTTTTCATCTTTTATAATGATAACTAACCTGGTTGCAAGGTCTAAATAAAGACTTAAAGTGGCAAGTTGCACTTCCTTAATAGAATTAATACCTCATTTAGTGTTCTAGGGTAAAATATGTGTATATTCCAATAAGGAGACATTACAAAGACCCACATACTCAGGCTAGGACAAAGGTACATGTTGTGACGTTTTCACACATCGCCCCATTGCAAATGGGGAACCCACCACTTTTTTCTTAGGCTTAGGTGTTTAGTTAGGTCGTCTTAGGTCGATGAGTTTAGTAGCTATTAGCTCTTGCCTATGAGGAGTGAATATGTCTTGTCAAGTCAGGATTGAGGTTGTGTTGTCAACCTTGTCAAGGTGGTTAATGTTGTTGAAGGTTGTCAATTTGCATGTCAAAGGGCATTGGGGGTTCAAGATGGCATGAACTAGGGTTTTGATGTGAAACCTGACAAAGGCATGGTTTTATTCAAAAGATCAATCTTGATAGATGTTAAGCTTAACAATATCAAGTTTGTATTGTAAAGCTATCTAATTTGGCCAATCAAGTCTCAAACTGTAAAGCAAGTCAGTTTCACCACTCAAGCTTTGCACTACAAAGGGTCTTTGACTGCAAAGGTCTTCAACTACAATGCTCCCTCCAGAATTGACCTTTGTCAGCAATGACCCCCTTGATTTCCAAAATGGACCTTTGCCGGCAATGACCCCCTTGGTTTCCAAATTGACCTTTGTCGGCAATGACCCCCTTGATTTCCGAAATGGACCTTTGCTAGCAATGACCCCCTTGATTTCCAAATTGACCTTTGCTAGCAATGACCCCCTTGATTTTTGAAATGGACCTTTGTTGGCAATGACCCCCTTGATTTTCGAAATGGACCTTTGCTAGCAATGACCCCCTTGATTTCCGAATTGACCTTTGCCGGCAATGACCCCCTTGATTTCCAAAATGGACCTTTGTCGGCAATGACCCCCTTGATTTCCGAAATGGATCTTCGCCGGCAATGACCCCCCAAAAATCCGATCAAGTGTCAAATGAAAAAGGTCATCCAAAGTTCCGCCATGATGCTATGAGGGCAACAGTCATAAGAAATTCCGACTTAGAGCTTAAGTGGCAATGCCAACTCAAAATTCCACCTTCAAAGTGGCAAAGTACTTGTGAATTTCTGATTTGAGGCCTAGTACTTGTGAATTTCCGATTTGAAGCCTAGATGGCAAAGCTCTCTCTATCAGCCGACTTAGTGTTAGAAGGTGGCAAAGGTCTTATCAAAATCCGCCAAAGATGTAAAGGTCACAAAACGAAATGTCAAGTCAACCACCCTAGGGAAAGTAAAGTTTAAATTTTTTTATTATACCAAGTCGGCCTTATCCTCAAGGGATGTGACTCTTACCTCCAACACCTTTATAAGGAGACCTGATGCAATCATTTAATCACCTCTTCAAGGTGAATTCTTCCTTCAGCAAGAAAGCGAACTCAATCAGCAACAAAGCGAATTCTTCCTTCAGCAAGAAAGTAGATTCTTCCATCAAATCAAAGCGAGAATCAATTTGCAATCAAAGTTAATTCAACAACAATCAGGCAAATTTCAATCAGCAATGAAACAAACTCAGTCACAATAGGTGCAGGTTCAACAATCAAGAAGGGCGAATTTGTCTACATAGACAAAGCAAATTTGATCATTGCACATTTGCAAGAGGGGTGAAAATTAATTCGATATTCATAGCTGCATCTCTGGAAATCATGATTTTCCTTCCACAAAAATGATTTTGATTGAAACACTCATCTACAAGGGAGGCGAATTCACCTTCAAGTAGCAGTTTTGACAGATTTGATCATTTCATTGATCAAACACACAGTGACAAGGAGAATGGAATCAATTTGAAGATCATTATTCTGATTTTAAAGGCATTTTCAGATCAGAATCTCTGTGTAATCAACCCTACATTTGCATATAAAAGGTGGAATGAGATCTCCAAACATGTGACAAAGACCTTGAAGAACTTCCAAATCAGATATGGGAATGAAAGATGGAATCACCATCTCATCATCGTTTTGATGGTATACCAAATTGTAGGTTTATGAAACCTATCCATGTGTTTTTAATACTATTTTTGTTTATTTTGCAGGTAACAAAGGATGAAGATACGAACCGCAAACAACATCAAGAACAATTCAAGAGCATGGAGGAAGATTCAAGACATTGCAAAATGAGAGACTTGGATTCGATAAGAAGACAATATGAAAACAAGGTTCGCACTATAAAGAGGTGATTAAGGAATCAAAGACAGTTCAACATCAAGATCAAGTTCGAGATTTGCAATGCAAAGATTAGAATCAAAGCATTTGTCAGAAAGGAAGATAACTTACATGATGGAAGAATGTTTTACAATCTTGAATTCCCTTCCGAAATCCAAGAATCAAAGCCAATACATTGAGAGTCTAATCCCACCAAGTGTATCATGAGCGAGGAAGATCAATCAAAGTCATCACACAATCTACATCAAACATGATCAAGGAAGTAGATAGTTTCAGAAGAGTTAATCAAAGTTCGCTTCTCATCATCATCACATCAAGCTTTGCGTAAGTGACTAATGATGAGTATCAAGAGATATTGCAATACTCATTCGTGATGATGAACCATGTCTACAAGTGCAAGATGAGATGGCGTCCTAGTCATCATCATAGTCACTACTCCACCAATCAGAGGAGGTTCTGCATCAGCATATCCAGATTCAATGAACCGGGCTCATTCATGGGGGCACAAACTTCAATGTACCTACCCCCACTATCTATTGGTCAACTATTCTAAAGAGGACATGTATCCCAATGTTGTAATTATTTCATTGGCTAAGAAGAGTTTGTTGTAACAAACCCTAACTAGGGTTTTCATTGTAAAATCTTGGCCATTGATGGAGATTCAATCCAGGTCATTCATTGTAATGAGCTCTTTCTATAAAGCTCAAAGCTCTTCATTTGTAAGGGTTAATAATAGAATGGTAATCGTAAGTAGCAAAGGAATAGTGAATAGAGCTTAGATAGTAGCTAGAGTAGAGTAGGAGAAGGCAGAAATTGTTGTCAAAGTTGTAAATAAACTTCCTTTCATTGAAGTTATGGTGGAATGTGTTGTTTCTTTACAAAGTGCATGGGTTCTTGTTGGATCTTCATGTTAGATGATGAATAATTCAACTGAATGGAAGAATTTGTTGAATGCATTTGTGTGAAATCCGTTTAGTCCATACCACTAGCCTCTTGTTGATTGTAAGTGTGCCTTGTGTAGTCAACTAGAGTGATATGAGCTTAACTTCAAATTGTTATATATCCATTGTTTATGCATTAACTTGAATGGTAATCAAGGTTTGATGATAATGATTTGAAAATCTTTGAATTATCCCTTAGAAGATTGCATTGAGCTTGTGTCAAATTGTTCAGTTTGATGGTGAAACCTTGCCCAGTAGGATTCCATCGAATCATTCGCTCTTCTCTTGCATTCTTAGGATTAAAATAGACTCTCTAAACCCCATGCTTTTGCTCTTTCTTTAATTTCCCAGCAAATAGTAAGAATGTAAGTACCAACGATTCAAGCATTCAACAATTCAACGTATGTCCCCTTTGTGATTCCAGCATAATCATATCAAACCAACGAGTTTATCCACACGTTGTGACCCGACATATAAGAACCTTGGAGTTATCTCAAGTGATCCTTAAGCGAATCTTCAACATTTGAGTAACTTTGATCAAGAGAGGATAAGATATTTTTGGGTATTTTATTATGTGTTAGACTGTGCATAAAAAACACATCAACAGTATGAAGGCTTTGCAAATTACGAGGAAAAATGATGGTGTGAAGTGTCTTTAGAGAGCAACCCATAGACCTAAAAAATCTGTAATTGTCATTTGAACTATCTTAATAGAAAACTAAGTGCCTATATAGACAGAACTAAACAGTATAACGATAAGTTCATACAAATATTCTTCATATATGCCCAGAATTTGCAGCAAACTGGTTGTTATGCCAATTGTTCATGGTGTCGAATACAAGTAAATCCAGATCTGTCCAATAATTCAATTAGCAAATAACGTTGCTCTTGTTGGACTTTATAATTTGATTCGTAGGGATTGTTCCATTTCATCGATTAAATGATATTAAACCTGTAACAATTCAGATCTATCTCACTTGGAATTATAAACATTTCAAAAATTGTGTGCTGAATCTATCAACCTTACCAGAAATAAAGCAACATAAGTTGAACATGCCTGCATATGTGACCCATTAAATCACTGCTAAGTTCCTAACAAATGTTGAGTATGGCCATTCAATAAAAAAATAATCCCTCCCTAATTTGGAAATAATTCTCTAGCAGTTCAGAATACTCAAAAAAATACAGGAGAAATTATTAAAAAAAGTATAAAGAAATTCAAGTCTACACATTATCTGGAGCTCGATTAAAATAGAAATTGCACAGGTATCTAAGACCCAGATACTCAGACTAGGACAAAGGTACAAAGGCCTTGCAAATTACTCACAGAACAAGAATGAGGAAAAATAAAGGGGTGAAGTGTCTTTAGAGAGCAACCCATAGACCTAAAATATCTGTAATTGTCACTGCCCATAATCCAATGACAGTATACATACATAAAATAAGAATAAAAGAGTTAGTTAAATACCAAAGACAAGTGAATTAACATATCAAAAAAATTCTGCCCAACAAAAACAGAATATGTAGCAGAAGCAGAAACTTGTCAGATTTCTGAAATGCTTAGAGCACGAGACTGAAATAGTGAAGTCTATGTAAAGAACTGCCAAAACATCTTTGATATAAACCATGATGAAACCCAATAGTGAAGCAGATAGTGTCTTATCTACCTTATTTTCCTTTATGTTTCAATTTTGTAGACACATTTTGCATATTTTTAAGGATCTCACTGATAACTGATGAATTACATATTACACATTAGAAAGGATTCAATTATCCTATATCTTCTTGTCTAGGATTATTTGTATATATACCTGTTTCATCCATCTGAAATGCTTCAGAAAGTTTGTCACATTTAGCTTTCAAACGTGACTCAATCTCAAGAATGAGAGACATCTGATAGCCAGTGCCATCCTGAAAAACCAGTAAATTAATTATTTAATATACCTGTTAATAAGTAAATACAATTAAGTTGTATAATATTCTCATTTACTGTGAGCAATTTCTCGGTGTAATGTCCCCTTTTGGGATATTACTGATTTTTGCTCTGAAAAAGCAATTCCAAATTAAGATAAGAAATACAATACACTAATGAATATAAAATTACCCATTTCAAATGCCCTTTATAAGATAATCTAGGTTTAGGTCCTCCAAACTAAACAAATCACTAGAAACTGACATTAAAATCATTAAGTATTAAAAATCCATGATAATATCTAAATTCATATAAACATCCTTCCAATTTAATCAATACACCCTAATATCATTAATGTTTATTCCAAGGTGAAGTTGTTGAGGGAAAAATGGCGTTGTAGGTACGAGATACAGCTCATGCTACGGCCAACCGGCCTTAGCAGAGCCTCTTTGAGCCTTTTTGCTGTGCTGGGAACTGCGATCAGGGGTGTTTTTGCATAGTGCGTGGGTGAGCAGGGTGCATGGAGGTGTGTAAGGGTTTTTCTGCAGTGGTTTGGGGATTTCTATCTGGGATTTTGTGGCTTGGGGGTAGTCCAGGGTACTGATCTTGGTTGGGCAGGAGTTGATCCTTCTGTTTAGGGTAATGAGATGTATAATGCCATCTGGTATTGGGATGAATAATGGCAGTAACGGGGAAAATGTGGCATGCCCCCAAACTAAGAATAAATCAAAAACTATATCCATATAAATAATGCTTGGGCGATTGTCTTCTGAGAAGCTGACCCAGGGGCAATAAGAAAATTATAAATAAAACAAGCAGTGATTATTTATTTTCTAAAGACAAGCAGGACAGTGGTCCAATAAGGGTCAGCATAGAAACCCTAAGGGCAGAAAATTTCCAAGGGCATTCAAATAGAATTAATTAAAAAATAAGTCAAATGAGGACCAACCCTACCTAAAGCAGCACCTCCTTGAGAGGATTTAATAATAAATTAACTATGTTTTCATTAAGGCCGACCCTTCTTGGAGTGTCGCCTCGATTGGTGAAGAGGTATGCTGAGAGGTATAAAGGGGTAATCCAAGGAAGATGAAGGGGGGAAAAATAGAAGAAAAGATTCAAGGGTATAATAGCAGACATAAGCAGAGATAAACCCTAAAGCAGCAAGTTAACAAGACAGCAGCAGCAGCAACAATAATATATCAAAGCAGCAATTCTGTTATTCTAGAAGGCAATCAATACCAACTGTGATTATTAGTAAAGAGGCAAACACTCATATTGTGTGATTAATATATACAAGTGGTTAGAATATTCAAAAGGTGCTTGAAGCAACAATTAATGGCAGCAATTGGTTATGAGGGAATATCATTAAGAGATCGGTTATGAAAAGACATTAGGGACAACAGCCTCCAAGAGTTGTCTCTCTTCAAGAGACATGAAGTTATAACCGCAGGAAGACCACAAGGGAGGAGGCATAAAGACAATATTCCAATTAGCATTGGGGCTCACACAATCCAATCAGTTCATCAGACATCAGCGATCAGGCACATAGATAGATCAAACCAGCGATTACTATTTATTGCAGGCCATAGCATTCCTCTTCAACAGTGGTATGCATGAGATGTATGCTTAGTATGCATGATGAAGATATTTACCCAGCATATTATTTCTTATGTGAATTGCTAATCTTCCTAGATTCTTAATTTATTCATTTAGTCTCCCAAGGAAACAATTACGTATGTGTGAGGAAGGGAAAACAAGGAGGGAGAACGGCTATAGGATTCCTCACTAAGCACACCACCTCATATGAATGCCGGAAGCCCACATGAGGCCAAGAGGGATGGTATATCCGCTATTGGGCCTAGGATAGAGGATCGCTTTGGGCACCCTACTGTAGGTTCTCCTCCAACGTCTACATTGATCAATTGGTGGGATGGATTCAAGGGAGTCTCAATCATAGGAGGGTGAATAAGGGTGGCATGATGAGGGAGAACAGCTATAAGATTCCTCACTAGGTACACCACCTCATATGGATGGTGGAAGGCCACATGAGACCAAGAGGGATGGTATATCCGCTCTTGCTCTTAGGGTGGAGGATCACTTTGGGCACCGTATCA
Source organism: Cryptomeria japonica (assembly GCF_030272615.1). NCBI lineage: Eukaryota > Viridiplantae > Streptophyta > Pinopsida > Cupressales > Cupressaceae > Cryptomeria > Cryptomeria japonica. The sequence goes on from NC_081406.1 coordinate 256,722,128, forward strand.
TGTCTCCTTATCTGAGTTCCATTATGGTTGAACCAAATAATAAATTAGATATTTTATATGATTAAAATGACTATGAATATATGTTCTTTAGCCCTGGTAATGGTTGATCTTATGAATTGTATCTCCAATAATTGTCTAACATGAACAGGATAAAGGGAAAACTCCTATGATGGAAGACAAAGAGGGTTTCATCCCAAGGGAAGAGGGAAAAAGTGAACTCTGAAGAATAGACAACTTGATGAGGTGTTTAACAAATTTGATGTGCTGGAAGATTAAGACCAGGCTGATGAGATTCTTGTAGGAATGACTATTGGCCTGGAATCAATGGGTACAAAACAAATAGTTGATGAGAAGGACAATATTCTTCCTATTGACCCACAGGTTGGTGGTCTAGATTCTCATATGGATATAGATATTCCCTTGCTAACTTCAAGAGAGTTGATAACAAGTGGGAGCAAAGAGGTGAAAGATTGTCCAGGTGCAGCTACTTAAGTAGCCAATCTAGAGAAAGACTCCCAGGATGGTGGTAAAATTAAGGGAACCCCGCTTGCATTGGGACTACAACAAAAACTCTCGAAAAGGAGTCTCCAACGAAGCCTCCTAAGGTGGGTATGAAGAAAGATTAGGAAAAAGTGAAATTAATTGGTGAGACTTTGGTTGAGTCTAGCTTGGTGAAAACCATTGATTCCCATCTCTCTCCTTTCCAAAAATGATAGCTCTCTCATGGAATGTAAGGGGTTTGAATAGTATCCCTAGACAAAAGGCTATTTGAGATTTGATTCGTTCTCATTCTCCAAATATTGTCTTCACTCAGGAGACTAAGATGTTTGTAGAGGGTATGTTGAGCTTAGCTTCTAGGATCTAGGCTAGAGGTCAATGTCAATGCATTGGGGTGCACGGAAGTTCCGATGGTGTGGCTTGCCTTTGGAATCCAAGAAAAGCTATCCCTTTATGGAATTCTAGCAGATCTTCACTGACTATGGTTGCTTCAAGTATGGAATCTAGTGAAGTTAATCTCCCCACCAATGTATATGCTCCAACTAATCTCTCAAGAAAGTCTTTGCTTTGTCTCATATTAGGATGGTTAGATCCCTTGCCCCTTATTTACCATGGATTCTTAAACAGGATTCAATGTTATTTTAAGTATGAATGAAAAGCGGCGAGGTACTATCAAGCTTGAGCATTACTCTAGGCTCTTGAAAAATAATATAGAAATCTTGAACTTGGTTGACATAAAGCCATCTAATGAAATGTTTACTTGGAATAATAGGCAATGGGGTGTTGATACTATCTCTGAGAGGCCAGACAGGTTCTTGGTGTCCAATTTTTGGACTGGAGATAGTTGGACTTCCAACTCAAAGACTCTGATCATTGGCCGATCAAACTTTCAGCTACTTTCTACAAAACCTCTAAAAATCCATCTTTCAAATTCCAACTTATGTGGCTTCGAGACTCCTCTTTACAAGAGTTTATAGCAGATTGGTGGTCCAAAGCGAAGTTTGCGTTTGGAAAACAATGTTTTCCTTTACCAAGAGACTTCAATATGTTAAGTATATGCTGAAAAGATGGAATAGGCAATTTTTTGGCAATGTTTTGGGGCTAAAGCTGATGCCCAATCTTGTCTGGATATAATCACTCGTTAGATCCGAGATCATGGCTTAACAGAGGAATCCTTCAAATTAGAAGCAACAACTATGAAAGATTTGGAGGAATGGGAGTTGCACGAGGAAAATCTTTTGGAAGCAGAAGTCTCGTATTGATTGGTTATAGGAAGGAGATAGAAACACTGCCTTTTTCCATAACTCTGTTAGGGATAGCAGGCAAAGAAATCTCATTACCTCTCTTAGGTCCTCTAAAGAGAATCAACTTTCTTCTTTTAAGACAATTTCGAGAGAGATTATTCAATTCTATTCCACTCTATTTACTAAAATTAGCCCCATAGCTCAAGAGGAAGAGGATCTTATTTTGGAGTGTATTCTCTCTTTGGTTTCTAATGAAATGAATGATCATTTAATCCAACACATTACTCTGAATGAATTAGAAGGAATCATGTTTCAAATGAAGAAAGGGAAAGCTCTTGGATCGGATGGTTGGATATTGTCAAATTGGACCTTCTAGAGGTGGTTGTGGAATCTCAAAGGAATAAACAGATGCTAAAAGCCATGAATGCTATGTTCCTTGCTCTTATTCCTAAGAGAAAGGGAGCTGATTCTTTGGACCTCTTTAGACCTAAAGCCCTATGTAATGTTGCTCATAAAATTATTACTAGGTTGATTGCTTAGAGACTCAAGTCATGGCTTAACGATCTAATTTTAGAGGAGCAAGGGGATTTCGTTCCTAGTAGACAAATTTTGGATGAGATTGTGGTTGCAACTAAGGCTATTCACTCCATGGCAATCTCCAAGGAGAAGACTATGCTTATTAAGCTTGACATGGCCAAATCTTATGATTGTGTCAACTAGTCTTTTTTGCATAAGATTCTAGTAGCTTTCAGGTTTGGCAAGGAGTGGATCAAATGGGTCATGAACTGTCACCTCTTTTTTTGTTCTCATTAATAGTGAGCCCTCTAAGCTCTTTGGTACTTCTAGAGGTCGTCGTCAAGGGGATCCCCTTTCATTTTAATTATTTACATTAATGGCTAAAGGCTTGGGAAGATTCTTTATGTCTTGTGTGAGGAATGGATTGATTCAAGAATGGAACTGGGGTGACAGAATTCTTCCCCGCTCTCATTTACAGTTTGTGGATGATACAACTCTAATGGGATTAGCTCAAATTAATAAGGGAGTCAATCTAAGAAGGTTGCTAGATATTTATTTGGCAGCCTCTAGGCAAATGATTAATAAGGACAAATCCTCCATTTTCTTCTTTAACACTCCTAAGCCTATCTAGACCAAGATTGCTCAAATTCATAGATTCCAAATTGGTGCTCTACCTTTGGTGTATCTTGGTATCCCCATTTCTATAGGCACTTTGCCTAGAAGGTTTTAGCAGGATGTTTTAGATAAATTCCATAGGAAAGTTACTCATTGAACTTGCAGGTGGCTTTCTTCTACTAGAAGAGTGATTATTCTTAAGTCAGTGATTCAGGCTCTTCCTTTATACAAGTGTTTTTTGCAACCAGCTCCTTCTAGCTTCATTCATGAGTTTGATGCCCTCTCTTGACAATTCTTATGGGCTAGTAATTTACTTTCAAAGAAATGGAGTTTGGTTAAGTGGGATTTTGTGAGTAGACCGAAGCAAGAAAGTGGTCCCAACCTCTGACAAACAAGTCTTCATGGTAAGGCCTTGGCAGCTAAAATCTATTGGAGATGGTGTTGTCCCCAAGATCAGGATTGGGCTATGATCCTTTCTGCAAAGTATATGAGGGTAGTGGAGGGTCATGATATTACTCATTGTAACCTTAAAGGCAAAGGCTCTATGATTTGGAGTACTCCCAAAAGACACGCTAAATTAATCAAGCAAGGGCTTTTTTGGATATGCAATAGAGGTTTAGAGGCTTTATTCTGGTTTGACTCTTGGGATGGGACCCCTCCCATCATATCCATGTACCCGCACCTGAGATCTTTGTGTCCATTTTTCTTGAGGCAAGGTGGAGAAAGGTGGAAGATTATAAAACTTTTGAGAATTTGGGTCAAGTAGAAGTGTTTAGATGGAAAGAACCTCGTGAGTGGCCTCAAGGTGGCTCTAAGGAGGATCATCAAGCGCTTGGAAGGATTTTGGCAGGCAAAGTGTGTAATTCCTTGGAGAAGAAATATATTCTTGCTTCGGGCCCCGATTTGAAAGGAAAAAATTTCGGTTGCTTTAGGATATCAGGAGTTGGATAAATGGATTCATGGGAGAATTGGGGTCCCATGGTGGAAACAAGTGTGGAGCAAGTTCTTTTGGCCCAAATGTAATTTCTTCATGTGGTTGGTTGTTCAGAATAAGTGCCTCGCTTGGGATAGTCTGAGAAGGAGAGAATTTCAAGGTCCTCCTATGTGTTGTCTGCAATAATAGTGAGGAATGCTCCTCACATATTTTCTTCCTTTGCCCCTTCTCTAGGGAAATTTGGCATTGTTGGTTGGGAGTTTGGAATAAGGCTTGCTCCCATGCTTCCTCCTTGGCTAAGTTCTTGGGTCTTCTAGGGAATTCCCTAGCTAACATAGGCCCATCTTTTATTCTTTGGCAAATCTGATTTGAAAGGAACAAAAAAAAAATTCAAGACAAGAAAATGTCAAGTCATCAACTTTGGATGCAAATTATTAGCGGTCTGCAAGAAACCTTATCAACAAAATATGATTTGACTACCCAGGTGGATCTAGATGATTTGGTTGTCTTTCAAAGGTTGGGTTTGAATGGCGGTAATAGAAGGCCCCCATCTTCCAAGGTAGGTCGGCAAGCCGAGAGCAAAGTTCGTCGAAATGGCTATTGATCTCCTCCTCATGATGTGTTGAAGATAAATACTGATGTTTCCTCCAAAGGTAATCTTGGGAATGCTGAGATTGGTGGGGTTGGTAAAGATAACTCTAGAGTTGTCCATTTCTTTTTCTCTATGTATAAAGGTTAGCATACTAATAACTCTAGAATCTATTGCTATTCTTTTTGCTTTGGAGAGAAGTTGTGCCCTTGGATTGAGGAAGATCATCTGTGAATTTGATTCACAAATTGTGATTGATATTGAATAAGCGATAGGTAGAGGGAACAAACTGGCAATTGGCCTTAATGGTCAATCAAATTGTGAGGCTTTGTAGATCTTTGGATTCTGTTACCTTTTGCCACATTCCTCAGGAATGGAACAATGTTTCACATTGTTTGGCAAAATAGGCTTCTGAGTAGATGGGGATGTGGAATGTCAGAGACTGGGATCATCTGTCCACTGAGTACTCTTGGATATTGGAGGAGCTTGTTATGGAGGATATGAGAGGTTGTTTGGGGGTTTAGGGTGTTGCCCTGTTTGGGTGTCTTTTTGTCTTTGGCTGGTTCGACTATTGTTGGGCTTGCTGGTTTGTACTGCTTTCTACTGATCTTTAGTGATTAATAGCTTTTTACCCCTTTTTCTAATTAAAAAATATTTATTCCAACGCATATTCATATTAGAAATTCATTGGAAATGTTTGCAAACCGCAATATCAAGGATGATTGTCCTTTTATTGCAAGAACATGGGCGGATCCTCATCCATCCATCTTGGGGTGTCGTATTTCAAAAAAAACCCCAAGCTAGGAGCACTCATACGCCTCTCGGCTCATGAGCATGCATCTCGGGATGGTGTACTTGAAAAGTCCCTCAAGCCCAAGAGCACTCATTTGCATCCCAACCCACGAACATGGCAAGATCTCAAGTGCACTCCATCCCTCAGTCCACCTTAGAGGCCATCCTCCTTGACAAAGCCCAACAACACTCATTTGCCTCCCAACCCACAAGCATGGCAAGATTTCTGATCCATCCATCTCAAGCTAGTGTGCTTGATAAGACCTTGAAGCCCAAGGGCACGATTGGATTTCTGGCCCTCAACGCCCCTCGACTGACAAGCATGGCAAGATTTCTACTCCATCCATCTTGGGGTGGTGTGCTTGATATCTCGTGAACTCAAAAGGCTGGTGTTCCTTCTTATTTGCAAGACCTTTCTAATAAATTCTAAATAGATTCCTATATGAGTTTGCTATATGAATTGCTAGTAAATAACTTAAAGAGATGCAATAAAATTACTTACAAATAGCTGCAATTACTTGCTTTCTACAATATATATTTATATAGCTAATAATTTTTAATCTAAGATTATTCAAACATATCTCAAGACAATATTATTGCTGAAGACAATATTTAATTCTGCCTTCAGGTCTCAATTTTCTCTCTATTTCATTTCCCTTGATGGATATTTATTCTTTATTTGTACTGATTTCATTCATGTTTTCCATTTTCGCATGCCCTTGCCACAATGAAATGTTTCTCCTTTTATATCTTTATTTTTGGGTGAGGGTCACTTCTTTTCATAAACATCTCTTTTGCAGGGACGCATCCCCTCTTCATTCAAGTGATGCCTTGTAGATAATTATATGTTCTTAAACTAGATCAGCCCTTAATTATTATACTTCCCTTAGCCTTGGTCAGCCCTTTCTAATTTTGTATCTTTACCCTTGGTCGGCTCTTTCCCTTGAATGGCTATCACCTAGATTTTATGATAAATATTTATTAAGGGTTGCCAAGAGGAATTGCTCCCTATCTTGGCAGTGGTGTGACAGTCCGCCCTTCCTAAGATTGCTTGTCCTCAAGCAATGATCAAGAGAGTGTTCAAGATGACTCCCACCATGAAATGGCTTGGTTTCTGAAACTTCTAATCTTTCTTAAGAATTGTTTTATCAAGATCTTATTTCACAATTCAACTCCCACTGCGTCACTCTGATATTATCAAAAGTTGCAAATTTCAACCAGGATATATTTTTGCCCTTGATTTAAAAGTGAGCTATTCCACAACAAAACCAAGGATTGGAAATTTGCAAGGTTGTAATTCTAAGACAAGTTTTCTCTCAACTTTGGAAAGAAGGAACATGGTCATCTTTGTAATAGCAATAATCATATTTGCAAGAAATTGATTTGGTTGGCCCTATGTTAACACAATATCATAGGTATCTTTTTGGTCAAAAAGGGTGGGCTTTTCACATATAAAGACAAGGATTAGAAGTAGTCCTTAATTGGATTGTTTCTATTAATGCTTGTCTTGGTGGTTATCTTGGCTTTGGAAAATCAAGCAGTTCATGTTTTATTTTTTTCATTTGTGATGTTGGAATCCTTTCATGTTTTTGAGACAATGACTTAAGATGTTGCATTATTGCAAGTGAAGGTTTCTAAGTTCTAAGGTTTAGAAATATAATATTTCTTGGTAGGACTTCATTCTAATACACCCCAAACCTAAACATGTTCCATCTTAGATTCACTATTCTGCAATCATCAATAAACTGTGAGGATTCCTGCAAGAGATTTAAGGAGGCATAAAGGGAATATTTATTAGAACCTAACCAGTCAGTTTGCAATTCGGATGGTTTCATGTTACTTTGTTTTCATTTATACGTGGCAATTTTTGTTTGGCCACCAACCATGGAGAATCTCCAGCAATTTTTGGAGTAAATTGTTTGTAACTTCCTTGGCCTTGAAGGCTGTGGGCAGTGAGTAGGATAAATGTATTCTCTTACTCATTTAAAATGGGATTTCTCACGATTTTGAGGAATTGTTCATTTATCCTTGGGGCTGATTTGTTGCAGGGTTTCCTTTGCTATTACATATTCTTATTAAACATGCATATATCTTAGGGGACTTTCTTACCCTTTTAACTTCTTTGTTTTACACCTACTTTTGGTGTGGCTGTAAATATAGTGTCATATTACACAGTTTGTCTTGCTTTCTGCATTAGTTGACTCTAACCCTCCACCTATCATTTAGGGTAGTTTTAACCCTGCAATAGACAGGACTGGTCCAAATCCCTTAGGTGGACTTAAACTGTTAGTGTGGGTCTATCCTCTGTATTATAAAGCACACTATGGCTTTTCCCTCTTATTTGAATTTGAAATCTCTCGTTTCTAGTACAACTTTCCTGTAATATGAACATTATCTTGTCAGCCTGTGCACCAAAGGTCTCAACTCTCAAGTTACATGAAAGATATCATATTTCCACAATCCATAATATTATTAAGCTGAGTTTTCTGGATTAGATTGCGTGTACGATTTTTTCATCAACGTTTTGGATCACACTCCGTGATCCATCATCAGGATGATAGAGAGCTGGGAGTAAAATCTCAAGTTACATGTTTAAAATCTTGTATTTACAAACAGTCCTGGCTCATTACTACTCATGATGTAAAGGAATTATAAGGCAGTATCATATATTATCAACATTGCATCTTTGCATTACTTGTTTGGCATGTCTTCAATCTTTGTATATTGGCTAAGAGGTTTAAGTTTTGACAGGTTATTAAGGAAGTCATAAACCTTCCTAAGTCCTCTGTACACACTGCAGATCCCCATGGTGCTTTCCTTGTTTTCAGATCTAGATATAGGTCTAGACAAGTGAAAGTTTGTAGGTCACAAGTGACAGGGACAATATTGTGCCAAGAGGAATGGAAACGTGCCAAGAGGAATGGAAACATGCCAAGAGGCACAGAACTGCACCAAGAAGGATCAGAACGCAGGTGCAGAAAATTCTGTCTGCGCATTACTTCAGTACTAGAACAAGGATCTGGCCGTCAGTTATAGCAAATATGCTAATCTAGGAACAAAATTGACAATCACAATGAATAGCCAAGTATTGCTAACCTTTTTCACTTAATATGGGCAATTAAAGACAAAGGTGAAGTTTTGGTTAAGCTTTCTTATATCGTGCAAGGCAAGGTGGCAATCATGTGATCAGTTGTGGGTACATCCTCCCTCTTTTGTTGATTCTTCATAACTTTTGTGGACTCAAAGCCTTAGTATTGGGGAAGTGCGATCCGAAAATGAATTTTGGTTTGTCTCCCTGGCAAAGTGTTCACAACTTGTGAGTAGGTCTAAAAACACATATTTGGTGGTACCCAAGTTTGAATGTTATTGCTAATTTGGAATTATCTCGGAAAATAAAAAATTTGACACCTCCTTTCAAGTTTGGCTGTAAAATTATGGCTTTTTGAATAAGTAGAAAAAACTATTAGGAAGTGTCATTTTCATAAATGTTAAGCATAAGGTGAACATAAAATGCACTTGGAGTAAACACCCCAAACATTGAGCAAACACATGCAAGACACGAAGCATACACACAAGACACAAAGCATACATGGAAAAGAAATGCTTACAAAATGTTAATACTAAGGCAAACAAAGGTTCCAAGTCCACTGGGTGAAGAGCTCTCGATGTAAAGGTTGTCTCAATCACTAAGTATGTAATTGATGACTGTCCTAGTACATAGAGTGTAATGTTGATCCACTTTATTTTCTTTTTAATTACTCTCAAGGCTCAAGAGCTTGCAAATATTAACTTCCAAGTTCAAGATCTTGACTACTGAAACCCTCTATAAGGGTATATGCATAAATCTTATGGATCTTGGTAAGAGGAACCATTGTGGCCCTGTGAATGGTGAAATCCTATCTTATCTTTGCAGTAACTTTGATGTGCCAAGTTGGGGTATTGTGGGAATTCATTCTACCCTATTTGGTGTTGGGGGTTTTGCTCTGTCCTTTTAGGCATTATGTGATTTGTCCTTTGGGCACCCCTTTAACATGTCAGAATCCACATAAGTGCATATAGCATTGTTCTTGATTCAACCATTAGTACTATTATGGTCACTGATTGTTCTAGAATTTTATGATGTGCATCATTGTGGTGACGTGTTTCTCAGATCCTTCTATTCAAGTTGGAAATTCTCTAATGCACCCATATTAAAATCATGGAAGGACAATATAAATCTAGCAACTGATGAAGACTCACTACTATTAATAATAATAACTACACTTCACTTAATGTCAATATTGTCTATGTAAAAAACAAGATTAAGTCGTTGTGGGATGCATCTATGGCTAGGGCTCCACAAGGATGGAGTTCTTTTGCAGGTGGTTTTTCGTGTGGTGAGCATGCTTTGTCATGGCAGGATACTTCTACGGTTAGGGCTCAGCAAGGTTGGAGGTATTCTACAAATGGATTTTTGTGTGGTGGGCACGTTTTGTGGGCTTATGTGATGCATCAGGGTAACAGGTTGGAGCATGTTGTTGTTCTCGAGCAAGGATGGATGGATTGTGGCATCTTCAATGATGCAGGCAGGGGTAACGATGCGAGGTGGAAAGGATAGGGGTTATGGCCCCCTACTGGGTTTATGGCAGGAGAATGGTGCTCAAAATGGAGTGGGAAGGGTTCTGACCAGCCTGTAAGGCCCGGCCTTTTGGCGGGGTTTTGTTCGAAGGGCAATGATTCAATGAGTATTGAACCTCTCTTAGCCAAACCTCTCACTATGAGTCTGTCTAAGGAGGTGGAAAAAGAAGTGGATCATAACGAAAGGGTTTTCTCAGGCTTGGGGCTTATTGGATGCATTAGAGGGGCTTTGGCCAAGTTTATTATGACCTTCACAAATGAATCTCGGCTCATTGGGAACCTATTTTGGAAGGTGTTCAAATTTACCCTCATGCTCGAGGGTTTTTTGTTGTTGTTTTTGTAAATGTAATTCAAATTTATGTTCAAAATCTGAAGTTGTAAGAATTTAGATATTCCTTTACTTTCTTATTGAATTACTTCAATGCTTGAGGAACATATTTAATCTTTTACTGTTTGTATTGACTGTTCCTTCTTATATTGCAGATTGTTGTAGATAAGATTTATTGATTTCGATGTTTACTACAGCATTCTTCATGGCAAATATATAGGCATAGCCTTGAAAGATCAAGGCATGCCTTAACCGGACATGTCTCTTGACATGTCCGATCAAGACATGTCTTGATCAATCCAAGAGCGGTGCCTTTTTATTAAGAAAAACCGATAACTATCAGTTTATATAAATGCCGATACATAAAGAATAATAACCGATCCCAATCGGTTTATGTCTAATGTTGTTTCAATCATAATCATAACTGATAACAAATCGGTTTATTTCCAATGCAATTTAATTATCATTTTAACTGATAACCAATCGGTTTATTCTTAATGCTATTATTGATAATCGATACCAAACATGGTAAGTGTAATTCGATTATGTAAATCAAATAGAGGATCGGTATAAGAGCAAAAGCAAGTTTATAAGATAACTATTATAGGTATCATATGACAACACTAATTAGTGTTGTCATATGACAACTATAATAGATATATAGATCCGATCACATTCACAGCATAACTGAAATCTCTGCATAAGAAATATGATCATATCTCGATCGACAATAGATTAGAAATGCTTGAAACATGAAATGCATATAAAGATGATTATAACAAGTTCAATCAATCATGATGTCTACCATTAGCTTGTAGTCTTATCGATAGAATAGATGATTGAATGAGAGATGAATGAAGTCTCTCATTCAATCATTTATCTTACCGAAGCTACATAGTCTCAACACTCCCTCTTATCTAGGGAAGATAAATGAAGACCTACGTAAACATTGAAGTAATCATCTAATTATATAGCATCACATTTCTCATAATAGAATGTATTACATGACCTCGTAATACAAAAGATCATGTCACATATGCTCGTGACATGATGTATCACATAACACGTGATATTGAAAATATATCACATCATCTCGTGATATAGAGATATCACATAGCACATGATATCAGTATCGCATAACACGCGATAACTTGGATATAGAATAATTAGAGAATATTGAATTCTCTTATATCCAGGTTATGGTATGTGCACTGACATTACGTTGCATAATGTCTACCATAACATATCATGGCACATCCATGAGTCAAGATGATATCAAGTCAGCATGATATCAACATTACAAGATCGTCACCTTGTAATGTTCAGTACAAGTGTTCATTATCTAAAAGATCGTCACCTCTTAGAAATGTACACAAGGGGTAGAGCCCATAAAGTCATAACACGACAAAAGAAGTTTACACATTAAACATCTCATATATTAGTACAGATTATAAAGCAAATTACAATTCAATCATATCAACTCCTTTCCTGAAGAGTTTAACTTTCACTCTGGATAGAAGCTTGGTCAGTATGTCTGTTCTCTGGTCTCCTGTACTGATATACTGCAACTGAATCACATTCGTATCCACCATATCTCTCACGTAGTGATAAGGAATCTCTATGTGTTGGGATCTATCATGAAATACAGGGTTCACGGAGAGTTTTATACAACTCTGATTATCACAATGAATTATAGTAGGCTTCAGTGGTTCTCCGAATAATCCCACAAGTAGTTTCCGTAGCCATACAGCTTCTCGTGCAGCCATGGAAGCTGCGATAAATTTGGCCTCTGTAGAACTCTAAGCTACTGAAGACTATTTCTTGCTAATCCAAGATATCATGGCTGAACCCAAGCTGAAGCAGCACCCTGAGGTGCTTTTCCTGTCAGTCACACTTCCAACCCAATCTGAATCAGTGAACCCGTGAAGATCCAAACCAACATTCTCATACTTGAGTCCATAGTTAAGAGTGCCTTGAAGGTATCTCATGATATGTTTTACAGCCATAAGACAAATCTCCTTAGGTTCACACATGAACTAACTCAAGGCATTTACTGGATAACAGGTATCAGATCTAGTATTGACCAAGTACATTAATGATCCAATCATCTGTCTGTAGAGAGTAGGATCTACCAATGGGGAATCTGTTGCTGCCTCCTTCAGTTTGTGAAGATTAGTTTCCATAGGAGAAGTCATGGGTCTGCAGTTAATCATACCAAATCTCTTCAATATGTCTAAGGTGTATTTTCCTTGATTAAGCATAATACTGTCAAAGTTTTGTCAAACTTCCAATCCAAGAAAGTAATGTAGAAGGCCTAAATCCTTCATATCAAACTCTTTTTCAAGGTCTTTCTTACATTGACCAATAAGGTGATCTTCTCCTGTAATCAGAAGATCATCAACATATAAGATCAATTTCAGCATATCACCTTTGACTTTCTTCAAGTAAAGATTCGGATCTGCATCATTCTTTGAGAATCCCAATCCCAAGAGATAGCTGTCAATTCTTTCATAACAAGCCCTGGGAACCTGTTTTAGACCATATAGGGCTTTCTTTAATCTGCACACATGTGTCTCTGCATTGTGGATCTCAAACCCTTCTGGTTGTTCTAAGTAGACTTCCTACTCAATTTCACCATTCAAGAAAGCAGTTTTCACATCCATCTGATGGACTTCCCAACCTTTGGCTGCTGCCATGGCCAGTACTGTTCTAATAGAGTGTTGACGTGTCTGAAATCGCATTGCTGCAAACTCCATACAGCCAACACAGAATAGAATAACCAGCTGAGTATCCTATCCTCTCTTGAGATAAGGAAGTCCCTAATGCTATTTTTTATATTTGATCAAAGGGGACAACCTCAAGGTTTCTTTTGTCAGGTCTTGACTGTGGGATTTCTCAGTGGTTTGATGTATTTATGCTGGAAACACAAGGGGTACTTACAATAGGATAGGTAATTTATAGATAAGTTCCCTGGAATCTTTATGGGCTTTTTTATCAAATGATTTCGGTTAAGTTGATACTGTTTTTAATGGGACTGCGGATTTTCTTGATAAAAAAGGGGGAAAAGGAGGGAAGGATAGGGAGAGAGAGATACATGAAATGTAAATTTTAACTAATATAACAATTTCATCAAATAGACGAACACCTCCAAATAACAAGACTAAGCATCACCAGCTATCCAAGCACAATGTTTGCATAAATCTAATGCAATTTTCAAAGGAAAATAAGATTTTTCATGTTATCAAGTACAACATCAGAACTTTTACATTCATAGTGAGTATTCAATAACCGAACTTAAGCATATAAAAGGTTCAGATTAACCGTGCATAGAGAAAGGCAATCACCCATTCCCCAATGATATGAACTGCAAAGATTCTATCAGATGTTTGTTTGAAAATGCTATAGAAAGATGAAAGACATAACGAAATAATTTAAATAGTGAAGAAGGAGACCGTGCACTCACAATGAAAAGAAAACAGTTTTAACTTTGCATTAATCTTGTGTAAATTTCGCTAGAACTTTTGCAACAATCCAAGAACTTCTTACAAAATGAGGGAAAACCAGTCCCTTAAATAGGCTTCAAAACAGGATGAATGGCCCAGATCTAATCTAAACAAGTGGCCCAAATTCATCCATAAAACATGGCTGCCCATACCCATAAATGGGAGGCAAATATCAACAACCACCCCAAAAGGACCAATAACTACCCAAAAAGGTAATTATAGCAATTTCAGAAATAATCCAAAAAGGTGCATTAATAAAGTTTTACATTTTTGTTGACTTAGAAGTCAAATATCACCTTTTGGTGCAAAAGTGCACTTTTAAGATTTTAGAGAGGAAAAGCACTTTTAAGAAACCACTTTTTCTTTTCCAGTTTCATATGCCTTTACCAAGAATTGATCCTCTTCACGCAAATATTCTTGCCAAAGGTCTCGACCTGTTACGCTTGGTCTATGCGCGAGAAGATGTCCTCCAGATCAATAGGTGATTTGGTGGCGGCCTTGCGCTGAGCTCTGGCAATCAACCACTCTTGAGGCACTGTTTGGGCTGATGATAAGGTTAAGTCTGCATTTTGTTCTTTGACGTTTTCAGCCGACTCATCACAGATTCGCAGCTGCTCTGCTACCGGAGGGGTGGAAGAGGTGCAAAGTTCTTTGCTTGTAGCTGAATTTTCTCCTACTTCACTGAACAACTGTCTAACATCTTCACTTGATGGTTGTTCTTTGGTCCTTTCGAGCTCATGAGTCTCATCTATCCTTTGCTCTCCTTCGACGATAGAGTCGTCCTTGGTTGTATTGTGGAACAACAACTCATGGCAGCTCTGTTGAGTGGGTTCATGTACTTTGACCCCCTGGATGGATGGAATCTCTCCTTCCTCAATTTGGTTGCCCGGTTTGGTTGATTCAAGGGCTCTTAGCTCAGCTTCTAGCATGTCGAGCGCGGGAGGATCATTAGCTTCAAACACGTCAACGTCACTCTGAGAAGGCAAAGCAGGTATATAATCCAATTCTACTACATTGTCAGACGAACTGGTGTCCTTTGACGATGATGTGACCTCTAGTCTCCTTATAGGAATCTTCTCCCTTCTTGTTCTTTTGGACGTCCGAGTCCCTCTGCAAGCCTTAGCCTTAGCCTTCTTTCTTTTCTCTGGTTTCTCAATTTCTTCCCGGGGTGCACTGGACGTTCCCTCATCTTTGGAGGACTGAGAATCAAGGCTACCCATTAGGTGGTAGGTGAACTGAACTCCTTCGTGAATTAGCCTCTCAATCTGTTGATGTAACCATTGGTCTATATATCTGGCTGGGGCTGCCATGACTGCCTCGAAATCGGTGATCAGGTCCTGGGACCAATCAACGCTTGGCAAAAGGTGCCTTACTACCTCAAATTCTCGGACCTGGAGGCAATTCCCTGAATCTGTGAGCTGATCTGGGACCCGACGGTATTCAAAGAGTCGCATTTGCTGCACACTCGGCCTGGAATATTCACGTCTCCGAACCTCATAGTCATTAGAGCAATTTTTCCAATAGTCTTCAACTGATTCCTTTGGTCTGTACCGCCTGCCATAGGCTCTCTTCGCCAAATTATCGTGGTCGAAATATTTTCTCGGAAAATGGTCCTATAGGCCATAAGAGGCCAGCTCTGCAAGGGATTCCTCTGCTAGGGTAGGGGTCTTCAGGTGGACATCCTGGTTGCCTACAATCATGGGAAATGTGAATCCAGCCTTCTTGCTTTCTCTGAGTAAGATGCCAGTCGGACGGGACTGCCTTGTGACCTCCATAAGAATTATTTTGTCGGTTGGGTACCGTGGAAGTTGGAGAGGGGCACCACCAAAGCCCGCTATTCGGATATAGGAGAACCTTGGAAACTGAATGAACCAGGCCCCGTACCTCTGTACTAGAATAGTAGCTTGCTTTGAGAGCCTTATGTGTAATCCTCCCTGCATTAGCCTGACCAGGCGCATTGTGAAGGCGTCATTGACACGCTCATATTGGCCAACTGCATAAGCTGGGCTGCTCTTTTCCCTCTGAGCTATATCTTGGTAATGCAGTTGCGGGTAACAATCATAGACCTTTACCTGACCGGGTCCATTCTTGATTTCACCTTTCATTATCAAACCTAGCAGTGGCTGGTTCTTGGCGAACATGTAGACCAAATAAGAAGTCATAGTGAAGTATTTCTTCATTTCAAGCTCAATCAGCTGAGTGTGGATGTTGTCGCTTATGATCTGGGCCCAGTCAAACTTAGACTTCCCAGCGAAGACTTGCTCTGTGAAATAGAACATCCACTCTTCAAAGTAGTTGGATTTAGGAAGTCCCATAACCCAACCGAGTAATGTGACCATATCCCCATGCTCATTATGAAAATCACTTCTTGGGGTTTTTTTCACAATCCTGGCGCTCGGAAGCCTTCTCTCCTTGTACCACTCTTCGTTGATCAGTGCTTCGCATCGGGCCGGATTCATATCATATGCCCCCTTGTGCTTCATCTATAGTTGTGGCCGTGGGATTGTTTGGGAAGGGAATGTCGAATGCATCGCCAATGGCCTCAGGAGTGAAGTTGGCGAGAGTCATATTCTCGAGGAGCACCAATCTGGAATTTGGCTGATAATGTCGGGCAGCCTCTACTACTAACTCATAGTTTTGTACTGCTGGAGGAAATCCCGCTGCCTAGGCGATGCCAGTTTCCACCATCTGTCTAGGCTTGCCATATGCCTTAGGAGAGAAGACCCGATTCCTGAAGTCCTGGATGTCGATATGGCCTAGGTCGATATCACCGATATTGTCCCTGACGCTCTGCACTTTTGACTCCCTCAATCCTCCTCTTTGATACTGGTACTTCATCCTTTCAACTTTTTGTGGGATATCTGATTTGGATGCTCGCGATGTCTCAGCTGTAGCGGGCATCTTTGATGATTCTACCGCCGATTTAGGCATTTATCCTGCACAGTCGGACGCGAATTACGAGGCGATACAAAAGAAGTAAGGCGGGTTAGATAGAGAATACTCCAGCATTCACGAATTAATTCAAAATTTAGATTGGACATGGAGCGACATTTCTAGCTAAAAGCTTGATTGATTTTAAACCAGAGTATTCATGAAGCTTTCGATTGCGAATTTAACACTTTCTGGATCTAGTTTTCAACAGGGACAAAGCTTGATAAATTCTCCTAAGTTTGAAAATGCAATTTCTGGTTAAATATTAGGAGCAAATTCTAGTTTTGATTGCTTTGCACAACATTTTACAAGCGGAAAAAGGTGCGAACTTCGAAAATTTAAGCATTTTAATCAGATTTCGCACACACGTTTATCTGATTTATAAACATTTCAGATAATCAAGAGAGACAAGGCGTACTTACCTGATGAAAATGGATGGCGAGGAATTGCCCAACTTGCTGTGTAAAGATGAATGGACGACTCTGCAAAGTTTTGAATTCCAACAGTTATCTCCTTGATTCAAATTTTCACGGTTACTGTTTGAAAGGAATTTATCCCTTTTAAACGGTTTTACCTTGGGCAATTGGTAATCTGAACTTGAATGATTTGGAATAGTTTATGCAGCGTTTTACCTTGAATGTGAATCGCGCGAAATTGGCTCTGTCTCTCTTTAACCGTTCCACGATCCTTTTCTTACGCAAACTTCGACAGTATGGAGGGGGTTTGAAATTTGAACTGCGTTTTACCTTCTCATTTTCGGACCTTCTGGTGAGTTTGCGAACTCTACGTCTATCTTCCAACTCGCGATCTTGGGGATATGGAGGCCCTTCCAAAACTTAAACTTCGTTTTATCTTGGGGAACTTCGGCGTTCTTATCCCTTTCACGATTTTTAGCTAAGTTTGGACCATTTCCTAACTTCGCTAATCTTCGGAGCTCTTGGGGTTTTCACGCCTTAAAGTGTTCTTTGAACCTTTGGCACAATTTCGTTAAATTTCGGACCCTCTCACGCTTTTGCAATTTTCGGATGTTTTAGTGTTTTGGTGAGTTTCAGAGTTTTCGCGATTTTTTGCAATTCATCAAAAATTTCAGACCTTTTAACACCTCTTGCAAATTCCACGAATTTCGGACCTTTCGCCCGATTTTGCAAAGTCAAGGTAAATTTCGGACCTTTAGCCCTTTTTTGCAAATTTCGGAGTGTTTAGATGTTTTTGCGAATTGGAGATATTTTCGGACTATTTAGCATGTTTGGAATTTCGCGATTTTTGGCTCTCTTGGCGAATTGGAAGAATTTCGGACTATTTGCACATTTTCGCAACTTTTAAAAACTTCGGACCCTAGGCCCATTTTCGCGACTTTGAAAAAACTTCGGACCTTTTAGTATGTTTTGGAAATTTATACAAAATTTTGAATTTCGGCCCCAGGGTCCGAAATTGGATGTTTTAAGTGAAATTAGGACCATTTGGGGGTTTTTGCAACTTTTCCAAGTTTTTAAATTTCGGCCCCAGGGTCCGAAATTCGGCCCACTGGGCAATTTTGGAATTTTTTACCTTTTGAAATTTTACCCTCAAGGTCCGAAATTCGGCCCTTAAGGCGATTTTGCCAACTTAAGTGAAACTTCGGACCTGTCAGAGGTTTTTGCAACTTTAAAGTGTAATTTCAAAGTTTTTGAACTTTGTCAATTTTCTCGAATTTCAACCCCAGGGTCCGAAATTCGGCCCCCTGGGCGTTTTGCAAACTTGGTGATTTTCTCAAATTTCAACCTTGGACAATTTTGTGCGAGCCTGGGCACTTGGGCGAGTTTGGAGGACTTTAGCATTTTGCAACGGACTTCGTTCCTCCTCCTTCACCAACAGGCGAAAATCATCCTTCATTCAAATCTTGTAAATTTCGCAAAAACAAACCGTATGCAATCCATCTCATCGCCTTTAGGCAAAAAATGACAATTTTGGGTCCTCGTGCGACCTTCAGACGCACTGCTCTTTGCCTGGCGAGCTTCACCATCCTCTATCATCTTATGCCCATTCACGACGATTTTTACAATTTGGAACAATCTTTGGGATTTGTGCCCAAGGGCTAGACTAGCCTAATGGAATTATCGACTCTTTTCTCTCAACATCATCACTTCACGGACCAGCCGCGGATTCACTCGAAAGGACGCGAGACACTTTGTGCAAAACTCAACAGGGCGAGAATGAAAGGCTCAAAAACAGGAAGGAGGACCCTGTCGGCGACAAGGAGCGTGTGCAACGCACAACACAGAGGTGTATCTAGCAACTGGAGCAAATGTCTCATCATAGTCTATTCCTTCTTTCTGTGAGAGCCCCCGAGCAACAAATCTGGCTTTATGTTTCTCTATGCTACCATCTGCAGCATGTTTGATTTTGAATAGCCATTTGGATGAGACAACGGATTTCCCTTTTGGCCTAGGAACAATTTCCCAAACATCATTGTTTAGGATGGATTTATATTCTTCAGACATGGTGGTGCAGAGCACCTAGCTCAAAGTTGTCTTTTCTTGCATTTTAGAGTTTTTGTGTGATTTCAAGTTATTTTATGTTGTAATAAGGTGGAAGAAATCCTCTAATGCTTTTTGAAGCCATAGTTTAGTTGTCCACACTTTTGTTGTGCTCAGAATCCAAAATTGTAATTATCTTGAAATGCTGTCAAAATGTCAATTTTTGGTTTGTAGCAGGTGGATGCCTGGAAACTTGCTAGAATGTTTGGAAATGGTTTAAATCCATTGTGGGATGCCATTTGAGTGATGTTTCAGGCCTTGAGAGCCTTGGAGTGTGTTTTTGCACTCATAGGTAAAAGTTGTCAAAATTGTCATGACAACTTTTGCCTAGGCCTTGAGAGCCTTGGAGTGTGTTTTTGCACTCATAGGTAAAAGTTGTCAAAATTGTCATGACAACTTTTGCATCTTTAGGCAAAAGTTGTCCATGAAAGAAATGGCGTTGGAAGTGTAAATGATGTTCAATTTACATTCAATATGCAAATTATATTCTATTTAATATTATCTTGTTCTATATATTACTGAATTAAAATATGTGACTATTTTCTTTTGTGTGGCAGGTGAGAGGAGCATTTATTATTTTCTATGTCCTTTCTCACAAATGCCATTCGATATATATATAGCAAGCGGGGTACGATCAAGCAATGCCTTGATCGATCATGACCGATCAAGACATTACTTGATCTTGCCTCTTTGCTAATTATATAAATAACAAACGGTGCATATTAATAATCAATGCCAACCGGTATATGTTTTATCTTAACAACCGATAACTATCAGTGTATGCTTAACCTTAACAGCCCGAAGGTAATCAGGGCTTCTTTACCATGCCACCCGATATTAATCAGTGCACATATAACCCGATATCAATCGGTGTTAATTTAAATTAACACCCGATACTAATCGGTGTTTAGTTAATTTCGGTTTATCATTTGTTTACTATTAATTATGTTAACCGATATAAATCGGAATGCATTAGCATGATTTAGTAATCGGTGAACATAAATAATGATGTAGGATGATTATTGATATTAAGCATTTGATCGAACTTAATAGATTAATTATATGCAAATGAAGAATGGTTATCAAATGAATGATTAATTGCTTGAAGGTTTTCATTATAATTATCGATAGGATAAATGATTGAATGAGAGACTTCATTTATCTCTCATTCAATCATTTATCTTACCGAAGCTATCATGCATTAACCAGAAGTTGGTTGGAACCAACTTAAAATGGTGTATAAAACCTTCTAAGCATCTCCAATAACAGGTTAATCAACTTTTGGTTTGCATTCAATTCATTTGCCAAGGGTTTCCTATGCTTTTCCTCACGTTTGGACTGATTTTGCTTTGATTTTCTGCTTTTGTACAGCATGTACGGTCTGGTACGGTGCTCATAATAGCAGAGGAAGTCAGGAATTTATTTTTTCTTTCCAGCAAGTATGATATGAAGGCTTGAAATGCCTTGGATCAAAAGTTATCACTGTTTTTGTAAAAGTTGCTCACAAACGCTTGAAACTTGGGGTTTTGATTGTAAAAATGCATTTTACCTAAGCATCCACGGATGGCACAAGTTGTAATCCGGTGGATGGCTTGGGTAGGCCCTGTAAATAGTTTGAGTAGTTGTTTTGTGTTTTTGCAGGCCACAAGGAGGAGAATGGGTGAGATGAGTAACACACAAGCTTGTAGCTAGTGTGTGAGGGCAGCAGTGATTGCTCATTTTCAAAGCCATGGAGAAGTGACACCCTAGCAACCCATAGTGTTTTGGAAAGGTCTATGAGTGTACTAAAAGAATCCTAGATTGTTTGGGTTGGTGATTGCGACTGGTGAAGAGTTTGGAGCACATCTCCCAAAACTGCCTGGAAGCCCTCAATCCCTTAAAAATAGCTCATTTTCAGTAACCCTAGTTGTACGACAAACCCAAATGGGAAACTAAATAATCTTGTTTAACTTCCAAATGGGTATCTAAATATGTAAAAATATCTGGGGGTTGTTAGGAAAGTTTGGGGAAGAAGACCAAAAAAACAGTCAAGGGCGGGCTAGTCAATTAGGCCTAATAGCAGCCGGTAGAAGCAAGTTGAAAGCCTAGGGCTTGGGAGGAAGGTGCAGACCTTGTCAATGCATAAAATGACCTTGAAAATACCTGCACAACATAACCACAACCTTTAAACATGTTGTTAGAGTGAAGATCCTTGGTGGAGGTCTTTGGAGCCTAGTTGGAGCTTTGGGAACCTAGTAGGAGACCATCTCAAAATCAGAGATTTGGGTCAAAATCAACAAGAAACCTCAAGAGGCTATACCTAGGAGGCAAGCCAATAGAGTTTAGGCCTTGGAGGTCTAAAGAGTGTACCCTAACAAGTTACTTGGGAGGAGCTTGAGTAGAAGGGTGAGTTAAGGTGTTGGGGTGAGTAAGGGCGAATTGGAGAGCTAGGCACAAGACTTCTTACATCGGAGTGGTATCAGAGCCAACCTATAGAATCAGTCAGTGAATGTCAGACCCTTAAGAATCTAAAGCAAGTTCAATGCCACCTAAAGCAATGACTCAAGAGGCCATCAAGGAATTGGTGGCCCAGATGATAGAAGAGTTGAAAACAAAGGAAGAAGATGGAGGAGGGACTCTAGATGCCAAGAAGGCTAAAGAGAAGGTTAAGACAGAGTGGGGAGATGAGACTGAGGGAGAAGAAGAAGGGGAAGAAAAGGAAGATGGGACAGCTACAATGCTGTGATGTCCCCTTCTAGTTGACATTACGTCAGTTAAGTAGATTGGCCTATAATAGACCCTCGTAGGCTAATGAGGTTGGATAGAGGGTCATTTGAGGGGAGCTTCTCCTTCAATGGTCAGAGTTACGCAGGATTGGTGTTCGTTTGAAGTCTTTTGGGCCCCGCATGCAGAACTTACTATTTATAGTAAGACAATGGGTGATCGAGATGGACCCCTGCTATTTTTAGAAATAAGGGTTGGTCATATGCAAAATCCTCATGCCAGTTTACAGTTCAGACGGTGTGCAAAACAGATGAGTATTTAGAGAGATATTAATATTTGTTTGGTTAAATAAATATTAATAGTTTTGAGCTCATATTATTAAGTTATAATATGATTTTTATATTATAACTTAAATCACTTAAGTGAAGGGTCTAGTTCTCATAGATGGGGCCAAGTGAACAATTAATGTAAAAGGATTATTGGCGCACCAACTATGGAGTTTTAAATGAATTTTTTTGAAAGTGGGAATATATCTTTTATTCCACATTGGCCGGGTTAGTGTGTGAGCTCTCATAAGAAAAGAATAAAAGGGACTTAAGAGCTCATTCTCTGGGGAGGAAAAAAAATATATATTTGATCATTGTGATTTTGAACTCTGAGAAGAGTTTACAGCTTTGCCATTGGAGAACGTAGTTCTTCTATGTGATCATCATTTGATCCAGTGAAATACCTGGTGAATTTTGATAATTCTGAGAGAATCTCATACAGAGGTTCTGATTGTGCTGCAACAGTATTTATTTCAGTGTTCATCGAATTCACAAAATAAGGGAGAGATAAGGTGCAGCTATGAATGGTTATTTGCTACAGTGACGCGTGAATAGTACCCATGAACAGTGACGCGCTACAGTACCCCGTGAATAGTGATGCACTACAGTGCTGCCGTGAATAGTGACGCGCTACAGTACCCCGTGAATAGTAAAATGCTTCAATTCCGGTTGAAGGCAAAGAAGAATCAAATAAAAATCAGGTTCCATGTTGTTGCTGCCATTATTTTTATTATTAAAAAAATAATGTATTTTCCCATCCTCTTGAGAAACAAAGATACATTGCCGCAGTAGTTCAGTTGTTTCAAAATTTTCAGATTATTGTAATTAGTTTCAGTTCTAGGTTATTTGATTTAAATAAACCCTCAAAACACAAAAAAACAATATATCTATTCAAAACACCAAAACAAATTCAGACAGGGCATTCAGTAGTAGACCAATATAGCAGCAAAGAACCAGTAGGGTTCTTACAAATGCCACAAAACCAAAGACTTTTCCTTGATGCGGTCAAGTCCATTTCTAAGGACAATCTTGATGGGCTACCTACCTATGGAGGGAATCTCAATGGAGAGGAGTTAACTGATTGGGTGGATGCTCTAAACAATCATTTTGATTACAAGGAGGTGACAGAGGAGAAAAAGGTGAATGTGGCAAAATCAAGGTTGAGAGGATCCGCCTTGATATGGTGGAACATGATGCAAGAAGAGAGAGTGCAAGGAGGTAAAGAATATCACTTCATGGGAAAGAATGAAGATTAGGATCAAGGCACAATTCCTATTAGGGGATTATGAGGTACAACTCCACAAAAGACTACAAAACCTAAAACAAAGAGACCTAGATGTCAATGCTTACACGGAGGAATTTCATAAACTAAGCCTCGGAGCTAAGAAGCATGAGAATGAGGTAGAGAAATTGGCTAGATACATGAATGGATTGAGACAAAATATACAAGATGAAATCAGTATCCTTACTCCTGATACCGTTCATATAAGTGTTTTCATTTAGCATTAAGGGCAGAAGACAAAATCAAGAGGAGTGAACAAAATCAAAAGTTTAGAGGTGGCAGATCCTTTAGAGGAAGGGGCACTTTTGGTAGAGGACAGCAAACATCAAGGAATGAAGAAAACTCAAGGCAAGAAAGTGGTGGAGACTCTTCAAGGGGGTCATTTAGAGGATCCTTCAGAGAAAGAAACAATTCTAGGGACAGATTTGGAAGCTCGGGAAGAGGAAATTCAGTTTTAACTGGTAGATGTTACAATTGTAATCAAGTTGGCCACACAATGGGAAGGTGTCCAAAGAAAGCAACGAGCTCTTCACACTCATACATGGTGAGAGAAGAACACAATTAGTGCAGGAAGAAGACAATCAAAGTGTGTCTTCCCCTCTCAGCAAGGCAGGCCCAGTGACAGATGGTGAAAGTCTAATGCTAAGAAGGTCTTTGTTGAAGATTCCTCAAGCTCAAGAGCCACCACAAAGGAAGAGTTTGTTTAGAACAACTTGTAAGTCTCAAGGCAAGATTTGCAAAGTGATTGTAGACTCAGGTTCAACTGAGAATATAGTTTCAACTGAAATGGTGGATAAACTCAAGTTAAAGAGGCTGCCACATCTCACTCCCTACAAGGTGTCATGGCTCAACCAGAGCCAACATGTCTTAGTTGATGAGCAAGCATGGGTAGACTATGAGATTGGTGAGTATAAGGACAAGATTTTATGTGATATATTGCCTATGGATGCTTGCCACTTGTTGTTGGGACGTCCATGGCAATTTGATGTAAAGGCTCAGTATGATGGAGAGAAGAATAGCTATGTCATTATCAAGAATGGTAAGAGGTATCAAATGGATCCATTACCTAATCCAAAAGAGGAAAAACAAGTGGGATCAAGTGTGATGATGATGAGTGAGAAAAATTTTCTTAAGGTGATGAAACAAGAAGGAGATCAAGGGTATGCTATTGTGCTCAAACCTAGTGAAGAAGGTAAGGCAGATCCAATGGAAGAAGTGCCACAAGAGGTGAAGGGTCTACTCAAACAATATGCAGAAGTAATAGGAGAAGATCTACCTGATTCTTTGCCACCAATGAGGGATGTAAATCACCAAATAGATCTGATTCCAGGGGCAAGTTTGCCTAACAAAGCTGCCTACAAAATGACACCTAGTCAAAATGAAGAAATTGCCAAACAAGTGCAGGAGCTCTTAGACAAAGGATTCATCAAAAAGAGTTTGAGTCAGTGTGTTGTACCTATTGTCTTAGCACCCAAGAAAGGGGGAAAATGGAGAATGTGTACTGATTCCAGAGCAATCAATAAGATCACTATAAGGTATCGGTTCCTTATGCCAAGGATAGAAGACCTGTTGGACAATCTTGGGGGTGCAAGCTACTTCACAAAGGTGGATTTAAAATCAGGTTATCATCAGATAAGAATCAAACCAGGTGATGAATGGAAGACAGCCTTTAGGAGCAATGATGGCCTCTATGAGTGGTTGGTCATGCCATTTGACCTTACCAATGCACCTAGCACCTTTCAAAGGCTCATGAATGAAGTCTTGGTTGAGTTCATAGGTAAATTTGTGATTGTATATCTTGATGACATTCTAATCTTTAGTAGGTCCAAAGAAGAACATCTCAAGCATGTGGAGATGGTCTTGAAGAAGCTGAAAAAGGCACAACTCAAAATCAACCTTGAAAAGTGTGAGCTTCTCAAGACTGAACTTGTATATCTTGGTTTTGTCATTTCACAAGGTTGTTTAAAAATGGATCCTAGTAAGGTTGAGGCAATCCTTAGTTGGCCTACACCTAAGAATATCAGTGATGTTAGGAGCTTTCATGGGTTAGCATCCTTTTATAGGAAGTTTGTAAGAAACTTTAGTCATGTGTGTGCTCTTGTGCTCAATACTATCAAAAGGGGAGTCAAGTGTCAGTTTAGGTGGACAGAGGAGGCCCAAAAGGGATTTGAGTTGTTGAAAAAGAAGATAGCTGAGTTACCTACCCTTAGGTTACCTGATTTCAATCAGTTATTTACAGTTGAGTGTGATACTAGTCAAAGAGCAATAGGGGCTTTTTGAGTCAAGAGGGTCTTCCCATAGCCTTTTTCTCTGAAAAGTTGAATGAAGCCAAACAAAAGTACTCTGTGTAGTCTTGGAGTTGTATGCCATGGTGCAAGCCTTGAAGAAGTGGTGTCATTACTTGCTGCCCAAAGAGTTTGTGGTCTATACTGACAACCATGCCCTTAGTTTTCTCAATGGACAAGGGAAGTTGAATCAGAAGCACCTCAAATGGGTAGAATACCTAGAATCTTACACCTTCACTATCAAGCATAAGAAGGGCACCTCAAATAGAGTTGTTGATGCACTCAGTAGAAGAGTCATGACCATACAAGAGATTAAATTGCACAGTGTGGGGCTGGAGGAATTGAGAGACCTCTACAAAGAAGACAAAGATTTTGCTGATATATATGCTACATGTTCTGATTTTTCTAACACTTCTCATGTTTCCTACTTAGAGTACATGATACAGGAAGGTTTGTTGTTTAGAGGACATCTCCTTTGTATACCCCAATGCTCTATGAGACAAAACGTCATTCAAGAGAAACATCAAGGGGGTCTTGGAGGTCATTTTGGCAATGATAAAACAATGGAGCAGGTTAGTCGGTTCTACTATTGGCCCAAGTTGCACTCAGAAGTAAGGAGATTTGTTGAACAATGTGCCATATGTCAGAGAGCAAAAGGATCAGCAAGTAATGCAGGTTTATATCAACCCTTAGTCATACCCGAAAGGCCTTGGGAATATTTGAGCATGGACTCTGTGTTGGGTTTACCAAGAACACCAAGAGGATTTGATAGTGTTTATGTGGTGATAGATAGGTTTAGCAAAATGGCTCACTTCATCCCTTGTAAGAGTACCAATGATGCCACCTATATTGCAGGTCTTTTCTTCAAGGAAATACTAAGAATCCATGGACTTCCAGATAGCATTGTGAGTGATAGGGATGTCAAGTTTTTGAGTCACTTCTGGAGAACCTTATGGAAGAAGTTGGGTACTAGACTCTCATTTTCATCTGCCTACCATCCACAATCAAATGGTCAAACTGAGGTGGTCAATAGGTCCTTGGGTAATCTCCTAAGGTGTCTCACCAAGCAGCATGGTCAGACTTGGGACTTGGTGATCAGCCAAGCAGAGTATGCATACAATGATTCAGTCAACCGGAGCACAGGTAAAAGTCCTTTTGAAATTGTTTATGGAATGCATCCTAGAGGCGTCTTAGAACTTAGTGATATCAGTACAATGACCCACAAGAGTGCTCAAGGAGAGAGTTTTGCTAAAGGTATTAAGGAAATTCATGACAAAGTACGGCAGTCCTTGGAACAAAAATCAGAAAAATATAAGGAACAAGTTGATCAATCAAGAAGGAACTTGCAATTTAAGGTTGGCGACTTAGTTTTGGCTTATCTCAGAAAGGAAAGACTTCCAAAAGGACAGCCAACCAAGTTGATGATGAAGAAGATTGGGCCACTCAAGATTGTGCATAAGTTTGGTCAAAATGCCTATGAGGTTAAACTACCTCCTTCTTTGGCCATATCTCCTATTTTCAATATTTGTGACTTGTATCCCTATAAAGGAGAATCTCAGACCTCTCAGATGGATACCACATTGCAATCTGAAGAGGATTGGGTGAAGGATTTACCAGTTAGTCAACCAGTTCAGTTGGAAAGAATCTTGGATACCAAGGTGATCAAGAAGACAAGAAAGGGCATCTACAAACATTATCTTGTGAAGTGGGCAGGTCTACCTGATTCAGAGGCTATGTGGATGTCAGAAGCTAACATAATTCATCATGGAGTTCAACTAGCAAACCTGATAACTCAAGGGACTTGAGTTCCTTGCCCCAGGGGAGTATGGTGCAAAGCACCTAGCTCAAAGTTGTCTTTTCTTGCATTTTAGAGTTTTTGTGTGATTTCAAGTTATTTTATGTTGTAATAAGGTGGAAGAAATCCTATGATGCTTTTTGAAGCCATAGTTTGGTTGTCCACACTTTTGTTGTGCTCAGGATCCAAAATTGTCATTATCCTGAAATGTTGTCAAAATGTCAATTTTTGGTTTGTAACAGGTGGATGCCTGGAAACTTGCTAGAATGTTTGGAAATGGTTTAAATCCATTGTGGGATGCCATTTGAGTGAGTTTCAGGCCTTGAGAGCCTTGGAGTGTGTTTTTGCACTCATAGGTAAAAGTTGTCAAAATTGTCATGACAACTTTGCATCTTTAGGCAAAAGTTGTCCATGAAGGAAATGGCGTTGGAAATTGGTTGGAACCAACTTAAAATGGTGTATAAAACTTTCTAAGCATCTCCAATAACAGGTTAATCAACTTTTGGTTTGCATTCAATTCATTTGCCAAGGGTTTCCTATGTTTTTCCTCACGTTTGGACTAATTTTGCTTTGATTTTCTGCTTTTGTACGACCTATACCGTCTGGTACGGTGCTCATAATAGCAGAGGAAGTTAAGAATTTATTTTTTCTTTCCAGCAAGTATGATATGAAGGCTTGAAGTGCCTTGGATCAAAAGTTATCACTGTTTTTGTAAAAGTTGCTCACAAACGCTTGAAACTTGGGGTTTTGATTGTAAAAATGCATTTTACCTGAGCATCCACGGATGGCACAAGTTATAATCCGGTGGATGGCTTGGGTAGGCCCTATAAATAGTTTTAGAGTGGGTGTTTTGTGTTTTTGCAGGCCACAAGGCGGAGAATGGGTGAGATGAGTAACACACAAGCTTGTAGCTAGTGTGTGAGGGTAGCAGTGATTGCTCATTTTCAGAGCCATAGAGAAGTGACACCCTAGCAACCCATAGTGTTTTGGAAAGGTCTATGAGTGTACTAAAAGAATCCAAGTTTGTTTGGGTTGGTGATTGTGACTGGTGAAGAGTTTGGAGCACATCTCCCAAAACTGCCTGGAAGCCCTCAATCCCTTAAAAATAGCTCATTTTCAGTAACCCTAGTTGTACGACAAACCCAAATGGGAAACTAAATAATCTTGTTTAACTTCCAAATGGGTATCTAAATATGTAAAAATATCTAGGGGTTGTTAGGAAAGTTTGGGGAAGAAGACCCAAAAAACAGTCAAGGAAGGGCTAGTCAATTAGGCCTAATAGCAGCCAGTAGAAGCAAGTTGAAAGCCTAGGGCTTGGGAGGAAGGTGCAGACCTTGTCAATGCATAAAATGACCTTGAACATACCTGCACAACATAACCACAACCTTTAAACATGTTGTTAGAGTGAAGATCCTTGGTGGAGGTCTTTGGAGCCTAGTTGGAGCTTTGGGAACCTAGTAGGAGACCATCTCAAAATCAGAGATTTGGGTCAAAACCAACAAGAAACTTCAAGAGGCTATACCTAGGAGGCAAGCCAATAGAGTTTAGGCCTTGGAGGTCTAAGGAGTGTACCCTAACAGGTTACCTAGGAGGAGTTTGAGTAGAAGGGTGAGTTGAGGTGTTGGGGTGAGTAAGGGTGAATTGGAGAGCTAGGCACAAGACTTCTTACATGACATGGCATCTTTCCAAACTTGATGTTTAAGAGCTTCTGGTACACTAGAGGGTTCTGATCTGGAGAGATCATTCATTAGGGCTACATAGCTAGTGACTCTTCGGGGCCTCTTACTTTCTCTAAAAGTCCCTGAAGGAGCTACAAAGTCCCTTGCATCTTCCATTGTTTTGTGAGCCCATAGAGGTCTTTTCTTAGGGATTTCTTGGGGAGGAATCTGTACTTCATTTTCTTCTGAACACTCCCTCTAAATCTCAGGAGTGGTATCCTCTTCTAGGTCTGAAGATGGAGCATAGATTTCTGACTCAATAGAGAATTTAGCCCTTTTGAAGGCTATTTCTTCTTCAAACATTACATCTCTACTAAGTTCAATATTGCTATGTCTAGGCACAAATATTCTGTAGCCTTTTAAAGGTTTCACTATATCCAACAAAGATTCTTTTTCTTCCAGATATATGAAAGTAAGCAGGGCATCCAAATGTCCTGAAGTGGGTGATATCGGGCTTTATCCTGGTGAAAACTTCTTCAGGAGTTTTGTCTTCAATGTGGGAGTGAGGACATCTATTTTGTATGTATACAGCAGTGTTGGAGGCTTCTGCCCAAAGATGAGTTTCTAAGTTTTGATCAAGAAGCATGGCTTTGGCTACTTCTACAATGGTTCTATTTTTCCTCTTAGCAACCCCATTTTGTTGGGGGTTGTAGGGAACAATGAACTCCCTCTTAATCCCAGTTTCTTTACAAAATTCCCTAAAAAATGTCTGAGGTATATTCCCTCCCATTATCAGTCCTTGGGATTTTTATTTTCTTTCCGGAAGAGTTTTCAAAAAGAGATTTGAATTCCTTAAATCTCTTGAGGATCTCTTCAGATTCTTTACATTTAAGAAAGTACATCCAGGTCTTCCTGGAGAAGTCATCAATGAATATTACATAATAAAGGAACCCTCCTAATGATGGTACAGACATTAGCCCACATAGGTCAGAGTGAACTAGTTCTAAAACATTGTTTGTTTTCCTAGAACTATTCTGAAAGGAACTCTTAGTATTTTTGCCTAGGGCACACCCCTTACATGTACCAGAATGGTATTGTTTTAACTTGGGAAAACCAATTACTAATTTTTCCATTGAACATAAAGCACGAAAGTTTAAATGACCTAATCTTGTATGCCAAATTTCATTAGAATCTGCAATCTCAAGAAGTAGGGCTAGGTTAGATTCAGTACATACCTTGTACAAATAGCTTTTTCTATGTCCTATGGTTATAGCCTTCTTGATGGAAGAGTTTTGTGGCCATGCTAGAACTTTACCATTCATAAAGGTCATTTTGTACCCATCATCTTCAAGTGCAGATACGGAGATTAAGTTCCTCTTGATGCCGGGAATGAATAGGGCTCTGGTGAGTTGGAGGGACATGCATGTCTTCAGCTTAATGGTGCAAGTACGATGTGCAGAGTCATCACCAATGGTTACTTCTTCATCAAATTCTTCTAACATGGAATCCAATAATTCTCTATACCCAGTGATGTGTCTTGAAGACCCACTGTCAATGATCCAAGTGTTAGATTTATTGGATACTTGGCTAGAGAGGGCAGAGTAAAATACATGCTTCTCGGAGTCATGTTCTTCCCTTTTCACTTTTGCAAATGTAGCTTGTTGTTTAATTCTATCCGGACATTTTACTGCATAGTGCCCATATTGATCACACCTAAAGCACTAAATGTGGGAGATGTCTTTCTTAGATGACCCTTTCTCATGTCGGTTCTTTCTCTTCTTGCTTTTCTTGTTGGAGTTTGTATTTAGAACATGGAGATCTTCATCTATGGTCTTTTGCTTGATCCCCTTCTTATTTAACCTTGACTCCTCTTGAAGACAATCTGCTCTTAGCCTTTCAAATTTCGGATATTTAGCCCTTGCACTAATGCCTTGGACGAATGTTTCCCATGTACTAGGCAACCCATCTAGAGCAATGAGTGTTAGCTCTTTGCTTTGGATCTCATATCCAAGCGTTGCCAGTTCATCCCTTAGGGCTGATATCCGCATTAAGTATTGTAGCGTCTTAAATTGTACGCACTTGCTAGGGTGGTACAATTTCACACCTAGTTTAGCACCCGCCTTGACGCATTTTGCATTTTGCATTACATTTCCCCTTTAGCACTTAATTAATTAAATTAATTAGGTCTAAGGTTCTATTTTATCATCTCCCATATCATAAAGTTGGGCCCTTTCATTAAAGTGCGCCCTTTTCATGTTATTCCTCCAATACATCATTTAATCAAAAACCCTAATTAGGCACTATTTTGAACTTTAAGGCCTAATTTCGGGGGTCAGAACATCTCAAAATCACCTGTAACTTCGAGATTCTCTCTAAAATCATCATATCCGACGGCCCTGAAAATTTGGTGAAAAGTTGTCGGGACCATGGCGCCCGGAGTGCACATGGTCCCGGACATTTTTCCCGAAATTTTAGGAGCGCGATCCAATCATAAAATAAAGCTTAACCCCAAGAAATTGGCGGGAGATTCAATCTCTAGGTCGGCCAAAAGTTGAAATTAAGACCTAGGGTTTCATATATAAGAACTCTCTTTCTTCATTTGAAAGGATCCGAATTTTTGGTTTCAGGGACCTTCTATGCAGCGAAAGAGCAGATCTTTGAAGACTTCAACAACATTCAACATCCATCCATCAAGCATTCATCAATTTCATTCATCCATTTAGGGCTTGAAAGACATTGAAGAGCAATAGGAGATTACCGACTGAAGATTGGCTTGTACCCCTCCCTTGGGGTTGGGTATGATTTCATGTTGTTTTCATGTCTTTGCATAAGCCTCATTATATCATGTGTATCCATGCTTTAGATCACTTTGCATCTTGATTTGGAGCATTTACATTATCATTTACAAGCAATTAGGGTTTACTTTCTAGGTTGCTCTAGTTTGCTTACTTGCATTTTAGGATCTTGCACACACACAAGGTCTGCACACACATTACTTTTACAATACAACTTGGCTATTCGTGGAGGTGGAAATCACCAAAGCGGGGGTTTGACTAAGGCAAAACCCTATATAGCCGCCCACCACACCTTTTTAGATATAAGTGCAGGTTTCGGAATTCGAACGACGCCGCAAGTTACAGATCCAGGAGAAGCAGACGGAAACCGAGCAACACACCAAATTTCAGAACAGAAGACCAGGACAGGGGCGTGGGGCGCCCTGGTCCTGCCAGGACAGGGGCGCTGGGCGCCCTGGTCCCTCTGTCAAACAACAAGTTTTCAGCATTTCCGACAGCTTTTCAGGTTGCAAAACAGCAGTTTCCGGAGCAGTGTCAGGGGCAGAATCAGGACAGTGGCGCCCGCACCCCCGTCTCGAACATTTTCACTTAGATTTTAACTCCGGGTACGCATCTGCATTCCTGTCTTGTCCTTGTGTTTACAGCTTTCCATTGTTTAAACTCAATTCTGCAATCTTGTTATTAGTTCATACTTACACTTTAGGGTTAATAGTTGAACTTGCATCATTTTATCTATCATTTGCAACAAAGGAATAGAAATCCTAATAGGTAGCCCGTGGCTCTCTCTCTTCCACAAAAAGAAGTAGCCAATTGTGTGATACCTCTAGGCTCTTTCGTATTCCACAAGTGTGTGGTTGAAAGTGAGATTAGGGCCTGTTTGCTTAGTGTCACTTTTTCTCCTACACAAGTATGCATTGATTGACTCTCTTTTGTTCATACTTATATGATTTATTTCTCTTTTTAGAGCCAAGGTTCTACTTGCATTGGTTATCTCGAATGCACTTTCGAGTGCTTTGAACATATGGTAGGCAGTCTCATGCTTTGTTATTATTGGCATAATATGATTTCTCACTCCATCGACTATGATCTTCATGGCTTTTTCATTTCCCTCAATCCATGTCGATTTGTCAGGTTCATTCTCTGGTTCTTTAGATTCAACTCTTACAAACGATTCAACTTTATTCTCTTTTAAAATCATCTTAATTCTGAATTTCCATGCTGAGAAATTATCGCCTCCTTCAAGTCTATCCT
The DNA here is from genome assembly GCF_030272615.1 of Cryptomeria japonica. Classification (NCBI taxonomy): domain Eukaryota; kingdom Viridiplantae; phylum Streptophyta; class Pinopsida; order Cupressales; family Cupressaceae; genus Cryptomeria; species Cryptomeria japonica. Next base: position 256,755,306 of record NC_081406.1, read on the forward strand.
CAAATCTGATAGCATTAGCCATGGGAAATGTGATGTTTATATCCTCGATTTGAAGTTCTCAAATTTGAATGCCTTAGGTTCGATCAACCTGACTCTGATACCATGTAAATGTAATTCAAATTTATGTTCAAAATCTGAAGTTGTAAGAATTTAGATATTCTTTTACTTTCTTATTGAATTACTTCAATGCTTAAGGAATATATTTCATCTTTTACAGTTTGTATTGACTGTTCCTTCTTATATTGCAGATTGTTGTAGATAACATTTATTGATTTCGATGTTTACTACAGCATTCTTCATGGCAAATATATACGCATAGCCTTGAAAGATCAAGGCATGCCTTGACCAGACATGTCTCTTGACATGTCCGATCAAGACATGTCTTGATCAATCCAAGAGAGGTGCCTTTTCATTAAGAAAAACCGATAACTATCGGTTTATATAAATGCCGATACATAAAGAATAATAACCGATCCCAATCGGTTTATGTCTAATGCTATTTTAATCATAATCATAACTGATAACAAATCGGTTTATTTCCAATGCAATATAATTATCATTTTAACCGATAACCAATCGGTTTATTCTTAATGCTATTAATGATAATCGATACCAAACATGGTAAGTGTAATTCGATTATGTAAATCAAATAGAGGATCGGTATAAGAGCAAAGTTTATAAGATAACTATTATAGTTATCATATGACAACACTAATTAGTGTTGTCATATGACAACTATAATAGATATACAGATCCAATCACATTCACAACATAACTGAAATCTCTGCATAAGAAATACGATCATATCTCGATCAACAATAGATTAGAAATGCTTGAAACATGAAATGCATATAAAGATGATTATAACAAGTTCAATCAATCATGATGTCTACCATTAGCTTGTAGTCTTATCGATAGAATAGATGATTGAATGAGAGATGAATGAAGTCTCTCATTCAATCATTTATCTTACCGAAGCTACATAGTCTCAACAGTTTTTGAAAATGAGGACAAAAGTAAGATCCTTTGCGACAGTCAATGGTGTTGGGAAGACAATCATCCCTTGATGCTGAAACCATGGCATCTAGCTTTTAACCCCATTTCTGAATCTTTTGATCGGATTCCTCTATGGGTTAGGCTCCCAAACCTCCCCATGCAGTTCTAGTTTGACTCCTGTTTTGAAGCTGTTGGGAACTCGTTGGGTAGATTTTTAATGGTGATGAAGGCTCTTTAAATTTATTGCATACTACTTATGCTTGGATCCTGGTGGAAATGGATGTTTCCAAAGGTCTTCCGCCAAAAATTTCTATTAAAACTTCAAAAGGAAGTTGGGTGCAGCTCTTGGGCATTGAAGGAGTTCCCTTCAGAAGTAGGCGATGCTTCAAAACAGGTCAAAAATGTTGCCCTCTGTGACAAGCATAGAGTGGAGAAATCAGCTACTTGGTGGAGGGAAGTGACCCCTCTTCATTATACAGTGGAGAAAGTGGATGAAAAGCATAGAATCTCTCCAATCTTGAGTGAAGCGATTGGAGCTAGTGAAGAGGAGATGGAGACCCTAGAGAGCTCTGGCCCACCGGAGTGCTTGGCGATTATTAAAGTGAAATCAAGAGGTTCTGGGGCTGTGGTGATGGACAATGGTAATACTGACAATTTGCCATGTCCCCGATTATGAATCCAACAAAATAAAATGTAATAAGTAAATATTCATTATCATAACAATATAATAATAAATAGGTTCAGAAGATACATTTAATAAAAAATATATTTAAAAGAATTGCATTCATCCTGATCGGTAACCTGCAAAATAAATTAAGTTAATTTTTAAAGCAAATACTAGGTGGACTACAGGTGTCAGAGATTGTCTCCTCAGAAATAGACAATGATAATCAGCCTTTAGTGTTTACTGGCAGCGATTATGATGGTAAAAAGGCAACAATCACTTTAAATCTAGACAAAGGCAAAAGTTATAATTAATAAAAGTCAGAAGTTATTACAAGCAGCGATTAACTCTTCATAAAGGCAGACAGTATTATGATTGATATATCCTAATAAGTAACAATTACACATGAAATGGAGTGATTAGATTGGTTAACTAAAGGGCAGCGATGGATGTGTGACCTTTCATATGGTCATCACTATTCGAGGAGTTGTATCTCTTAATAGAGATAGGATACGATATAAAAATGGTAAGATGTATGTGGAGAAAAGGGGGGGAATAGAAGAAGGAAAAGAAGAAGAAAACTGAAAAAGATAAAGAGAAAATACGGCAAGAAAGAACTGTTCAAGCAGACATTCAGCCCAGGTACGTGCACAAGATAACTATATGATAAATGGAATTGGTCTCTGCAATAAATAATTAATTTATGGACACAGTCACAAGGAATATAATATAGCAATACAATTGATCATCTGGGGAATGATCATTCAAATGAATATAATTCAGTGATATAGGTGATCATCTGATAAATGATCACAGTTATACAGTAAATATAGTGGACACTACAATCTGATACATGAACACAATCAGATATAATAAAAATATAAATGTGATGGGAATTAATTCTATAATGATGATAACTTGAAATATAATGTGATGAATTTAACTTATAAAGCTGATAATGAATGTAATTTAATGCTGTCATAAAATCTGATATAACACAATAATATGGACAATATAAGGACTGGTTAATATGATGGTATAATAATGTTAGACTAAGGGAACTTGTAACCCCTACAAGCCTGTTATAAAATTATATCAATGGCAAACTCATTGCTAAATGTGTGTGGGACCCTCTCTTAGGTGCGTCACTCCATAAAGGATGCCTAACCCCTGCCACATGGAGCCAAGAGGGATGAAGCATCTGCTCTTGGGCTTAAGAGAGGAGGTGGTTGTGATGAGGGGGAACGGCGATAGGACACCTCACTGGGTATGCCACTCCATGATGGATGCCTAACACCTACCAAATGGAGCCAAGAGGGATGTAGCATCTGCTCTTGGGCCCAGGTGAAGGGTCTCTTGGACACCCTATCCAACTAGCCTACCCTAGTGCACTAATAATTGGATAATAAAGAATGGCAACTAACCTCCAATCTGATTTTATCTAACAAATATAATACTAATGGTAATTAATACATTAAAGCTAAGTCACCAGGTTCGACCGAATTTGAACCTTGAAGTTCGAAATTCGGCGAACTTGAAAAACCATTAAAAAAATCGATTAAATTCGATTAAATTCGATTTTAGGGTTTGTTAAAGTGTTTTTTTAATTTTTCGGGTTTGCGTTTTAGGGTTTGTTTTGGCGGATTTTATAAATAGGCGGCCGCAGACGTTGCAACCACACCCACGCGAGCTGCTAACACCGCCCGCTCTGCCTGACCGCCCGCTCTGCGACCACCGCCCGCTCTACGACGCCACCACCGGTGCTCGGCCGCCACCCGTCTGCGACGCCGCCACCAGTGTCGACGCCGCCTGCACTCCGCGACGACGCCGCCACCAGTGCCGAGTGCCGACGCCGCCACCAGTGCCGACGCCGCCTGCACTCCGCGACGACGCCGCCACCAGTGCCGACGCCGCCTACACTCCGCGACGCCGCCTGCACAGCCGCACACGTCCGCCGCACAGGTATTTTTTTTTATTTTATTATTTTTTTTTTTTGTTTATAATGTTAAATAGTTAATAACTTAATGTTTAAAAATGTAATTTTATATAATAATAATATTATATATTTTATGCTTTATATTTATATTTTATAATATAATATTATATATTTTTATATTTTATTAATTTTTTTTAGGTTTAATATTTTTTATGTTTAATAATTAATAATTTAATATTAATATGGTGTTAATTTTTTTTATTTTTTATGATATTAATATGATATTATTAATTTATTATTACATATCTCTGCTTCATTTTTTTATATGATATTAATATGGTGTCAATTTTTTTTATGTTTATAAATTTATAATATTGTTTAATATTATTATTATATAATTTATAATTTTATATTAATGGTTTTTTATTATATTGTTTAATATTATATATTTTTAAAAGGTTGAAATAAAAATAGTGTGTTTTTTAATTTTTCTTTCCAAACATGCAGATTTTCATTTAATGGCTCCTCCCAAATCAACTTCTGAGGCATGGAAGCATGTGACCCGAAATGGAACTCACATCAAATGTAACATGTGTCAGGCAAATATCATTGGAACTTTAACAAGGCTTAGGGACCACTTCCTTGCTAATAAAGGGGGTCCAGGTGGAGGTGTTCAAGCATGCACAGGTGCGACTCCAGAACTTAAAGCTATTCTAGAGAAAGAGTTGGCTGCTTCAACGGTAGGCAAAATGAAGAAGGCACAAAAGAAACAGAGAATTGAAGGAGATATATCTAGATTCACATCTGCCATGTCTTCCTCTTCTGTGCAATCCGAAGCGGCGAGTGTACCAAAACAGAGTGGAACACTGAACAACTTTTGGAAACCAGTAGAGAAACAACAGGTGGATGATGCAGTTGCTGATTTGTTTTACACAAGTGCTATTCCATTCAATGTTGCGAGAAATCCTCATTTCCGCAATGCAGTTCAGAAAATTGCAGAGTTTGGCAAAGGGTACACACCCCCAGGTTCAGAGGCTATCAGGACAACTCTTTTGCAGAGGTCAAAAGATAGAGTGACTGAAAAATTAGCTGATGTCAAAGCCACTTGGAAGGAAACAGGTTGCACTATATTGAGTGATGGATGGTCAGATATGTGTCAAAGGCCATTGATTAATGTTTTGGTGTCTTGTCCTGAAGGTGTTGTGTTTTTGAAAGTCATTGACACCATGAACCACAAAAAAACTTCAGAGTATATTTTTCAAATATTAGAGGAAGCCATTCTTGAAGTAGGGATGGAAAATGTGGTTCAAGTGGTAACTGATAGTGCAGCAAATTGTGTGGGAGCTGGGAGGCTGATTGTAGAGAAGTACCCACAGATATATTGGAGCCCATGTGCAGCGCATTGTCTCGATTTGTTGCTTCATGACTTGGCTAAATTCCCATGGATAAATGAAGCTATTCATAGAGGGAGAGCAATTGCAAATTTCATACGGAATCATCGTCTCACATTGAGTATTTATAGGCAGCATGCATCAAAGGAATTGTTGAGGCCTTGTGAAACAAGATTTGCTTCATATTATATCACTTTGAAAAGAGTGGTTGAAGAAAAAGCAGCTTTGAGGTCTATTATATGTTCCAATCAGTGGGAAAGTTCAGTGCTTTCTAAAGGCCCCAAGGGGAAGAACATAGAGCAAATCATCTTAAACAGCAATTTCTGGGAAAGTGCAGCAAAAGTCTTGCTTGTATGTGAACCAATTGTTGACGTGCTTCGTATGGTTGATGGTGACACTCCTTGCCTTGGCATGCTTTATGAAAGCATGGACCGGTGTAAGGAATCTATTCAAAAAGCACTAAACAATGAAGAAGCAGAATATAGGCAGATATGGGAGGCAGTTGATTGCAGATGGAAAATGATGCACACACCTTTACATGCAGCAGCTTGCTTTTTGGAGCCTAAGTTGTTTTCTATTGATAGAAGGGGTGATAATGAAATCATGGCAGGGCTTTACCAAGCCATTAGCAGGTATGTACCAAATCCAGAAATTGCAGCACTAATCAGAGATCAAAGTTGGCAATACAAGAGAGGAGAAGGGATGTTTGGAGGGGCAGAAGCCAAATATGACTCGCCACGTATGTCTGGATATAGATGGTGGATCGCTTATGGATCATCAGCTCCTGAACTACAAGAGTTTGCTATTCGAATTTTGAGTCAGGGAGCAAGTTCATCAGCTTGTGAGAGGAACTGGAGTTGCTTTGACCACATCCATTCCAAAAAGAGGAACAAATTGCTGACTGGAAAGTTGGGAGATCTTGTCTATGTTCGCAGCAATTTGAAATTGCTGATGAACAAATCAGCAAAGAACACTTCTTTACAACAAACTCTTGAAGGCATGGCAATGCCAGATGCAGATGAGCCTGACTTTGTAGATGATGAACTGAGTAGTGATACAGATGATGATGATTTGGCATCCCAGCCAAGTGCTCTTGATGACTTAGAGTTATTTTAAAGTTCTAAAGTTTTTGACTGTTATTGTACCTTTTTGACAAAAGAACATCTTTGCGATAGTGAAAGCATATGTTTCCTACGGTTTATATTTTATAAATGTGTCATCTTTTTGTAATGATTTCAAATCTATTTATCAATGTTAAACTATTTACGCAAATTTATAGATATATTACATATATTTATTAAAAAAAAATTTAAAAATTACATATGGCGAATTTAATTCGAATTTTATACATTTCGAATTTTTTCCGCATCGAACTTCATCGAATTTCAAAGCTGTCGAACTTCGAATTCGAATTCGAACCTGGTGACTTAGCATTAAAGAATTGTATCACTCATTTTAATTCACTAGTATAAGTTTCAGTTTATAAGTGTTACTTCATATGTGTTCTCCAATTTTGTGTTGCAGGAAAACAGTAAACAAAGGTACTCCCATAAACTTAATTACCTATTTTAGATTTGGGAAAATTTAGGTTAATTTAAAGTATGACTAATTTGGGGACATTACACAATTGTGCTGATAAGGTAGGCAGTGACTGCCCTCAGAACTTGGGGGCTCTTTCTTGTTCAAAGAAGGAGTGTAGCAACGAAGCGGAGACTAATGGGGTTCAACTCTGTTTACAAAGTGCAGAAGTGGGGGGGAAGGATATGTTGGGAGATTCCAATTTGAAGCAGCTAAAAGATGTGGGGCAGGAGGGAGGATGGACAGAGGTTAAAAGGAAGAAAGAAAAGAGAGCTAAGGTAGAAGGTTTCAGTATGACTCTTTGCTCTCATGAGAAAGGTAGAGTTAAGTCAGTAATGTAACCATTGACCTACTTTGTGGTCAGACACCTTTGTGTGTTTTTATTTGGGGAGGTGGCTCCCTAGATGTAGCCCCACCTTGTTCGGGCCAGTTCAAAAAGCCAATCTCTTAATAAAATCAATAATTATTACTTGACCAAAAAAAAAATATATTGTCTATGTAAAGAATGTTTAAGACCTAGAATGTATAATGAGTTTGAAGCTTTGATATTGGAAAGTAATTAGCCAATGTTAAGATATGTTTTGTAATAGGAATATCAAAGTAATGGATAGTATGATTGAAGAGTAACCCATGCATTTATCAACTCTTGAATGATGTTGAATTTTAACTTTAATTGGTGCAACTGATGGTATCTTACACCAACTAGTTAACCTGGAAAGAGATAATTGGGATGAAATTTAAATATAGGATTGATTAAAAAGAGGGCTGAATAGTTAACCCTAATTGGATGATAAATTAAATTAAAGTAGGTTTTTCCCGCAGGCTGGCAGAATTAACGCACTTATACCAATCGTATTGTCCCCCCTTTTAGGATATTACTGATTTTTGCCCTAAAACAGCAATTCCAAATTAAGATAAGAAATAAAATATATTTATGAATATAAAATTAACCATTTGAAATGCCCTTTATAAGACATTCTTGTTTTAGGTCCTGCAAATAATATTAATCACTAGAAACTGATATTAAAATCATTAGTATTAATAATCCATGATAGCATCTAATTTCATATAATCATCTTTCTTATTTAAATCAAAATGCCCTAATATCATTAATATTTATTCCAAGGCATACCATAATTTTATGGTAGCTCTTGTTGTGCTCTATGCTTTGGAAAGAGGTGTTGCCTTGGGTTGGCAGAAGATCATTTGTGAATCAGATTCTCGGGTTGTGATGGACATGCTGAATGAGCAGAATTTGGATGGAGTGAATTGGCAATTGGCTGTGTTGGTCGGACAATAGAGCTGGCTGTCCTTCCTATTTGCAGGACATTTCTAATAAATTCAAAATAGAATACTACAGGAGATTTTTATATGAATTGCTAGTAAAAAACTTAAAGCAATGTAATAAAATTGCATACAAATAGCTGCAATTGCTCGCTTTCTGCAATATATATTTATATATCTAATTATTTATAATCTAAGATTATTCAAATTTATCGAGCAAGATATTATTATTGCTGAAGACGATATTTAATTCTGCTTTTAGGTCCCAATTTCCTTTCTATTTTGTTTCCCTTGATTGATATTTATTCTTTATTTCTGCTGATTTCATTCATGTTTTCCATTTTCCCATTCTCTTGCCACAACCAAATGTTTCTCCCTTTATATCTTTATTTTTGGGTGAAGGGTCGCTTCTTTTCATAAACAACATCTCCTTTGCTAGGGACGCATCCCCTCTTGATTCAAGCACTGCCTTGTAGATAATTATATGTTCTTAGCCTAGGTCAGCCCTTAATTATTATTATACTCCCCTTAGCCTTGGTCGGCCCTTTCAGATTTTGTATCTTTTACCCTTGGTCAGCCCTTTCCCTTGAATTGCTATCGCCTAGGTTTTATGATCAATATTTATTAAGGGTTGCCAAGAAGAATTTCTGCCTATCTTGGCAGGGACATGACACTCTGCCAAAATGCATTTGCATATTGTGAACACAAAATCTAGCCCACAAATCATTCCTTGGTTTGAACGGAAAATATATTCCGGAAAGCATGACTAATATCATCCATGAATCATAGGAATTGTTTCTTTTATTACAACATTCCCCATAAATTATGGTAACTTGTAAATATAATAAAATCTCTATAACGATTTGAAATCCCAGCAAAATGACAGTTCATTGCCTTGACCATCTAGACTTAAACTTGGTAGATACAGAGTAACTGAAGCCATACACCAATAACTCTAATTACAGGCATCAAATAGATAAATCAGCAGTATGATTCTAAATAACAATAGGTTATTACCAATTAGAGGATATAAAAACTTAATTCAAGTGGATATATTACAAATAGAACATTGCAATGAGAGTTGCATCATAAAAATCGGATCAATATTTGATAACTAGTTCACAAAGACAATCGAAAATGTTTCAGTATTTTCAGAGCCAATTGAGTGGTATGTATCTACCTCTGTAAAATGTGCTCGAGGAAGATGAATTTGTCGTAACCAGCCAGGAGTTACTCCAAGAAAACGATTAGCAACCCCTCCAACACCTGGCTCCTGAATATCAGAACTATTAGCTCCCAATATGTTACTATTAAGCCCACCCCCAACACTATTTACACTTGTACTGGCAGTTGAGTTAGAACTGGAGCTGCTGGTCATGCTAGTAATGGTGCTGTCAAGAGAGCTCCTAGAAATTATACTTAATTTCTCTATTTCCTCCTCTGGAATTTCACCATCCTTAGAAAGAAGAGGAAGCCTGAGTCGTTGAGCAGCCTCTGCAACAACCAGCCGTTGTTCTAAAGCTTCATATACCTGCAGAAATTCCATGGCATTAGACTAAAGTTCCCTTCACATACTACACCAAAACTTTCAAAACAGTCTTGTGTGAATCAAATATATTAAAAAACAAATACTCATGAGACTCACAAACAGTACTGAATGAGACCGGCATGATATTATTTGAATGCGTACATGGCATGCAGCAAAGTGGGCATTCAGCCAAAAATCCTTCCGATGATCAATATGCAGCTTCACTGGACTCGGAGTGACAACGTACACCCAAGAAGAGCAAGCACAAAGTTTCCCACAACTCAAATCAACCTGCATTCCTCATCTGACTCCTTCAAGGACTTTAATGGAACCCAAGCCAAGTTTGCAGCCCAAGTTACAGCTTAAAGAAAAACCCATGGCTTGGCTTTGACTTAAGGCCAGGCTGTGGCTTTAACTTAAAGTTGCCACCTAGGCTGCACAACACTGTTCGTGAAGGTTTCCTAAACAGTCATGAGCAGCACCGTGCAGCCTAGGCCACAGTTTACACACAAAGCCATGGCCCGGCAGGTTTGTCTTAAAGCTACAATCAAGACTGTAAGCTTGCCCCAGGGTCCCACCAAATATCTCGAGGGGCAAATGAGTAATGTAGGTTGGTTAGAAGTATGGGGATCTGCACTTGCACTTCTTGTGTTTACCGTATCTCTTGGGAACCAGTGGAGTTCCATGTCAATCGCCAGGAGGCTTTTGGCATTACAAGAGTTACCCAGTGTTTATTATCTTGAAATTTCAGGTTTTGCTCCTGAGATAGCCTCTACACTCCTCTTACAAATAAATATCAAAGGGGTCAGATGAGTAATGCAGTTTGGTTAAGGGTACGGGGATCTTTGCACTTGCACTTGTTGGGTTTACCTTGTCTCAGGGACCAATAGAGTTGCATATCGATCACTGGGCGGATTGAAGCATTACAAGAGCTAACCAGTGTTTATTATGCTAACATTTCAGCTATTGTTCCTGAGACAGCCTCTACATTCCTCTAACAAATAAATATCAAAGATAAATTGTAAGTAAAGGCCCTCAGTCAATGTCGATCCCCTATACAGTACAAGGCATGCATTAAGCTCCAGTGGACAGAATTGCACTCATAAACTTCTACTCTATGTTATTAAGGAAGACAGTTTATACTAGTTCTCAGCTTTTAATTTTCAATATTCAGATCTCTAAAACTCCTGGTCTATGAGACTAGGTCATTGCTTTCACAAATAACTGCTCTGCTAAACTATTTTCTGAATATGCAACGAGAACTGCCAGTTAACTATTGTGGAAGAAAGTATAATTAAAAAGTGAATTATATACAGCTGTCAATCTGACAAGAAAATCATTTTTCCTCAGAGCTAAACGATGCAATTTTTCAGCACCCCGCAGGTAGACTCCTCTGGAAATCATTCTCCTAAGCAGCAGCTGCTCCACAAATTTAGGACGATTATGGATTTTGCAGATTTATTGAAATTGGGAGATTGCAAGCCTCTCCAAGGGTACCCTCCCTAAGTGGTCGTTCTTGAGCGTTCAAACCATGGCCCCAGGTTCAGCTCCCCAGGACCCCAGGATATGTGTTAAGTATTGAAATTGGATCACTCATCCAATGGTATTCAGCATTCACAAACTGCCAAAGAAAAAGCATCCCAGCTAATATATGGCTAAGGAAAACTATTACCAAATATTATCCCGAGAAGAGAACATTTTGAAATAAAATAAAAAAAGACATTGAAAATGAAAATGCCTGTCCCTTGTGAAATTTGACATAATTCCACAACGACAGAAGAACTATCCCAGCCAATTGGTTGTATCAATAAGAATGTATAAGGTCAAGGGTTCAAAACCTGTGGAGAGCTTCTTAAACCCAACTGAGAAAACAGCGTTTGAAGATCTCGAATTCCTCCGAGACCTGTTGCCACCGACACCGCTTGTTGATATTCTTCTACCATTGCCACGGCTTCGCAATATACAGCCTGCATTAACAGACCCCCATATTCTACATGATGGTAAAAACAAAAAAAAAGTGAAAACATCAAAATGGTATAAAGCTTACCATTGCTTCCAAGTAACGAAGCCTCTCTCTCGCCATCTCCTCACGGGCCTGTTGCAGATATAAATTACCAAATCAAATAGAGGGAATTCTATACCAATTGCCGTAACATAATTATATTTACCAGCTGAAGATCGTAGTAAGCGGATTTGGCAATGAGGGATCCATCAGGAGCGAGGCAGTGCCTCTCAAGCTGCTCGATCAATTGGGTAACATCGGGAGGCAGGCTCTGCCCCGGCGGAGGCATCAAGATTGGCTTCACCATTTTTCTTTAACCGCTTCCAAATTTCCGTATTACACAGCCCATTAATTTATATTAGAGTGCAGTTCAAGGTTTGAATTTTAAGTATTATAGTAACCTCTAGCCTACTGGTATTTGACAAGGGACCGTTCTTTTAAAAAGGACAAGCGCTAAAATCAACTGGTTTTTACCATAGCAGCCTAAATCATTGCAAGTTTACCAATGTATTTATAATTTTATTGCCAATATTCCATGAAGGTAACGAGAATGTCCATGGACGTTAATTGGATAAATAAACACAATTAAATACAAATAAATTTAAAGATATAATATATCAAATAGTCAATATGATGATGTTATAATTTGTAATTAATGAAGAGAGAATATTTAATTCTTTGATTGAAATTTTTAATCAATTTATAAAGTAGTGAATTTGATGCATCGCGGAATATGGAAATGTCAATTATGTGTATAGATGAGAGTCAAAATGTTATTTTATATTCTATTTGGATCACCTTCATAGTTTAAGTTTAAGTTTGCAACAACGAATTTGCTTCATATTTTCAAACTTGATCTATTTTTTTAACTATACTATTGGATGATGATATTTTCTTAATCTCTTAGGGTTTTACTATTAAGCTAGTTGTCTTTAAAAATACATTCACAAATAACAAGCTTCAAATATGCTAATTTAAAGAATTGTTGTTAGGTGGCTGGTGTGTGCTAAGGTGAGTGTGAGAAAATATAATAGAGTAGTTTGATTTGAGTGCAAATGTGAATTGATATATTCTAGTATTTTCTAATGCCATGTCATATTAGATAATTAGATGAAAGCAATGAGTGTTCCTTTATACATAAACACAACATCGTAGTGTGAAAATGTTTACAAAGTCAATCTAGGACCAAAGCGTAAGATGGAATTAGTTAACTAAAAAAATTTGTTTTATTTTTTACATTTAACTTAATCAAGTTCATGACTACAGTGATGACCTTGAATCCATGGACATGACTTGGATCAAACAAATAGGTTAGATCTATGTTTGATTGGATTGGATTACAAAACAATTGGATTAATAATAAAATTGATATGTGTACACTTTTTGAAATATAACTTTGTAGTAAAACTCTTAAACAACCCAACCACAAGGCTAGAATCTACAAGCAAATGAATAACACCGATAGGGCTCTAAATCAAGTGCATGCAAACAAATTAAACAAAGTATACCTTTATAGACATGGTAATCTTGGCTTCACTGTTCTCCAATCTTTCAAGACCTTGTGGATAATAGAATTTGCTCTCAACATTAAGCACTAGCACAAGATGGCATAAAGAAATGGAGTGTGGTTGATTAATGATACAAGCATGATGGAAATAGGATAATGGTAGCTAATGGATACTATGAAGCTCTAAGAAAGTACTCAATATGCATATTATATGGATACTGGGTAGGTAAAAATGGGGGGAAAAGCCTCTTTTATTAAAAAATCCAACAGAATTGGGGGCTTAGATTAAGAGATTGCAGCGTTGTGGAATGGGGTTCACTAGTCTAAACACGCAAACTAGGAATCAAACCCATTCACATCAACATAAATTGGGGAAACAACCAATAGGCCCAACTTCAAAATCTTGGTAGAGTTGGACACATGAAATTGGTTGGTTTCTTTGTTCTTTGATATGCATTGGTAAGGTTTAAAATAATAAAATGCAATTGATAGGTCTAAAGATTTAAAATTGATAGTAACCAACATAAACATTAAGCTACAAAAAAGGTATCCAAACTCTAAGAACGGATCTAGAAACAAAGACCAAAAAGAACCTTTATCTGCAATTTGAGTCTGAAAGTGTTGGACTATGTGGCTAGGCAACCTAGTATTGAAGGTGTCTGATGTAGATATTATGAGCAAATTCAGGATTAGGATGTTTCTCAAATTATCTCTTTGAAATTATATTGAATAAGTTTCAAAGTATGTGGCTAGGCCATAGTGTCCAGGGTTTTTTGCTTCTTCAAAATTTGGATCTCTTTGACTTGATCTTCACTTTCTAAATCTATAATCCTTCTTTGCCAAATTCAAAACCCACACACACAAGAGAGATAAAATGGTGTTGGGTGTATAGGGGTTTGCCTAGGTTAAACCCTAGATCAAAATTAACTCTATAATGATGATAGAAAGAAAAAGAGAGCTTTCCTTTGCAGGGTAGAGGCTAAATCTGAAATGAAATGCTAAATTGAAATGTTATGCATTTACTTATGATTCTCCTTACCTTAAAGACTTCATGAAAGGTCTATGTTTCTAGATGGAAGATCATCCATTCCTTCACCTAAACTTGATTAAGAATGCCATAGTGAATGTTTGAAAGTCTGAATAATTAACCTCTCCTTCACAATCTTGAAGATGCTTGATTGCTTGCTCAATTGAATTTATTGATGTGAATTGAATTTCTTGATGAAAGATGTGTCAAATGATGGGATAAGGCTTTCTTTATACCTAACCTCATGAAACATGTTTGAAAATTCAAAGAAGGCCTCCATTGAGAGCACTTTCTTGCCTATTTTTTTTTTACCATTTGAAGGTTCAAATTTGGGCCATGCTTGGTTGGACTATAGTGCTAGGTGTCTAGGTAGTCCTGTTCTCCTAGAGCTGCAGTAGAGTTAGAGAGAGATAGAAGAAGGCTAAAACCTCAAATTCAAGCATCGTTTGTGTAGAATCAAACATAATTAGGCACAAGAAAGGAGAAACACTAAAGTGAGGTCCAAATGGATATAAAATTGTATGAGGATACAATGTATGCCACTACATTTAGCCCCCACTTTAGCAGGAGTATGATCTTATGCTTTAACTCTCAACAAAGAATAGGATAACATTGAAAGAATATCACCAAAATATTAAAGAGATAAGAAACACTAGAAGCCCTAAAGGACTTAGAGTCTCGTCAATCTAAAATATCAAGATAAAAGGAGTAGAATGATCAACACATGAAGCATGCAAGAAAGAAGAAGAAATGTGGCTTCTAGGCCTGGTAAGGAATCGCTTACTATGATTTATGTTAACACAAAGAGAGATTACGAAGAAAAACCTTGGTTTTTTAAATAACTAACAAAAAGCAATTGGAAAATGGGCGATGCAACGTGCACCAAACATAAAGATTACAAAACAATGCCCCGTCTTTCAAAGTAATCCAAACAAAAATTGACTACAAAATGGGTGTTGTAGCATGCACCAACATATCATGGTGTGTGATCAAAGTGTACAAATCAAACCTTGTGGTGTGTGCACTAAGTGTAACATGCAGAAAAGTGTATGCCCCCATATTAAAGTGATTGTTTACGCCTTACTAGGATCAATTTATTTAAGGTAGCATACATGCATCCAAAAGACAAGCACGCCACTACAATGAAATGTGCCCAAGCATCTAGGCAAATCAAAGGCGAAAGTCACAAGACATGAAAGAGAACATAATGGATCCACTATATGGGATCAATATGTACATCATATAAATCATGTATATTAATTATGATTATATGAATTGACCTCACACCCCCCAACCCGAAGGTAGTGGAACTATGTTCACAATGGAAGAAAAGCACATAAGATGAACAACACAAGTTTTTTTGGGTCAACATGGAAGAGATAAAAAAGAAGATCTCAATGCTTTGGATCATCCCAAAGTACACAACACAAAAGCACATTTACAATACAACATTTATACAATATATATAATAAGTAAGATACAAAAGAGGAATGTCATGAAAAGTTATGTCCCTTTGTTGCCTTATGTCGATCAAGCAACAAGGGTCATCCAAAGAGATTTTAATGAAACACAAAGACATGTTAAGCATCACATTATGGGGATCACATTACATGTAAGCAAAAACACAAAATAATCTACTTCACGAGTGAAGATAATCTAGAAAATCATCCACCTTCCAATCTTGGCCAAAAAGTGGCAATGTGAAAAAATAGCCTTTTCCACTCGCCTAAAAATGCGAAAATCCATGTTGACTTTTTGCTTGGATTGGGTGTCAGTACATGTAATGCCCTGCTAGGAACCCCGAAGGAAAACCCACAACAAGGGTGAAATAATTTTTTTTTTAAAGTATAAACATCATAAGTGCATTTACACAACATGCACGATAACACAAGTGGAAGACTTACACCTAAATTCCTTAAGGGTTACCAACGAAGAATTAATTTCAAGAATAAATTTCACAACATCATAAATCCACATATGCATCATTAACTCAATGATCACAAGAAGCCAAAGCAAATAAAGATTCATCATAGAAAGATTGAAAGGATACAATATAATTTCCACTTCAATAAGCATTTACTAACATCATCAAGGAAACTGATAAAAACACCCAAACATAGGATTACATTGCTCTTCCAATACATAGCTTCTCAATAAACATAAAGGATAGATCTCATCCAATTACAAGGTTACATAAGATCAATATTACAATGATGCAATGACCACATAGGTCTACAAATACCAATAATCTTCAAAACATGAGATGAAGCATGAGTCATGAACCACGGGAACACCTATGAAGCCAATCCTCGCATGAAGGCACAAATCCAAACATCCGATGGGAAGTGGCACTACCACCCGACCATGTAATTCCCAAATGGAATCACCCCACCGTGCTAGGAGATAGCTGAGGACCCTCAAACAAGCATAAGCATGACATGGTCGACAAAACAATACGACTCCATGACAGCACAATAAGACTCCACCAAAATCCAAGTGACTCAACTTCACAAACACAAGTGAACTGACATCACTAAACACAAGTGAACCAAATGAGAGAGTGTCATCGCATAGCTTAAGATGGTTACCCTTATACAGCCTCCATAGGTCTCGGCTCACTGTCCTGGTAACCTCTCCTGACCGTCCGGCTCCAACTAAGTCTCATGCGGACCCTACCAGCCTTTCGTGAAGACAAGGTGGTTGGTTTGACATTCCAGGCCTTCTCATAACATTATGAGCTTTGTACTAGCACTCACCTATGCACGAGGTACGATTATCTTTATTAATGTTATGATACTACCCACCTAATCAATTCATTAGATTACAAGTTATTATCTGACTTTTGCTGGGTCGTAATACCTACCACTTTGGGTGCAACCCCCAAGCGAAAGCCACTCTCTCAAAGGACACTACACAAGCATGGTCACTCCCCGAGGACCCTATGGCGAAGCAGACAACCATAACACCACTATCAAAAACAAGTGGTCAAACAAGGACATATTGACTCTTGACTAACCATAAGGTAAAGACACTACATGGTTAAGACAACGAAGCCAACATACATCACTTGGTCAAAGGTGCCAATTACACCACCACTGGATGACTAAACCATAGACCAAAATATTACAATAAACACTTGCAAGGATAGCTAAATACATCAAATTTGTACTCAGACAATCTTTGAAAATATCAGCATCATAAACACTTACAACATCGTTGATTGAAAATTAAATAAAAGACTCCTTTCCAGCTTTCACATCTAATCAATTTCCAAATCAATATTCCATATCTACCCATTTGAATCTCTAATTCATGCCTTAATTTTCATTGATAAATTTATTAACCACATAATAAAAATCACATGAAAATCACATTACATCATGCAATACCACTTTAAAACATTCCATTTATAAATTTTAAGTTCTTAACACAAACCGGTTTGGAGATCGGTGAGGGCTCAAAGCTAAGCGGGGGTCAAACCAACCCGCGATTGTGCTACTGTCGGGGAAACAGACACTACCACTGCCGCTACCAACCGGTAACACTGCCGCTACCAACTGGTAACACTGCCGCTACCAACCAATAACACTACCACTACCAACCAGTAACACTACCACTACCAACCGATAATGGTACCACTACTAACCGGTAACACTGCCACTACCAACCGATAACACTACCACTACCAACCGGTAATGGTACCACTACCAATCGGTAGCGGTACTGCCGACCGGTAGTTCTGCTACCTGCGAGTAGCAGACACTACCGACCCACATGATGAGGCAAGCCCATCACGGGAGCGGTAAAGGCCACAAGAGAGGCACAAGAAACATGCCTCCAAGCATTCTAAAAGCCAAAAGACACAAAATCAATAACCACAAGGAACATTCCATTTCCAGAATTATTTCACGAGCACACACATACAGTACCAATTTCCAAAATTTCAAGGAAGAGTTTACCAGCAAGGTAAATGGTGAAATAAACACACTGGAAAGAATAGCTAGCCAAATCATGACAGAATAGAAACAAGGATGCACCCAACAAGCCCAATCTAAAATTCTTTCTTTCCAAGAAGAAGTAAATCAAGAAATTGTTTGCTATAAACAAATAACACACAACAAAGAAGAAATGAACAAATTCCTTTCCTGAATGCAACCATATGCTTATAGCATCACACAATCAACTATATCAAGCAATCTTTCTTCCATTTCAACATTCCAAAAAGAATCTATAGGCAGAATACATGAATTTCCATATACAGGAAGCAAACTGAAAATTTCAAAAACAAATTCAAAACAAGAAGGGAACCTCCAACCTTGAAGCAATAAGAAAGCAAAAGGGATGAAGAAACTCCAGTCTTGCAGCCAGGTCGAATTTCCAGCTCCTTCAAGAAGTTTTTCCAGAATTTTCTCTCAAAAAATCCTCTTCTTCTCCTGTCGTGAATGCCCGGAATGGATGCCCAAAATATCTTTTAACCCAAGCTTCTAGGTTAAAGTTTTCATCCAAACAAATTTAAATATTTTAAAACTAAAAGGCAATCAGATTTATTTCTTTCCCAAAAAATAATAATTCTTTCCAATGATTAAATTAAAAAGGCCAAATGGAAAAAAATAAAAAGGAAAACTTGTATTTATTTCTTTTTCCATAAATACTTCCTTCAACATAAGCATTTAACCTTTTTAAATGGCTAGACAATTTATTTATTTCACAAAAATATCAATGCAACTCAACACAATAAATTAAGCCATTTAACCATTTAATCTAGCAATTCATCAATTTAATAAATCAATAATCACAGAGCATAATACTTAAATGATTACACCAACACAAGATAGCATCATCCATTTAAATTAAATAACCATTTAAATAAATGGAAACACGCAAAACCAAGACAGATCAAATGACGACTCTCAAATGACCAAACCAAGGCACCATGACATGCATAACAGCCAGATGGGGGAAACACAACCGACTGAAAACACTCACACAAGTGTAACTGCAGTCAAGCTAGGGTACAACAACTATCTCCTCCACTCCCATCGGATATATAAGGCATGCTCAGACCTGCAAAACCAGGTGGAGTCAATACCCCGTACCTACCCGATGCTAGTACTTGCAATATCCTGCACCAAAGAACCACACGTGCATATAGACCTATATATATACAGACACGACACGACACGCACACCGATGAAGGAGAATTGTGACATTCCCTGTCTCATCGAAGTGAGTGAAGGAAAATCATCCCCTCGCATCCCAATACACTTGCAAACACACAACATATAAATAACGCATCACAATAGAAGGGAAAAGTGTCAGTCCATGATAATGATCCATAAAATAACATTAATTATAAGCACTGAGATACTGCATAAAATCATACACCATAACTCCAGATAAAGCATGAAATAACATCGCATAATATCCGAATCAAAATACAAAATGTTCCACAGAACAGTCACTAAAGTAACTCAAAACATACAAAAGAGGTTGATCGAGAAGGGGTACTACAATACACCTTGGGATGGTAAACACCTGGGCAAACCGGATATCCGATTTCTATAGGTAATTTTAAATTAAAAAATAAATTATATATTATTTAATACGTTATATATTATATAATACATTATATATTATATAATATTAATATATAATATATTATTATATTATAATATAAAATATAATATTATATATTATATAATACGTATTATATAATATATTATTATATTATATTATATATTATATATTATATAATACGTATTATATAATATATTATTATATTATATTATATATTATATAACAATAATATATAATATATTATTATATTATATTATATATTATATAATGCATAATATATTATATAATATATTGTTATTTTAAAATAATTTAACTATAAAAATCGGATATCCGATTTCTCTAAGACAATAAAAGAGGATTGTGATAGCCTGTGGGTTATTTTTTACCCACTGGCTGCATGAATTCAAGCAAATCCGATATCCGGTTGGACTCGATATCCGATTTTGTGACCCAAATTTGCAAAATAATCCAATAAAAGGTAGGATTTTTTTATTGTTTTTCATTATTTTCATTCAAATTTTCATATTTTTTTAATGTTTATTTGTTTTTCATTCAAAATATGTTTTTTTCATGAAAACTAGGTTTTTTTTAAATCAAATACAAAATTATTCCAATTTGTTAACTAAATTCATTTGTTTACATTCAATTAGGTTAGAAATGGGGGATAATAGTGAAAAAATTGATCAACCACAACCGCAACAACCAAACCCTCCTGCACAAAACCCTCCTTTGCCAAACCCCCCCTCAATTCAAGATTTAATTGCACAAAATTTGAACCAATTGAGGTGGATTACAAATGTCTATCGTAGGATCCCTCGCCTGAACCCAATATTTGATCCCCTCACGCCCATCATAAAGAGTATAGAAACTGTCACTAAGGAGGACAATGTCGCTCTTTTGTGGCGAGATTCTATGAGGGAAAAATATGCAGATGGCTTGTCCTATAAGGAGATCAAGGATCTCGAGATATCCAAAGTTGATATCATTGCATTGTTTGTGAATCCCCACACTGATCAACCCATAGACCCCCAAAAAACAAAACTTTCTATTAAATGGTGCACAAATGATGATATTGTGAAAAACTTTTGGGATCGTTGGTGAATGGTTTTCAATAAACCACCCAACAACAATCTTGATGTCCCCTTCTACTTCATCAAAAAATTGTATGTTGAGTTTGTTTTAGGAAAACATGTGAACTACTTTGACATCCAACCTTTCTAGGGTGTGGGTTTGGGTATACCCCAAGATAGACCTAGGCCAATCAAAGTAGTCCATGGCCCATATGTCCCCCCTCCTCCTATTGATCCCCCACCTCTGGTGCAACATCCAGATATCATCTGTGAGGTGGCGTCACAAACCATATTGTCTATTCACTCTTTGAATAGCCTTTTGGTTTCTCGGGCTGGGGCAGTAGCTCAGCCTTCTTTTGATGGTAGCAGTGCATCTGGTGGTACTGACACAACCTCCTCAGCTCCACACATTTGTGTGCCCCATAGTTGTGTCATGTGTGGGCACCTATGCTTGGGTCCAGTTGTACAACTTGTTGATCCTCCTACGCACACTGCATATTATGAGGTGCATGAGATGCACGATGCACTAAATGTTATGATAGGGACTGGAGGATACCTTGGAGAGTCCTCGCATGCTAGAGGCGAGGAGACACCTTCATCATACGTTGATGATGTAGTGGTAAGATTTGTATTTTCATAGTTCATTCTATATTTTAAATGAATTATAATCTAGATAATATTAAGTACTAATATTTATTTACATGGTCTATTTAATAGTTGATGACAGAGGAGGAGTTGACACAGATCCAAGAGGGCACCTTGACGGTCATTTCATTTGACCTTAATAGCTTTATAGTACATATATGTAAAGCGGAAAAATTGAACCCTAGTTGCTCTCCCCTCTTCCAACTCCAAGGAGAGAGAAGGGAGGTCACTAGGGTTGGCGGTTTTCACTTAGGGGAGACTTTACATTCAAAAGAGGGGTTGAAACCCACAAGATCCAATCCCACACAATGCAAGATTGGATTCTAAATGAGTTTCAAGGGTTAAGACAGCAAGGCTACCCTCTTTTGTAAAGAATGTAGATAGAAAGATTGAACTAGGAATGCATGTAAAGTGAGAAAGATTCACTTATAAATAGAGATAGGAATATAGGATGAAGCTGCGGACCTGGAATTAGCAGTAAAATGTCGAGACGGCGCTATCCTGCAAATTTGAGCGAAAGTTGACGGGACGATGGCGCCCGGCGTGCACACGGTCCTCCGAAAAATCCGCGAAACGAAGGGGGATCTGTTCGTCTCTGCACAAGGATTCCAGATCTTCAATTTCAGCCGCGTACCTTCAACCTACACACAGAAAAGCGAAGACGATTGGGGGGTTAGGGATTAGGGGTTTGCCCTTAGGTCAAACCCCGGTTTTGGAATTAACCAAGAAATGAGAAATGCTGTAAATGTAAATGTTTGTAATGTAAAACAAGTACTAGTACCTTGTTGTAAGAATGTTTGTATTCTTACATGCGAAGGTGTAGATGTTGTTGTATGTTGTAAGTTGTATGTGATCTCCTCTTCAATGGTTGAATCCTTGCCTTGAATGCAACACTTAGCCTTGAATGGAGACTTAGAATGATCAATTGTTTGAAGGAATGCTTGAATGCTTGAATGCTTGAATGCTTGAATATCCTTTCCGCGTCTTGTACACATATGTCCTTCCTCCTCTCATCTACCAAAATGGGAGAGGAAATTGAGTTTATATACTTGTCAATTAGGGCTGATAGACTGATCTTTCCGACCTTAGGCCGACCAAGAAAGATTATTTTCCAATTTGCAAACATAAAGACCCGAAGCCCCATAGGAGACCGGGCCCAAAATAGGGCGCTGGGCGCCATGGTCCTGGGGGACCAGGGTGTTGGGCGCCCTCGTCCTGAAGGACCAGGGCGCTGGGCGCTCTGGTCCCACCTCCCGGGACAGTAGGGTGCAAGGAGGGATCAGGCAGGGTGCAGGAAAAATGCAGTTTTTAGTGTCATGGACAAGTTTCGGGGTCTCCATTCAGGTTCCGTGTTGCGTCGCCATCGTGAAGACCTAAATGCAGTCGAAATTGCAAGTGTCACAATTTTAGGACGCTACATTTAGCCCCCACTTTAGCGGGAGTATAAGCGTACGCTCATACTTCCGGTAAAGTACAAGGAAACAACATTGAAAGACTTTCACAACGTCAAGGAGGCAAGACACACCAAGCCCCCAGTGGACTAAGGATCTTACGGCTTCGATTGACAAAGTAAAAGGGAAGATCACGAGGGAGAACCATGACTGTCAGTAGTAAGGTTCCCTCACTATGAGTCATGCAAGAGAAATACCAAAAATTTTCAAGGCAAAGCTAAGTTCGCCAAGAAATTTTCAAGTATCCTGAAGGGATAGATGGGGTGTATGCCCCCCTACGTTAAAGTGATCGCACACGCCTCAACGGGGGTGATTGCTTTAAGGTAGTGATACACATAAGAAATGAGAATGGAAAGGAGCACGTTATCACAAAGATTTAGCCCCCAAGTGTGAGATAAACCCAAGGATAATAGACACAAAACATGAATCACGAGGTGACTTCACTTTCCTCGGGGTCAGTATGCTGTATGATAATTCATGTATATCATATGTATGTATGCATAATTGTTCTTCATTCCCCAATCAAGGAAGGTCACCTAGAAGAAGGGAACACATGTGTCTTTTGAGTCAACATGAGAGAGACCAAAAGAGATCTCAATGCTTTGCATCGTCCTCAAGTAGACAACACTAAGGACAACAAATAGAAGAATGAGAATAAAACATAGAAGAAGTAACAAAAGAGAGGAGGAGAGAATCTGCTATGCTAATGAAACTAGTCTAGCACGTCATCTACCCCCCGATCTTGCTGATCAATGTTTCGGGAAGGCAGGGAGTACGCTAGAGGAGGAACATCCAACACAGCAGATGGAGCTATCACAAGATCCAAACAAGGGCTATGTTCATGTTCCAAGCCACGTTGTTCTTGTCTAGGAGCTAGGATAAGTGCTTTAGAAAATTCGTTAGATAAATGGTTATCAATATCAACAAGTTCATATTCACTATCAGAAGCAAGAGAAGTAACATTTTCATCATGAATAACATTTTCATCTATATCATCATCAAGATTTATAAAAATAGGATCTTTAACACGCACAGGATCAAGACCATCATGCATCTTATGTTTAGGAGATTTTGGCTCAATTTCTGGTTGAGGAGAAAATGGAATAATGCTTGTTGAAGGTGTTTTTGGAGATTGCAAAGTTTGAGAAGCAGCTGCCTGAGCTCTAAGACGACGCTTTCGTCGACGTTCGCGTGCAGAACGATTTCGTCTAGTCTTAGTAGGAAGTGGAGAAGATTGAGGAGGAGGAATGTTCTCATCCTTATCACTTGGGTGTTTAGGTTGTGGTCTCTTAGGTTGGAAAATAGGAGAAGAGGAAGGTCTCTTCTCTTTATAAAAGGAAGGAGGAGGAATTGCTCCATATAAAGGAGGAATATTTAGTTTAGGAAGGAGACCAAGTCCATCATGACGAGGAGGTATAGGTCTGCTTTTAGAAAGTTTATTAGGCATAGACATAGTTACATCCATAGGGATGGGTTGGGAATCTTCTTGAGGAAAGACATTAGTTTTATCTTTCAAAGGAAGAACTTCCTTCTCAAGAACGATAGGAATATCAAGTTTGGGTGTTCTAGGTTCACTTAGAGATAGGATCATATCTATTTTCCACTTTTGATAAGATTTGAAAAGATGATCACTTCGCAGAGGAAGAGATTGGAATTGTTTAGGCCAAAAATAATCAATAGGAATGCTAGAAGTTCTTTCAGCTGGTTTAAAGAGACTATGATTGACAGTAACAACTTCACGATTATGGGGAAATTTCAAACACTTGTGAATAGGAGAAGCAATAGCTTTCATGGAAGATAGCCAAGGATAGCCAAGCTTCACACGAAATTGTTCGGATGAAGGAATAATAGCAAAGTTCACATCAAGGGATTTGTTATGAACTTCGATAGGTAATGTAATAGAACCAATTGCAGGAGAAGAAAATGCATCAAATAATTTCACAATCACATCTGTTTTGTCATAGATCACTTGATTCAATTGCAAAGTAAAGAGAAATTCTTCAGTAATAACATTAACCATGCACGAAGGATCAATAAGCACTCCACGGCAAGGTGTATTCTTGACTTTTGCAACTATGTATAAAGGACCATCAGGTGCTCTAATAGTTTCACTAGAATCAAATGTTATGGAAGGTTCTTTAGGGTTTTCTTGTTGCTCTACAAATTCGGAGTCATAGACACAAGACCATCAGATGAGAAAGAGGAATCATTAGCCTCAATCGCATTAGAGGTATGAGAAGGTAATGGATCAGTAAAAATCTGAAGATTTTGGTTAGGAGGAGCTACAGATGTGTTGCCTTTATCATTCACTCCAGAAACAGAGATAGTATTATTATCAATCAGATCTTGAATTTTACCCTTTAAAGCAAAACATTTTTCAGTATCATGCCCAGGTTGACGATGAAATTGACAAAAAGATTTGTTATCAAAATAGGGTGAATTAATCTTTGCAGGATCGATTTGCCTTATAGGAGGGAGAGTAAGCACATTTTGTTCCAATAACTTATTCATAATACTATGCAATGATTCATTCAAAGGAGTAAACTTTCTTTCTTTCTTGAAAAACTTAGAAATAGAAGGCACACCTGATGCTGCATTCACATTGTTGTTGATGATGTTTTCATTGAATTTAACAGACTCTCTGTTTGGTTTAAACTTCCCAAATGGTTGTTGACTACTATCACCCTTATCACTCGGAGCCATAGGATGTGATTGTTCCATTTGACTCACAGTCAGTTGATAATTGTGAAGAGTTGCACACAACTGTTGGAAAGAAGTAAACTCAGAAAACAGAAGTTTGTCTCGAATATCTTTTTGTAAATTAGAAATAAAGATTCTTTGAATATCATTGTCAGGCACTGGAAAAGAGATTTGAGCATACAAATGCTTATATCTACCAATGAAATCAGTCACTTTTTCTTTAACACCTTGTTTACAATGCATTAAATCAATCAAAGTAACTTTAGGACTTATATTGTTTTGAAATTGTTGAATAAAAGCATTTGCAAGTTGTTCGAAAGAAGTAATAGAATAAGAAGGCAATGAGCAATACCATTGTAGGGCTTTGTCTCTTAATGTTCTAGTAAACAGTTTTGCAAGCAACCTTTGGTCATAAGCAAAATCAGTACATATTGTTTGAAAAGTCTTAACATGTGTTAGAGGATCACCTTTACCATTATAAAGCTCCAAATGCGGGATTTCAACATGCTTAGGAGGGATAGCTCGAACAATGTCAAGAGAAAGTGGGCTCGCAACATCAAATGTGGGCACACTAAACTTAGATTGATTCATAGAGGCGATTTGTTGCTGTAAAGAAGAGACAGTTTGTGCAAGATTATTAATGGTCGCTTCAGTCGAAGAGTTCATATTAGACGTGTTAGATTGTGATGGAGGTGTTATGTTATTGAAAGAAGGCATTGATTGAGAGTAAGGTGGCGGGACACTATGATAGTTAGTCATAGGAGATGATTGGAAAAGAGGAGCACTACAAGGAGGAATTGAATGGTTAAATGAATTGCCCCCTTGCGTCATGTTCATTTGTGGAGATGTAATAGGAACACTCATTGAAGGAATATATGAAGAAGTTGGATTGAATGAAGGAAGAGGGTTAATTGAAGAAGAGGGATTACCCCCATGACTGGTGATCATAGGAGAAATATCTTGTATTGAAGTGGTCATTATGTTTGATGTAAAGGTAGGTATGCCAGCAATAGAAGTTGTTAAAGGAACAGAATGATTGACTTGAGTGGGAGGTTGTGTATAA
Organism: Cryptomeria japonica; assembly: GCF_030272615.1. NCBI lineage: Eukaryota > Viridiplantae > Streptophyta > Pinopsida > Cupressales > Cupressaceae > Cryptomeria > Cryptomeria japonica. Next base: position 256,781,725 of record NC_081406.1, read on the forward strand.
CCTAAAGTTTCGGCACAACTCTTCATAGGCATCACATTTGAATCCACAATGTGTGCAATACCACGCAAAATATCAATTCCATTCTTATCACTTTGAACCATACGTTTTAGACCCTCGATTAATGAAAGAGATTGACTATCAGGATACTCATGAGACATCCATTGCTGAAAATCATCAAATTGGTTATCCAATTTCGAAAGTTGTTCTACAGAAACCTCATGGAGAGCTTCTTCATCAATACGAGGATTAGAGAAATTACCCGTGTCCTCGTTAAAAAGGCTATTCAAATTAGGTTCCATCTCCTCGGTAATTAAACCTTGGAAAGACTTAATTCTAAGGCTTCGTCTAACGGGAATAGTGTAAGTAGGGCTTATTGTTGTAAAACTCATGCACTAGAGAGAGAGAGAAGATTTCGAATTTAGAGGTAGCAAATTTCAATAAAATCAGCCAATCTCCTAGATTTAGGCTGTTAAATGCAATCATAACAATCTCCCGAAATTTCGGAAAAAATGTCAGGGATCGTGGCGCTCGGGGTGCACACGGTCCTCGCAACTTTTTTCGAAATTTTCAGAGATGAAAGCTATGATGATTTTAAAGCTAATCTGAAAAAATTGAGTGATTTTACGATCTGTAGATAGGCCAAATTAAAGTTGCAATCTCAAAATTGAACCCTACCAAGATTGTTGAAAAATGCAAAATTTGAATTTTGAAAAAGAGAGGGAAACTGAAATTTTGAATTTTATGATTTTAGAGGGAATACCAAAAGCAATGCAAGTTTTGAAATTTAAAAGTTGACTCAATTTCACGCAAAATTCAATTTTGAAAGCGAAAATCAAAGTTGTTGCAATTAAACACTTAATTTCAAAAGTCACAAATTGCAAGAATTTGAATAAAGCATTGAAATTTCGAATGAATGCAAACACACTTTTCAGATTTAGGATAGTAAGAACACAATTTTGACACAAAATTTCAATTTCAACAATTTTTGAATGATTAGAAGCCTTAATCCAAGCAATCACAAGACCAACTTTGACTTTAATTTTGAAAGTGTTGTAATTGATAAAATTAGCCAAGATTCTGGATTTTAGCAGAAAAATACAGTAAGATCTAGCTCCCGAAATTTCGGAAAAAATGTCGGGGACGATGGCGCTCGGGGTGCACACGGTCCTCGCAACTTTTTTCCAAAATTTCAAGGATGAAAGATATTGTGATTTTATTGCGGAATCCAAAGTTACAGCTGATTTGGAGATGTTTTGATCAGTGAAATTGTCAGTCAAAGGTTGAATCAAGAGGGTTTCAAAAATTAGGGTTTTGACAATTAACCACTTAATTTTTAGAATTAAAGCACAAATATGAATTGACAATTTGTAATAGAAGGGCAGATCTGAAACAAGCATTAACAATTAAACATTTCGCAAGCTCAATTACTAAAAAGAAAATTTAGGGTTTTTATGCAATTAACCTCTAAAATTTGCAAAAGATCAAACATGGAAATGCAATCAAGGAATCCAATTTTCAGATCTAACCATGAATAATCAGAAAGGATGTTCACGTCGGGTTCACCAAAATGTAAAGCGGAAAAATCGAACCCTAGTTGCTCTCCCCTCTTCCAACTCCAAGGAGAGAGAAGGGAGGTCACTAGGGTTGGCGGTTTTCACTTAGGGGAGACTTTACATTCAAAAGAGGGGTTGAAACCCACAAGATCCAATCCCACAAAATGCAAGATTGGATTCTAAATGAGTTTCAAGGGTTAAGATAGCAAGGCTACCCTCTTTTGTAAAGAATGTAGATAGAAAGATTGAACTAGGAATGCATGTAAAGTGAGAAAGATTCGCTTATAAACAGAGATAGGAATATAGGATGAAGTTGCAGACCTGGAATTAGTAGTAAAATGTCAAGACGACGCTGTCCTGCAAATTTGAGCGAAATTTGACGGGACGATGGCACCCGGCGTGCACACGGTCCTCCAAAAAATCCGCGAAACGAAGGGGGATCTGTTCGTCTCTGCACAAGGATTCCAGATCTTCAATTTCAGCCGCGTACCTGCAACCTACACACAGAAAAGCGAAGACGATTGGGGGGTTAGGGATTAGGGGTTTGCCCTTAGGTCAAACCCCAGTTTTGGAATTAACCAAGAAATGAGAAATGCTGTAAATGTAAACGTTTGTAATGTAAAACAAGTACTAGTACCTTGTTGTAAGAATGTTTGTATTCTTACATGCGAAGGTGTAGATGTTGTTGTATGTTGTAAGTTGTATGTGATCTCCTCTTCAATGGTTGAATCCTTGCCTTGAATGCAACACTTAGCCTTGAATGGAGACTTAGAATGATCAATTGCTTGAAGGAATGCTTGAATGCTTGAATGCTTGAATGTTTGAATATCGTTTCCGCGTCTTGTACACATATGTCCTTCCTCCTCTCATCTACCAAAATGGAAGAGGAAATGGAGTTTATATATTTGTCAATTAGGGCTGATAGACTGATCTTTCCGACCTTAGGCCGACCAAGAAAGATTATTTTCCAATTTGCAAACATAAAGACCCGAAGCCCCATAGGAGACCGGGCCCAAAATAGGGCGCTGGGCGCCCTAGTCCTGAAGGACCAAGGCGCTGGGCGCTGTGGTCCCACCTCCCGGGACAGCAGGGTGCAAGGAGGGATCAGGCAGGGTGCAGGAAAAATGCAGTTTTTAGTGTCATGGACAAGTTTCGGGGTCTCCATTCAGGTTCTGTGTTGCGTCGCCATCGTGAAGACCTAAATACAGTCGAAATTGCAAGTGTCACAATTTTAGGACGCTACAATATATTATTGCACATTTGTATTTTATTGTACATACATGCTCATCATTTATATTGGCATTAATTAGATTATGTAGTAATTTGCATGTATATATTATTTCTCTTGTAGGGCACAAGTAGTGCGAGTGCGGGGTTGTGCGATTTGAGATCTGGTAATGCAAATGGAGACAAGGGAAAGGTAATTGAATGCAAATATGATTGAATGAATAGTTTAAATAACATAATGATTATACACGTCTAGACATAGATTGATAGTTTCACATACTTGTATATATGTACAAAAAATTCTTAGCTTCGCATCCTTGTTGACTACATCCACTATACCTGAAGATGAAGAAGAAGAAGAAGAAGAAGAAGAGATGCCTCAGGTACATGTGTTAATTTTATTTTGCTTTTAGTAGATATAATTTGTTATTATCAGTGACAATTATATGCTAACTTGTATCAATATCATGTTTGTGAAAATATGTAGGTTGTGTATGAAAATATTGAAAACATACCTCCTCTACCGAAGACATACATCAAGAGTCCTCCAAAGTCGAAGAGAAAACGTGGAGATGAGGTAAACAAGAATAGTTCAATTATAGTTCATTTTTATGTTAACTTTTCAAATGTGAGTTATATAGATAGTTTTGGGATGCTTACATGTCTAGTTGGCATGTATATTTTGTATATGGACATACATTCACATATACAGACATATATTTTATTTGAGTTGGCGTTTATGCCATATTTGTGTATGGACATACACTTGTAATCATTTGACATTTTCATATATACAGAAGTTGATATTTGATCATATAAATTGTTGCTCATGTGTGCACGGTGTTATCATTTTAAACTTTAATCTTCAATCCAATAATTAACAATGGTTAATAATAGTTATTTAATGAACAATACAATTCATTTCATTTCGTTGTAAGCGTTGTTTGTATAATCTTCAGATTATATATAATTCATTTCATCTAAATCGTAAGTGTTAAATTTGGTTGCCTTTGGCAACTTCACCAAATTTAATGACCTCCTTGCTCATTAGGCCTCCATGAGGTCAAATTTGGAAGACAAGTGTTTTGATGGATTCTCAATGTAAATAAGGTGAAATATAATCATTTTTTATGTAATAAGGTCATCTAGACCAATATTTGTTATGTCTAGTCATAGGTTACTCATATTGGCAAAATTGCTCAAAAGTTGTAAAAAGATGTCGATGGGGGATTCATGTGTCGAAATTATTCATCTTGGTTTTTCAAGATTCCCTATAGTTTTATTAGGGCATCATTTTTTCAGTTGGTGAAAAAATCATCAATCTCATTCAATCAAATGTTGTCGCGTGGCCAATTTATCATTCTACTTGTTGTGATCATGAACTATCAAGTTCGACATGTCCAGTTATGAATTCTTACCCTATGCATGCTCCTATTTTTCCCCCCACTCGGTCGAACACTTGGGGCCATACCCTACCGACATTGTCCCTTGAGCACCTTAAGTGCTAAAAATTGTCCAACTTCGACAGACCCTAACTCGGAATTTGTGGCACATGTGAATGATCTGTTTGAACCTATGGGGCCATGAGAGGGGTCCCTACAAAATCCTATCTCGACTTTTCAAGATTCCCTATGGTTTTATTAAGGTAACATTTTTTTAGTTGGCGAAAAAATCGTCAGTCTCATTCAATCAAATGTTGTCTTGTGGCCAATTTCTCGTTCTTCTCATTGTGATCATGAACCGTTGGTTCTAACATGTCTAGTTAGGCATTCTTACCCTATGCATGCTCCTATTTTTCCCCCCCACTCGGTCGAACACTCGGTGTCATACCCTACCGGCGTCGTCCCTTGAGCGTCCTAAGTGCTAAAAAGTCAAACTTTGACGGACCCTAACTCAGAATCTGTGGCACCTGGGAATGATCTGTTTGAACCTATGAGGCCATGAGAGGGGTCCCTACAAAATCCTATCTTGGTTTTTCAAGATTCTATACGGTTTTATTAGGGAAGCATTTTTCAATTGGTGAAAAAATTGTCAGTCTCATTCAATCAAATATTGTCGCATGGCCAATTTCTTATTTTTCTCATCGTGATCATGAACCGTTAGTTCTGACATGTCCAATTAGGCATTATTACCCTATGCATTCTCCTATTCCCCCCCCCCCCCCCCCCAACTCGGTCGAACGCTCGGGGTCATATCCTACCAGCGTTGTCCCTTGAGCACCTTGAGCGCTAAAAATTGTCAAAATTTGACAGGCCCTAACTTGGAATTTGTGGCACTTGCAAATGATTTGTTTGAACCTACGGGGCCATGAGAGGGGTCCTTACAAAAACCTATCTTGGTTTTTCAATATTCCCTATGGTTTTATTAGGGAAGCATTTTTTCAGTTTGTGAAAAAATCGTCACTCATTCAATCAAATGTTGTCGCATGGCCAATTTCTCATTTTGCTCATCGTGATCACGGATTGTCAGTTCTAACATGTCTAGCTAGGAATCATTACCCTATGCATGCTCCTATTTCCCCCCCACTTGATTGAACGCTCGAGGTTATACCCTACCGACATCGTCCCTTGAGCATCTAAGTGCTAAAAATTGTCAAACTTTGACGGGCCCTAACTTGGAATCTGTGGCACCTAAAAATGATCCGTTTAAACCTATGGTGCCACAAGAGGGGTCCCTACAAAATCCTATCTTGGTTTTTCAAGATACCGTACGGTTTTATTAAGGCAACATTTGTTCAGTTGGTGAAAAAATTGTCACTCTCATTCAATCAAATGTTGTCACATGGCCAATTTCTCATTTTTCTCGTCGTGATCATGAACCGTCAGTTCTGACATGTCTAGTTAGGCATTCTTACCCTATGCATGCTCCTATCCCCCCCCCCCCCCCAACTCGGTCAAATGCTCAGGGTCATACCTTACTGGCGTCGTCCCTTGAGTGCCTTAAGTGCTAAAAATTGTCAAACTTTGATGGGCCCTAACTCAAAATTTGTGGCACCTGTGAATGATCCATTTTAACCTACGGGGCCATGAGAGGGGTCCCTACAAAATCCTATCTCAGTTTTTCAAGATTCCCTATGGTTTTATTAGGGAAGCATTTTTTCAATTGTAGAAAAAATCGTCAGTCTCATTCAATCAAATGTTGTCACGTGGCCAATTTCTTGTTTTGCTCGTCATGATCACAAACCATTGGTTTCAAAATGTCCAGTTAGGCATTCTTACCCTATGCATGCTCCTATTTTGCCCCCCAATTCGGTCAAACGCTTGGGGTAATACCCTATCGACGTCATCCCTTGAGCATCCTAAGTGCTAAAAATTGTCAAAATTTGATGGGCCCTAACTCAAAATCTGTGGCACCCGTGAACAATTCATTTGAACCTATAGATCCATGAGAGGACAAAAGTGTATCTCGGTTTTTCAATATTCCATATGGTTTTATTAAGGCAACATTTTTTCAGTTGGTGAAAAAAGCGTCAGTCTCCTTCAATCAAATGTTCTCACGTTGCCAATTTCTCATTTTGCTCATCGTGATCATGAACTATTGGTTATGACATTTCCAGTTAGGCATTCTTACCCTATTCATACTCTTATTCCCCCCCCCCACTTGGTCAAACGCTCGGGGTCATACCCTATCAGCGTCGTCCCTTGAGCGCCCTAAGTGCTAAAAATTGTCAAACTTTGATGGGCCCTAACTCAGAATTTGTGGCACCTACAAACAATCTGTTTAAACCTACAGGGCCATGAGAGTGGTCCCTACAAAAGCCTATCTCAGTTTTTCAAGATTCCCTATGGTTTTATTAGGGCAACAATTTTTTAGTTGGTGAAAAAATTGTCAGTCTCATTCAATCAAATGTCGTATACTCATTCAATGAAAAAATATAGATAAACAAGCATTACACTATAGACACATAATGATCATCAATATTTCCATGTATTGTATACACATAATTACCATTACACTTGCATGTGACATCCATGAATGAATATGCAAACATGAGTTTTCATCATTATTAATACAACTACACCAATGTACTCATGTACAAATACATTGTATATCATCAATATAACTAAACCAGTTTGCTCATGGACATCGTATATCATCATAACAAAGTTACATCAATTCACATCCATATACAAATACAACATCCCACTTCATCTGCATCAGACATCCTCATGTCCTAAGAGAAAAGCTTACGTAGAGCAATGCGTGCATATAAATGAAGACCAAAATAAGCAACCTTTTTATGTGGAATGAATGTGCTATAAGAAACAAATTATAACACTTAATACAAATTATTTTGTCAAATTACAAATAGATCATTTGAAACATTTTTACGACGTACAAGATTGTATAATTACAGAACTTACCAGTTTCTCTACAAAGTCTACAAGCATAACTTTGAAGAAAGACACATGTTGATTAAAGCCCTTCTCACTGCATTCTCTGCATGGTTAAAGATGATGGTAGATATTGTCATTTCTGAATGGCAATACATTCACTTGACATAGTGTGTGAAAGTTTACAAAATTTAATCACATTGACAAAGTGAGGGACTTAGTGTTTACACCCAAATTTTAATCTCATTAATGCACATAGAGCATGCGGTTTGTGTTTGGCTGTAAATTTTTACAATTCTTGAAAAGAAAACTTAAAAAGTAGCTAAATATTGATAAGCCCGAGGAATATGTACCATCACCAAGAGTAAACTAGTCAACGACGAATGATCTGGCATGAACATGTATTTTTAAGAATTTTTAGTCTACACATAAAATGCATGCATGAACATAAAGGCTTTATGATAATCACTTCAACTGAAATGCATGATAATAAATGAAAAGGCGGGATTCTATACTGTAAAAATACATCCCTTTGAATTATATCGAGTGAACCCACTATGTTGACACAAAAATCATAATGTGATAGTGTTGTATATCATAAAAAAGACCTGCATGAGCATAAAGGTTTTGCGATAATTATATCATCAAAAATGGTCAAATAGTGTTGTCTATTATCAATAATTGTAATTCTCATCAAATGCATGATAATAAGGCATGTTGCAAAATATGTCCCTTCGAATTATATCGAGTGTATCCACTATGTGCATGCAAAAATCGTGTTGCAAAAAAAAAATGTTCATCAATAGACCTACATTTTGAACATTAAGGTTTTTTCGATCATTGTTTGAAATGAAATGCATGATAAAAAAATAATACACCATTAAAGACCTACTACTCAAGTGTGCCTGAAGGGTCATCTCTTTGCTTAAGAGTATCTAGTATTGCTTCATGATCAACAGTAGTCATTGTCCATAGCTCTTTGGTTTTCAATTTTGCTTGATCCCTCAACAACTTGACATTTATAGCTATAATAAGGTGTGAATACATGAGAATGGTTTTGTGTCTCTCATAGTCTTCAAATGCAGGTATGCCATTCTTTCTAATCATAAATGTTTGCACAAGTTCCCACAACAACAACTGAACCTGTAGGATATGTGAACCCATCATCATTTGTCACTAGTTGTGTTAGATTATGTTTTCCCTGTACACATCGTGCCAACCAATATTCCGATCTCTCTTCATTCCCTTGCGGTGCAACAACTACAAAAACATATCATGGCTATACAATATGTGATAGACGGTCATACTCAAGTGAACTTTCCATGTCATCGTTTGACAAGGATATTGTTTGAGATAAAGGAGTTAGATATTATGGAACCCACATATTAGCCCACTCACTTGACTCGCATTGATCCCAATCACATCGAACACAACTCTGACAAAAACAAGCCAACACTCATGTCCAAATGGTCCATGTACTTGCATCTGAGCTGAGAAATGAATGCATCTTTGAAGAATATTTAATTGTTTGACAATCCAATCTGTCTCCCACTATGCCCACCTCAACTAACCAAAATAATATGGTCACTACTGAATCAAGAGTACCTCCACGTGACAATGTTGAACTACACCAATCAACAATAGAATGTGCATCAGAGAAATTTATACCTAAAATCCTCAATTTCTCCTTAACTAGAGCTCTCTTCAAACATGGACCTGCTCCATCATGCTCCCCCTTCCCATGCCCTGCCTAAAAAAACCACCAAATATGAGGTATACGCCTCTCTACATGCATTCTACTCAACCAATAAAACATACAAGCATTCTTGAATTGACCTGTATAGTTATCTGACCATATGAGATGTTGATCAATTGCAATATCTTTCTCATGGAAGAACTCAAAAAAATTCTTGAAAGAATGTTCTCGGAGGAGTGTGATCTATCATCACTCGCATAAAAATGATACTCCCTAATTATCTTCTTGTCCTCTTTTGTACTATCAGGAGCATGTCTATATGTAATGTGAATCAAAATGGCAATCTGGATTGACTTGTAGTACTGAGACTATACCTCATTATGTGGTTGCAATGTATACTTCTCTACAAAATCAACAACTGATACAATAGTGTCAATCGAGAAAGAGTTCTTACACATCCTGAACTATTGATCCAACCACTGAGACCTATAGGTGTGCCTTGCATACTTGTAGAAAAGATTTTCCTTAAAATCCAAAATAAAATCAGCAACACTCACTTCTCTTAAGACTAATTCGCATCTAGAACCTTCACCTCCACTTTTCAAAGTATATTTCACTGTCTCATATCTTTTTTTCTCAACATAATTCTTTCCAAACTCATGTTCGCTGCCCTCATGAAAACATGAAACAAACTTTGACAACCCACCACATTGCGAGCACTTCTCATTCAAACAATCATTTCTATAGAAATAGCAGCCATCATCTCTAGGGCATAAAAATAGATCTTGCAAGTCTCTTGATGATCTCGGAAATAGCATTGCACCACACTCCTGCAACATTTTATTAGTATGCATCATAGAACGAATATGGCATAAAAGTTCATGGTACATTGAAAACTCCACATGGTAATTGCAACAACAAGTATTATGAATCTTAAGAGGTACACAATAAAATGGCTTCAAAGATTCAAATGCCCTTTTTGATATTTGCAAAGTTGGATGTACTTCACAAAAAAAATTGTACAACATTGTTTGGCTAGATTCCAAGAAATGTTTAGGATGTGGTGTGCGGTCTCAGTTGTCGATTCTTAATTTAAAAACATCTTTTACATTGGGTGATACTCTAGAATTAGAGTGCCAAAATTGTTTAATTTCCTCCTTCACATTGTCAATCAACTTTCTATCAACCCGTGGAAGCCTCCCACCAAAAGCCCATGTATCATGTTGAAGTGGATCGTCAAGTCTTTGTCTTCGTGCAAGTGCTCTATCCAAATTTTTATGGTTTATATTCAAATCAACACAAGTTTGTCTCATTTGACAAGCCTTCCTCAATTGATGGCTTACTAAGGAGGTTGTAATCACTCTTGGAGCGGCTCTCTTATCTCTTTCCTTGGTATTCTTTCCAATAGAATTGAGAGTATTAAATAGATTTTTGACAATAATAGAATTTCTCTCTATCTTCTTGTTCATACGAATCTTGATTTTGTTTAGCAATGGCCTCATCTTTATCATCTTTAGCAATTGAACAAAAAGTTGGCATTGCTTGGTAAATGTCTTATTGCTAAAATTTTGGTCAAAAAATTGTGTAGCCCACAATCGAACAGTTCTTGTTGACCTCTTGCCTTCAAGATTCACAATAATATTCTCATCAATTTCAAGTAACCGTTTTGGGGTTCTTGAAGATCTTGGATTTGGAATTTGTCTTTCATCCATGAGAGGATCTTCATTTTTGAAGTAATTAGGTGTTACATATTGTTCACTTGGTTGAGCAATTCCACCTTCAATGTCAAAGTTTTCCACATTTTCACGTCCAATGTCAAAATTTTCCACATGTTCACCTCCTATGTCAAAATTTTCTACATTTTCACCTTCAATGTCAAAAAATTTAATATTTACAACAAAATTATGAACACCTTCATTGTCAACTCCCAAATTTTCACTTTCCATTCTCACATCATGTTGAGCATTTTCAACATATTCAACATTTTCACTTCCAAAATCTACATTTTCATTTTCAATAATTTGTTCAACATTTTCAAATTCAATTTCTTGTTCACTTGAAGTAACATTAGCAATATTTAACATACCTTGTCTTCTCCTCCTATGACCTTCTCTATCTATTTATCTATACACTTCAATTTGGTCATTTAAATCTTTCTTTTGCGTTTAGACATCCGACGACTACTACTCCCCATTTACCTCCACAAAGATGCTCCTAAATGATTAACAATGTAAGATTTGACTTTAAGAATCTCTCAAAAGCACAAATTTGTCTCAACCCGTCTAAAAACACATGATTGTGAAGAATGTGAGCTATTGGAATCCACAAAATGGCTCACAAGGCTCTTTTTTATTTACAGAAATCGGATATCCGATTTTAAAGCTTAAGTTTGGGGTCCCAAAAATAATTCTTGTTGCCGCCTTTTTTTTTTTACTATTGCCACATTAATGGTAGTGGCAGAAATTGGAGTACTCATATTTTAGTTAGAGAGAGAGAGAGAGAGAGAGAGAGAGAGAGAGAGAGAGAGAGAGAGAGAGAGAGAGAGAGAGAGAGAGAGAGAGATTAGGGGAGAGGGGGAGAGAGAGATTAGGGGAGATGGAGAGAAAGAGATTAGGGGAGAGGGAGAGAAAGAGATTAGGGGAAAGGGGAGAGAGAGAGAGAGAGAGAGAGAGAGAGAGAGAGAGAGAGAGAGAGAGAGAGAGAGAGAGAGAGAGAGAGAGAGAGAGAGAGAGGAGCTACTTACTATGAGTCATGTTAGCACAAAGAGATATTATGAAGTAAAAACTTAGTTTTCTAAATAATCTTGCAAAAAATTGATTATAAAATGGGTGTTGCAGAATGCACCAAGCACAAATATTACTAAACAAACCTTGTATTGTAAAGTAATCCAAAAAAGATTAACTACAAAATGGGCATTGTATTGTGCACCAAGCATATCATTATGTATGATCAAAGTGTACAAACCAAACCTTGTGGTGTGTATACAAAGTGTAACATATAGAAGAGTGTATTCTCCCATGTTAAAGTGATTGTGTATTTCTTACCACTGGTAATTACTTTAAGGTAGCATACATACATCCAAAAGACAAGCATGTCACAATATTGAAATACCCCCAAACATAGGCATATGGCTCACAAGACATGAAAGATAACATAAAAAATCCACTAATTGGGGTCAATATATGCATCAAAGAAATAATTTATATAAAATATGATTGTAATAAATTGACCTCATCCCTTAAATATTGTGAAACTATGAGCACAATGGAAGAAGATCACATAAGGTGAATAATACAAAAGTCTTTTTGGGTCAACATGGAAGAGACCAAAAAGAGAGATCTCAACACTTTACATCATCCCCAAGTAAACAACACAAAAGCATGTTTAGTACACATAATGTATACAATATATAAAATAAGTGAGATACAAATAGACAAATAGGGTCAGTCCCTTTTTTTCCTTGAACCAAGGGAGAAACAAGGGTCATCCAAAGAGAGCTTAACAAATTACAAAGACACACCAAGAATCACATTATAGGGAGTACATTGCATGCAAGAAAACACAAAAGAATTTACTACATCAGAAAAGCTAATCTAGATTAGGGGAGGGAGAGAGAGAGAGAGACTAGGGGAGTGTGAGAGAGAGAGAGAGAGAGAGAGATTAGGGGAGAGGGGGAGAGAGATATTAGGGGAGAGGGGCCATATGACCCCTCAAGACCCATAATGACACAATATAGTGTCATAAGAGGTCATATTGTGTCCTAAGGGTTCATATGGTGCCTTAAGGGGTCATATGAGACAATATGACCCCTTAGGACACAATATGACCCATAACGACACAATTTGGTGTTGTAAGGGGTCATATATTGTCTTAAGGGGACATAGGGCCCAATATGACTCTGTAGGACACAATATGACCCATAATGACACCATATAGTGTCGTAAAGGGTCATACTATGTCCTAAGGGGTCATATGGTGTCTTAAGGGGTCATATGACACAATATGACCCTTTAGGACACAATATGACCCATAACGACATAATTTTGTGTCGTAAGGGGTCATATGGTGTCCTAAGGGGTCATAGGACACAATATGACCCCTTAGGACACCATAGAACCCATAAGGACCCAATATGGTGTCATAAGGGGTCATATGTTGTATTTAGGAGTCATACAGTATCCCATGACCCCTTAGGATACCATATGACCCCTAACAACACCATATGGTGTCCTAATTGGTCATAGTGTGTCATTAGGTGGAAAGATGAACCATTATTACAATATAAAAAGTAGTGCCAATACTACTTACAAAAATTTGACACCTAAGGGGTCATATGGTGTCCTAAGGGGTCATAGGACACAATATGACCCCTTCCCCCTCCCTCTCTCTCTCCCCTCTCCTTCCCTCTCCCCTAATCTCTCTCCCCCTTCCCTCTCTCTCTCTCTCTCTCTCTCTCTCTCTCTCTCTCTGTGCCTAATATATATACTAATATATTTATAAATTAATATATTGCATATTAATATGCTATATATTAATATATTAATAAACAATACATTAATTATGTGCAAATTTAGTTATTGAATTTACTTATTAAAATTGAATATTCGATTTTTGTTGTACAAATTTCAAATTTCAAATTTTGGCTCGAGTTTGATTTGGGATTTGGCTTGGAAGTGACAAGCCTAGAAAGTCAACTGAAAAAACATGTTTTTCAGTATTCCATAATTTTCCAGACTTTACACTAGTGGTTGACGACTTTTTCTATAACCAAAATTGATAAAATGAAAAGGGTTTTTTAAGGACGTTATCAACTTTACAACAATATAAGGCTTGTCTTATTTTGACTTTAATAAATAATTATTATTTATTTCTAATTGGATTCTGAAAAAAGTCCTGATTGATAGATTGATTGAAACACTCATAACTTTCAAATGGTATAATATTTTTTGAATCCGAAACATGCGTGACATCCTATGCTTGTCTACTATAGGGGGAAAAAATTAAAAAATGAATTTCATAAGGTTTTGACCAAGTTAAGGTGGTCAGACGTAGGAGTTTTTGAATTTCTGTAAAGTTGTAGTAAAAAATTCATAAATTATTATTTACTTTATAAAAAATTACATTAAATATGTGTCACATCCGGACATGAGTCTAATAGTTATATTATAAATCTTATTAAAAAATATTATGATTTGATTGTGATTAGGGTGGTCAGACATACGCCTACTTCTTATCTTTTTCCTAAAATTTTAGTACGATTGCATTGAAATTTGAAATTTTCATCAAATATGATTTTTTTTTCCCAAAAAACAACTAGTAGCTTAGAAACTAAATTCAATTTTCTATAGATTCTCTTCTTACATATTTTAAAAATAATGTTCATAACTTATTAAAATTTTCATGTCAAGTTGGATAACTCTGCTTTTTATGAAATTTCATTGCCACATAAGGGCTTGTTTTGGCACACCATGATCCTACACATACCCCACAACTAGTACAATAGATGGAGCTATCACTACTGTCAAACAAGGACCATACTCTAATGATGAATATTTGTCACTAGGAGCTAAAGTTAAACCTTTTGAAAATGTTTAAGATAACTCTTGATTAACTCAACTTCATACATAATATCAAAATCATTAGAATTCACATCAATTTTGTTTAAATAAGTGTCTAGTAAACTTTTTAATTTGGCTGGTGATGTTGTCATGACACGCCTTTTGGCTCCACATGAAACACTTTTGACCTAGAGTTGTGAACCGATGAGGTTACAAACTATTGGCAACAACAATGAAGGAAAATTAAGAGGGGGGGTGAATCAGTTTTCACCAGATTGGCAAACTTAACCACAAAAGCAAATATCATAAATTGCAACAATAACAAAGATAAGAAAATGGATAACACAACACACAACACCAATATTTTGACGTGGAAAACTCGGTTAAGGGAAAAACCATGGTGGGAACCTACCCACAATAACATGATACTTTGCAGTATTAAGCATAAATAGTTACAATGGGGAATGCACCAACATTTAGGCACAATACCTAAAGCTCACTTGCTCAAGATACAATAACCCAAAAGGTTGCAACCCTCAGGGAAGTCTCACTAACTTACAACAAGATTCAGACTACAATCCAGAAGGAATGAACTGCAATAATAGGATCTACTAATGCCTGATGGCAGTTCCAGTTAAGCACATATGTCTGCTCTTCACCAATCTCTGCTCAATACTCCACACTAAAAGATGAATCCCTTTGTTCACACATATACCACTCTCTAATAATGCAGACACAACCTCGACACCTAAATTACATGACTATATCACCTATTTATACAATTCATCAACCTTAACAACAAGGTCGACCAAACCCTCAACTCACAAATACAATATTACATCACATGATACAAAGTTTTACAACCAGACCACATAACATGGACCTAAATCAAATCTCCAAACACACAACACCATCAAAAATCACGCTAAGATCAACCGCAACACGCTACACCACCAAGAATAATGCATAACACAAAGAACATCACCGATTCAACAAAATCACCAAAAACTTGCACAACGATCAATTCAAATCATCAAAACAAATAAGAAATGATTAGCAAACACCAACAAGCACATTAGAATCATCAATAATAGTTGCACCAACATTACTTATCAAATCTTCATCAATCAACATCTGAACCTCAAGAATATTCAAATAGTAGCAACTGTCACGATGAAAGATAACTTGTGGAGCACCAAATCATGAACCATCTGCAATGAAGATACACAAGAATATCCAAAACAATCTACCAAAATCTCAGTTCAAGATCTGATCACACTAGAATATACTAGAGGAAATACTGAACTTTGCAAAGCATTGATCAGAAAAAACAAAATGCAAACTGGATCATTGATATGATCAATTAAGCTTCTCGGTTCACTAAAACTAGTACAAAAATATATACTGATACTATAAATATCCCATACATCGAACCATGATCCCAATAAACCAATCTGCAATCACTGGAGCAATAAATCACAGGAATATGTTGACATCAATGACAACAACATATCCTAGCAGTAGCAATGTCCAACACAAATAGGGGACTCCATCCCCAAATAACAAAGCTAAGGCTCAAACCCACAAGTACATTAGATCAATAAAGGCACATGCTCACAATCACCATGGTCCAACGAGGGTTTGAACCTTGGTGGCTACAACAACAGTACCACCACTTAACCAACACACTATAGGAAGAACCCCATTAGAATTCACATCATTATTATCAACATCATCATCCAAATTAACCATAATAGGAGATCTCATATGTGGATAATATGAAGAAGAATTATTTTGCGTCTAGATAAATTTAATCTTTGACAAGGATGATCAAGATAAAGCACCTCCCTAGGATTAGGTGAAGGTTGGGAAAATGTGACCTATTCAACGTATAAATACTTAGGAGAGGGAACTATTGTCACAAAGGATTGCGCCTGTGATGCTAAACTTAAAGCTCAACAATCCTGTGAAACATGGAAACACCTTTGAGCCTGTGGGATGCTCAAAGTGAAGGTGCATCTCTGGATTATAGGTCGGCTTCCTGTATGATGAATCTCCTGCAAACTAATTTCTGTTGAGAAAAAGGTTAGAAGGAATACTAAAATTAAACCTATCCTATGAGGTGATGCACTAAACATTCTTTCTGAGACCTACAACCTGCTTAACTCACAAAATCCTTCAAATAGTAGACCTCAATCACTCACAACTCAACTAAACATTTGATGCATCAATATTTCATAGAAAGGATTGAATTTAGAGCTTGCTTGAAGGAAAGCAATTTGTTTTCAGAACTACAAACTACTAATTTCAGCTAGCACAATTTATAGCTTGCACCTAACATGTAACTACTCACACTAATCATATTTGAATGAGACATAATTAAATGAATTAAGTACAAATCATAATGATACCATCAAATCATTCATCCATAACACAGTACAAGAAGTGTTGAGAAGGAAAATTCTGCTATTTTATTGAAAATAAAGGAATCATTGCTATTACAAACTCGCAAATGTGAGCTACAATGCTGCCCTTGAGCATGAAATCTCATTTTCTAAGTTTTGTAACAGCATCAACTCCTTCATTTTTTAATAAAAAAGCAAAATTTTCCTTCTCGACAATTTTTGTATTGTGTTATGGATGAATGATTTAATGTCATTATTCTAATTTGTGCTTAAATCCTTTAATTATGTCTCATTCATTAGTTACATGCTAGGTGCAAGTTATAGATTGTGCTAGCTGATTTTAGTAGTTCATAGTTGTAAAAACAAATTATTGTCCTTCAAGCAAACTCGAAATTCAATCCTTTCTATGAAATATTGATGCATCACATGTTTAGTTGAGTTGTGAGTGATTTAAGTCTACTAGTTGAAGGATTTTGTGAGTTAAGCAAGTTGCAGGTCTCAAAAAGAATGTTCGGTGCATCACCTCATAGGATAGGTTTAATTTCAGTATTCCTTCTAACCTTTTTCTAAACATAAATTAGTTTGCAGAAGATTCATAATACAAAAATTTGACCTATAATCTGGAGATTCATCTTCACTTTGAGCAACCCACAAGCTTGAAGGTGTTTCCATGTTTCATAGGATTGTTGAGCTTTAAGTTTAGCATCGTGGGTGCAATCCTTCATGACAACAGGAACATTTTGAGAAGCAAGATCAAGAGCCTTGGCATGACATCTTCATTGATGTTCTCTTTCACTGCATGGTTTTGTTTATTACATCTTGAAGCTCATATGAAAGAAGGTTAGGGATCACTCAACATTGGTTTCTTTTCTTCTTTTATTCTAGGAACTAAAAAAGGACTAGAAGAAACTACACTAGGCTGATAGATACAAGATGTTGGGATTTACTCTCTTTGTCCTTTATAAAATTAGGGAAGTGGAATTGCAACATATATAGGAGGAATAAAAGGATTGGGAAGAAGTATAGGTCTAGGATGCGAGACAAGAACACTTATTTCTATATCCATTAATGAAGAATCATTAGGAAGAGTAGTTGAAGTGGACCTCAAAGGTCTACTAAAGGCTGATATCCTATTAGTTTTGCGCTTTTGATAGGAAAGAAAAATGATATCTTGATGAGGTTTCAAAAGTTAAGGTTTTTGAGACCAAAAGAATTCAAGGGTGAAGTTTCCATCATTGGCTAAGAGTTGAAGAAAACTATGATTGATCATTGTGACTCACCCATAGTGAGGAAATTCCAAGATTTTATGAATAGTAGAATGTATATCTTTCATGGAATTGAGCCAAGGGTGTCCCAATTGAACAAAAGGAAAACAATGAAATGGTGAGAAGGTTAGTTTAAATCAAAATGAGCATAAACATTCAAATAAAACACTAAATAACCTTATACCTTTGCTATGAAACCACTTGATCCTCGGATTGGACACTTGATGAAGCCAAGAATGTGCCCCTCCTTGACTTGTTTGGATTGGTCCTTAGTGGATTTGTGGGCTACTCTCTAAGATGCACAACAATGGATGGGAGATGAATTGATGGATACCAAAGTGGATGAGTGGACTAGATTGCTAAGTGACTATGGATGCAAAATGACTATAATGAGGTTGCTAGGGATGAATTATAAGCTCAAATGGACAACATGAGATTGCATAAGTTTAAGATGTGAAATGAAGGGGAGGAGACCCCAAATTATGGATTGGAAAGGGGAGAAATGGGCGGTCAATATTAAAGAGGTCTCAACGGTGGAGATTGAAGGAGAGGAAGCACATGGATTAAAAGGACATGGTGTGGAGACCAAGAGATTTTTCATAAAGGCATTTCTTGTCTTCACACTCCATAATGTACATGGGGAAGATATCCCAAGTACATTAGGAAGACAAGAAAGAACTAAAAATTCCATGGGGATGAACAAGAGAATTAAAAATTCTCAAATAATAGAGTGCATATGGAAAGGAAATGAGAAAAGGAATTTAAAATTCCTTGGGAAGATGAGAGTGCATGGGAGAATGAGAATTTTTGAAATCCTTGAAATGATCCAATTAGGTGCATTTAAGGTTGGAAGGTGAGGAGGGGACAAGTGGACTTGGCCATTTATGGCCATTGGTTGATGTGATGGCTAATCATGGAGATTAGCCACTAGCAAATGATTAAGGAGGTGATTAGGTGGGATAATAAAAGATTAGAAGGGAAGTGGGATTTGTAAGAGGATTTGACAAGAGGTGAGAGAATGAGTGGAGGAATTAAAAATTAGGAAATAATGTTCTGATTAATTAGAAAAATAGGTTTTCAGGACCCGAAACCTTTAACACAGGATATTAAGAAATGTCATCATAGAGTTCCAAAACATAAAAACCAGATACAAAACGACTAGCAACAAGCCAGTAAACAGAAAAGACAACATAAGATAGGAACAACAAAACAACAGAAACCAGGAAAATATTGCACAATTAAAGATTCTTCAGAAGGTCCTCCACCTTAATCACCAGCTAGTCATAGGAGGCTGCAACAACTTTGAGTTCATCTAGGTCCTTATTAGGCTTCTTCTCTTTCTTTTTTCCTTTGGTTCTGGTTCTGGGTCCTTGAACATCTCCCGTGCCTTCAAAGTCAGGGTTAATGTCCAGGGTATCCTTCTCCTCATCCAATTTGCTGATGAGAGTTTTAGTATTGCTAGCAAAGACCTTTAGAATGTTCAAGCTTTGCTCTGCGATACTTTTGAGACATTCCTCAATTTTGCTGACTTTACTGACAGTTCTCGACATAGTTTGATCCATAGCATTGGCTTTTGCTTTCCTCTCCAACGGGTCTTTCTCGATTTTCTTGAATCTGGGGTTGAAGGAGTCTCTTATGTTTTCAACTTTGGCAACAGTATTTGTCAAATCCTCCATATAATCAGCCATAGTCTTCCCTTCCCCTATGTTAATAGTTTCCAGAGTTTGGATTTTGTGGCTGAGCTTTTTGTTGTCATCCACAACTTTCTTGCAACTGGTTAATAACCATTCCATGGTGTCCATAAAATATTTCATACCCTGGGGAGGTGGGTTTATAGAGAGATCAATCTTGCAAGAGTTGTCCTGTTCCTTATTTGGGGTGTCACCAATAGTAGCTTTGTCATCAGCCCTAAGAATTTCTCTAGTGGTCACCTCCTCCAAGTTCTGGTCAGCTTTCAGAATCTTCTTCTACTTATGATCCTCCAGCTCCTTCACATTCTCATCCTTTCTCTTTTGTTTGTTTCTGGTCTATGTATGGACTTTAGTTTTCTTTTTCTGATAACCTTGGGGCTTCTCCTTCTCTGAATCTTTCGAGCCCTCCTCCTCCTCCTCCGAGCTAATCTGGAGAATTTTGTCTTTGGGTTTCTTTCCCTTTGAGGAGGAAGGCTTGGTTTTCAAATATTTCCTCTTCTTACCTATTTCGACTTCCAATTCATCCATACTCTCCTCAGACTCTTTTGTTGGATCACTATCAGAACCCTCATCTAAGGAAAAAATAGAGTCTGACCCATCCTCCTCAGACTCAGAAATAGAGGGCTGGGGGCGGGCTATTTGATTAGCCTTGAGATGGTCATAAATAAGAACCATTAAACCCTGATGCATGGCAATGTCCCCTGTAGGGTTCTCTTTATAGGCTTTTATGGTGGCATTCATAGAACATAATAGAAAATATGAAATGTTAACCTTCTCGTCATGCCTAAAATGATTCAGCAAAACAAAATGGTAGCCGTATACTTTAGTGAATCTACCATCTAAAGTAATATAGCGCATTATAACAAAAAGGACCTCCCTCCATGGTTTGACAAAAGCCCTACGGGGATAGTAAGTTTTACTTAGCTTCACCAGGCCTTTTTTCTCCTTTTCAGTTTCCGGATATCTATCAATGGCCTCCTTGCTCACTTTTCTATCTCTGTAGTAGTTGCTTCCTTCCCTTCGGAGCCCCGTGGCCTGGGCAATAAGGTCTTCATCTATGGCAACAAACTGGTCTCCCATCTTCAAAATACCCTTTCTCCAGTTTTTACAAAAGAAATTGGTGACTGTGGCGTCCCGTCCATGAAGCCTCTCCATAAATTTAGAAAAACCACCCTTCTGCAGTATGTTCCAGACCGCCTCCTTTTTCTTCCATTCCTTGCAGCTGCTAGGCTCGTATCGGTGTCTATTTGCACCCATATTTTCACTATTTAGAGTAGAAAGTTGAGACTTGCAGAGAACTTTAGATTGAAAGTTTCTCGGAGCTACCAAATTTACCCATAAAGTGTGGGAAGTGATTGATTGAGTGTTATAATAAATGGTGCTGACAATATTATAATTGCTCGAAGCGCTCGTTTTAATTTGTTTCATTATTAGTTTGTACATCAAAAATATTTGGGATGCTATGATATCAGTCCTTGAAAATGATTAATCTTACTTCCTTAAGGAGGCCTTGTTCACCCTGCCAAGTAATCATTTCATCTTGATTGACCGCCACATTGGCTGCCCAGTCAGCAGACCCATTAGCTTCACGGTATATATGAGATATGTAGCTTTTCTCAAAAATGTTGATGAGGTCTTTAGTTGCTTTTATAATGTTATTAATAGACCATGAAGGCTTAGAGGTCCCCTTGAGGCATTTGATGATGTTGTTTGAGTCCCCTTCAATCCATATGTAGGGGAAATTCCATCTTTTTGCGAGAAGAATACCTTGGAGTCTGCCATTGCTTCTGCTTTGTGGTTTGTTTGACTTCCTATTGGAACATCAATCAATTCCTTGCATATACCTTTATCATCTCTAAGAATAGCTCCACATCCCGCAGAGCCCAGATTACCTTTTGCGTCACCATCAAAATTGACTTTGAACCAACCATGAGGGGGATTTTGCCACCTTACTTCAAGTCTTTTGTTTTGCTTAGGATCAGAACTGCCAGCATTCTTCAAATTCCAGGAACTTAAAATGTGAGATTCTAGAGGGTTGGTCGAAAAACAGGGGCCCCCAATGATCCCAATGTTCTCCACAATCGCCCATTGAATTTTCTGGAACACAATATCTTGAGTAAGAGTGGTGTCCCTAAAGATACGATTGTTTCTTTCTTTCCATAGTCCCCACAGAATGTGAGGGAGTGATAGCTGCCACAAAGATCTCAAAAAGGAGTTAGACCAATGGTAATTCCAGGAGTAGAACAACTCACTGATAGTATTAGGAAACACCCAATCAATGCTAAAACTCTTAAGAAATCTTTCCCAAATCGAAGCAGAATAGGAACAGTGGATAGCTAGATGGTCCATTGACTCTTCATCCTTAAGACAAAGAGCACATCTATTAGGAAAGGCAAATCCTCTACCCTTGAGGTTATATAAGCCTAAGATTTTACTTTGAAGAATAGTCCAATAGAAAAAGTTGATTTTGGGGGTCAGATCCTTTATCCAAGCTTTAGACCAAAAAGGATTATCAGGAGGGGCGGGGGAAAGAACACCATACATTGAAGAGACAATAATGATACCTTTGGGTTCATATTTCCAAATGAGGGAGTCTTCCTCTTTATTCAACTAGACCAAAGACAGATGGTTCTTAAGCTTAATGAGGCTTGGGTGGATGCTTTCAATGTTCAGCCAATTATTGCCTGTCCAATACCCTTCAACTAGAGGAACAAAAGATCTAATATAGGAGGAGGCATAGGGGCCCCATTCTGGGATATCAGTCAAAGGTTTATAAAAAAGCCAGGGGTCTTCCCAGAATTTAACTTTCCTACCATTGCCAACTTTCCAAGTAACCCCTTTAGCAATGTTATCTCTGCACTTAGAGGCATGATTCCAGATGTGGGACCCATTAATGCTAATTTTAGAATTGAT
Source organism: Cryptomeria japonica (assembly GCF_030272615.1). Taxonomy (NCBI): domain Eukaryota; kingdom Viridiplantae; phylum Streptophyta; class Pinopsida; order Cupressales; family Cupressaceae; genus Cryptomeria; species Cryptomeria japonica. Next base: position 256,804,367 of record NC_081406.1, read on the forward strand.
AAAATATGAAAGAGAGGAGGACAGAAGAGAGTACTTACTTCACCAGATTTTCCACCATTCATTATTTGAGTGGAACATTCTCCAAACTTGTTTGGATAGGAGAGGTTCATTTAAGGTTCGGATTATTCTCAGTCCCAAACCTCCTTTACTTTTTGATCTGCATACCTATTCCCAAGCCACAAGAGACATTCTTTTCTTGTCCTCAACCCCTGACCATAGAAATTTTCTTTGAATTTTCTCAATTGCATCGACATACTTAACAGGAATTCTGAAAAGGCTTAGGGCATAGATAGGTATGCTTTGAAGTGAAGCTTTTAGAAGTTGAAGCTTTCCAACCTGACTTAAAAGGGCACCTTTCCAACCAACTAGCTTTTTATGAAATTTGTCCACTAGAGAGCTCCAGAAAGAATTAGGAGGTGCAATGCCCAAAGGGAGGCCAAGATAAGTGGTAGGAAGATCTGCAATATGACATTCTAGGATTTTGTTGATTCTCTGTTGTCTTCTCTCTGGAGTATTGATAAAAAAAACTTTGCGTTTGACCCAATTAATGAGCTGACCAAAAGCAGAGGCAAACTTGCAAAGAGTGTCCTTCAAGGTTCTAGCTTCAGAAATACTTGATTCCCACATGACAATGGTATCATCCACAAACTATTGGTGGGAGCAGATAAGATCAATTGAAGAGGGTTGAAGTCCCTTAAAATAACCTCACATAACCATATTTTCCATAGACCTTCCAAAACATTCAACCATAATAATGAAGAGGATAGGGGAGATGGGATCCCCTTGCCTCAGTCCTCTAGATGCTTGGAAGAAGGGGGAAGGGGAGCCATTCACAAGAACAACAAAAGAGGCTGAGGTAATAAGTTGACTAAAGAGGTCAACACATTTGGTGGAAAAACCATTAGCAACAAGAACCTTCACAAGAAAAGACCAGTCAACCCGGTCATAGGCCTTAGAGAGATCAAGCTTGAGGATGAGACCATGTTTCTTAGCCCTAACAAGAGAATGAATATTCTCATGATCAGTAATAATGAAGTCGAGAATTTGTCTTCCTAGGACAAAACCATTTTGTTGATGATTAATCAAAGAAGGAAGGACATTCAGAATTTTGGTAGTAAGAACCTTGGAGATGATCTTATAGAAAGAATTACATATGTTGATAGGTCTGAACTTGTCCATGGAGTCAGCACCTTGGGTTTTGGGAATAAGAGAAATGAAGGTGCCATTAATTTCCTTCAAAAGTCTTATGGCCCCAAAAAATTCCTTGACCCCATTGGAAACATCTTTCTCGACAATGTCCCAGAATTCTTGGAAGAACATGGGAAAACCATCTGGTCCGAAGGCTTTATTACCATCAAAAGAAAAAACAACATTTTTGATTTCCAAAATCAAAGGAATAGAAGAAAGAGAGACATTCATCTGCTCATCAATAAGACAAGGAATATTTTGAAGAAAAGAAGTTTGAGCATCAGTATCCAACCTGTGATCCCTCCTGAGAAGTTCTGAAAAGTACCTTTTGGCTTCAATCCTAATTTCTTCCTCCTTGACCAACTCCCCATTGTCCACTGTCAGTTTAGTTATCGTGTTTGCCGCTTTATGTTTGATCATAGAAATATGAAAAAATCTTGTATTCCTATCTCCTTCCTTTAGACAAATGCATCTTTATCTCTGCTTCCAGTAAGTTTCCTCTTTAGCAATGATTTCATGGTATTTTTTAAGGGTCTCATTTTCTTCAGCAATAGACACAGTACTAAAGCCATCCTTCTGAATTTGGACCTGTATTTTCTTGAGGTCATCCTCGACTTTGCCTTTGGCCTAAAAAATGTTCCCAATGTTGGATTTATTCCAGAGTCTTATATTGTCCTTTACACTTTTAAGTTTCTTTACAACTCTATACATAGCAGTTCCCTCAACTTGGATATTCCACCAATTCTGAATATTATGAGTGATTTCTGGGTGATGAGTCCACACTTTTTCAAATCTGAAAGGAAAATGTCTTCTTTTATTAATTGGGTCAGCAATGAAGGTGATAGGAAAATGATTTGACCCAACCCGGATATGGGCAGACAGGGAGCAGAAATAATGTTTGTACCATTCATCGGAGATAAGAGCCCTGTCAAGGAGAACTTGGATAACATCATTACCAGTTCTCGTGTTAGTCCAAGTATAATTGCATCCCTGTATCTCCACATCATTGAGAGCCTGAATGTTTATAAAGTCCATAAGGGCCAACCTACTCTCCAACTGAGAGGGGCTTCCACCAAATTTCTCCTCTTCTCTCAAAGAAGTATTAAAATCTCCCATGACCAACCAACTAAGATTTTTGAAACTGTCCCTAACTTCTTTAAGTTTTTTCCATAAGGAGTTTCTGGCTTTCAAGGTGTTTGGTGCATAAATATTGGCTAGGACCCATGATGTTCCATCTTTTAAATGCTCAAATCTAATATAAGAGAATTTTTTTTCTTGAATAAGAACATGGCCTTTGACACTATTAAGATTCCAAATGGTAGCTATACCTCTCGAAGCACCTTCCGAACTACCACCACTGATACTCTCATTTTTAAAAAACTTCAAAGATTCAACTTTTTCTCTACTCATTTTGGTCTCTTGAATAAGAAAAACATCAAGTTTGCTATCCCTTATCATATTCCTAACGATATCATGTTTATGAGGATTGTTAAGTCTCCTTATATTCCAAGAGATAATCTTCATAGTTACTTACCAATTCCTAACTCCTTAAAAGTCTTCTGGGTCCCATCTGCAATGTTCTTATTGGCCTCCTTGTCTTTGGCTTTATGGTTAGAAGGTCATCCTGGGGAAGAGGAGATATACCCAACATCAACTTGAGCTATTCTGCTAGATTTCCTTAGTTGAGAAGTCGAGGGAGTGGATCCTTTCTTGTTCCTATTTTTTGGTATTTTCCAGTCAACTTCTTTCTCAAGAACCACTTCCGGATTATTGAGGATTCTAGATATTTCATCTTCATCTCCCCAATTAGGGAATCTGGAATCATGTGAGACATTGTTTACTATTTTTGAGTTCTAATCTAAATCCAAAAGGTTTATACCCAATATAGCACATTTTTGGGCTTCTTGTATTTCAGAACTTATCATGAGTGGGGAAGAATCCATCTTTTCTTCTTGGGAGCCAGGGATCTCCCTTCCTCAGGTTGATCCTCTTTCTTTTGCATTTCCTTACCAGCATAAGTGTCAGCAATTACCACTCCAGCTGTGTCTTTTGAAGTTTCAGACTATTCTTTCAATTCCCCTGTTCTGCTTTGTCACATAGTTGTTTTATTACAATGTCAGTATTTTTTTGATGAAAACCGATATTGTAATAAAACCCTAAAAAGGCTGACTTTGTTTTTACCCTAAAAACACATGTTATAAGTGACTGGGATGCTTAAGGCATTGTAAGGTTGATGTACTATTTTTGCTGGATAATAAGAAAGATTGGACGGTTGTGTATGGTGGACGTAACCCATTCTGGGTGAACCACGTTAAATCTCTGTGTTATCTGTGTCCTATTTTATTTCTTTATCTTTTGTATTTAAATCTGCATATAATTGTTAGTTCATATTTGCTTCGGATTTGCTTGAAACCTTAACAATTGGTATCAGAGTGAGGTTTTTTGTAAATTGGCAGGACTTTCAGATTTGAGTGGGAGCAATGGATGATTCCAAATTCAAGGTCGAAAAGTTTAACGGCCAGAATTATCAGTTATGGAAAATGCAGATGGAGGATTACCTGTATCAAAAGGATTTGTGGCGGCCATTGGAAGGAAAGACAAAGAAATAGACTACAATGTCAGATGAAGAGTGGGACATTTTAGATAGAAAGGCACTGGGATCCATTCGATTGTGTCTTGCACTGTCTGTAGCATTCAATATAACAGAAGCAAAAATGACTGTAGATTTGATGGCGACATTGGCTAAGTTGTATGAAAAACCCTCGACTTTGAATAAGGTATTTCTTATGAAGCGTCTATTTAATTTGAAAATGAGTGAGGGAGGATATGTAGCGGAGCACTTAAAATGAATTTAATACAATTACCAGTCAATTGTCTTCAGTAAAAATTACTTTTGCAGAAGAGGTTAGGGCTCTCTTGATTTTATGTTCTTTGCCAGAAAGCTGGAATAGCTTGGTTATGGCTGTAAGTAACTCTGTCTCTAGTAAAAATACTTTGGTATTTGATGATATTGTTGGTGTTATCCTAAGCGAGGAAATGCGAAGGAAAAGCATAGGTGAGACTCCAACATCATCGGGTAGTGTTTTGAATGTAGAGAATAGAAGAAGATCAAAGGAAAGAGGAAAAGGCCCTGGGAATGAGAAGTCACGAGGGAAGTCAAAGAAATGATGCTCTCAATCTAGAGGAAAGAAAGATTGCTGGTACTATGGAAAGCCTGGTCATCTAAAGAAAGACTGTTGGTCTCGAAAAAACAAAGAAGGAGACAAAAATGAAAATGACGGTAAGGAAGCTAATATTGCAAGTAATAATTTACAAGATGCTTTAATCTTATGTTTGGATAATGTTAATGATTCCTGGGTAATAGATTCTGGGGCTTCATTTCATGCTACACCCCATAAAAAATATTTTCTAGATTATGTTCAAGGTGATTTTGGACAGGTATATTTGGGTGATGATGAGCCCTGTCAAATTGTTGGAAAAGGAAAGATAAAGATCAAGTTGCAGAATGGAAATGACTGGTTTCTGCAGGAGGTAAGACATGTTCCTAACCTAAGAAGAAATTTAATTTATGCAGGGCAACTAGGTAGTGAAGGTTGCATAGTTACCTTCTCAGACAGTATCTGGAAGGTCAGTAAAGGATCATTAGTAGTAGCTAAAGGTGCGAAGGTAGGCACATTATATCTGTGTACTGGTAACACTTACTCTACCTTATCTGCTACAGATAAAGTTACTGCATGGACAACAACAATAGATGTTGCAAGAACAAATTCGATAATGTGGCACCATAGGCTTGGGCACATGAGTGAGAAAGGAATGAAAATCCTTCACTGCAAAAATCTATTGCTAGGACTAAAGAAGATTGATTTAGAGTTCTGTGAAAACCATGTTTATGGCAAACAGAAAAGAGTCAGATTTCTCAAGGTTGGGAAAGAGAAGAAGAGTGAGAAGTTAGAGCTTGTGCATTCAGATGTATGGGGACCGGCTCAGGTATCATCTCTTGGTGGCTCTTGTTATTATGTTATTTTTATTGATGACTCAACCAGAAAAAACATGGGTATATTTCCTAAAACAAAAATTAGATGTTTTTGAAACTTTTAAGAAATGGAAAGCTTTGGTTGAGAATGAGACAGGAAAAAAGTTGAAGTGTCTCAGATCAGATAATGGAGGTGAGTATTGCAGCAAAGCATTTGAAGATTACTACTCCTTAAATGAGATTCGAAAGCAGAAGACAGTTCCAGGAACTCCATAAGAAAATGGTGTGTCAGAGAGAATGAATAGGACTATTATGGAACGCGCGAGGAGCATGAGATTGCATGCTGGATTGCCCTTACATTTTTGGGCAGATGATGTACATATTGCTGTCTATTTGATAAATAGAGGACCTTCAACCCCTTTGGATGGTGGTATTCCAGAGGAGGCATGGACTGGTAAAAAGGTAAATTATTCTTTTCTAAAAACTTTTGGTTGTGAAGCTTTTGTCCATGTTGATAAAGAAAATAGAACCAAGCTTGATGCTAAATCTCATAAATGTACCTTCATTGGATATGGGATAGATGAATATGGCTATCGGTTATGGGATTTTGAAAATAAGAAAATAATTACAAGTAGAGATGTTATATTCAATGAGAAGGTCATGGATAAAGAACAGATGCAGGAAAAGAAGCATGAATAAGACAAACAAGAATATGTGGTGTTGGATGAGATTCCTGAAAATGAAATGCCACAGGTACCTGATGCTCAGCAACAATAGATTGTCTCACAAACTCCTGCAAGTGTTAGACGTTCTACGAGGACAAGTAGACCCTCTGAAAGATTTTCTCCTTCTTTGTATTCTATTTAATTAACGAATTCTGGTGAACCAGAAGAATATGAAGAAGCAATGCAGGTAGATGCCAAACAACAGTGGGAGCTAGGCATGAAAGAGGAGATGGACTCCTTGATGAAAAATAAGACTTGGGACTTAGTCCCTTTACCTGCAGAAAAAAGAGTATTGCCTAACAAATGGGTTTATCGGCTAAAGGAGGAGGAAGGAGGTCAGAAAAGATATAAGGCCAGACTTGTGATAAAAGGTTTTGCACAGAAAAAGGGTATAGATTATGATGAAATATTTTCTCCACTTGTAAAAATGACTTCAATTAGAACTGTACTTAGTCTTGTGGCTGCAGATGATTTACATCTTGAACAATTAGATGTCAAAACAACTTTTCTCTATGGAGATTTGGAGGAGGAAATTTACATGTTGCAACCACAGGGATATGAGGTCAAAGGTAATGAGAACTTGGTGTGCAGGTTGAAGAAAAGTCTGTATGGCCTAAAGCAAGCACCCCGACAATGGTATTTAAAATTTGATAGTTTCATGGCTGAACACGGTTATCATAGATGTCATTCTGATCATTGTGTATATTTTAAGAGGTTTGATAATGGCAACTATATTATCCTGTTGCTTTATGTTGATGACATGCTTGTTGCTGGGTCTAACATGCAACATATAAATGATCTTAAACAGAAATTAGCTAGGTCATTTGCTATGAAGGATTTGGGTGCAGCTAAGCAAATTCTCGGTATGGGGACTACACGAGACAGGAAAAATAGAACCTTGAATTTGTCCCAAAGTGAGTATATAAAGAAGGTGTTGAAAAGATTTAACATGCAAGATGCAAAAGCAGTTAGTACACCTTTGGCTAGTCATTTCAAATTGACTAAGGAGATGTGCTCAAAGGCATAGGAAGGGGTTAATAAAATGTCTAACATCCCATATTCATCAGCTGTTGGCAGTCTGATGTATGCAATGGTATGCACAAGGCCAGATATTGCACATGCAATGGGAGTTGTGAGCAGGTTTATGAGTAATTCAGGTATGGAGCATTGGAATGTTGTGAAATGGATTCTTCGGTATTTGAAAGGAACTACTACGAAGGCATTATGTTTCAAAGGACCTAATGCTGCTCTGAGTGGATTTGTTGACTCTGAGTTGGTAAGTGATATTGATTCACAGAGGAGTACTACAGGGTATGTTTTTACTATAGGGGGAACTGCAGTCAATTGGATTTCTAGGCTGCAAAAGGTTGTTGCACTTTCAACCACTGAAGCTGAGTATGTTACTGCTACAGAAGCCAGCAAGGAGATGATTTGGTTGCAATGTTTTCTGGAGGAATTGGGTCAGACACAAGAGGATAGCCCATTGTATACTAATAGCCAGAGTGCCATTCATCTTGCGAAGAAGTCTGCTTTTCATTCAAGGACAAAGCACATTCAGCTCGGGTACCACTTCATCCAGACTGTTTTGGAGGAGGGTCAGTTATGGCTTGAGAAGATTCACACAAGTGAGAATCCTGCCGATATGTTCACGAAGGTAGTCCCACAGGAGAAGCTGATTTCTTCATTAGTTTCTGTTGGTCTTCTTGATTGATAATTATGGAATTTATACCAGTCGAGTCTTAGTGTTTTATCTAGCGGATGTTGCATGTACAGTGGTGTCATGTAGTATTAGTCTCCAAGTGGGAGATTGTTCGATGTGGAGCCTGATCAATCTCCAAGTGGGAGATTGTTGAAGTGTGGCGATTGATTAGCAAAGTACTGTACACTCAGCATGTATCCTCATCGGGGTCCGGGTTCGGGCTGGGCCTCGCCTCGGGCAGGGGTTCGGGGGCCCCCAAGAAAAATTTTTTTGGGTATTTTTTTGATGAAAACCAACATTGTAATAAAACCTTAAAAAGGCCGACTTTGTTTTTACCCTAAAAACGCATGTTATAAGCGACTGGGATGCTTAAGGCATTGTAAGGTTGATGTACTGTTTTTGTTGAATAATAAGAAAGATTGGACGGTTGTGTATGGTGGACATAACCCATTCTGGGTGAACCACGTTAAATCTCTGTGTTATCTGTGTCTTGTTTTATTTCTTTATCTTTTGTATTTAAATCTGCATATAATTGTTAGTTCATATTTGCTTTGGATCTGCTTGAAACCCTAACACACCGCACCGAGAGGGTCTGTCGACACCAGCGATTAGAGCACAACGACCCATCGGTAGGTACTTTGACCCCACTTCCTGATTTAGTAGGTTAGAATATTTATGAAGGGTAATAAATAGGCCAAAAGATTAGTGGGGCGAAGATGTTGATCGCCATGTTAGCATCTCTGCAGGGGTTCAATGTCTCTGTAGGCATTGAAAGGTCTAGAAAATGGAACCCGACGCCAACGCTTGCAGCTTAACGCATGTGTAGGCACCATTCCGGGTTGAAGGGGTCAAAAGGGGGCAAAGACTGTGGTTGAATGTCTCTGCCTGTGGTGTGACATATGCATCGCGTTTTGAACGCATCTGCCACCGGGGATCAACATCTCCATCGGGGAAGCTAGGAGGGGAAAAATGGAAAATCAGAAAGGGATAGGGAAGATTCAAGGGGATGTACACATATCCTGGGGATAGCGCGAGATAGGAAATAGGCGAGAATATATTAGGATAGGGGTAGGGTAGGATAAATAGGTGGAATAGGGTAGAATATGAAGGTTAATGAAGTGAATTGGCTTGATGCAAGAGGATGAGGAACTGCTTACGTCCTGAGAGCACTGGCCTCCAACCATGAGGCTATACAAGTGGCTCAAAGCAAATGAGAGGGAAATATTGAACACTGTGGGCTTAGGGTTTGTTGGGAGATGGTCTAGGATTAGGGTTCATATTTTTATGATGGAAACACTAGTAGAGCAGTGGGATAGCAGGACATGTACTTTCCATCTTCCTACTGGAGAGGCCACCATCACACTTCTAGATGTCTGGAGGATCTTGAAGATCCCCATCCAAGGCATGATCCCCGAGTATAGTTTGGATGGAGGAGAGTACTACCTACGATAGGTATGCGAGTATGCAGTGTTGTCAATGGACGGTAAATGGATGCACTTAGGCCAGGCTATGAAGATTTGAGACATCCCACGACTGGTGTTGTTCATTTATGGTTTGATCAATGGGCGCTTGATGCCACATTTGAGAAAACATGGATTTTCAATGGGATGAAGTAGGTGTGTGTATTATATGATTGAGGATGCTCAGGAGTATGCGTGGGGATAAGTTATGCTAGGAAAACTCTATCATGATATGCACTTGTGTTTATACCGGGATTACTGGAATCTAGATACAGGAGTCACACTACTTCATATCTAGGCCTGGGAGCACATTGTAGTAGCACGACTGGTAGGTCAACAAGAGAGGAGGCAACAATTTCTATATGTCGACAGGTACCGAGGCTTGCTGCACTATCACCACCTGGGAGCTATGTGGTTTTAGAGGTAGACATTTGATGAGATGATGTTTTTTTGCTAGTGCCCATATATGGACAGTGAGAGGTGGTGAGGGGATTGACAGTTAGCGTGGGCATAATCAGAGATGTAGTTATTTAGAAGATCAGTCTATGTTATTGAGCACTACATGCCACATCGGGTCATGCGATAGTTTAGGCATGTGCAAGATTTAGTTGGCTATGAGCGACTATACCCACAGATAACACGGGAGGCCAGGGTATGGGGACAAGCAGTCGATCCACTAGAGGTCAGGATCAATTGGGAGACTGTAGAGACGACTGTCTGGGATGAGCGGTATCAAGCAAGTGAGAATCCAAGGTGCACAAAGATATACATGCACTGGTGGGAGGCACATAGGCTGGTCTGATTGAGCATTCTTGGAGTTCTAGAGACAAATGAGCTAGGACCATCGGTTGCTGCGGTGGTGGGGGTAGATGAGGATGGGCCAGTAGACAAGGTGGTAGCAAGAGGGGGACATCAACAAGGAGGTAGAGCGACAGAGGGAGGATAGGCTCCATGGAGAGGGAGGGGGAGACAATAGGTGCCTCAAGATGAGGTACCATTACAGGTACAACCACCGACAATGCAGATTGGATAGGTGCCCAAAGAGGGAGAGGGTGGTGATGCAGAGTTGATGGACATCCCAGATGTACAGGTCCAAGATGAGGAGGGTGGACAAGTACAGGCAGGATGGGTCTCCCAGGTAGAGTACGATAGTGTTGTGCAGGAGAGGGATGGGGCTAGGGAGAGGGAGAGGAGACTAGAGGCAGAGTTACAGGAGGGGGATGTTGCTCGAGGGAGGATTGGGAGTTTAGAGGAGTTGGTTGTGGAGAGGTCGAGGGTAGCGAGTTTGCAGTTTGAGGTAGATTGGTATAGGAGAGAGGCAGATGATCTAAGGGAGGATCTCCACATAGTACTGATAGAGGTTGGGGATCTCAAACGAGAGAAGGATGCAACAAACTAGCTTTTGGAGGAGGTGAGGAGTGGGGAGGCTATCCACCAAATGATGGAAGAGCTACAAAGGATGGATGAGGAGATGGCCACACTGTGTTCCCGACTGAGCTTGGCAGAGGCAGACACAGTTAGGTTGCGGGGTGAGTGAGATGCACCTCGACAGCTATTAGAGCCCATGAGGTTTGTATAGGTGTATGCAGATCTCACCATCCAATAGTGGAGGGCATAGAGTTTGGGTCGAGAGGCAACCTATTATAGAGGATTGTACCATGGGGTAGTATCAACAGATCAGAAAGTTGCATCATATACTAAGAGCACTCGGTCCCATAGGACACAAAGCCACCAGTCAGGCACCTTTGTGGGGATGAGGGCACCACGACCACTAGGTGAGCCTTCAGCTATAGCAGGGGGAGGAGATTATGAGAGCACATGATAGTGCTTATATGTGACATACCATTTTTGACCCTTCAGGGAGGACATGCTATTGTACCATTATTGACACATTCATTCATTTTTTATATATATGAGATGTGATTCTAGTGGCATTTGTATGTATATATGGACTTTATTATGGACTCTTATGGACTTTGATTATTGTTTTATGAAGTGATGGATAATGATTTTATGAGATGCATATGATCAATGTGATCTGACTTATTTGTGATGTAGGATTGATGAGTATGTATGTATTTATGTATGTACTATATGTGATGTTGCTAACAGGTTTGTGGATGTAGGATGCGTGTAGATGATATGTCTATATGATATGTATTTTATTGTATTTTTTATGTGATGATGATGCTTATGATACGTGATATAAATGAATTTCTTATATGCAAATTTTTTTTAATGATATGATAAATGTGACGTGAGTAATGAAATGCACCTAAATGGACGTGTAGTGTCATAAAATTGCGACCCTAGCAATTTATGACTGCATTAGGATCCTCACACATGCGAACTCGAATCCTCTAGCCTGACCGGAGACTAGAGATTGATCGGCTTGTAGAAACAACTTCTTCCTTGGCCTCTGCATCACCCCGACCACATTCTACCCTGGAGAAAGGGGTAGGACAGGGGCGTGGCACCCCTATCCCTATCCTATTTTGGGGTAGGACCCTTCCTAGAGCATGCATTATGGGTTGTGCTTTGGGTGGGAAACTCCCCCGATGTTGGCCCGTGACAAAATTCAAATCCACTAACATGTATTTAAGGGGCATTCATCCTCTCATTTGCACAAGTTGGATAAGTGAAATAAGTTGGACGAGTGGGAAATTCACAAGCAATCAAGCATTCAAGAGAATTCAAGCATTCAAGCATTCTTTTCCAGCATTGAGCATTCTCAAGTCTCCCTTCAAGGCTAGGTGTTGCATTCAAGTCAAGGACTCAACTATTGAAGAGGAGATTGATTTCAACATACAATTCCATACAAACATTTCTATCAACATTGCTACTAAATCCTCCCTTGAGGTGATTTACAATTCATTCTTTCATTTACATATACTTGCAAGTATTTTCTTTCATTACTTGGTTAATTCCAAAGCTGGGGTTTGACCTAAAGGTAAACCCCCAATCCCAACACATTTCCCTCTCTTTTCTGTGTGTAGGTTGAAGGTGCGCAGCTATACTTTTGGATTCGGGCTTCATTTGCAGAGGCAAAAAAACCCTTTTCGTTTTGTGGATTTTTCAGAGGACCGTGTACATTCCCACTACGGTCTGGACAACTTTTCATCAAATTTGCAGGGCGACTTCATCTCAACATTTTACTACCAAATCCAAGTGTACAACTTCATCCCATATTCATATCTCAAGTTATAATCAGTTCTTTGTCACTTTTGCACTACATAATTCAATCAATTTCCTTTCCAAGTCAAACAAAGGAAGAAGGGATCATCATAACATCCTTAATTCATTCAGAATTCAATCTATCATCTTTGTGTGGAGATTGGATCTAGTGAATTATCCCTTATCTTCCTAATGTAATGGTGAAAAGTGCTTGAAGGATAATCAATAGCGAAACTCTCATCTCTCTTTGAGGGAAAGGGTTAATTTTCCTCTTGATCTATCACTCATCATTTTCCCGCCATTATAGGATGATAACTAAATGTACCGGTTGTTTTAATGAAAATCCTTATTTAGCCACTAATAAATATAACAAACTAAAACAGTGTGGCCGTTTAATGAATTCCATAACCATTGACATGAAAAATTAATGAGTGAGATTCTGATGCATAGTGTGTTGGACTTGTTCTTGACTAACTTACCAAAATGTGATTATTTTTAAATGTTTTATATTGAATAGTGTGATTATTAATGATTGCAGTGGTACATGAGATACTAATATTTAAAAACTTATATCAATATGTATTATGAACCTACAATGTACAATTGTGAACATGCATCACAGATACATTTTGGTAGATAGTAAAGGTTGTATGTATCAGCTTGCATGTCTCAAATGCAATTAATGTTATATAACTAAATGAACTATGATTATGTGACTAAATGAACAATGATTATGCAACTAAATGAACAATGATTGTGCAACTATATGCAACTAAAATGGTAGTGAAATGCCAATTTTTGTAATGTGCCAACCATAGTACAACAACATAGGACTAGAAGAAATTAGGAAAGTGATTAAATTGATGTCTCCAAAATGCATAGTGATAGGATGAAATGCAAATGATGAGATTGAGATGGAGGGATTTATTGTGTGAAATGTGGAGAGAAAACCTAGTTTTTATATTGCCAAGGATAGTCTACACCATTGATTATAGGAATCAAGATGTTATAAAAAATCCAAGATGTGGACTGACTCTCAGATAATAGGTGTCTCTTTCACACAATTGTGTAAACACCATATAGATTTAGATATAGGGTTGTAGGTTCATGCAAGAGAAACCATAAAACATGCCATACCACAAAGACATGCTCCAGTATACACCCATCCAAAACATACCAGGATATAAGATAATCCTGACAGCCATAGGTAGGAGTAGTCATAGGACAAAATGATGCAAATCAAAGAAAAAAGACAAAATCATACAAACAAAAATGCAGATGGCCAACTAACCTCTTTTTCCAAGAGTAGGAATTAGGACTAGGGATAAACTACAAGATTAGGAAGGATGCATCCCAATGGGCAGGAGTAAGCGACTGATCTGGATATGCAATAGAGCAAGTGGTATGGACATATGAATGTGAATTTGATACTCACTGCAAAGATTAGGTTAAGCTCATGTAGATGAGTGCTTGGACGACGCACAAGTCAAGAAGAAGCTCAAGCTCATGAATTAGGGTTAAGCTAAGTGTATTAGGATGAAGGTCAGTGTGATGGGATAATCCTTATTCATTTCTTGGGAAAAGACTCATCATCCTAGGGATAGTGGAGGAATGAGGATACAAATAACCTTGATATGTGCTGGCGAGGTGACAAAGGTTTACGTGGTGATGTGGATTGAATAATGAAGGAGACAACCAGCTACAAGCTAGGCCCAAGGATTGTACCCTTATGCAGATTCATTAAGAGATTAGACATTCCAGGAGTGGGATGGGGAGGTTTATGTGATGGCATGGATTAAAGAAATGGATAGGCCAAATGGTTGCAAGCGAGTGAGAGGAATGGAATGTAGGGTAACATGTTTTCCTTTTTTGTAGAATGTAGGAGACAACCGGCTGTAAGAAAAATAGGTAGAATGATGGTAAACCAAGGGGGGAGTCATCGTGCACATGTGTCCTTATGAATAGGCTTGTACAATCCTCATTACTAGGGTGCAGGAATGATGTCAAAATATTCAATTTTTATTATGGAATATGAGAATTGGGTGGGTGTGTGGGAGGAAATAAGATCTTAGTGGAGGATCTTAAGATGACTAATGTCACCTCAGATCATTTGGAACAATAGATCTAACCGTATGAGTCATGTCAATTAATTTCACACATTTCAATCGATCATCTCGGTAAGAGGGAACCAACTGTTGCCATGACATCAATAACTCTATTGCTTGTTCTAGATACTTGTTCAAATTGGATAACAATGAAGCACTGCTTGAGATCTTCAACCATGCTACAATAAGGGAGAAATTTTTCATCCTTAGTCTAATACTCATCATTTACCTGTTTGATGACAAGTTGTGAGTTGCCATAAACTTGCAACTCATTGATCTTCCATTGTATGGCAAGATGAAGTCCAGTGATAAGGGCCTTGTACTTTGAAATACTGTTGGTGCATGCAAAGGCAAACTTGTAAGATTTAGGAATATAGTCTCCTTGAGGGGTTATCAATAGGATGCCTGCCCTCGATCCATTTTGTGTACACGAGCCATCGAAGTACAACTGCCAATTGGTGGATGTAGAGCAGTCATGATGGCATCATTAGGGAACTCAACTCTGAGGGGGTGATTTACTTGAAGAGGGGCTTCGACCATTTGATCTGCTATAACCTATACTTTTAGGGCTTTTTGATCCATGTATTCAATATCAAATTCACTCAAGAGCATGAACCACTTACCTGTGCAGCCTATGATGGAAGCCTTGGACAATAAATACTTCAAAGGGCCAATCTTGGCTATGAGCTTCGTCTTGTTGTTGAGCATGTAATGTTGCAATTTTTGTGTACTGAATACTAATGCAAGGCAGGCTCTTTCAATTGGAGTTTAGTTAAGTTCATACCCTACAAGAGTGCGATTGATATAATATATTTCATTCTCTTTGCCATTATCATCTCTTTGTGATAACAATGCCCCGAGTGCCACTAATGTTGCTAATATATACAAGAGAAGCAATTGCCCTAGGATTGGTGGAATTAAGACTGGAGGAGAGGCCAAATATTCCTTGATTTTATAAAAAATATTTTGACATAGGCAATCCCACTTAAACTTAGTATCCTTGTGAAGGAGGTGAGAAAAGGGACGACACTTGTCTGCTAGCTGTGCAACGAACCTACAGATAGACTGAAGCTTTCCTTGAAGACTGCAAAGCTGCCTAAGTGTCTTAGGGGGAGGCATTTCCATTATAATTGTTACCTTTGTAGGATATACTTCAATGCCTCTTTGAGAAACTATAAACCATAGGAGCTTACCTGATGTAACTCCAAAGATATGCTTCTTTGGATTTAGATACAACTTGTATTTCTCATTTCTCTCAAAAATTTGCCTTAGGATGGGACTGTGTTCTTCTCTTGTTTTGTACTTGCCTAGAAGATCATATACATAGTCCTCCATTATTTTGTGTGGGAGATCATGGAAAATTGTTGTCATAGCTCATTGGTAAGTAGCTCCTCCATTCTTAAGGTGAAAGTGCATAACTTGGTAACAAAAGGTGCCCCATGGTGTTGTGAATGTTGTTATGTGCTGATCTTCTTTGGAGATCTTATTTGATTATACCCCAAAAAACCATCCATAAGTGATAACATTTCATGCCCTGCTATAAGGTCCACAATCATGTCTATGTTTGGTAATGGGAAATCATCTTTTGGATATGCTTTGTTCATATCCTTGAAGTTTGTGCATATTCTAATGCTCCTAGTTGGCTTGTTGATAGGTACAATGTTGGAAACCCATTCAGGATAATCTATAGGTTTAATGAAACCAACGTCCACCATCTTCTGTAATTTTTCTTTAACCAATAGTTTTATCTAGGAATGCATCTTACATAAATTTTGTTTAACTGGTTTGGCATCAGGTTTGACTGCAAGATTCTATACCACTAATTCCAGATCGAGGCCTGGAATGTCTGCATAGGACCAGGCGAAGTTGATTTGTGTCTCCTTTAGAAAGCTCATGAAATTTTGTTTCTCTTGATTCATTAATGATTTGGCAAGGAATACATTCTTAGGGTTGTCTTCTGTTCCCATGTTGACAGTGTCAATTTCTTCAATCAGTTGTGGTGATCTCTCCTATTTGGATGGAACCCTGGTAGGTAAGTCAATTCCCTGATCTTCTATCACCTGATCCAGGTTTTCACTAGAAGATGCGTCCTTTGTTTTTACTTTTTCTATGTCCAAAGGTTCCTCAGAAAGGTTTTCACCAAGGTACTTTTCCTTTTTGTTTTCATTTTTGTGACTGAGGGAGTTGACTTGATTACCAAAGTAAGCTTTTGGATGAAGCTGGATCCCATAGATAGTCGTATGGTTATCGAGGTCTTGCATATTAAGTAATGCTATGAGAACATCATCGTTGGGGCAGACATATAAAACAGGTGGTTCTTGTTGTTCATGGTCAATGAATTTGGGATGAATTAGTTTGAGCTCATATGATGTGAAGGGGATAATGGGGGTGATGGCATTTACATGGGTGCTATTAAATATATCGACTTTGTATTCAAAAGGCATTTCATGGAACTCCTCTTCATCAAAGTCTTTGATGAAAACAAGAGGATTTGGTTGGATCCCAGTGAGGGTAATCTTAGGCATTGGTGAGTACCCTAAGCGCCTATTATACATGTATGAAACCAGGGAGATGGGTGCTTTGTTGTTTTTTCCCTCAAGTCCAAGACCATGTCCTTTATAGCCCATCTTTTCTACTACAACATAAGTCTTTAAATGCATCTGTTTTGGGATTTTTGCCGGTTCTTCTTCTTCCTCTTGATATAACCAAGAGGTGACATACATTTCCAAATTCTCCTCATCAAGTGGACCCCACTGTTGGAAGGTGGTTCCTTTACATTAGATAGTGGGTTTTTCTTGTTTCTTTATTTTGTATGGCTTGCCATATGATTTAGGAGAGAGTGGGAGTTGACCCACGTAAAGAGCATTATGCAAGGTGTACTCTCCACAGCCATTGTCTATTATTTTGACCTTGTCCTTAGGTGCGGATGAGGTGAATGCGACATTGGATGGATCAAATGGAGGGAGCAAAATAAGTCTATTAAGTGGACAATGATAAGGATGCTTCCCTTCAAGTAGTTAGCAATACTCAAAAGGTTGTGGGTCGACACAGATGGTGATTTCCCTACCATTGAATAAAAATTTTAGGAATTGATGGTACGTGGAAGGGACGACTTGAATGGAGTAGATCCAAGGATGACCAAGAAGATTTTTATAAGGAAGATCAAGGTCTAAAAATTGGCAAGTTGTATCCACTATAGCGGGGCTCACTTGAAGAGGCAAGGTGATTTCATATGCTTTTATTTCTATCTTTCTTGACGTGTCAACCAAGTCCTCAGAGATACCCAGTTGTTTAATTAACTTATATGTACATAGATTCAAGCCAAATACACTGTCTATGAGGAATCTCTTAATTTTATGTTTGTGGACAAGGGCTTCAATATGGAGAGGCTTGTTATGGGATGTGTCATAGGAGGGTGCATCATTGGATGTGAAAACAAGATGGTGTTGTGCGGCAAGGTTACCTATGAGGGCTTGGAATTGGGCAACATTGATATTATCAGGGATGCAAGATTCCAAGAGGTACTTTTCAAGGATCTCTTTGTGGACAGGGGATGTTTTGAGTAGCTTAAGGATGGAGATCTATGCAGGAGTTTCCAAGGTGATCAAGGATATCATAGCGATGGGTTGATGACATGGGGGGTTGGGGAGGGGGAGGAGGAGCTCTTGCAATATTTACTCTTCCTCTATGGGTGGTGACATTTCAATCATTCTAATAATTGGGAGACACAACGCCTTGAATATAGGTGAACCCACAATAGTGGGTTACACTTTTTTTCCAACTTTGACACTGCAATATTCATTTTCATAAAAAAACTTCAGATTTAGACACCTATTACTTCTAAGCCATAAGGAATTTGTAGATGATGTGAACTAGTGATTTGTGTCATTTTGTATGTAGATTATAAAAATATTTTTTTGATAATTTTTGGAATAAATTTGCTTCCATTTTTCTATCTCCCTCAGAAACTAGTTTTTTCAAAAAAACCAACTTTTTTTTTTGAATTTGGTTTTGTAATATCCATATCTAGTGTTTGCAATTGGTTTTGTAACATTATATTCAATATTTCATATTTGATTAAGATTTGAAGTTTTTTAAAGAGTGAATTATGGAAGCAAAGAGATTGATTTTGAAAGAAGAGAAGTGATGAAGAGAAAGGATTGCCCTAGGATGACTTAGTAGGTGATGGGATTCTCAGGTAAGTAGGACAAATTGATGGGCCCACTAAAGTTAGTGTCTTGGGATAGACCACTTTTTTGCATAAAGGCACATGCTCTCAAGGATTCCTCCTCAAACTCATTACTATGACCATGAAGATAGTTGCAAAATCGGCACAAAAAGGTCCTATATTTCAACAAGATCTTGCGGTTGATATACAAAAAATTACGGTGCTTGAGGAGTTTCTTCAAGCTAATCTTCTTCTTTTTGACTCGACGATGGATTGATCTTCTAGGATGTTGGGTTGATGTAGGCATGAAGGAAAATGGTTAAAAATGTGTGGGATTTAGGTTTGATTTACAAAAATTTGATTTGGAAAATGTTTGCGAAGTGTTTGGAAAGGGTGTAATTGTCAACCACTCTTGGCAAGAAAACATCAAGCAAAGTATACACATTGGCCAAGTGTAACACTCAACAATGAGTGTAAAGGTGATGAGGGGCCTAGATTAGTTGAAAAAGATTTCACTGGTATAGCAGAAAATGAAGATGCACATCAAACATACAACTTAGGCTAGAAACTAGAAACCACTTGATAGGCCCCTCGATAAAATACCTCCAACAAGCGGACAAATAGGGATTCTGGTAGCATTGGCTCCACTCTACGACACACTTCTTGGGCAATACTAGATTCCCTTTTCCCAAAGATCTGAGAATCTATTATATGAAGAGTAACTTCGGGGTACAATCTGCATCCCTTGCACTATCCAATGTAGGATTTTGGCTACTAAAACTGGTGTCTAGTGTAATTTATGAGGGATCACTAATCCAACAATGGATTCTTGAAGTAAGCGACTTAAGGCTTTAATTGAGGTTATCGGTGCAAGGAGGGCCCCCACATACATCAAATTAACTCGACACCTCAGCCACCTAACCAATTTATTTATATAGCGACTCGAAAAACCCGCTCAAGATCACGCTGGGAGAGTTGATATCCTTGATGTGTCCCAATTCCAGATACTCTTGTGGGGTGATGAAATCCCTAATCAAGAAATACCCCTCAACTACAAAAAATAAAAGATGGGTGTTGTTGATCACTCTTTCTCTTACACCCAAGGTCCATGAAGGCGATGGGAGAGGATACTTGAGTGCAACAATGTGTCCACCCTACACTAAGTGTACAAGAGCACCACCAAACATATAAGACACTTGTTCATTTTATTCCTACATGTATATGATTTTATATCTAAAAGGAACAAAACAATCTAGATTAGTATAAAAAATAATGTCTTCAACAAACGTGTTGTAGTAGAAACTGTTAGTAGTTTTCTTTTCAATCTTGGATAGGAAAGGAAAGCCCTGAAAAACTCAAAATCTAATTAGTACTTAAAAAATCCACAAGGATACAACACAGGTGTAGACGCCGCAACGCCTACACAGACGTTGAAGGGAGCATGCGCACCTAACAAACAAAAAATAGGAAATCTGAATTTTTTAAAATTTTTTAAAATTTGAATTCAAATTATACCTATTGCGTAGACATGGATTGAAGACACAGAGGCTGATGTGCATGCACAAATGTCAAAGGATCAGAAATTAAATGCTGACATAGAGTTAGCTAACAACTAAAATTTGAAACTTGGATTAAAAGGTGGGTGGGCTTTTTGGTCCAGCGTAGGGACCAAACGAGAGCGTAGACATTGATGCATTTGCACAAGCCCTGATCTACCTATAAGCCCAAAAAATTTAACTAAGTGCCTAAAAAACAGAAAGACAACTATTCTAAGTTTGTTGCTTTTGTTCTTTTTAATGTTTTTAAAATATTTTTTGTTGATTTTTGCCTTAAAACAAGAACACAATGCTAAAAATTAAAACTCTAAACAAAAAGTATCAATAGACATCGCGGATGTGTCGATCCCTAGGTGCATACGTCGATCCGTCTACATCTGCAAATTGGTAGGTTAAAAATTTAAAATTCAAATGCATGCGTTATTCCCTAGCGGAGACGTTGAAACAACTAGACAAAAATGTCGAATGGGAGGGAGAAACGTTGAAGCATCAGCCTGTGTGCTAAAAATCATAAAATAATTAAATTTTCATTAGTAACAAGGGACGTGGGTCCTACCGGGCATGCTAAAATGAACCAAGGGGAAATAAGGCAATGGAAAGAAGGTTAGTTTAAATAAAAACAAGCATAAACATTCAAATAAAACACTAAATAACCTTATACCTTTTCTATGAAACCACTTGTTCCTCAGATTGGACCCTTGATGAAGGATCGGTCCTTAGTGGATTTGTGGGTGCTCTTCAAGATGCACAACAATGGATGGGAGATGAATTGATGGATGCCAAAGTGGATGAGTGGATTGGATTTCTAAGTGACTATGGATGCAAAATGACTATAATGAGGTTTCTATGGATGAATTCTAAGCTCAAATGGACAACATGAGATTGCACAAGTTGAAGTTGTGAAATGAAGTGGAGGAGACCCCAATTTATAGATTGGAAAGGGCAGAAATGGATGGTCAATAATGAAGAGGGATCAAGGGTGGATATTGAAGGAGAGGAAGCACATGGATTAAAAGGACATGGTGTGGAGACCAGGAGATTTTCTATAAAGGCATTTCTTGTCTCCACACTCCACAATGTACATGGGGAAGATATCCCAAGTACATTGGGAAAACAAGAAGGAATTAATAATTCCTTGGGGGATGAAAAAGAGAATTAAAAATTCTCAAATAATGGAGTGCATATGGAAAGGAAATGAGAAAAGGAATTTAAAATTCCTTGGAAAGATGAGAGTGCATGGGAGAATGAGAATTTTTGAAATCCTTGAAATAACCCAATTAGGTGCATTTAAGGTTGGAAGGTGAGGAGGGGACAAGTGGACTTAGCCATTTATGGCTATTCGTTGACTTGGTGGCTAATCATGGAGATTAGTCACTAGCAAATGATCAAGGAGGTGATTAGATGGGATAATAGAAGATTAAAAGGCAAGTGGGATTTGTAGGAGGATTTGACAAGAGGAGAAAGAATGAGTGGAGGAACAAAAAATTTAAAAATAATGTTAAGTAGGCTTCTAGAAGAATTAATTAGGCTAAGGAAGAATTAGGGAGAGTGATTTGTAGGAATCACATGACTTGTTTAATTAATTGTCATTAATTAACTAAGAGAGGATTTAGAAGAAATGATTAATTTGAGAACTTTAGAAGAATGAGGAATAATCAATTTATTTAATAAATCAATTATTCTAAAGACTATAGTGACAAGATTAATTAAATTGAATTTAATTAATTTTGACAGGAATAAAACTAACATAATTAAATTAATTAATTATGTAAGAAGGATAAAATTAATTAAATATTTAATTTAATTAATTTTGAACGTCTACACCAACTTCACATGAAATTGGTCTGAGATAGCGATAAAATGACAAAGGTAACATCTAAGAACTTAGTACCAAATTCAACAAGAAGGTGATGGAACATAAAGTGGAACAAGTGAAACCATTATGCACCTTAATCACAAAATGAAATTTATCATATATATCTTGATGAAATTGTTATGTATAGATATGTTCTTCCTTGATAACATTTTCCATACATACTGAATCAATGAGCACTCCACGTGAAGGATTAAATATTTAATCTTTGTATTAGTGTATAATGGTCCATTAGGTTCTTTTACAATATCTCTTGAGTGAAAGGTGATGCAAGGGTCACACCTAGGCTTAATTTCCTCAATCAAGTTCACAACATTATTAGTAGCTTCACTACATATATCATCAATAACTATAAAGTTTATCATTATGCTCAACGACATTGGTAGAGTGAGAAGGCAAAAGATTGGCAAAGATTTTCAAATTTTGATTAGAGGTGCTACAGACTTGTTTTATTTATCATTCACACCATCCAGTACTATAGTATTAGAATAAATAAGATCTAGGATTTCATGCTTTAATCAAATGCACTTCTCTGTATCATGCTTAGTTTGACTAATAGACTTAAAAAAAGGCATTTGGATCAAAATAAGGTCACAAAGGCTTGGAAGTATCTCTGGGACAAATGGGAGGAAGCTTCATCATATTTGAGTTCATCAATTTAGCTTTATTTGTACTTTTGATGCTTAGGCCAGTGCATAGAGGTTGGAGAGAAGCGTACTTGGCTATGGGAAGCGATGGAACAGGGGTAGACATCACCTTGCAGTGCATTGAACTCATGTTTATCAAGTGTATAGTTGTAGCATTCGAAAATGCAAGTGGTAAAAGTTAGAATGCACACTTTATTGGTGAAGACACAATGACTTCAAATCTTCACTATTTGAATAAATACATGTTGCAATAGATTCTATTAGGAAATAATGCTTTAAACCCACATTCATATAATCCATTTCCTTCATAACCCATGAAAGAAAAGAATACATACAAGATTATAGAATCACCATAATGCAAAGATCAAAATAGACAAGCCACAAGATAACACAAGATATATCCTAGGAAAACCCTCATGAGGGAAAAACCCAGCCTCCAAAAGCATCCATACTCCATCATATTATTCAGCCATAAAGCAACATAGAGTTACAATGAATACCTCTAAATCATCAAGCCCTCCAATACATTCTCATGTGTCCAAGCATGAATCCACACATCCCATGAAGTAAAATGCAATCCTTCAAATGACTCAATACAATGAAAACCCAAAACCATTGGCCTATCTTAACCACTAAACATGTGCTTTCTTATATATACCCAAGCTCACATAAAAATAACTAGTGGTAAAGTAAAACCATGTGCTAACCGACCCCTTTGACCCCACATTTAATGTTGGGTACTATTTTTTCTTTTTTAAATATCTTTCCCCAGAATAAAATTACAATACAACTCATCAAGTGGTCTCAAGAATATTCCCAAGGAATCTCTACATTTTACACATTCATGTGCAACATCACATAATAAATCAATATTACAATTATAGTATTATTATGCAAGGTGTACAACACTTTTTTTTCCCAACATTCTCCCACTTGTTGTATACAATGCATAAGGGCCAATCAATTAAATACATCATCGTATCCATACATGTAACCACATGAATCTCCAACATGCTCTTGTGCTCCAAAAATATACCTGCAATAAAACTAAGTGACCACCATCTCAAGCAAGAACTCCTCTCATCATCCAACATGCCACCTATGGAAGAAAAGGAACAAGCCAAGGTGAAGATGCACCAATCCATGAACACAAGCATAAAATCCAATGTGATAACACAGGCTCCAAGTTGCTGTCATAAAGTAAAAACCCACATGATTGGAAATGACATCCACAAGACATGCCAATACATACAACCATCCATACCTCATAGGTATAAATAACATCAATAAATTCATGCCAATATCACATCAACCCATAAACTGCAATCAAGACCCTGATAACAAAACCTGTCAACGAAGTACATACATATCCAGGAACTCCCATTGCATGGGTAATACCAAATCTGAAATGAAGCTTAAAGCATATCAAGTCTACCATTAAATTATCATATCGAGGTGTGATAAGTAAATCAAAACATGTGGTACCAAGAACAATAACAATGATTCACACATGCAACCCAACTGATGCATACTCTCTCACAATGTCACCATCCTCCCAAAACACGAGAGAAAACATAGAATGAAGAGAGATAACCTGTAAACCATAACCTATCCTTCTACCAACAACTCAAATAAGCAACATTATGTCAAGTATTATCCTCTACAAAACACTCCAAAGAGAAGCCAAAACAACACCCAAAACCATCATTCAATCTCTTAGATCAAACAAACATAAGTATCATGTAACACTAACATGGATGTAAGCCTCTCATAACCAAGAAGATGAAACTCATAATAAAACATTCCCAATGAAGGAAATCAACCCACTAAACCATCTCCTAACATCCTCATAATGATATCATAACATCAAACCATATGCACAAGGAGATAACCAATGCGGTACATCTCTCAAATGAACCTTCTAGAACTAAACATCTGCATAGCTCAAGATCCATATCTATGAAAGATAAGCATAAACAAAATGCACCTAAAAGGAACAATGGGAAATACCTCTCAAGTAGTAAACTGCCTAGTAGACCAAGAGGGGAATGAGAATGCTCATCAAGCTATCCAAGTCATCACGACTCAAACTAAGAACAATTTCCTATCAAGTCCATACCAGGTGAATTCTCGATTCCTACTGAAACAACCAATCATCCCAACACATATCTCTAATCACAAGAGAATACTATCATCACCAACATCTCCATGTATCCATGAGCACCTGTAACTGATCAAACCATGCCAAACTCCAAATGCAACACAACACTATCTTGAAGTATCAAGCAAATGATCATACACTCAATACAAAGAGAACCATCCAAGATCAATGTCAAAACTCCAATTGCGAATCAAGAACATAAACATGACAACATGATCTAACCATCCCCTCCAAGGATATAAAATGCTCCATATGAACATATCAAATGACCATATCATGCCAAACCTCTGATATAGAAACAAGAGTGCATCATGACATAATATCAACCATCCTATCAAGCAGGGATAACATGTCACATGAAAGCATAAAATCACATCTCAACCAAGGACTCCATGAGTCCTCCAAGATATCCACATCCTCAAATATCATGAAGATCACCATCTCCTACTAGTGCACTCACAAATGTGAAAGACTCTTCTGCAACAACAATATCTAAGGCAGCCTCCAAACATCTGCACCCTGAAAAGATCATCCACCATCCAATGTTGAGTACACATCACTGCCAAGAACTCCCATTGAACCATGATACCAAGTCACACATGGCATCATGATAACCATCTCCTACACGAAGAACATCCAGGTCTATGTTGGCATTTTGGTGCATTTTTGTATGACCGGTGAATGATATGGTTGTCATTGTTGGCAATATCATCTTCCAAGTTTTCACAGTCTATCGACAGTAAGTAGACCGGTATACAAAGGTTAACCGACTAAGTGATGTGTAGACAGGCTAAGTACTGAGAAGACCGACAGATAGGAGGTAAACTAACAAGCAATAAGTACACCAGAACATGGGAGGCAAATCGACACATAGTGAGTATACCGACACACAGAAGGCAGACCGACAAGCAGTGAACAAATCAGTATATAAAAGGTAATCGACTTGGTAGATTTTGATCGGTACATCGGTAGAGTCTGTAACCGTCAGAATTGGTAACAATTAGTTAACATTCAGTTATATGGGTAGTCTTCTCTAGTCATTCGGTGGACTTATCAGCATGTATGATTGTCTTGGCAGAGATTCCTGTAGTGATTAGTGGAGGGTGATTTATGGCATGTAAACATAATTTTGAATCCGATGTTGTGGAGGGAAAGTTGGTGATAAATTGAAAGGGCATAATTAATTCTTGATAAGGTTGTTGTTCATGCTAAAAGTAATATGAGAAAGGTATGAACACAGGGGGAGTAGAGCATAGTGCAGAGTTGAAGGTCAGAGGACCGACATAGTGAAGAGGCAAGGAATAGAGGATTGACATAGTGTAGAGCTGAGGATTAGTGAACCGATAGAGTGTAGAGTAGAAGGTTTAATTAGGAAACCGGTGTTGTGTAGAACAAACACAACCGATGCAGATATAGTATGATTTTCAGTGTGATCTGATCAAGCTACCAGTAGCCACTACAACAGATCATTATTATGTTGCTTTCTAACCATTGCAGCTAAAATCCCTTAATAGGGTGGACTCTAACAAGTCCCATTGTAAAAATCCCTTAACCGGGTGGCATCTTAATTGATGTTCTTAAGTCCTTTAATTAGGCTACCTTTAATAGGGTAAAGGCACTAACAAGCCTTGAACAAAATCCCTTAATTAGGTGGCACCTAACAAGTGTCTTTGTAATCTCCTAATAGGGATGGCTCCTTACAGAGTGTACTCTAGAAGAGTACAAATTTTGTGAGTTCCTACTCACACCGTGGTTTTCTCCCATTTGGGTTTCCACGAGATAATTCTAAGTGTCACTGTGTATCTTTTCATGCATGCATATTCTTCTGCAGTAAATGTTTATGTTGATGAATGATAAATTAGTACAAACTTAAAGTAAAAGTTTTAATTGGTGAAAACCAATAAAGTGTTGATTCACCCCTCCCCTCTCAGCACCGGTTGGTACTAACAATTGGTATTAGAGCCTTGATCCTCTGAAGTGAAGCTTGACAACTTAAGGATAAAAATCATGTAAGAGTACTGGTATCAGAAGCAGATTGATGAAGCAAATGAAATCATTGCTCAGCTGAAAGAGAGACTGAGAAAATCTCTTGCAAAAAGGAAGGAATTAGCTCAAAAACTAAATGAGAGTTAGGACATCATAGATCAACTCTCTGAACAAAGTGGATTTGAAGAAGTAGAAGAAGCAATCTCAAAACTGATGGAAAAGAACAAGAAGTTAACCAAAGTAATCACACATCTCAAAAGAGAACATGAAGGTTAGGCCTTGAGAATGATTGAGATATTGGAAGCCAATAGAAGTGCCGATGAAAGAAAAAGGGAGGCAGAAAAAGATCTGTCAAAAGTTGAAAGAGCCAGGAGGCTTGTTGAAGATGCCCTGAGAGAAAATGACACAGTCATGATTGAGAAAGATGAAGAAATCTGAATTCTTACTCAGGAGAATGAATACATACATAAGCATTTGCATGATGACACAGAAGAAAAGGAAAAGATGATGAAAGAGATTGAACAACTCAAGAGTGAGTTAAAAACTAAAAATGAGAGAAATGAGAAGCTGATAAAATTCAATGAAAGTTATGAGAAGATAGATAAACAGTTGAAGGCTCAGAGAATAATAGAGGAAACAACCGATCTTGGATACTCCGGTACAGGTCCTATTGAAACTGGAGAATCATCTAAATCCAAAAGGACAAAAGATGATAGAAGAAATAATTCAGAAGTGAAAGGTATGAAGTTTCCCAAATCTTCTTCTAATTATTGTGGTAAACCGGGTCATAAATCTGATGTCTGTAGAAACAAACCAGTTAGTCAAAAGAAGATTTTCACCTTTGATGGTTATCACCATAAATGTCATAAGTATGGCCACACTGCTTATGAGTGTAGATCTCAATCTAGGAGTATTTTAAATGGAAGAAGATTCAATGGACATTGTTTTGCATGCAACAAGTTTGGACACAAATATGAAGAATGCAGGCTCAAGTCAAATGTATCCAGATCATCATTCAAACCGGTTAGTCCTAATAAAAGAAATAATTAATTCAATGTCACCTATACCACTTGTGGTAATTTTGGTCATGTTGCAATAAATTGCAGAGTGATATTGGGGAAGAGAAATAATGCAGGACCGTGGAGAATAACTAGTATGGCATGTTTCAACTACCATAAGATCGGTCACTTAGCCAGAGAGTGTAGGAACCAATCCTATAACCGGTCTGGAGACAAGAACCAGTTTGGCAAGAAGAAAGGACAAAATGAATTGAAAGGAAATAAAACAATTGAAGAGGTGAAGAATGAAATAACAAAGACATGGATCAAGAGAGAAGAAAGCAAAGAAGGAGAAAGTCCTCCAGAAGCTAAGTCATCATCCACCGGTGATGACAGTTCCTTTTCAAACTAGGCATACCGATGCTCAGGGGAAGCACATATGGTAAGATTATTTTTGTATCCCCTTTACCAAAATAAGGTTATGTCTATCTGCATAGTTGAGATGCATAAAAGTTATCCTAAAGTTCTTTCTTGTAAGTTAATTGTTTGTTTATCGGTATCAGTAACAAAAAACCGGTAAAAGGTAAATTGGTGTACTTTAAGTTGTGAGTTTATATTCTAACTGTTGTATCATAAT
The DNA here is from genome assembly GCF_030272615.1 of Cryptomeria japonica. Taxonomy (NCBI): domain Eukaryota; kingdom Viridiplantae; phylum Streptophyta; class Pinopsida; order Cupressales; family Cupressaceae; genus Cryptomeria; species Cryptomeria japonica. Next base: position 256,832,717 of record NC_081406.1, read on the forward strand.
GCCGATAAATCTCAATGGATAAATAAGGAAATGTCAACACATTTTCACTTACACTGACTTCTTGTGAACTTTCTTGAGCTCTTGCGCGATCAAAGGCGATTGAGATCTTGTTAGTAATATTTGTGCAGAAAGTTCGAGCAGAGTGATAGTGGTGGTTGGTATTTCATAAGAAAAGCTATTCAAACCCTGTTCGTGAAAAGTTTGTTTGAAGGTCATCATGGCAACGCCGATATCAACTCTTGTGTTGGTTGAAGCTATCAAAGAACCCCAACCTGAGTTCAAGCTGCATCTGATGAAAGCCGATGAGATCAACATGACCAATGCCTTATCTTTTGTGCCCTTTGATGTATTGTTGGTTGAAGACATTCGCTCCTATGTTTACTGCAAGCTCAAAGAACTTGGAGATAAGTTCATTCGAAATGAGTTCAAAGGGTTCTATGTTAATGATCAATTGAAGGCATAACATCTACCTCTGAAGACCAAGGGTTTGTCTAATGTTGTCGACTTTCCTGACCATTTTCATGATAACTAGGTTAGGTATGTTCTGAGTAGAGTTCATGATCAATTCTTGTGGTTGGAAACTCAAGAACCAATCAAGATTACAAAGGAGGTGATTTAAAGAGTTACAAGGTTCAGTGCAACCGGTGAAGCATTAATCCTAAGAACAATTTCTTCATCTGAAGTCATCCGGTTAACCAATTCCTGATGTGATAGTAGAGCAATGACAATCACCCATATTGAGGATGCTGAAGTAAGATTTTCTTATGCAATGCTAGGTTACAGGGTTTATCAATCAAGCTGGATAAATAGTGTGTTGAGCGGAGCTATACATGCTGCTTATCAAATTATCAAGGAGGATGCAACCTATGATATTTGTGAGATGATTAAAAGCCAATTCATGTTGAACATGGAAAGAATTAAGAAGGACAAGAAGCAATCCTTCAAATATAACTCACTACTAGTATGTATATTTTTCTATATGCAAAACTTTTTTCCCGGTAAGGGTAAGGTTGTATGGTCTAAAGAGAAACCAGTTATGGTTCAGATAAGAGATAGATTTGGTGAAACAATGTGGGGATATTTTAAGGAATTTCAAATTAGGATGCACAAGAGGGAAAGAATTCTAACAGGTATAGTACATAAATATAAAGATAACATTTATTTCCTTATAGACACAGATTGTTGTATCATTCAAGCGGTTCAACCCATAACTTTTTGGGTTCCTCATATGAGTTATGAGGTTGGAGTGGAAATTGTAAAGATTCATGTCAACATGATACTGTCCAAACTGGTAGACTCAAAGGCAAAGAGATTTGGAACCTATGAGGAGGCAAGCTCCAAAATAAACAGGAACTTCAAGAACCAATCATGAATAGAAAAGTAAGAAGAATGATTGATACTCTTGACAAGAAATATGGAGGTGAAGCATCCAGTGCCACCACCTCTACCGATGCTAGTGTATAGTCCGGTGTCAACCCTAATAGAGATGAGGGATTGACAGGTGAAAAGAAGAAAGTGACAAAGACAAAACCCAAGGGGTTTGTGGCAACCAATTCTGCAACATATATAAAAGAAAAAGATTTAGATACTCTTGTATCTTCCCCAAGTAAACGATAGGTGTGAAATATTCCAGGGAGAAGAATAGTGAAGGAAAGATTGACTCAAAGCTCAAAAAGGATGAGAAAGGGGGTGATATCACTGACACCCAATCAGATGTAGAAATTGAAGAGGTTAGAAGGAGTGGAAGAAACAAAGCTCCAATAGTTGATGAATTGGTCCATGGGATCAAAGAATTGGAGGTTTGGTAGGTGTTGGGAGAACATATACCTTTAGTAATGAATAAGACTTGAGGAAAATTGAGGAAGCTCTGATGTGGAACTTGCATAAGTTTTGTAGGACCCCCAATGAGTTATATGGATTAATCCCATCAAATTTTCTAGATCAAATTGAAGGGAGATGGAAAAAAACTCTGGCTATTGAGAAAGAACACAAAATAAAAGCACTCATGGAAGTGAAACATGATTTAGATCTTGAACAAGCCTCACTAGTGGCTGAAGCATTCATTCAGCACTTCAAAATAAAAAAATAGAACTAGGAGAGTGGCAGTAGGAGAAGTTGAAGTAGTGCATGAAGAAGGTGTTTCCTTGTGGAAGAAGATCATGAATCAACAAAAGGAAGTGGAAGAAGCAATAGAAAAGGAAACAAAATAGGACCAAGGTGCAGTTGTCCTTGACAGAGAAAACAGTAAAGAAAAAGAATCTTCTGAAGGTTTTGATGTCTTCTTAGTTAATAAGATTATAGGAAATGTTGTGTCAGACATTCCCAGTCTAACAAAGGATGTTGAGCAACCGGTTCATACTACATCGGCGAAGGAAGCTGATCAAACTAAGCTTTCCGATCAAGATGAAGTAATAATTGAAGACATTACTTATGAGGATACACCTCACAAAACTTCATTAACACCAAATCCTATTCTATCAGTAGAAGGCAAAGAGAAAGAGAAGAAAGTAGAGGATAAGAGAGCAATGATGGATATTCCTCTAGCAAAGAGGAAGTTAGACTTAGAAGATGAAAGTGGAAAGAAAAAGGTAAAATTTATCTCAGCAGCTAGTTCAGAAGTTGAGATTGTAGAAAAGGAGGATGAAATAGAGGAGGAAGAAGAAGGAGAATCAGTCATTGACATAAAGAAAATGACTCCCAAACAACTGATGAAGGTTTCAGAAAAACTGAAAATCCAAGTTGAAAAGGATAAGTTAAGAGCAAAGAAAAAGAAGGCAAGAATTCTAAATTCGGCTAATAAAATTCTTTCTGACCTAATTCCTGACATTGTTGTTGATAATACCACCCCTATCATTGATCAATTAAGTACTCTTGTTACAACAATTGGTTCAGAGGAAACCGATCTAGAGAAGGTTGCAATAAGGCAATATGAATCAAAGAGAGGAGAAAATTTAATGGAACAAATTTCAGTTGGAAAAGTTGCCCTCTCCACCCTTACACAAGAAGTCAGAAATATTCTTTAGGAAATTGGTCAATTACTGGTCAAATCTTCAAGGTTTACCAGTTTCATTAGAGATCTAGAAGACAAAAGAAATCAGACTCAAAAAGAAATTCAAGGTCTGATAAGTTCTTTTGATCCTCTCACCAGTTTAGCATCAATTTTCACTGACAAGGTCAAACAACTGAATTAGGAAATCAAAAGGTTGAAAGATGAAGAGGAAAAATGAGGTCTTAGTTTGTTAGAGCTACAGTGAGCTATTTAGCACCAATTATTGACTTCATGCAAATGCACATTAAAGAAGCTGACCGCCTCATAAATGAACCTGACTACAAATTAGTTGATGATATGGAGGTTTTTATTGTAGTTATGCATGGGCACTTCACAACCATGAAATAGGTAAAATCTTCATGGGAATCCTCATTAAAGGTTGCTCAAGAAAATTTCAATGATCTTTTTGCTTTACTTTGAAGATTTTGTTTGTATAGTCTTTGTCATTGATGGCAAAATGGGGAATTTTGGAGTCTTGTAGAGTGTGAGTTATAGGGGTAAAAAATAGGGGCCGTAACCAGCATAGTTTTTGTAGTGTTTTCCACCAATGCCAAAGGGGGAGTTTGTTGGCATTTTGGTGTATTTTTGTATGACTGGTGAATGATATGGTTTTCATTGTTGGTAATATCATCTTCTATGTTTTCACAGTCTATCAACAGTAAGTAGACCAGTATACAAAGGTTAACTGGTTAAGCGATGTGTAGACAAGGTAAGTAGTGAGAAGACCGACACATAGGAGGTAAACTGACAAACAATAAGTAGACCGACACACAGGAGGTAAATTGGCACACAGAGAGTAGACCAGCACATAGAAGGCATACCGACAAGCAGTGAACAGATCGGTATACAAAAGGTAATCGACTAGGTAGATTTTGATCGGTACACCGGTAGAGTCTATAACCGACAGACTTGGTAATGGTTAGTTAACATTCAATTATACCGGTAGTCTTCTCCAATCATCCAACAAAATTATCGGCATGTATGACTGTCTTGGCAGAGATTCCTGTACTGATTAGTGGAGGGTGATTTATGGCATGTAGACATAATTTTGGATCTGATGTCGTGGAGGGAAAGTTGGCGACAGATTGAAAGGGTAATAAATTCACATAATTCATTCTTGATAAGGTTGTTGTTCATGCTAAAAGTAATATGAGAAAGGTATGAACACAGGGGGAGCAAAGCATAGTGCAGAGTTGAAGGTCAGAGGACTGACATAGTGAAGAGGCAAGGAATAGAGGATCAACATAATGTAGAGCCGAGGATCAATGAATCGATAGAGTGCAGAGCAGAAGGTTTAGGCAGGAAACCGGTGTTGTGTAGAACAAACATAGCCGATGCATATATAGTGTGATTTTTCAGGGTGATTTGATCAAGCTACCAGTAGCCACTGCAATAGATCATTATTATGTTGCTTTCTAACCATTGCAACTAAAATCCCTTAACAGGGTGGACTCTAACAAGTCCCATTGTAAAAATACCTTAACTGGGTGGCATCTTAATTGATGTTCTTAAGTCATTTAATTAGGCTCCCTTTAACAGGGTAAAGATACTAACAGGCCTTGAACAAAATCCCTTAACCGAATGGCACCTAACAAGTGTCTTTGCAATCTCCTAGTAGGGATGGCTCCTTACAGAGTGTACTCCAGAAGAGTACAAATTTCATTATTTTCTACTCACACTATGGTTTTCTCCCATTTGGGTTTCCATGAGATAATTTTGAGTGTTAGTGTGTATCTTTTCATGCATGCATATTCTTCTGCAGTAAATGTTTATGTTGATGAATGATAAATTAGTACAAACTTAAAGTAAAAGTTTTAATTGGTGAAAACTGGTATAGTGTTGATTCACCCCTCCCCTCTCAGCACCGGTTGGGACTAATAGTCTACACACATACAACTAAAAAGTCAATAACATCAAGTGTAACCATTAACTCCAATCCAACAAGATAATACAATCGCCAATAAAATCAACAATCATGAATCAATCATACAACAACACATCATCACTATCACAATATCCCATTGAAAATTTTAACCAATGAATAACCAAACTATCATGACATCATGATAAACCAAATGCTACAAGTCCCAACACCAACTATCCAGGTACTAAAAACATCTTCCATCCTCTCATCTCAAAACAAACATACCAATGCACTAATAACCACAGACAAGGTCAACTAACAAGTATGTACCACAATGAATCAAACTTGGTGGATATAGACAGTCCACAAATGAGTTGTGCCACTGCAATCAATAGGCCGTGTATCCTACAAATCACATAACTTGTAGATCTAAACACCAAATATCCAAAATCATTATCACATTAGTAAAGTGTAAACTGAGATATGAAAGAGAATAATCCTGTAGACCATAATGACTCAAACACTAAATCAACATCTGATCTGATTTGCCAAAACATGTCCACAACCAAGTACCATAGTAAAGGAACCAAATAAGCATCAAGGATATAATCAACAACCTCCTAACATGAAACCAAAACACCACAAACATGAATATTTCGTGTGAATGCAAAACATGTACCTGCATACCGATGACACCATAATCATAACTATCATTGTACCTGCACTCAACTCTCACCCACATGCAACTCCAAGTCTCAAACCATTTCCAACCATGTCCTCAAACCGAAGATAACTTGTGTACCTGTCACCATCAAAGTCCAACTTTCAAAAAAACTTGTAAACCTATACTAAGGAGCACCAAATATGATAATCAACAGTAGCATCATAAATATCTCATAAAACATGTACTCCCTCAAGGTTTCACCTCATGACTCGTCTAGATGCACTCACACTACACCCTGAATCTCAAGCACCTACAAGTGATCAACCAAGTGCACACCTCTCCATACTTATCAAACCAATAAAATAGAAGCACCACATAGTAGTAGACTGAACATACTCTCTAACGCCTATTTGAAAACCAAAATTCAATTTCGTCAGCAAAAGATATGACTAAAGTGTGTAAAGGAGAACATCTGGCTTCCAGGCCCCAAAAACATGTCAAAATAATAAACTAATGGAACCAAATCTATACCCAATTGTAGTGCTCAGAATCATCTTTTCAACGAGTATAAGTAAAAAAACTAAACTCCCTGGGTGAAAGTTATGCCAGTTGGAAGAAAATGTCCAATTTCACTATACGATCACATGGACTTAAAAAAATTAACCAAATTCTCCGAGTGCAAATTCCAATTTTTTTTTCCAATTGAACAAAGCGCCCCCCACAATCTTTTCTTTTTTTTAATATGTTTGCAAAAATATATATTTTTATTTTCTACAGACACTGCGACCAAATTTGATGGCCGTCACAACCATCAATCCAAAATTTTGTAATTTTTCAACAATGATCAAAATAGAACATATTTTATATCAATTTTTGTTTCTTGACCAACCTGGATCCAATGGTGAGGTCCATTTTGTCCCACATGGTCATTTCTGCAAACTTCACCCAAAAACCGTCATCTAAATAAACATCCAAAAGAAACCTATTTGACCCAATATTTTCTAAACCCCAAATATGCAAACAACCCATCACAACAACAAACCCAAAGACAAATCTATAATAAAATAACCTGCAAGTATGTTCCATATCTTGTAATGTCCCAATCCTTTCATGCATGTCCATGGCTTCTACTTTGCACCTCTTCCACTCAAGCTAGGGTTATCATTTCAAATCAACCATGAAACCTCTGATACCACTTGTTAGGAATTAATTCTTTAAAACCACATTCAAATAATAAATTTCATACATAACCCATGAGAGAAAAGCATACATACAAGCTTACAAAATCACCATAACGCAAAGATCAACATAGACAAGCCACAAATAACACAAGATATATCCTGGGAAAACTCTCATGAGGGAAAAACCCAGCATCCAAAAGCATCTATACTGCATCATATTATTCAACCATAAAACAACACAGATTTATAATGAATATCTCTGAGTCATGAATCCCTCCAATGCATTCCTATGTGTCCAACCATGAATCCACACATCCCATGCCATGTTTCACAAACACAATCCTTCAAAGGACTCAAGATAATGACAAACTAGAACCACCAGCGTACCTTAACCACTAAACATGTTCTTGCTTAAATATAAGCCCAAGCTCACAAAAAAACAACTAGTGGTAAAGTAAAACCATGTGCTAACCTACCCCTTTGACCCCACATTTAATATTGGGTACTAAGTTTTCTCTTTTTAAATATCTTTCCCCAATATTAAATAAATACAATATAATAATCTCAATGTGATAATACAATTCATCAAGTGGTCCTAAGAATATTTCCAAGGAATTTCGATATTTTACACGTCCATGTGCAACATCACATAATAAATAAATATTGCAATTATAACATTATTATGCAAGGTGTACAACACCTTATTTTCCTAACATATTTAAACACATCTTTTGTAAGCCCACATTTCCATCAAAAATATGAAGAATGGTGTTAAAAAACCAATTCCAAAAGGTTGTGCAAATTGGCATGATATGCTTTGTCTTAGAGCATCAAAGATAATAGGGATAGAGGTAGCACAATGTTATTATTGGTAGCAAATTCTTTTTGAGTTGTGTTGAGAAAATGAACATCAGGCATCATAGGGAGAATGGCACACAAAATAATCCCCCAATAACAATTTAGAACATATTTTTGAATCTTAAATTGAATTTTGGTCATTCTTGGTGATAGAATTGGGCCTGCCAAACTAAAATCTGGCGAATATTGCAGCCATATTCAACACAAAAATATTTACTTTTGTGTTAGAATGGTAGCTTAGAGAAGTTTTTAATAAGGCTTATAAAATGACACATGTTCTAGTTCCCATGGATCTTAAAACTAGAATTATATCTACAATTTGCCAAATTATACTGACATTTTAACTTGGAGGCTATGTAAAGGGTTCCTGCAATCCTTCAAATTCAATGAATGGTGATATATGGAATTGTAAAAGTACTTAGAGGGACAAAATCACAACGCAATGATTTTGTATGAGTGAAATATCCACCTTGGTGATTTTATTATTGCTATTTATAGGAAATATTGTTATAGCTAGTTGGTTAAATTTGGTTGAGTGAATATTTCATGGAAGGGGCCCAAATGAGGAAATGTTCTCACTCAAAATGTGTGAAATCAAAAGAATTAATGGAAAAAGATTTTCATCTTCTCTTGTGCAAAAGGGGTTTTTATTCTTGAATTTGATTCTATTCAAGATAGAATTTAACACTTGAAAATGGTTCTTGGAATTTTCAAGGCGACTTCCTATGCATGAAACCCTGATTTCGCTCAATTGATAATAGATTAGGTAAGTATCACTACACTTCAAAAGAAACAATCAACTATGAAAGCTCCACTTGCACATGTTTATGTGTCAAAATGGATTTATCTAAAGATCTTCCCTCAAAAATATCATTGACGATAGACAAAAGATGTTGGAGCTATAGATTATAAAAAAAGAATTCCTCTAGGTGTAGAAAGTGTTTCTCATTGGATCATACCCCAATCTCTAATGTTAAAAGCTTAAATTTCATGAGTGGGGTATTCATGCTCCAAATGGTAAGCCCACTTTGTGGACTAGTATAGAGCTATAATATTATCTCATTCAACCCAAATTATAGAGGGTAATTTGACATCTCCCAAGCCACTTCAAAAGATAATTATAGTTAAGTTCATATCCTTCTCCTAATTCCCATGATTCAACTAATGAGGAAGTTCATGAGGGTAATACTGGTGGGTTTATCTCTTCATACTCACCAATCCTTCTAAATAAATTTGTTACACAAGCTACAAAGGCTAAGACCACACCAAAGCCATAGATGACCTTCATGGAAGTAGGTAGCATCATAGGCCAAATGGAGAAATGAATCACAACCCACCTTTCTTTTGTTAGCCAGAACAAGAATAGACAGAACTTAAAAGAAATAAATATCTTCCATTGAAATGTAGCCATCAAATGACATTAAGGTTGCCAAAGAAAGACCAAATTTTTGAAGAAATGTGTATTGTAACACACCCATTCGTGGGTCAAATAAAATTTTGTTAAGTATGATTAATTTAATAGAAGTCAACCCCTTGTCAACAATTTTTAGTTACAGATATTGAAAAAATGGCGGAGCGGCAAGGGGAGCATTGAGTGGGAAACTCAAAATTCAAACCTGGGAATGGCAGATTTCTTGGGGATGGTAGTCTTTCTGTGGTTGGAGCTAGCAATCATACTAGTTTCTAGGCATCATAGGGCACTTAAGGGGACAAGGAGACAGTCAAATCGGTGGAAGAAAAATATTCCAAAAACGGGGACCCACATGATAGAGGTAAGGAAAAAAAATTGTCATCGCTTTTTGGAGTAAGGCTGCTGGTGAAATCTGGGCTCCTGGAAGTTAAAAATACTTATGATCTCGTGATTGGGGTTGTTGCTATCTCTATTCCAGATAAGTTGGTTGATATCACTGTGTCTGAATTAACTATGACCTTAGTTGGAAGGTTTGCTGGTTTAAGGCCTAACATTGATGTTTTTAGGAGTTTTATAAGGAGGAAATGGGTTCTTAAAGGGCAAGTGGAAGTGGTGGCTTTGCCTAGGGGTTTTTTTTCCTTTGCCTTTAATTCTAAAGAAGACATGAATAAAGCTCTATGTGAAGGGCCATGGATGTTCAACAACTCATCCTTGGCTTTACAGAAATGGGCACCAAACCTTTCTCTTGACGAGTCTTTTTTTGTGTTGGCACCGCTGTGGACATGACTCCCTGGCCTCCCGTTGGAGTTCTGGAATGAGGAAGTCTTTAAAGGGATAGCAAGTTCATTTGGATAACTTCTCTCGATTGACCCGATGACTGCTGCAAAATCAAGGTTGGTTTTTGCCTGTTTCTATGTCAATGTTAATCAAATGACAGATATGCCTCAATCTATTGAGATTATATCTAAATTGGGGAAATGGACCCAAGTGATTGAATATGAATCTCTTCCGTTTGCTTGCTTTCATTGTAAAAAGTTGGGTCATTGGGCGAAATCTTGCCCGCTTAAGAAGAGTAAAGGTGGTAAGAGTGATAATAGTTCGAAGCAGAAATGGCAAATGAAGGGAAAGATAGAAGACCCTATTGTAGGGTGTGTTCCTGAAAAGGAAGTGATTGAGTTGGAAAATGAGGAAAAGAAGGATAAGAATAGTAATAATGAAAAACCTGTTTGTGCATGTTCTAACAATCAAACATAAAGCATCAAAGAGGTAGAGGAAAGGATAGATGTAAGTGCTCAAAAATCTGAATCAGAGATCCAGAAGGAAGGGCCCAATCTTTAGGAAAGAGTTGATAAGAATTCCAATGATGATGCTTCTGCCTCATCCAATACTAAAGAAAATGGGGGAGACTTCAATGAAGCTCAGGACTATAACATTTCAGATTTTGAGCCTTTTTTGCTATTGACCAATGGAAGCCCTAAGCCGATCCAATGCAATTCTCCACCTAATATTTTGGAAACGGTGGTTTTGGAGGGAAATCTTAGGATTCTCAATTCTAAAGAAGGTAAACCGAATAATGGAGGACCCAATGGAGGTATTTCAACTAGAAGAAAGAATAAGAAAGTGGCAGATGTTGGAAGTCACAACAAAAAGAAGGGGAGACCCTCTCTTAAAAATAAAAGGGAACATGAAAGTTGGAAGAATCATGCTGATGGAACATAGAGCTCCATTGAGTCAGCCCTATCCCCGATTAAAGTATGAAGATAATTTCATAGAATATAAGAGGGCTGAATGCCCCACATAAGCAAGATGTGTTACAAAATATTATAAGAGATCATAAATCGGATGTTGTCTTTGTTCAGGAAACTAAGATGAGTAAGGATAGGGTGGAAAGGATTAGAATATTAAAAAATAATGGAGTTATTAGAACAAGTTCGGAGGGTTCTTCTGGAGGAACAACGATTTTTTGGAACCAAAATACTATTATAGAGAAGTCATTGCAAATGTTAATAGGACCTCAGTTCTGCTTGAGCATATTAAGAATAACTTTGCCTGGGTTATCACTAATGTCTACGTGCCTAATTCTAAAGCTAGAAGATCTAAATATTGGAGGAGCCTTGCCGAAGAAAGACTAAATTTTGCTGATAAAAGTTGGATAATAATGGGTGATTTCAATACACCTCTCAAAGAGGATGAAAAGATGGGAGGCCTTCCTTTGCAGCTAGAGGGAAGACAAGATCTTATGGATTTTATTATGATCAAGCTCTTATGGATGTGGATCTCCAAAGGATTAATTATACTTGGACCAATCGCAGAACTGTGTCTGATCTTATTCAAGTAAGGTTGGATAGAGCCATTATTTCTCCTGATTGGATTTCTAAGTATAGTTTCTCTTTGGCGTCAATTATTAAGATTGGTTCTGATCATTACCCTATTTCTTTTACTGCTAATTCTTTGTCTGCTAAGAGAAACTTCCCTTTTAGATTTGAAAAAGCATGGTTATCCAACTGTCTCTGGAAATCTGTGTGGCTGATTGGTGGAATTTTGTGGTTGAGAGAATGACTTTATTCAGAGTAGCTAAAAAACTTAACATAATAAAGGCCAAAATAAAAATATGGAACAAAGAGATATTTGGTGATATTTTCAAGAGAAAAGCCCAAATTAAGACTGAAATTAAGGAAGTACAAGATAAAATTCAAGAGGAAGGGCTTTCAGAGGACTTGAGATCTGTTGAAAATGGGTTGTTGTCTAAATATCACACAATTATTTCTAATGAAGAGAATTTTTGGAGACAAAGATCAAGAGCCTTGTATTTGAAGGAAGGTGATAAATCACCCGGTTCTTCCACTTGACATCTCTAAAGCAGAGGGCGGTTAATAGGATTTCCAGGTTATCTAGTATTAGGGGGATTTTGTCGGATGAAAATGATATAAGAGAGGAAGCTTTGGATTTTTTCAGCAATCTTTTGGGAGGGGTGGATGATGTGGATTTCAGAAATCAAGACCTTCTTATGCAGGCTATCCGTCCCATTTTAAATGAGGAAGACAACAAAAATCTCTCTAGGATTCCATCTAATCGGGAAAAAAAAAGGGCAGTATTTTCTTTTCAAGGAGATAAATCTCTTGGGCCAGATGGTTTTCCAATGTTTTTTTTCCAAATCTTCTGGCATATAGTTGAAACTGATATTTGTAATGGAGTTAAAGAGTTCTTTGGTTCCAGGAGGCTTTTAAAAGAATTGAATGCGACCTTCATCGTTCTTATTCCAAAGGTTTCTGGAGCTAATTCTCTTAATAAGTTTAGACCTATTAGTCTTTGTAATTCTGTTTACAAAATTATGTCTAAGGTTCTTACTTCTAGAATGTTGGAGATTCTTCCCAGGATTATTTCACATCAACAAAATGGTTTTGTCCCAGGTAGACAAATTTTGGATTCTATTATTTCTGTTCATGAAAATATTCACTCTTTGACTGCTGCTAATAAACAAGGTTTTTTTCTTAAGCTGGATATGTCTAAGGCCTATGATAGAGTGAATTAGCAATTCCTTTTCAGAATTATGAAAGCTTTTGGGTTTGGGGAAAAAGTGATTCAGCTATGTTCTCAATTGACGGAAACTTCCTCCTCTGTTGTTATTGCTAATGGATCCCCTTCTAGTTCCCATCTCCCCTATCTTGTTTACTATTTTAGCTAAAAGTTTGGGTAGATATATTATCAAAAATGTGGAAGATGGAAAACTCAAAGGACTGAAACCTTCATCTTCCAACTTAACATGTTCTCATGAACAGTTTGTTGATGATTCGATCACAATGGGGGAAACTACAATTAGGGAAGCAAGAAATATGAAGAATGTTATGGATACATATGAAACTGCTTTCGGTCAAAAAATTAATTGGGATAAGAGCTCTTTGTTCTTCATTAATACTCCTGCTGAAAGACAAATAAGGATTGAGAGAATCCTTGGATGTAAAATTGCCGAGTTTCCTTCAACCTACTTGGGGCTCCCTCTTTGTATTAAGCCTTCAGAGAATTTATGGATGAAGCTAGTTGATAGATTCAACTCTAAATTGGTTGGCTGGAAAGGAGCTATCCTTAGTCAAGTGGGCAAGGTTATGCTTCTTAAAGTTACTCTTCAAAATTTGCCTATTTATGCCCTTAGTTTGTTTAAAATCCCTAGAAAGTTTGCAGAGGCAATTGAGAGAATTCAAAAAAAGTTTCTTTGGTCAGGAGTGGAAGACAAAAATAGAATTCCCCTTATTGCTTGGAACAAAATTTATACTCCTAAGGCTTCTGGGGGTTTGGGTTTAAGGAATATTATGTCCATGAATAATGCCTTGTTAGCTAAACAAATCTAGAGAATGAAAAGGGAGGAAAGAGAATGGAATTTAATCTAGAAAAAGAAATATCTTTATATGCAACCTTAAAAGGAAGAATTTATGGATAACTCTTTTTTGGTCGAAGGCTCTGCAATCTGGAATGCAGTCCAAATGGCTAAAATTTGGGCTACGCTGGAAGAAGGTGGAAATTGGGGAATAGAGGAATTATCAGATTCTAGGAAGATAGTTGGCTCTTGGACAAACCTCTGGAGGATATTCCTATCCTTAAGGAATGGAAAGAGGTGTTCAAAAAAAGGTATGGTGGTTTTGTTAAAGACTATTGGAGAAATGGAAAGTGGATTGAGTTCAACCAGCAATGTCCAGGATTAAAGTTTCTTGAGATTCTGCTATCTTCTAAAATTTTTAGGGACAATGAGGAGGATAGTTTGATTTGGAGGGAGACTTCGGATGGAAATTACTCTGTGTCTTCGGCGGTGGCTATCCACAACAAAGCACTGGAAGAAACTCCTATGTGGGCTAAAGTGTGGATAAAAAAATTAATGCCTAAAGTTAATATCTTCTTTTGGATTTTTATCCAAAACAAGGTGCTGACTCTTGATAACCTCCAAAAGCGTGGATTTTTTTTTCCTAATAGGTGTTCTCTTTGTTGCAGGGAAGAGGATTCTTGTTGTCACATCCTCTACCAGTGCACTTTCAGCCATGAAATTTGGAAAATTATTTTTTGTAGGTGGAAGTTGAGTTGGGTATTCTTGAATTCTCTGGGGGAGCTATGGCAACAATGACATTGTCCTAATTCCAATTCTAAGAATGTTGAGCTATGGAAACTTACTCTCCCTAATGTTATATGGAATATCTGAAAGGAGCACAATAATAGGATTTTTAGGGATAAAAATGCTATCCCTGAGGATGCGGTGGATAAAATCTATAGAGGAATATTTGAATGTTTAAATGGAATTGATCATGAATTAGCTGCTAAAGAGGACTTTAATGAAAGGTGGAACCTTTCTAATATCAAATCTTGTAAGGATAAGGGAAGGGAAGGTCTTGTATGGTGCTTTCCGTCTTAGGGATGGATTAAGGAAAACTTTGATGGGGCGTCTAAGGGGAATCCGGGTAAAGCTGGTTATGGAGGCATTGTCAGGAATTTGGTTGGAAGTTGCCTGGTTGTAGTTGCTGGGCCTCTGGGTAATCAAACAAGTCATTATGTTGAAGCATCTGTAGCTTTGAATACTTTGATTATTGCTAAAAATCTAAATCATGATAACTTATGGCTGGAGGGAGACTCTCTAAATATTATCAAGTGCTTGAAGGGAGAAATTGAGCCTTCTTGGTCTATTGAAAATATAATTTTTAAAGCTAAAGAAATTCTAGCTAGCTTTAAAAGTATTATAATTACACATGCCTTTAGAGAAAAAAATTTGGTTGTGGATGGGTTGGCAAACCTAGGTGTTATTTTCGAGGCTCAAAGTATTTGGCATGAGGAAGATAATATTAATTTTGATATTAAAAATCTTCTAAGAAAGGACAAATTCATGGGAAAAGATGAATCACACAATCAATCATGCCAGTTGCAATGAGTAATCTTTACATTTATGGAAAGATAATGATGACCTGGTGGAATGGCAGAATCTTAATCAAAGATATTAATCTTCTGCACACTTTGTGGGTTAAGATTTTCAAAATTTCGAGAGGCGAGTGGAAGGAAGACCCGAATTTGTAGAAGAACAAAGTTGGTATTGTGAATTTGAAAATGGGAGGAGATCTAAGGAGAGAAGAACCAGATAACATGTCCAGATGGAAGGAAATACCAAAGGTTTGGACTAAGCTGGAAAAAGGGTTTATGAGGAATTTCATGGAGAAGTTGGTCGATTATAACAAAGGCAGGGTTAATCTTGCAGTCACCAAAATCACTGAAAACTAGAGCAACGGTTCTTTCAAAATTCATGGGGTGAGATTCAAGTTGGATGCAGACCTCATAGAGACAGTAACTGGTATGCCCCACTTAGGTCTTAATTTTTTCAGAGATTTGAAATTTTCTAATAACGCGGTTAATATTTTTCCATGTAAGGAGAAGGAAATGACAAAAATTGGTAAAGCTACAGGAGGGTATTATGATGCGTCCAACATAAAGAAAATCTAGGGATGTGTGTTGAATGCTATCATGGAATACATTATTGTGGAGGGCCGGTTTACTAGGTTCCACACATACCATTTCATGTTGTTAAATCATTTCAGGCATGAGAAAAGGATTTCCTTGCCCTACTACCTCTTCAGGTCGCTGTCGAGATCTCTTAATAAGCACAATAAGTACCCTTCGACTCCGGTACTTCATTGTGGCCTCATTTTGCTCATTTATGAGCACTACAAAATTCTTGCTATCTAGGAAAATAAGAGGTTGTCTATGTATCAGGGAAAGGGTAAGAGAAAGATAGAGGAAGGCAGACCAAGCAAGGAAGAGTCAATTCAGAACAAAAAGAGCAAAAGTGCTATTGGGTTGAAAATTCAAGAGGATAAGGAAACTCAAATGGAGATGGAGAATGTTTCAGAGGATATTGGAAAAGACAACAGTGAGATGGAAACAGAGGAGTCTGGAGGGGAGGAAAGTTGGAAAGAAGAGGATGTGGGGGAAGAGGAAGGAGAAGCTGAGGATGCTTTCGACCAAGATAGTCCTACCCACAGTGTTAGTTTAGTCAATGTCGATAGCCAGCCAAGGGAGAAGGAGGATAAAATTAATGAGGAAAAAGATATGGATTTTGAGCAAGGGAAGAACGAGCTCAAGCAGGAGAAGGACAAGGAGAAACCGAGAAAGGATAAGGAGTTTTCTAGAGAAGGGTTAATTATGGATAATCTCAAAAATCTCTCTGATGCCAGAATGGGCTTTGATAGGTGGCCTTATGAAGGTATCAAGAACCTTGAAAAAAGTGGGAAGTAATAGGAAGAGGAGAGGAAGAAAGATGAAAGGGATTGGAAGCAGAGGATGAAGGATTTGGAGGAAAAAGATAAGAAGATGGAAGCTCAGATTGAGAAGCTGGAGGAAGGAAAAAATGCAATGAAAAACCTGTTGGTTATGATCCCGGTTATCTTGACTGCTGTTACAAAGAACTTAGACGAAATCTCTAAAATCCTTGAGGGATCCAACACTTCTAAGCCAGTTATGGACCTTGATATGGATAAAGATGCAATTGAGATTAGGATTGCGGAAAGTGCTCCTGGTGGAGCTGCAAAGAGAACGAGAGCGAGCATGAAGAAAGTTGTTGTGGCGTCTCCAAAGGAAATCCCTAAACTTAGGGATAATATTAAAGAATTGTATGGGATTAGTGGAAACTTGGCTAATGCCCCGAAAAACATCTAGTTGCTCCTCTTCTGGATTTTATCTATTTTTGTTGGTTCTGTGGGTTTTTTTTGTTGGATTTCAATTGTTTCTCTGCTGGCTTTTTAGCTGTTTATTCCATCTTGTTGCTTGATGCTTTTATATCTTAAGGATCTTTTGTAAAGGATTTCGGGGCCCCTTCAAAACCTGCTTTTACCTTAATAAAAAACAATGTTTAGTTAAAAAAATATTTAATAAATAATACAAATAAATAAAATAGTTTTAAAATAAATATATAATAAAATAATTTTAAAATAAATATATAATAAAATAATTTTTTAAATAAGTAAAATAATTTAAAATAAATTTAACTTTTAAATGAATAGAAAATTAATATTAATATATATAATTTTTAAATAAATATGTTTAAATTATTTATTTTTTATTATTACATTTATTAAATTAATCTAAACTCTAAATAATCAACAATTTTGTTAATAAATGTTTCATGTTGCTAAAATAAAACAATCTCAAATTAATTTTCTTTATAATAAAACAATGAAATATTGAACTAACTATACTCATTATAATTATTTTACATGAGATTTGATTTGAATTTATTAAATTTAAACTTTGGTTGGTTTGTAACAACCCACTGTCCGATGAAAATTTAAGGCTAACCAGATTAGATGAATAATGTCCAGAACTGTTTAAATGTCTCTAACACTTTCCCTTCTTCTCCCACCAACAATATTCCTCTCTCTACCTCACCTTCATCCCATATTTCAGCTGTCGCACTTACAATATCCCCACAACCTTGTCTCAACACACTTACTAACACCCATTTCCCCTCCTTCAATCGTATACTTGTACGACCACTAAAATAGAGATTAAATCTACAATATGTAATTGAATTTACAAGGAAACAAACGATGACCGCATTAGAAGCATGCATCTTCCTACATTCTACCTCCCACTCCTTCTTGAATGAGCCAACAATGGAAAGGGTGGGAAAGGAAAGAGAATCCATCGTTGAATTTGCACCACTCACTACCCTTCCACCTTTCACCATCTCACCTGACCATTTCTGCAACAAAATTATCCCACTCAATAAAATTAATTACATACATCACAATTTATTTTTTTAATGTAACCAACAAATAGTTTTGATTACCTTTATAGTTGAATGCAGAGTCGAAGAGATGATCTACTCTCTGCTACCATCACAAATCTCTTCAATTTCTCCAACCCCTCCAAACTTTGTATAGCTGGGGACATCTGTGATGTACATACCTCCAATGTCTCCAATGACCTCGATTTCTCTAGCCCTTCGATTTCCACTATTTCATCGCAATCTCCTATCCTGATACCTTTGAGGGAATAAAAATCTGCAAAACTTGGGAGCTCATTTAACTCCGGACACCCATCTAAGGAAAGAAATTGAAGAATTGCTAGGCCGCCAAGTCTCGTTGCCTTGTTTAGTGTTTTACAGTCAGATACATATAGACTCCACACTAACGCTGGTAGGCTTTGGATATCCACTAGATGATCATTACTAAAAAGGTCAATATGTTCAAGGTTGGGACAACTGTCTCCACTTATTGATATTGGCCGAGCCCTCCAAGTGGTAGGACCGTCCACGAGAACCCTTTCCCACATATTTTAATGGGAAATAGCACTATGGGGGCTAAGGCCGAGTATACCCCACCACCCCACCTCCACGTAGGCACCATGTGGCGCCATGCAGACTCGATCAATTCCTACTCGTCCGAGTAGGATTTTTAATGCATTTGTACTTAGCCTAAAGTCCGACATAGCACTACACTTTCACCTAGGAATTTAAAATTCCTTGGGAAGAGGAGGCATGCAGAGATTCAAGGTATTTGAAATTCCTTGAAAGAGTGAAAGTTGGTGCATTTAAGGTTGGAAGGATAGGATGAGAAAGTCATTTATAGAAAGATGTTGAGTCATCTCTAATCAAGATGATTAGGGG
Source organism: Cryptomeria japonica (assembly GCF_030272615.1). Lineage (NCBI taxonomy): Eukaryota > Viridiplantae > Streptophyta > Pinopsida > Cupressales > Cupressaceae > Cryptomeria > Cryptomeria japonica. Next base: position 256,851,375 of record NC_081406.1, read on the forward strand.
TGTGCAAATGCTTAAGGGGATTGATTAGGTGGGTTCATGAGGGATTAGGAATGCAAGTAGGAATGTTAGGAGGATGAGACATGAGGAGACAAAATAAGTGGAGGAATATTAAATTATAGGAAATGATAATCATGATTAGGGTAGATTAATTAGGATAGATGATAGGACCAGGAATGATGATTTGTAGGAATCAAGGGTTGATTAATTAACAAAACAAGATTTAGAAAAAATAATGAAGGTTGAAATTATTTTAGAAGAATAAGGAATAATTAATTTTAATAAATTAATTATAAGGGATGTAGTGATAAAATTAAATTTATGAAATATTAATTTAATTAATTTTAGGTGTCTACAATTTACTAAAATATCTTCTTTGGTCTCATGGATCAATAAGAAATGATTATTTATGTATATAATACAAAGTAAAAATCATAACACACAAACGTTGACTAGAAAAAAATAAAAAAGGATTGCCTGATATATTAGCTATAGTGAATAAAATGAGTATTATTGATCAAGAAGGGACACATCAAATATAAAGACTTGGACAAAAGAAAAAAATCTAGATGTACCATGTGAAGTAATTGGTCAATTAAATCAATAAGAGCCTACAACTTGGTGATATGTGTGTAGGGGAAAAAGCGAGACTAGGTTAACAAGCCCTAATCCTACCTTTTGACACACATTACAGAATACGAAAGAGCCTAGAGGTATCACACAATTGGCTACTTCTTTTTGTGAAAGAGAGAGCCACGAGCTACCTATTAGGATTTCTATTCCTTTGTTGAAATTGAAAGACAAAATGATGCAAGTTCAAGTCCTAATCCCAAAATGCATGTATGAACTAATAACAAGATTGCAGAATTGAGATTAAACAATGAACAACTGTAAACACAAGGACAAAACAAGAATGCAGATGCATACCCGGAGTCAAAATCTGAGTGAAAATGTTCGGGATGGGGGCGCGGGCGCCACTGTCCTGATACTGTGCCGGAAACTGCTCCTGAAACTGCTGTCTTGCACTCTGGAAAACTGTCGGAAATGCTGTCTGTCAGGAGGACTAGGGCGCCCAACGTGTCTGTCCTAGGGACCAGGGCACCCAGCGCCCCTATCCTGGCAGGACCAGGGCACCCCACGCCCCTGTCCTGGTCTTTTTCTCTGCAATTTGGTGTGGAGTGTTGTCTCGACCTGCTTCTCCCGGATCTGCAACCTGCGGCGTCGTCCGAGTCCTGAAACCTACACTTATATCTGAAAAGGGTATGGTGGGCAGCTATATAGGGTTTTGCCTTAGTCAAACCCCCGCTTTGGTGATTTCCACCTCCATGAATAGCCAAGTTGTATTGTAAAATGTATTGTGTGTGCAGACCTTCTGTGTGTGCAAGATCCTAAAATGCAAGCAAACTAGAGCAACCTAGACAGTAAACCCTAATTGCTTGTAAATGATAATGTAAATGATCTAAATCAAGATGCAAAGTGATCTAAAGCATGAATAAATGATATATTGAAGCTTATGCAAAGACATGAAAACAACATGAAATAATACCCAATCCCAAGGGAGGGGTACAAGCCAATCTTCAGTCGGTAATCTCCTATTGTTCTTCAATGTCTTCCAAGCCCTAAATGGATGAATGAAATTGATAAATTCTTGATAGATGGATGTTGAATGTTGTTGAAGTCTTCAAAGATCTTCTCTTTCGCTACATATGAGGTTCCTGAAAACAAAATTCGGATCCTTTCAAATGAAGAAAGAGAGCTCTTATGTATGAAACCCTAGGTCGTAATTTCGTCTTTTGGCCGACCTAGAGATTGAATCTCCCACCAATTTCTTGGGGTTAAGCTTTATTTTATGATTGGATTGTGCTCCTAAAATTTTGGGAAAAATGTCCGGGACCATGTGCACTCCGGGCGCCATGGTCCCGACAACTTTTCACCAAATTTTTAGGGCCGTCGGATATGATGATTTTAGAGAGAATCCCGAAGTTACAGGTGATTTCGAGATGTTTTGACCCCCGAAACCAAGCCCCCAAGTTCAAAATAGGACTTAATTAGGGTTTTTGATTGAATGATGTATTGGAGGAATAAAATGAAAAGGGCACACTTTAACGAAAGGGCCCAACTTTATGATGTGGAGGACGATGAAATAGGACCTTAGACCTAATTAATTTGATTAATTAAGTGCTAAAGGAGAAATGCAATGCAAAATGTAAAATGCACCAAGGCGGGTGCTAAACTAGGTGTGAAATTGTACCACCCTAGTCAGTGCGTACAATTTATGACGCTACATTTAGCCCCCACTTTAGCGGTCATACGAGTACTACATGCATATACAAGATAAAGTACAGAAAAGTAAACATCATTTGAAAAAGGATATATCCATAAGTTTTCGGACGAAGCCCCCAGCGGTATCTGCAGTACACAGTTAGGAACCGCACCCTACAAAACACACGTTAGATCACAAAATCACCTAATGCTTACTAAGGAAAGTGATGAAATTTGTGAGTAGCTATATGCCCCCCCTGTTTCGACTTGCTTATTAGGGAGGTGAAACAGGATAGCATGTTTACTTACGACAAATTGTGTAAGAGAGTATTGATGAGGGATGTTCACTGAATAGGCTTCATTAGAGAACTTTTTGGAACATCCCAAGAGTAGGGGAATGAAAATATGATTCCTACGCAACAAACGGTTCGAAAATCGCATCTCCCAAACTCAAGTTATGATGAAATGAGTGATAGAGGAAAATTAGGGTTTTGAAAGTAAAGGTAAAGGAATGAAAGTATATACCTTGAAAGTGACATTTGCATTTGTCACTTTGTTGATTTCTGAGTATTGTTAATTGTAGCGGAGCCCACATAGCCATCATCATGCCTTCATGACAACCGGAGCGTCCCACGAGGATTGAGATCATGTGCCAGACCGTGATCGATGACGAGCCACTGGACGAGGTGAGTTGACTGAATGTTGACTTTTGATTTTCTGCATTTGACTTTCTGTGATCGTTTGCGGGCCCTAGAATCTGACCCTGGGTCCCACACAGGGTGCAATGGCCTCTTCAGGGTGCCATGGTCCCCTTAGGGTGCCATGGTCCCTGACAGGGCGCCATGGTCCCTTCAGGGCGCCATGGTCCCTGACAGGGCGCCATGGTCCCAATCAGGACTTGGCGAGGGATGTCAGGGTTAGCATACGATGTTCGATAGTTTGCGTGAATGATTTTGATGATTGAGTACTGATTATACTTATGTTTTTGTGTTGCAGGGTCTCCCATACATGAGAGAGCATACGGCGGGGCAGATTCTTCGCAGTTTGCGAGATCAGATTCTCTGGCTGACTCAGGCAGAGAGGGATACATTGTCGATCTTGGGTTTATGGTATGCGATCCTCATGCCGGCCATTTGATTTCATCCTGCGATGCTGATGGCACTGATGGAGCGATGGGATCCTGACACATGCACAATCCATCTTCCAGTAGGAGAGATGACGGTTACACTTGAGGATGTGTGCCGCATACTTCGTCTTCCTGTCAGAGGAGCTACTGTGACATACGCGACCGATCGATCAGCGGAGGACCATCAGAGGGAGCAGGTATACTACATAGGGAGAGTCATGCCGAGCGAGATGAGAGGTCACATCATGGTCAGCTGGCTCTTACATCCTACAGGAGAGGTGCCCCTTGTGAGACGTCTTATGATTGCCATCATAGCACTAGCCGTCTGCCCTAATGGGCGAGGTACACACATGCATGGGGGTCTCACATGGTGCATCAGAGCTATGGAGAGACACAGGAGAGTATATGCTTGGGGTCAGAGTATGCTTGCACATCTCTATCACGACCTTGAGGAGTATGTGTTTGGATAGGGTTGCAGCTTGATGACATGGACACTTCTGCAGGTGTGGATATTTGAGCACTTCACATGCACTAGGCTTGTCGGCTATCTGATGAGTACGGCTAGTGAGCGACCTAGGGTGTTTGCCTATCCACTTACCAGCGAGTGGAGATTTGGGGATCTGCTATATTGGAGAGTGATATTTGATAGATTGACAGCCGAGGTGACAGTATGGAGACCATATCTGCGGATGCACAGATGGGATGGGATGGAGAGATAGTTAGCATGCTTACAGAGGAACTGCCTACTGCGGGGACGATACTCACATATCATATTCCCATTCTACTTTGACCGAGTACGGAGGTAGTTTGGGCTAGAGCAGTGTGTTCTAGCCGATGTACCCATCTATACTCGACACTCACGAGTCCTTCCCAGACCTAGAGCAGTAGCGAGACCGACAATAGATGACATTGAGACTACAGATATAGAGGGATCCGATCAGGATGTGGTCACTGATTACTCTACAGAGCCTAGAGCATAGCGTAGGTATGTCTCATGGTTTGTGAGATCATACCCAGGGCCTATCTTTCCACCAGATCACCTGACAGGCCATCCAGGCCCATGGAGACATGGAGACCGAGATGAGGATCAGGGATCCAGGTCGGAGGAGCCAGAGGAGGGAGAGGGTCATGAGGAGGCAGGAGATCCTAATCCACCCACAGGAGATTAGCCTAGTGCCAAGGAGGAGGAGGAGGATGACATAGATAGAGATGATGATGAGGAGAATGAGGATGAGGATGCAGACGAGGATGAGGATGATGAGGAGGAGGAAGATAGAGATGATGAGGAGGAGTCAGATGCAGCTCCCCACCATTCAGGCGATGATACCATAGCCTTGGATCCTCCTCTTATTCCCCAAAAGGGGGAACATGAGGCAATACGGAGACCTATTTCTAGTATGGGCCAGCCTACACCCATCATGCACAGATTATTTGAGTGTGGGGAGCCTAGTAGTTCCCAGTCACATATGCTACCATATCATGATCCCTATTGGCGTGAGGGAGATCCAGGTATAGTAGGCTTATATTGATTGATTAATGTTTTGATGATATAGAATGGTACTAATACAAAAATCTGTTCTACTGCTACAGCTAATGTATAGGAGTGGCGTTCCTTGATTCAGCAAGTAGTGACAGACATTTCCACGATGGCACAGATCTGTAAAGCAGAAAAATCGAACCCTAGTTGCTCTCCCCTCTCCAACTCCGAGGAGAGAGAAGGGAGGTCACTAGGGTTGATGGTTTTCACTTAGGGGAGACTTTACATTCAAAAGAGGGGTTGAAACCCACAAGATCCAATCCCACACAATGCAAGATTGGATTCTAAATGTGTTTCAAGGGTTAAGATAGCAAGGCTACCCTCTTTTGTAAAGAATGTATATAGAAGGATTAAGCTAGGAATGCATGAAAAGTGAGAAATATTCGCTTATAAACAGAGATAGGAATATAGGATGAAGCTGCGGACCTGGAATTAGCAGTAAAATGTCGATACGGCACTGTCCTGCAAATTTGAGCGAAAGTTGACAGGACGATGGCGCCCGGCGTGCACACGGTCCTCCAAAAAATCCGCGAAATGAAGGGGGATCTGTTCATCTCTGCACAAGGATTCCAGATCTTCAATTACAGCCGCGTACCTGCAACCTACACACAGAAAAGAGAGGACGATTGGGGGGTTAGGGATTAGGGGTTTTCCCTTAGGTCAAACCCCGATTTTGGAATTAACCACGAAATGAGAAATGTTGTAAATGTAATGTAAAACAAGTACTAGTACCTTGTTGTAAGAATGTTTGTATTCTCACATGCGAAGGTGTATGTTGTATGTTGTATGTTGTATGTTGTATGTTGTATGTGATCTCCTCTTCAATGGTTGAATCCTTGTCTCGAATCCAACACTTAGCCTTGAATGGAGACTTAAAATGATCAATTGCTTGAAGGAATGCTTGAATGCTTGAATGCTTGAATGTTTGAATGTTTGAGTATCGTTTCCATGCCTTTTTCCATCTTTTTTTTTAAAATGGGAGAGGAAAATGTAGTTTATATACTTGTCAATTAGGGCTGATAGACTGATTTTTCTGACCTTGGGCTGACATAGGAAGATTATTTTCCAATTTGCAAACATAAAGACCTGAAGCCCCAAAAGAGACCGGGCCCAAAATAGGGCCAGGGACCAAAGCGCTGGGCGCCATGGTCCTGGGGGACCAAGGTGCTGGGTGCCCTTGTCCTGGGGGACCAGGGCGCTGGGCGCTCTGGTCCCACCTCCCGGGACAGCAGGGTGCAAGGAGGGATCAGGCAGGGTGCTGGAAAAATGCAGTTTTTGGTGTCGTGGACAAGTTTCGGGGTCTCCATTCAGGTTTCGTGTTGTGTCGCCATCGTGAAGACCTAAATGCAGTCGAAATTGCAAGTGTCACAATTTTAGGATGCTACAAGATCCCTAGTTCCTCACAGATTGCTTATAGGCCTCAGGGGAACGCGGGTCAGCATGAGGACTTGTTTTCCCCATTCCGAGTACAGGTAGACATATGGAGGGAGAGAGAGATAGTTCAATCAGAGGACCTTCAGCGGGCACAGTGAGATCTAGCAGCAGCTCAGGCCGAGGCTACCTCCTATCGCACGATCCTTATGGATAGGGATCGTAGGAGTTCCTCTCGGAGTCACTCATGGTCTATATCGCGCTACACACCTATGGGTCCACCTTCACGGCCAGACCAGGAGGGAGCGTCTAGTCGTCACTCTCCAGCCACCAGCCCTAGGGATAGGAGATGATCCCATGATGTAGGAGAGGTCACATTTTGGATGTATAGTGACCTATATTTGTATACGATCCACACACACACACACACAGATATATATATATATATATATATATATATATATATATATATATATATATATATATATATATATATATATATATACATATACATGCTTCTCTTTGTCTCAAATGTGTTATCTTTAATGCTTAAAACAATGTATATTTTGCTTTGATTAAAGTTAATACATTTGGTAGGTGTACATGTATGTTCAGGATTTAATTTCCATGTGATTGATTTCTCAATGCTCCATGATTAAATTGATACATGTATGACTTAATTAAATTATTTAATCAAGTACTACATTGATGATAGGGAAGAAATATGCCTTAAGTCTAAGAATCATATAAGTAATATGATTTAATTTTGATCTTAAACGCAACATGATACGATTCCACTTAACACATAAAGACATTGTGCAATATGCTAGCATAACGGAAATGTAAATCTTTTGCAATTTACATAAATGAATTCAAGACAAACTATAAAGTAACGAAACACGCTTGTCAAGAACGAAGCAATATCGATTAAACACCATATCATTTAATTCTATTTGCTCTAACCAAGATATGCTAACATATTACCCAATTTTGAAGAACCGAAAAGAAGCTTAGATGAAATGAAAGGTAAGGAATGAGGAATTAAGCATAGTATCTACGCAAGTGCATAGCATTGATAGGTACTTTAAGAGGCGTACCGTCTACATCCGCTATTTTGTAAGCACCTGATCCATAATCTTCAATAATGATATATGGTCCAAGCCAATTAGGACTAAATTTTCCCTTTTTTGCAAGTAAGGCATTCACATTGCGTTGATTCTCAGAGGACTAAGTCACCTACTGAGAAGGAACGTTGAATAACCTTATCATTATAGCTTCATTGTAGAGTTTTGTGATATGCTTGAATATGCTCAAAAGCATTTATATGCTGTTCATCAAGCATCTCAAGCTGTTGAAGTCGTTGTTCTCTATAAGAGTCATCATCTACTATACCTTTGAGAGAAACCCTAAGTGATGGAATCTCTAGCTCTAAAGGCATAATAGCGTCAGCACCATAAACAAGATTATAAGGGGTAGTTCCTGTAGCAATTCGTACACTCATTCGGTAAGCCCAAAGAGCATAGATTAGCTGATTACTCCAATCCTTACCATGCTTATTCACGGTCTTGCGAAGAATTTGCTCAATTATCTTATTGGATGATTCGGCTTGACCATTTGATTGAGGATAGTATGGTGTAGAAAATCGATGTTTGATATGATACTTCTTGAGGAATTTCTTCACGTCCTTGTTCTTAAATGATGTCCCATTATCTAAGATTATAGTGGAAGGTATCCCGAATCGAGAAATGATGTTTTCTAGAAGAAATTGACAAATCACTTCAGCAGTAGTAGAGCGAAGGGGAATAGCTTCTACCCACTTCGTAAAGTAATTTGTTGCGGTTATAATGAAGGTGTGTCCTTGAGATGAAGGAGGAGAAATTTTACCAATGAGATCCAAACCCCATGCGGAGAAAGGCCAAGAAGCTACTTGAGAACGAAGTTCTTGGGCAGGAGCATGAATCAGATTATTGTGTTGTTGACACTAATGACATTTCTTAACAAATGAAAAAGAATCCTTCTGCATAGTTTTCCAATAGTATCCCATACGAAGCAATCTTTGAACCAAGGATTTGCCTCCAAAATGCCCCCCACAGGCACCTGAATGTGCCTCTTCAAGAGCAACGGGGATTTCTGATTTGTTAAGACAGCGAAGGAGAAGACCGTCATAACCCCTTCGGTAAAGGACATTAGAAAGAATGATATATCTAGCAGATAGCTTGCGGATTCTAGCCCTAGTGTTCCTATTGGTGGAATCAGGAAAGGTACCATCGGTCAAATATCTTATGATATGCGAATACCATTCATCCGAGTCTATAAAGTCACAACATGTTACCAAGCTAGAATCATCTACAATAGCTGGAGAAATAAGGTTGTGAATAACAAATTTAAGATCAACCACAGGGTCCTCTAAAGATACAAGAGAAGCCACACATGCCATTGCGTCCGCATGTCGATTATCTTTTGAGGAACAGGTTCCATGGTATAAGAATCAAATTTTTGTAATAAAGAGATAGCAAGGTCTTTATATTGTGATAATTTATCTTGTTTTGCTTGATACAGTCCTATTACCTGTCTTATAATCAATTGAGAATCTCCATAAATATGTATGTGCTTTATATTCAGAGGTAAGGCTGCTTTTATTCCCGCTATAAGAGCCTCATACTCAGCAATGTTATTGGTACACAGGAAATTTAGATGATAGGATAGGGGAATGGATTTCCTTGTAGGAGAAATCAGAACAACACCTGCCCCTGATCCCATACGACACTTAGAACCATCAAAGTATAACTCCCAAGTTTCATCTTTCTCTATAGAAAGAATGAAGTCATTGGGGAAAGACTCAGAATTAGGGAAGGAGAAAGGTGAAGGGGCCTCAACTAAGTGATCGGTCAATGCTTGCCCTTTAATTGCTCTTCGTGAAACAAATTTAAGGTCAAATTCAGTTAACATCATAACCCACTTAGCTAGGCGTCCTGATAAATCAGTTTTAGAGAAAAGATGCTTCAAAGGATCAAACTTTACCATGACGTGGACTTCTGAATTTAAAAGATAATGTCTCAATTTCTGAGTCGCAAACACCAAGGCCAAGCATTGTCTTTCTATCGCAGAATATCGGGTCTCATAATTGAGTAAGGTATGACTTATGTAATAAACCAGACATTCCTTACCATCTTTATCATGTTGTGCCAACAATGTTGCGAGAGCATGAGAGGAAGCAGCTGTATACAGAAGGAAGGGTTTAGAAGGTTCGACAGGTTGAAGAATAGGAGGACTAGCCAAATACACTTTTAAATCTTCAAATGCTTGCTGACAATCTTCGTTCCATTGAAAAGTAATATCCTTTTTGAGAAGTTGAGTAAAAGGAAAGGTACGATCCGCAAGTTGAGATACGAACCTATGAATAGCTTGAATCTTTCCTTGTAAGCTTTTGAGTTGAGACACATTTCTAGGAGGTGGCATGTTGACAATAGCATCTATTTTCCTAGTGTCCACCTCAATCCCACGATGCGAAACTATGAATCCTAATAGTTTTCCACTATCCAAACCAAAAACACATTTTTGGGGATTCAAGCGCATGTGATATTTACAAATTCTTTCAAAGATTTGATAGAGGATTTTAATATGATCTGATGCCCTCCTAAATGGCACAAAGATTGTTAGTTTAAGATCAAACAACATAAAACACACAAGATGTTAGAGTTAATCAATCAAAAAACCAAAACATGAAGGCATTCCAAGAGAGATACTAAAAACACATGCTAATGAATCTAACTAAAGAAGTAAAGACAAAGAGACATCTCCAACTATCTCTTAGCATGAGATTAGCTCCTTCTCCCTTGTTCCTCTCCTCTCCAAGTTCCAAAATAGTGTAGCTCTCAGCAGCTTTTTGCACTATGGATGCTTATGGAGGATTGAGATTGTAGAATAGCTCTAAATGTGAAATAAAAAGCTATTTTAATGCTAAAATGAAGTATTTTACCAAAAAGACAAGATTTAGATTGTTTATGCTAAAATGCTCTCTAAAATGTCTATAGTCTAAATGCATACAAGTTTTTAGGATCTGGATTATGAAGGAATGGGCTCTATTTATAGGAAAAATGGAGCAATGGATGGCCAGGATTGAAAGGTTTAATCAAGGGTCAAGCTTGAAAGTTGGGGATCCATGTGCACAATTGACACCAATGAAATGGTGACAAGTGTCAACACAGGATTGGGTTGAGAGAAGAGGTTGGAGGCATTGAATGCTTGAGAAGACTTCATGGTTATCTAAAGGCTAAGGGTCAAGCCTAAATTAGGATTACCCACTGGATTAGGAGTTAATCCAAGGATAAACCTTTGTGCAAATGATTAAGAGATAATCATGGTCAAAGTATTAAATGCTTGATGAGACCTTTGTGGTTGGATAGAGGTTGAGTCAAACAAATGTTTTAACCATGTGGGAGGGTTGAATTAACCATTAATGGTTATTGAAGACTTTGGGGGATTAAGTGGTTGAAAGTTGGAAGCCTTTAATGGTTTTCAAAGACTTTGGGGTTTTTGGTGGTTGAAGGTTGAAAACCTTCAATGGTTATCCAAGACTTTGGGCCATTTGAGAAGTGACTCCATTTTGCTTAGGAATGTGACAATATTTAGGAAATGGTTTAGGCTAATTAGGAAGGGTTTAGAAGAATCTAGAAGGGGATTAGATTTTGCAAGTGGATTTTGGTGGGTGAGGGAAAATAGGATTTTATTAAAATAAAAATTCATTTATTTCAAAATGTGTGCAAGTTGCATTTGTAGGAAAATGCAAGTGGGGTGGGGATAATGATTTAAATAAATGTTAATTTATTTAAAAGAGGAAAAGGAGGATTTAATTAAATAAATTGATTTTATTTATTTAATTGATGGGAATTTGATTTAATGAATTAATTAAAATAAATTGAATAATTTATTTAATTAATAGAAGAATGTTTGGGGATGAATTAATTAAACATTAATTTAATTAATTAATGGCTAGTGGATTTTTAATCAAATAAATACAAAATATTCATTTAATTAAAATGGACAGATTTATGTGACTACATTTGCCCCTCTTTGAGACGGTGCAGTTTATCGCATCGTTTCAAAGAAAGAAAAACTGGTGTGAAGAAATGCCCCATAAAATGTAAATTTAATGGGTGGTATGCCCCCTCGAGAGATGGGCCGAAATTTTTTTTTTTTTTTTTTTTTTGAAAAATCGGGGGCGATCTCTCGAAAAAGAATGAAAAGTGGAGGGGATGTAGAATAGAAGAAATTAGAACTAATGATGAAAGAATAAGAGAAAATGGAGTGAATATGAAGAAACAACAAGCCAACGAGTACCCTGAGGTCATGCAAGAGATACATAGCAGATGTAGTGTGGGGTTTGGATTGATGCTATACAATTGATCAAAATTGGTTGAACAATCTGGTGCAATCAGTTTAATTGCCCCGGTCAAGTCAAAGCGTGACAGTTGATGTCAGTTGGTCGCTTGGACAAGATAAAGTCTGAGTAAGTGAATCAAAGTGACCTGATGTGACTTAGACAATTGATGTAATTGCCCGATGAAGTCAAGGTATATGAAGCAAAATACTCGTTGAGACGTAGACAATTGATGTAATTGTCTATTGGATTGTGTTTGATTGGTTGATCAATTGATAGTGTGTGCATGTGATGGATGGCTGTGGGGAATCATGGCAGCCCCGTTGAGACTAGGTCATTATGATAAATGCCTGATGTAGTCTAGGATTACCATGATCGATTACCTGTTGAGACCCGAAGATACTTGATCAGAGTATCTGTTGATAGTCTAGGTGTGTGTGAGTCAATGTACCTGTGCAGACAGAGTAACATGCTTGATTGTGTGGATGAATGAGGATGGGAAACACAATCCCTCCTATTAGAGATGGGTGGTGATGAACGTTCCTTGATTGGGTTGATGGGAAACGATGAAGGATATGTGATGCTGATTGTTGAGATGGGGAGGGTGAGGGGGGGGGTTCAATGTTAGATAGAAGAAATGGAGAACCTATGACTCATTCCTATGGAAGAAGAGGAAAATAGAGTATGCATTATTATGACTATGTATGCATGATATGTAGCTATTATGAATGTATGGATGGGTGGAATGCAATGAAATGCAATATTTATAGATGAGATGAGATGACGATCCATAGTGCTCTATTTTCATCATTGAGCTTTAAAATGTTGGAAGAGAATACAAGCAACTTGACACAAAGATTCAAGATGACCAGAGTATTTCTTACATGGATTTTTATATAGCAAGTTAATACAAGCAACTTGATATAATGGATCAAGTTGACCTGAGTATTGCTTGCGGAACAGACAAGGATTATCTCCTTTCATGCATGACTTGGATCGTCCTCCTTGATCTTAGGCTGATCATATCCTGAGACAAGTGCATACCGTACTAAAAAATAAAACCTTTATCCAATTTGGAGGAAGAGGAACCAAAGGATGAGCATTGTACCTGCAACCAAACAGCATATTTACATAAAGAATAAAGAATAAGGATCCTTGGTCATGGCTCATGCTCATATGGTCGAGGTATACACTGTAGTCAGCAAGCCGTAGTGATCTATGACTGCATTTTGCATAAGATCACGTAGCTTGGTGAACTTCCCACGTAGACACCATTAGTACATGCCCCAGAACTTCATCGGAAATGATGCGCAAACAAAACAAAACAATGCTAAAAAGATCCCGATATAGATAAACAAAACGATTGTACTCACAAATCAACCAAGTATTTGATAGCTTATCATAATTTTCTTGTCAAAGAAAACGTCATCTTGTCTTTGTTTTGGCAAGGAAGGATACATCCTTGGTTAAAGACAGGTTTGGATTGTTGATGTCGATTGTTTTGGTTTGATTGGTAAATGGTCATTGTGTGAGTAGTTTGTCAATGTTTGTTTTGCATCTGATCGGATGAATGTGTACAAGGTGTCGCCATGTTTTTGTGTGATTTTTCAATGGTTTTGTCAAAATTTTTTTTTTTTTTTTTTTTTTTTTGTGGAATGATTTTGAATGTTTTTGGTATTTTTGAGAGCCATTTTTGAATGTTTTTGATATGTTTGATGATTGCCTGAATGAAGAGCGTAATGACACATAAGACAATGTAGAATCCACTTCCATCACGAGGGTAAGGGTATTGCCCCCAGTTTGTAGACCTGACTATGAAAAGGTGGGATGCTAGACGCATGGAGTACTTTCTTAATTGTAGATCAAATAACAAGCCATGGTTGGGATGGATGGATGTATGTGTGCATGAATGTGATCACAACGAGCCTGAAAGATACTGGAGCCATTGTTTTTACGAGTGGCGCCTGTTTGCCAAGTTTTCACCACCGTACTTACCCAAGGTGCCACCGGAGTGTTTGTTCACCGTTTGGATGCATGATTTTTCTTTACTTTTTGGAATGTTTTTGTATTTTCTTTAGGACATTTTTCTGAATGTTTTTGGTATTTTTCTTCAGGACATTTTCTGAATGTTTTTGGTATTTTTCTGATATGTAGGGAAGCCTGATGCCTTGTACACCTTAGGTATAAAACCTTTTGAGGTGCATGCTATTGATTGGATCGGCGAGCGGTTCTCCTTCTGGTGTAGCCAACTGATATGCCCCGGACCCGAATACAGCAGTGACAACATATGGGCCCAGCCAGTTTGATTCAAACTTGCCTTGATGTTCTCTATTTGGTTGGTTGCGAGGATTTTCTCGAAGAACAAGATCACCTACCTCAAATGTACGAGATCTAACTCAGTGATTGTAACTTCTACTCATGCGCTGCTGATAGGCTTTGAGGTGATTGTATGCAGCTTGTCTTTTCTCATCAAGTAACTCTAAGTCCTGAAGGCGTGAGACTCTGTATGCTTCATCATCGATGAGATTGTGCAAGGAAACTCGTAATGATGGTATCTCAACCTCAATAGGTAAGATAGCTTCTGCACCATAGACCAATGAATAAGGAGTTGCACCTGTAGGGGTTCGAATGCTAGTTCGATATGCCCATAATGCTGGATTCAATTGAACATGCCAGTCACGGCCGGCATCATTGACTGTCTTTTTGAGGATTCTCAGTATGTTTTTATTGGATGCTTCAGCCTGACCATTGCCTTGTGGGTAATAGGGAGTGGAAAAGCGGTGTTGGATATGAAATTTCTCACAAAGTTCACGGACATCCTGATTTTTGAAAGGGAGACCGTTATCTGTGACAATAGACATGGGTACACCATACCGGCAGATGATGTAATTGAGGATGAATGAGGCGATCTGCTTGCCGATGACTTGGGTAAGTGGAACAGCTTCGATCCACTTGGTGAAATATTCGGTGGCGGTAATAATGAATTTATGGCCATTGGATGAAGATGGATGGATTTTACCCACAAGATCAAGACCCCATTGACAAAAAGGCCATGGTGTTGTGATTGGTTGCAGTTCTTGAGCTGGTGCATGTATTAGGTCGCCATGAACTTGACATTTTTGGCACTTCCTGACAAAGTAGTAGGAATCCTTTTCCATAGATGGCCAATAGTATCCAGCTCGCATGATCTTCTTGGCTAGTGATGGACCACTTGAGTGAGTCCCGCAAATTCCTTCATGTACCTCTTCCAAAGCCTTTGTTATCTCACCTTGTTCTAGACATCGAAGGAGAGTACCATCAAGACCGCGTCGGTATAGGGTTTCGGCAATAATGGTATATCGAGCAGTTTGGCGAATGAAGGTTTTACGTTGGTTATTTGATTGGTTGGGAGGAAGGGTGTGATCGCGGAGATAGGTGTAGAACTCACCGTACCATGGGGATTCAGAACCAACAAGGCAACATATCATTTCAGAGTCAGGGATATCATAAGCGGGGATCCAAAGTTGTTCTACCAAGAACTCGTAGCGTGTTGAATTCTGTGGAAGATCTAGTAGAGATGCGATGGTAGCCATGGCATCAGCAGCTCGATTCTGATCTCTTGGTATCTGCTCAAAAGTGATAGTAGTAAATGATGCCTTTAGAGTGTCCACCATTTGCTTGTATGGCATGAGTTTATCATCTTTGGTCTGATATTCATCAGTTGCTTGTCGAATGACCAGTTGTGAGTCGCCATATACTTGCAGTTCTTGTAATTTCCATTGTATGGCTAGCCTGAGTCCTGTGATCAAGGCCTCATACTCTGCTATGTTATTTGTGCATGGAAATGTGAGCCTGTAAGACTTCGGGATGCTATCACCTTGAGGTGTGATAAACAAAATGCCTGCCCCCGAGCCGTGCCTAGTGTATGAACCATCAAAATATAGTTTCCATGGTTGTGCTTCTGTGATCATGAATATCTCTTCATCGGGAAAATTGGAAATGAGGGGATGATCGCCTATGAGTGGTGCATCGGCTAACTGATCTGCAATAACCTGACCTTTGATAGCTTTATGGTCCACATACTCAATGTCAAATTCACTTAGAATCATCACCCATTTGGCCAAACGACCTGTCAATGCTGCTTTGCTGAGTAAGTACTTGAGTGGATCAATTTTTGCAATGAGTTGCACCTTGTGTGTCAATAGATAGTGCCTCAGTTTAGTGGCTGCTAAGATTACTGCTAGGCAAGCTCGCTCAATAGGTGTATAATTGAGTTCATAGCCAACCAGTGTACGAGAGATGTAGTATACAGCACACTCTTTGCCTTCTGCATTATGTTGTGCCAGTAGTACACCCAATGCTGTACTTGTTGCTGAGATATAGAGCAATAATGGTCTACTTGGATCTGGTGGCATCAGCAATGGTGGATTCATGAGATAGTCTTTAAGCGCCTGAAATGCTTGCTGGCATCTGTCATCCCACTGAAAGCGGATGTTCTTGTGTAGCAGGTGTGTGAATGGGTGACACTTATCGGCTAATTGTGCAATGAACCTGCGGATGGATTGAAGCCATCCTTGTAATGTCCTTAGCTGGCTGATATTCTTTGGAGGTGGCATGTCCATGATTGCCTTAACCTTTGCTGGATCGGCCTCAATACCTTTGCTTGAGACAATGTATCCTAGAAGCTTCCCGGAGGTCACTCTGAAGACACATTTCTTTGGGTTGAGTCGAACATGGTATTGTTCCAGTCTATCAAAGATTTTATCTAAGATGTGAAGATGTCCTTCTCTAGTAAGTGATTTTGCTAGTAAATCATCCACATAATCTTCCATCATAGTATGCATCATGTCATGGAAGATGGTGGTCATTGCTCTTTGATAGGTTGCTCCTGCATTCTTTAGACCAAAAGGCATTACATTCCAGCAGTATGTGCCCCATGGACATGTGAAGGTTGTCTTATGTTGATCCTCTGGTGCGATCTTTATTTGATTATATCCTGAAAATCCATCCATGAGTGAAAGCATGGCATGTCCTGCTGTTAGATCCACTATGATGTCAATATTTGGAAGAGGGAAGTCATCCTTAGGACATGCCTTATTTAGATCTCTGAAGTCAGTACATATGCGGATGCCCCCTTTTGGTTTGCCAACTGGCACAATATTGGAGATCCATTCTGCATAATCAATTGGCCTAATGAAACCAACATCTAGGAGTTTCTTGAGTTCTGTTTTGACTAGCACTGCAATCTGGGGATGCATCTTACGAAGCTTCTGCTTGACAGGTTTGGCTCCTTTCGCTACTGTGAGATGATGCATGACTAAATCAGGATCAAGCCCAGGCATGTCTGCATATGACCATGCAAAGTTGATCTGACGCTGTTGGAAGAACTCTATAAATTGAGGCTGTTCCTCTGGAGTGAGAAGAGATGCCAGATGTATGATATGAGGGTTTTCAGGAGTCTCCACATTGTATTCTTTGGTCTCCTCAATGAGAATCGTCGATCGTTCCTGTTGTGTACTAGCAGGGAGAATGTCAAACCCTTCATCCTCAGGCGCCTCAGAGAGGTTTTCACCATTGGATACGCTCTTTCTTTTTACTTTTGTCGGATCAAACAGTGCCACAGTGTGGTTTTCACTGGAAGATCCATGTTTTATTGTTATATTTTTGCAGCTGAAGGGTTTGGCATCCGCCCCGAAGTATGCTGCGCTATTAAGTTCAATGGCGAATCCAGCTTTGTGATCCCCGCTTGGTAGATTATCCCTTAATTCCAAAAAGTCAATGATAGCCTCATCGTTTTGGAAGAGGTCAAGACATGGAGGATTTGATTGGTTCCATTCGATGAGTTCAGGGTGGATAATGGGCATTACTTCATCGATTAAGTTAAGTGCGGGTGATGTATCAGTGAGGGTTAAGACAGTGTGGTGAAGGTCGTTGATGGTACTCTCCCTATCAGAATCAGGCGTAGGATGAGACGTAGGGTCTGTGGAAGATGTTTCCAGCTCAGGTACCCAAGTGGTCTTTATCTGTGCTTCTCCGTAAACAGGAATGTCTTTGCGTGGCGGAGGTGGTGATGTGTCTTCCTCATCTGAAGTATTAAGTTGCACTGAATCGAATTCCCACTCATGTGAGTCGGTCTCTGAATCACTTTCCAGCATCCGATTGCTATACCATACTGGGATGTCTTTGGAGTTGAACACGGCAGGTGTGATTGGTTTATGTATCTTTGTAGTGATCGGTGCTGCAGGAACCGTGATGGGATTTAAAGGATCTGTCACTGGAAGTATTGGTAATGGTGACTCAGTGGCTTTTGCTGGAACTACTGGTGCCATAGATGTCACTGCGGGTTTGGATACAATTGCTGCTGCTATTGGTGTTATTGACGGGATTACTGGTTCGATTGGTGGTATGTTTGGCACTGGTGATGGTTGCGGTGGGTTTGTGAGCCTTGATGGGGCAGTGGGGATAGTGTTTGATGGTGCTTTGATTATGAAAGGTGTCCTCTTTACAGTAGGTGGGCAAAATGGTTTGCTAGGTTTTCCTTTAAATCTGAGTTTAGGAAGGATCTCTTTTTCAAAGCCTAGGCCTGTATTACCTTTGGGCTTGAACTCTGGCAGCAGCGGTTCATGTCGTCCTTGTTTGCAGTATCCCAAAGCACTCTGACCATCATATCCCATTCTTTGCATAATGAGGAGGCCTTTGCCATATTGTTCCGTAGGAAGTGTAGCTCGCGGTATGTCGGTGGTGATGGGATCCTTATAGATCCAGTCCGCTAGGTCCTCATCTTGTGTTTCTTCCTCTTGACTCTTTCCAAGGATGAAAGGCGTTAAGGCACATGCAGGCGTGATTAGTGGTTGCTGGAGCAACTGTTGTGGTTTACCATGTGTCCTAGGAGAAGTGGGCATTTGTCCCACACAAAAGAGCTGACTCAAGTTATATTCCCCGGGACCTTCCTCTGCGACTTTCATCTTAAGCTTTTCTTGCTTGGGTATAGGGGTGTTCGAACTGGCAAGAGAGGCGGGATTTACATATGATGTGGAGGAAATGGCTTCTCTATTATTAGGAACAGTAATTTCTGGTTGATGGCTAATATTATGGCAAAATGCAAAGGGATTTGCATCGCCCAGGATTGTGATCTCTACACCGTTATGTGTGAACTTGATACATTGATGGTAGGTAGATGGCACAGCTTGCATGGCATGTATCCAAGGTCTCCCTAATAATAGATTATATGGCAGAGGAAGGTCCAGAACCTGACAAATTATGTGCTTTACCACGGGGCCCACTCGGATTGGTAGGACCACGGCTCCTTTGGATGAACGCTCTGCATCATCATAGGCCTTGATGGTGATCTTCTTGCGAGGATCCACTGATTCGACTGCATAGCCCAATGCTGTGACCAACTGTAGTGTACAAATGTTTAGGCCTGCTCCATTATCAATCAAGACTCGCTTGATCCTGTGTTGGTTGACAAAGCCTTCAATGTGGAGTGAGGCGTTATGAGGTTGCTGGAAGGAAGAGTTATCACTTTCAGAAAAAGTGAGACAAGGTGATGACTTTAGACTTCCAACCATGGCTTGAAATTGGTCCGTGTTCAGGTTTGCAGGGACTGACGCCTCTTGGAGTGCTTGATCCAAGATTGTTTTATGAGAGGGTGACAGACGCAAAAGTTCCAAGATGGATATAAGTGCAGGGGTTTTGTCTAATTGTTCCACAAGATTGTACTGCTTTGGGATGGAGGTAGTGCCTTGTGGAGCTGCCTTGATGGTAACTTTGCCGCGACGCGTAACAACATTGCAATTTGAGGTGGGATTTTTGAAGGTGATAGTTGCAATTTGTTCACTAGCATCATACAGGTGATTGACAGTGTAGTTATACGCAGCTTGCGTATAATCAGTGGTATCAGGACCTCGTCTGGAAGTGGAAGGACCCCTTTGATCTTGCGATGGAAGTGGATTCTTGAACATCTGATGATCATTATTGGTTGTTTTTGGGTCATGTCCTTCAATTTCAATTTCTCCTCGGTCAATAAGATCTTGAATGAGATCTTTCAATCGATGACAATTACTTGTCTTGTGTCCTCTTCCTTGATGGAATTCACAATGTTCAGTATCTCTCCACCATGCCGGTTTGACTTGAGGCTCATAATTTGATAACTTAGGTAGCGTGATCAAATTCTGAGAAATGAGTTGTCACATCACTGTTTCAGTGGGTTCCCCTAAGGGAGTGTATGTGCGTTTTTGTTTTTGTGGACGGGGTCTTGGTTCATCTTGAGATGTGATGCGACCTTGATTAGGAAGCACATTTGTGTTATTTTGAGGTGGAGGATTTTGTCCTGCAAATCGAACCACAGGTTGTGCATTTTGGACAGTCCGAGCATCCACAACTCCATCGTTAACGATATTCTTATTCTTGTTCCAGAAGTTCGGTTTATCACTATTGAAACGCGGGCGAGGACCATCTTTGGTTTCATTAAAGATTTTGATGAGTCCTTTTTTGATGAGTGCCCGTTCACATTTTATACCCTTGGTGATCATATCGTTAAAAGAATCTGTATCTTTGACATCCAGGTGAAATTCCATTTCTTCGTTTAAGTTGGAAATGAAAATTTCCACTAGTTCTCGTTCAGGTAACTGAAGAGAACGTCTGCTAGACATTTGGCGCCATCGTTGCAGGAATACTGAGAATAATTCACTTGGTTTTTGTTTGGTGTTGCATAGATCAGCCATGGTGATGTCGCGTTCAATATTATAAGAGTAATGAGATAGGAACTTCTGGATGAGTTCCTCAAATGTTCTTATGCCACCTGGTAGTCGGGAAAACCATGATGTGGTTGTTCCTCCCAAGCTTTGGGGAAAAAGGCGCATTAAGTATGTGTCTTCATATGCAACTTCGAGACAAGCGGAATGAAATTCTCGGACATGATCACGGGGATCCCCCTTTCCTCTATATTTTTCAAATTTAGGTGTTTCAAACCCGCGTGGAAATGGTGGCATATAAAGATTCCTATCAAACGGATAGGGACAGATGTCGTTAAGTGAGAATTGATTGGTCTTAACACCACTATGAAGTTGTTGGGCGAGATTCTTGACTTGTTGCCGCAACATCTCCATTTCATTAGGAGGAGGTGGTGGGTTACCTCGAGGGATGTTATATCTGATGGGATCTCTACGCCTTTCCTCCTCATGGCGACTTTGTCTTTCTGATGCTTGTCTTAATTGGGCAAGATCAAAGTCAGAGGGGAGTTTGGCTCCTTCTTGAGCAAGTCGTAAAAAGTGAGCATCCGCATTGCTCCTTAGTATTTCATCGAATAATCTGTTAAAATGAGGGTTATGCTGAACCCTTTCGATTGTTGAAGGAGTGGGAGTACTTGGGTTTTCATCATTCCCATTTCCTCCAAGTGCTTCTTGAAATTCACTGAGGTTGTCCTCTTCTTCCTCAATTTCCATTTCTCGTTGCCTTGATCGTGATCGGGTTTGAGCCATTTTGTTTACAAGTTTGGTTTTGAAGTTGATTGAAGATGATGATGAGTTATTGATGAAAGATTGATGATTGGTGATTTGTATTGTATGGGGATCTCTAGCACTTTCAAGGTAGATATAACCGAAATTCCTTTCTTTGAATTGCTTGTTTTTTTTTATAAGTTTGGATGTGATAAGGTGTAGAGAAATCTGAGATGTGTTACAGATTTTGACTACCTAGCAATGAGAGGATTCACTCATGAACTAGTTTTAACCTGCGTAGATGTGTCTCTTAGGATGAGCTTATCCTAGATGTAGAAACAATCTAAAAGTGATGTGATGTGTTTTGATTTCAAGCAATATCTAAAAAGGGATCTTGGGACAAGAACCTCTGAATGTTTTGAGAGTTTTGGGATGAATTGATGATGAAGTGATGATGTATGAGTGGGATGATGGATGAAAATGTTTTCAACTTTCAATAAAAACTTTGTGTCACAAATGGGACAAACTCTTCTTCTTCCCTTTCAGGGGTTGGTGGCACTTCTCGAGCTGTGTTGTAGGTGATACAGATGTTTGGGAAGAAGTTGGGATCAATCTTTCCTCCTTGATTTTTGTGATAACTCAGAGCTCTATATTGCATAAAAGCTCTGCGGTTTAATGATTCAGAATCAAATTCGTTTGTTCTACCTTGAAGGTATAGACGCATGCGATGTAGAAAGACTCTATGTGAGACAAAGATTTGTCGATTGATATAGAAGAATTTCCTCCTTTTGATTAAAGCCTTTGAGATTAATGGTCTTCTTTTCAAGGTAATATTCTGATGACACTTCTTCTTTCGCAAGATGTGAAGAATGGTCATAAAAGTGGTGACTCTGTGTTGTTTGCACTTTGTTTTTTGGTATTTTTGGTTGTGTTGACAGATGTTGGATGAATACTTTGGTTTTGGAATTGATTTTCTGATTTTTCTTTGACAAGAAAACAAAGCAAGCACACAAACACAAGATTGTAGCCTAAAAAGGCACAAATGAGTATGGGTCTAGATTAACCCAATCTTTGGACTTGTTTCTGACCCTTCCTTTAGATGTATTTTAAGGTGTAATTCCAAAGCCTGAAGTCAGCTCAATTTGCTCTAGGTCTGTAAAACGAACACACTTCAAACACTCTTTATCCCTAAGGTCAAATGGCCAGTTGTGATAAATTTAGCCCACATCTTGATATTTCTTCGACTTTGGTACTACATACCTTATGAATCCCGCCGTGGCAGGTAAGGATGTGATATACTAAGTCTTGCACGAGCATAACAAATAGATGATCCCTATGATGGGGGAGTCACCACTTTTATCAAGCCACAAGTGACTTTTCAAAAAGCTATGTTTCTACTCAAGGAAATATGTATGGTGAGTATCTTGGGAGCAAAACCTTCTATGCTCTTGCACTAAATTATACCTCAAATATCCTCAATCAATAGAACAGGTGGGCTACTACTTAAAAGTGTTTAGTCATGTTCGATGGCTTTGGACATAAGTTCATTCTGCAGTGACTCACTTAAGAGTCTTGTAACTGGTGGTGGGGCCCATTTGTCCTTTCGGCCAGTTACACTGTAGGAACAGCTATACCCAAGGCTACAGCTTTCGCTCTCACCTGATTTCTATAGCGGCTCGAAGGATTTACCGCTCGAGGTCGTTCCCAAGAGTATCGATCCCTTGGCAGGCCTCTCTTAAAAAGATAAAATTTTGAGCGTTACTAACACTTTTCTCTTGCACCTAGGACCACGAGAGCCAAGGGAGAGGATAGTGTGTGTTAGAAGTAGGTCCACTCGACTGACTTTTGTGCACAAGCGTGCCAAACACGAAATTCACTTGTTCTTTTTTTAATCCAACATTTGCAAATGTGTTCTAACTATTTGGAGATGTTGCTCCAACAGCCATGGTGTTCATTTTAACTTCAAAGCAATATGTTTTTGTAATCTAGAAGTTGAAAGTCCTGGTCAACTTAATGAAAAACACGATTGCATGAAGGAAAATTTGTTTTTGCCAAAATGAAGACAAGTGGATTGTTCTTTTTACTGCACCAAAAATTTGAAATGTGGATTGTGATTTTTAAGTCCCAATTGATGCAAGAAAGAAAGTTTGTTTTGTTGATTTTAAGCACCAAATAAAAATGAGGCCTAACTAGAAAACAATGAAAAACTCTTTTTTGTGTTTTTAAGTTCTTTTTAAGCACTAAATGAAAATTTTTGTGATTTTTGTTGTGTTGTTTAACCTGCACAAAGAAAAGAAACAAGTTAATAAAATCGATGCTCAAAGAGGGGGGCTTCCACAAGCCTAATTCTTGATTTTTCGGTTACAAGTCCATTTGAGCGACACTCTGTCGCAATAGCGCTATTCTGTGTTTTTACAGAAGCGCTGATTAATACAATAGCGCTAGTCTGCGTGAGCAGAAGCGCTAATTTAAACAGTAGCGCTTAAAGAAAAGAAAATCCCGAGAAGACAAAAGCGCTGGAAGTGGGTCAATAGCGCTGAAACTGATACAATAGCGCTGGAATGTTGTCAATAGCGCTGAAAAACTTTCAATAGCGCTACTTTAGGGTCAATAGCGCTAAAAGAAATTTTTCAATAGCGCTAAAACGAGTTCAATAGCGCCGAAGCGCGACCTGTGTGGCAGTTTCAACAAGAAAAAATGTTAATTTTAAAAACAATGATCAGAAGGTTGCGTGTTCGATTCACGTCGGGTTCACCAAATGATGCCCTCCTAAATGGCACAAAGATTGTTAGTTTAAGATCAAACAACATAAAACACACAAGATGTTAGAGTTAATCAATCAAAAAACCAAAACATGAAGGCATTCCAAGAGAGATACTAAAAACACATGCTAATGAATCTAACTAAAGAAGTAAAGACAAAGAGACATCTCCAACTATCTCTTAGCATGAGATTAGCTCCTTCTCCCTTGTTCCTCTCCTCTCCAAGTTCCAAAATAGTGTAGCTCTCAACAGCTTTTTGCACTATGGATGCTTATGGAGGATTGAGATTGTAGAATAGCTCTAAATGTGAAATAAAAAGCTATTTTAATGCTAAAATGAAGTATTTTACCAAAAAGACAAGATTTAGATTGTTTATGCTAAAATGCTCTCTAAAATGTCTATAGTCTAAATGCATACAAGTTTTCAGGATCTGGATTATGAAGGAATGGGCTCTATTTATAGGAAAAATGGAGCAATGGATGGCCAGGATTGAAAGGTTTAATCAAGGGTCAAGCTTGAAAGTTGGGGATCCATGTGCACAATTGACACCAATGAAATGGTGACAAGTGTCAACACAGGATTGGGTTGAGAGAAGAGGTTGGAGGCATTGAATGCTTGAGAAGACTTCATGGTTATCTAAAGGCTAAGGGTCAAGCCTAAATTAGGATTACCCACTGGATTAGGAGTTAATCCAAGGATAAACCTTTGTGCAAATGATTAAGAGATAATCATGGTCAAAGTATTAAATGCTTGATGAGACCTTTGTGGTTGGATAGAGGTTGAGTCAAACAAATGTTTTAACCATGTGGGAGGGTTGAATTAACCATTAATGGTTATTGAAGACTTTGGGGGATTAAGTGGTTGAAAGTTGGAAGCCTTTAATGGTTTTCAAAGACTTTGGGGTTTTTGGTGGTTGAAGGTTGAAAACCTTCAATGGTTATCCAAGACTTTGGGCCATTTGAGAAGTGACTCCATTTTGCTTAGGAATGTGACAATATTTAGGAAATGGTTTAGGCTAATTAGGAAGGGTTTAGAAGAATCTAGAAGGGGATTAGATTTTGCAAGTGGATTTTGGTGGGTGAGGGAAAATAGGATTTTATTAAAATAAAAATTCATTTATTTCAAAATGTGTGCAAGTTGCATTTGTAGGAAAATGCAAGTGGGGTGGGGATAATGATTTAAATAAATGTCATCACTAGACGAGGACGGCTTAGAAGAACCCCCTTTGGAAGTAGATGTTTGTAAACAAGCTTGGAAGTTAGTATCACCTATCAAGGTATATGTCTTATTGTTATAGATAAATTTAACTTGTCTATGCAATGTAGAGGGGACAACTTGCATACTGTGAATCCAAGGTCTCCCTAATAACAAGTTTTATGTTAAATTTCCCGACATAACATGGATAGGAGTAGGCAAAGTAACAGGTCCCACTGTGAGGGGTAAGATGATAATACCTAATGAAGTCTTAGCCACATTGTCAAAGCCTCAAATGGGATGAGAGTCAGGCTCAATGAGGGATGTATCCACATTCATTTTATGCAATAGATTAATGCTACACACATTACGGCCAGAGCCATTATCTACTAGTGTTCGTCTTATAGCAGTGTCTTTCATGATAACCACAATCATCAAGGGATCATATTGATGTTGAATTTCACTAGTAGGCAACTCATCTTGGGTAAACACAATTTGAGCTTTAGGATTCATCATAGAGTTAACCAAAGATGCTATATTACTAGATGTATTCGGTGGAGGAACATTCAAATCTTTCAAGACATCTTGTAACATTCCATGATGAGCGGAAGAAGTTTGAATCAAATCCCAGAGGGATATCTTAGCAGGGGTAGCTTTAAGTTGTTCTATGAGATCATATTCCTTACCCACAACTTGCGAAATACGGGGAGCTTGTGGAAGAATTGGTTGAGGATTAGGAAGAGAAACTTGAATAACAGGAGGAGGATTAGGCTGCCTATTATTTCTGGTATGATAAGTATGGGCAACCGCATGATAACTCTCTCTAGTTAATTGCTTGGCATAACTATAAGGACTTATAGGTTTTCTTCCTTGCACAGTGATGATTGGTTTATTCGGAGTAAGAAAGGAATCATGATCATACCCTCCTTGGATAGTAAGGAGAGGTGATTTAGGAACTTGAAAGGTGGGAGAAGGAAAAGCACCTTGGACTTCAAAGAGAGGCTTATTATGCTCATTCAGGTTTATCATGTTAACCAATTTAGAAGTCTTGTTCTTGTTTAAAGATTTCGATAAAGCCACAAAGTCATCAAGAGCATCATCCAACAAAGTATGATCATAGCTATCAAAAGGTTTATCTTTTGATTCAAAAGGAGATATCTCTTCATAGAGGGGATTGTTGAAAACAACCATGTTACTAGATTCAGTGGAAGAGTTGATAGGAATGTACCCTTGAGAGGAACCATTCGACTTATCTTTCTCATCACACCTAAATGGCATAGTAACAAGGTTTATGAGTTTTTGGTAAAATGAAGGTTTGGCATCTTTAGGGTTCAAAAACTCATCTAAAGCTTCATCTAATTCATCTTGGCTATACTCATAATAATCATCATAAACATGAACATCTTGCAAATAAAAATCTGACATTTTGAAATAAAGGTTGCATAAAATTTAAACACACAATGCAAAGAAACACACTCTTTTTTTTTTTCTTTTTAATGAAAATGAAATGAAAACACACTAAATCTAGATCTAGATCTAACAAATGCAATGCAAGAGGAAGCAATGATAGATTCACGTCGGGTTCACCAAAATGTGTAGGGGAAAAAGCGAGACTAAGTTAACAAGCCCTAATCCTACCTTTTGACACACATTACAGAATACGAAAGAGCCTAGAGGTATCACACAATTGGCTACTTCTTTTTGTGAAAGAGAGAGCCACGGGCTACCTATTAGGATTTCTATTCCTTTGTTGAAATTGAAAGACAAAATGATGCAAGTTCAAGTCCTAATCCCAAAATGCATGTATGAACTAATAACAAGATTGCAGAATTGAGATTAAACAATGAACAGCTGTAAACACAAGGACAAAACAAGAATGCAGATGCATACCCAGAGCCAAAATCTGAGTGAAAATGTTCGGGATGGGGGCGCGGGCGCCACTGTCCTGATACTGTGCCAGAAACTGCTCCTGAAACTGCTGTCTTGCACTCTGGAAAACTGTCAGAAATGCTGTCTGTCAGGAGGACCAGGGCGCCCAGCGCCTTGTCCTAGGGACCAGGGTGCCCAGCGCCCCTGTCCTGGCAGGACCAGGGCACCCCACGCCCCTGTCCTGGTCTTTTTGTCTGCAATTTGGTGTGGAGTGCTATCTCGACCTGCTTCTCCCGGATCTGCAACCTGCGGCATCGTCTGAGTCCCGAAACCTGCACTTATATCTGAAAAGGGTATGGTGGGCGGCTATATAGGGTTTTGCCTTAGTCAAACCCCCACTTCGGTGATTTCCACCTCCATGAATAGCCAAGTTGTATTGTAAAATGTATTGTGTGTGCAGACCTTCTGTGTGTGCAAGATCCTAAAATGCAAGTAAGCAAACTAGAGCAACCTAGACAGTAAACCCTAATTGCTTGTAAATGATAATGTAAATGCTCTAAATCAAGATGCAAAGTGATCTAAAGCATGAATAAATGATATATTGAAGCTTATGCAAAGACATGAAAACAACATGAAATCATACCCAATCCCAAGGGAGGGGTACAAGCCAATCTTTAGTCGGTAATCTCCTATTGTTCTTCAATGTCTTCCAAGCCCTAAATGGATGAATGAAATTGATAAATGCTTGATAGATGGATGTTGAATGTTGTTGAAGTCTTCAAAGATCTACTCTTTCACTGCATATGAGGTTCCTGAAAACAAAATTCGGATCCTTTCAAATGAAGAAAGAGAGCTCTTATGTATGAAACCCTAGGTCGTAATTTCATCTTTTGGCCGACCTAGATATTGAATCTCCCACCAATTTCTTGGGGTTAAGCTTTATTTTATGATTGGATTGTGCTCCTAAAATTTTGGGAAAAATGTCCGGGACCATGTGCACTCCGGGCGCCATGGTCCTGACAACTTTTCACCAAATTTTCAGGGCCGTCGGATATGATGATTTTAGAGAGAATCTCGAAGTTACAGGTGATTTCGAGATGTTTTGACCCCCGAAACCAAGCCCCCAAGTTCAAAATAGGACTTAATTAGGGTTTTTGATTGAATGATGTATTGGAGGAATAAAATGAAAAGGGCACACTTTAACGAAAGGGCCCAACTTTATGATGTGGAGGATGATGAAATAGGACCTTAGACCTAATTAATTTGATTAATTAAGTGCTAAAGGAGAAATGCAATGCAAAATATAAAATGCACCAAGGCGGGTGCTAAACTAGGTGTGAAATTGTAACACCCTAGTCAGTGCGTACAATTTACGACGCTACAATATGTAATTGACCATTACTTTCTAAACCAATAGGCACTAGTTTTTCATCTACACAACACCATATAGATACCAAATAGTGGATCATGAATTGACCAAGAATTTATAGATCCATATCAATACATTAAAATTATATTTAAAAACAAGGACTAAAAAGAATAGCTTAGAATAGCTTATTTTAAAATGTGACTTTCGTAGCCAGAATGTCTACATTCCTCTATGGCTCTCTAATGCACATTTGTCTTTTTTGATCCACTCAATTTAAAGGAAGTATAATATTTAAGAACCTCTTTCCAATTATGAACCTTTCCCTTCAATCCTCTACAATAATGTGCATGCATAGTGCACACCATAGTCAAATCTCTACACGATTAGCAAAATCCATTGAAATACTTGGTATCAAGGAAGCGTGCACAAATACCTATTTTAGTAATACTCCAAGACAAATTTATCGCTTTCCACTCATCTTGGTCATGCATGTGGGGCCTCATTATTGTAGAATTGTGTCACACCTCCATCATCACAATAGTCATATTGTTTGAATGGACTAATAGGAATCTTGTATTTTCTACATTTCTCATATCACATGGGTTCCCAAAATTCCAATTGCATGACATCTCAAAATATTTACCCATTGAATATTCTTGAAATGGTTTTCTAATCCATAATATATCTATATCATGTGTTTAAAATAAAACTTTATAAAGGTTACCCACTCATCTCAAGTTATCATTATGAGGCCCCAAAATAGGCCCTAATTAGGAGGACCGGGGTATGGGCACC
The DNA here is from genome assembly GCF_030272615.1 of Cryptomeria japonica. Lineage (NCBI taxonomy): Eukaryota > Viridiplantae > Streptophyta > Pinopsida > Cupressales > Cupressaceae > Cryptomeria > Cryptomeria japonica. The sequence continues at coordinate 256,880,456 of NC_081406.1, forward strand.
CTGGTCTGAGCTAGTTAGGAACTTGGGATTTTGGGGAAGAAAGTGCATATAATGAAAATATTTAGTTTGGTGCATGATGTGAGTAGAATCAAGGCTCCAATTAGGCCATAGGGTATGACCACCAACGTTAGGGCCCAAATGAGGATAAAATTGTAAGGGAGTACAATTTAAGTTGCTTCATTTAGCCCCCACTTTAGTGGGAGTATGAGACCAAGAATACTCTTGGTAAAGTACACAGGATTGCATTGAAAAACTTTTATCAAGATATTGAAAAGAGACAAGACACACTAAGCCCCCAAGGGACTCTAGGATCTTACCACTTCAACATCAAGATAAAAGGGACATCATAAGAAAGAGGAAAGAGAATAATGACTACTAGCCTAGTATGGTTAACTTAGTATGAGTCATGAAAAATAAAAATACCAAATTACAAAGAAAAATACCTAGTTTGCAAAGTAACATAAGTAGCAAGACGTGATATTGTGTGCATAATGTGAAACATTAAGCAGATTGTATGCCCCCACATTAAAGTGATTGGATATGTCTTATTAGGAGCAATTTCTTTAAGGTAGCATGCATTGAAAGACAAGCACTTCACCACAATGATATGCCCCTAAGAAAGGACAAATCAAAGGATAGTGCTCACAAAACATAAAACACGCAAGGGATCCAATTTAACTTTGGGGTCGGCATGCTTTTATGATAAATAATGTATATCATAAATTATTTGCAATGAATTGACCTCATCTCACAAAGGTAGTGGAACTGGAAGCACAATGGAAGAAGAGCACATGTGTCTTTTAAGTAAATATGAAAGAGACCAAAAGAGATCTCAATGCTTTGCATCGCCCCCAAGTAGACAACACAAGGGACAACAAATAGAAGAATTGAGATGCAAATAGAAGAATGCCACAACATATTTGACCTTTTTATTACCTTGAATCAATTAAAATGACAAGGGTCATCCAAAGAGTCTAACTTAACATAAAAGAAAAACACATCATGAGAGAAACATATCACGAACAAGCAAGAGAGGAGAGAGAATCTACGACACGAATGAAGCTAATCAAGAAAATCACCTACCTCCTATTCTTGTTGAACATTATTTTGGGAAAAGGACAATAAGAAAGAGGAGAAACTTCGAGCATGGTAGATGGAACTACTACAAGTTATAAACAAGGACCATGATCTAATGTCAAGTCAATTGTTTTGTCACTAGGAGCTAGGATTAATGCTTTTGAAAACCGTTTCAATAAATCATTGTCAACGTCAACAAGCTCATATTCATCATTGGAATCATTAGCATCAATATTTTTACCATGAACATCATTTTCATCCATTTCTTCATCAAGATTAATAATAATAAGGTCTCTAATACGAATAGAACATTCACCATTACCTTTCTTAAGTATTTTTAATCTTGGTGATTAGGTTGAATTTCCTCCCTAAGTTTAGACAAAGACTGGACAAATGGAACCAAGTCATCATTTGGTGCCTTCGAGGAGGAAATGGGTTGAGAAGCAAGTTCATGAGCTTTAGCATAATGTCTCTATTGACATTGTCTCACACAATGGTTTTGTTTAGTTTTAGCTAAGGGTTGTGAAGGTTTAGGATCAATGGACACAAGCTTCTTCTATTCCTTTAAAGGAGGAGCAATGGGAAGGTCTACTAGGTTGAAAGATAGGAGATGTCTGGCGTTTCCATTTGTAAGATGTAGGATGTGGAGCTATGACATATATAGGAGGAATAGAAGGTGTAGGAAGGAGACCAGGTCCATCATGAGGAGGAGGAATAGGTCTAGGATCTCTAGGCTTACTTAAAGATAAGATCATCTCATTATTCCACTTTTGACAATATTGAAAGAGAGCATCACTTGGAGGCTTAAGTAGCTCAAATTGTTTAAGCCAATAATAATCAAGATTAACATCTTCATGCCTCATCATGGGCTAGTACATGCTATGATTAATTGCTATGATGTTGTCATCATGAGGAAATTTTAGACATTTATGAATAGTAGAAGGGATCATTTTCATGGAAGAGAGCCAAGGATATCCCAACTTCACACGAAATCGATCTGATGTAGGAATGATAGCGAAAATGACATCCAAGAACTTAGTACCAACCTCAATGGGAAGAGTAATAGAACTAATAGTAGGGAAAGAGAAACCATCATACACCTTGACCACTACATCAGATTTATCATATGTTACTTGACGCAATTGTAAAGTATAAAGATATAATTCAATGGTTGCATTTACCATATGCATTGGGTTAATGAGCACCCCTCATGAGAGTTTGTCTTTGATCTTCACAGTTATATATAATGGGCCATTTGGTGCAACAATAGTCTCAGTAGGATCAAAGGTAATACATTATAGGTACATAGGAGTTATAAGTTTTGTTACCCACCATTTTTACTAAGTTGGACTAATACCCTTGTTGTCTCAAGCAAAGATTACTTTAGTGGTGAATATTCGCCAATGGCAAATTTTTCATGTCGGTGACCTGGGAAATGGCGAATTTTGTATCGACTAGGGGTGGCCATGTCACCAGAACATTATCAATTCCCATCAAATTCACGGCCTGATCGTCATATGTTTTATGTAATTAAATGTTTCTATGCGAGGATTTCGCCAATATAATAAATGGTGGACACACGATAAATTTAATTTTTTCGCCTACATTCTCTGAGGTTGCCTTAATAGACGACCATAATTCTCCTATAGGCATATGAAGATTTATTAGCCAGGAGGACTCAATTCACTTGACATTTTGCCGACGCGTGTCTCCATTCACCCCAATTTTTACCAACTATATTGTATTTGCCAATTATTTGGACGACCCATAATCCCCTCAAAAATTACATAAGTCGTGTTATAGTTACGCAAGATTCTCCAAATATTTGTATACCATATAAAATTTTGTGGAATTCGCCATATAAGGATTGGTATAAATACATTCAAAGATCATATCTATCTCTACACAATCTGGTGGGTTCTAGGCTCTGAATTCGTATCAATAGCGAAGTTTCAGACCAAGGAAAATCATTGCTGTTGACTGCATTGGTGACTACCAGTGACCTAAAGGTGAGCGATCATATTTTAGAAGTGTTATAATATAATTCTGAATTTATTTATGGGTAAGTGCACCAAGATGGTGAACAAAAAGGGGGTATAAGTGGCCACTTTTTTTCTTCTGAAAATAGGTAAACCTGAACTTCAAAGAGATATTTAAAGGTCACACACTCAAAACTAGGAGTTGAGAAAAGAATAAGAATTGTAGTACTCTGAATCTAGTTTCTAAACTACTAAAGTGTTTTAAAATAGGATAAGATTAAGAGGTTCAAACCTCTCTTGCACAAAAAACTTTTCCTTATTTTTTCAGAAAAACATAACATAGCTGTTTTCGTGCACTGCACAAAATATATAGTTAGATTTAGTATTTTGCAAACCCCTTTGGTAGGATGATAGGTAAGATTGAGATCTAGAATTTGTGTATTTTTTTGTAATTTTTAGTTGAGTATTTTTTTTAATGATTTTTTGAAGTGACCGCATCCTGAAAATTTGGTACCTGTTCGTGCGCTGGGCATAACTTGCATCAAAATAATAAAAAATGAAAACTTAAAAAAACAAAATTTGTATAGAATCTAGTGTAGAACAATAATATGTAATTTATTTTTAATTTGGTCAAGTATATCAAAAGCTATTAAAAAAATGGTAGATGTATGTCTGTGAGGATTGTCAAGGCACTCGTAAAGAAAATTAAAATTTACTATGCTAATTAATGTTGTCTAAATATAGAAAAGTTTATATGGTCAGAAAGATGAGAAGACGTGTGAGATTATGGTGGTAATTTTAGAGATACCCACTTGATCATTTGTAAACATGATGATGATGAAGTCGAGAAATCATGTTGGAAGATGAAAAAACATGTAAAGGGAAAAAAAAATGGAGGGAGAATGGGCTTGCAAGCCTTAGAGTCATTTTCCAACCCTCTTACCATAAGCCAAAACCCGCATGGGTTCTGATGTGCAAGATAACCCGCTCGGGTTTTTAAAAACAAAAAGTACCATTCATAGTTCTACATAACTCATACGGGTTATGTAGAACTGAAACCATCATTTTGAGTTTCACAAAACCCGTACAGGTTATGAAAAACCATAATTTTGTGTTTCACAAAACCAGTACGGGTTATTAAAAAAATCATTTTGAGTTTCACAAAACCCGTACAGGTTTGAAAAAACATCATTTTGAGTTTCACAAAACACGTACAGGTTACGAAAAACCATCATTTTGAGTTTCACGTATGGGTTATGAAAAACATCATTTTCAGTTTCACAAAACCCGTACAGGTTATGAAGACATCAAAATGTATGCTTATAAACTTAGTATTTACTGCACATATATATAGACATACATATATAACATATGTTTATGTACATACATATGTATATATATAGTTATATATAGATATATTTATACAGATATATGTATATATATTTCTATACATGCATGTCTCTCTTCTTTTCCTCTCTCTCGTCTTCCTTCCCCCATCACCACCTCTATCTATTACAAGCCCTAATTATCCTCCTTGAGTTCTTTCTCATCTTTCTCCCCCTCACACTTCTCTCTCTGTCAAGTCTCTTAGCCTCTCCTCCTTCTCCTACTCTCTCTCTCTCTCATTATCCTATCCTATTATTACCCTCTCCCCCTTCTCTCTCTTTCTCTCCCCTACCTCTCTCCCCCTCTTGTTATCTTATCCTATTCTCTCTCCTCCTCCCCCCCTCTCTCTCTCTCTCTCTCTCTCTCTCTCCTTATCCTATTCTTTCCTTCTCTTCTTATCCCCTATTCTCTATCTTACCCCCTCTCCCCTTACTCTCTCTCTAACTGTCTTTCTCACCCCCTCTCCTTATCCTACTCTCTCTCTCTCTCTCAATCCTATTCTCACCCTCTCTCCCTTCTCTTTATTTCCCTATCTCTCTCTCTCTAACTCTCTCTCTCCCTCCCCCTCTCTCTCCTCTTATCCCCTTATCTCTCTCTTCCTACCCTCTCTCTCTCTCTCTCTCTCTCTCTCTCTCTCTTTCCCTCTCTCTCCTTGTCCTATTCTATTGCTCTTCTTCCTACCCCCTAATCTCTCTCTCTCTCTCTCTCTCTCTATAACTCTATCTCCCTCCCCCTCTCCTTATCCTATTCTATTTATCTCTTCCTACCCCCTACTCTCTCTCTCTCTCTCAATCCTATTTTCACCCTCTCTCTCTCTCTCTCCACTTCCTCTTTGGTTCCTAGTTCTACATAACCCATATGGGTTATGCAGAACTAAGGCCAAAACTTCTAGTTTTGCATAACCAGTACGGGTTATGATAAATTGTTCCTCAAAATCCATATGGGTTTTGAGGAACTTCTTTTTTTATTATTAAATATAATGTTCCTCAAAACCCATATAGTTTTTGAGGAACTTTTTTTTTAATTTTTTTATTGGCTAGGCTTGGTGTTATCAAGCCTAGCACGTTTTTGAATTTCATAGAACACGCACAGGTTATGAGAAATTTCATTTTTTTTTGCATGTGGTCACTTTTCTGTTCACCATCTTAGTGCACTTACCCTTATATTTGTTTGCACTATTGAGTTCATTCTTATTCAGTGGGGACCCGTTAGTGCCAAGTGGTCAGCCAGGAGATTCAAACCTCGGACATCTAGATTGTAGGTCATAGGGCCAATGAAACATTTATTATACTTTATAGTCTATTATTGCTTCTTTAACAAATTGATATTTTTTTTGTAGCCTTTATTTCACTGGAGATGTCGAACAGGAAGAAGGGTAGGAAACCTGAATGTGGGGAAGGCCATGAGAGGCCAAAAAAACACAAAATTATGTCTTCGTACTTTGGCTTTGGAAAAAATTATGGTGAAAATTAGGAAGGTACATCATCACAAGTACACGTACAAAATTCACAACCTACACCGCATGTTGAAGATGACGGTGAACCTGATATCTCAGATCAGGATTATCTTGAAGAAGATTATCTGGTAGATACCCAAGTTAGCCAGAATGATATAATCGACTTGGGTGATAATGCCATAGATGATAATGCACAGAAGGGGAAAAGAAAAGCCAGATCAAAAAAGGATGAGGAGTGGGATATGTTAGTGAGGAATTTTCAAATTAATTGAGAATCAAAGTATCCATTCATTGAACCGGTGGAGAATCCAATTGAAGGCGAGCCTCCAATAGAATGTGGGTGTAGGATTTGCACTTGGAAACATAACAAGGAAATTAGGTTGCAACTAAAATTTGACACCATAGAAAAGCATATAGGTAAACTTTATAAAAAAATAAATGATAGACGGAGTTGAAAAATCAGTGATAAGATGAAAAACAAAGGAGGAATGTAAGCATGTGAGGAATGCCGAAGAGTATTATTTTCATGAGAAAATACAGACGAAGCCTGCTAAAGTTAAAGGTTCTATTGAAGCTAGTTTTGGAAAAGCAATGCAAATAGAACAATTGGGAAAAGTTGTTCAGTTAAGTGTTATTTTTTATATTTTGAGTAGAGGGCGTGCTATGACAGATTTCCCATCAATTAGTGGTTTATTACACTTTTTTGAAAGTTCCTAACTATCCTAATAGTCACTAGTTAGTAAACAGTGGATGGGAATGGGCAAGTTGTCTTGCTGAGGTTGAAAAAGAAGACGTAAAGGAAAAAATATGAGAGTCAAACTTTATTGCATTTTTTTTCAGATGAAGTTACGACAGTAGACAATACTTTGTGGGTATGCATACATGTTAATACTACACAGAATCATGCCTGCCAACCCGATCTACTATTTGTTGCTAAAATGAAGGATAGTGCGACAATGAAAAAATTATTTCAACTAGTAATTAAGAGATGGGAACAAGCTTCTCAAGGATAATGATATTAGATGGATCTCTTTGGATGGTCCAGCGCAACGATTTTTTTTAGAATATCCATCCTTGATTGGACTATTTCACACAACTCTCAACGAATCAGAGCAACTAAAATTTCCTGACCTTCTTCGAAGGTTAAGTAATCTAGAAACACTCTTAACTTTAGTAGCTCTTCTGCCCATGCTAGAGGAAATGAGAAAAATTACGAAGGCTACCCAAAAAAGAGCTTTGTGTATTGCAGAATATGCTACGCTGCGTAAGTTGACATGCATGGGCCTCGTCAGTCTCTATCAAAATCAACCAACACTATCTGATGAAAAATTTATTAAGTGGCAGACACTCACAGATTTGAACAATCCTGATAACTTTTTATAAATCCGTGCAAATGGGTAGTTATGTGCCAATGTATGGGGAGTTGAGATACGAATGCACTTCTATGCCACGATCAACCCCAAGGAACCAAGAAAGCACCCCAGGAAGCAACTAGCAAGAGTTACAAGGGAAGATTTCGACAAGATTGTTGAGTATGTAACTACTTATGTGAAGAAAATTGCCTATGATCTTTCCTCACAGATTAAAAGCAGATTCCCTCCCGACAAAGGTTACCTCCTGGTAACAAGGCTTTGAAAAATTATAGCTGAGAACACAGTGTTGCGTGATTCAATACTAGAATATTTGAAGCTTGTTGATTTATGTCTTACCATGATATTGGGTTCAATGGAAGATGAGAGAGTTTTGAGTGCTTTGGGGTTCCTAAAATCAAAGCTAAGAAACAAACTAGACACAAATTTGGAAAATTTCTTGAGGCTCTATACATCTAGGTATGATATCCACACTTTTCCTTAGGATAGCGCACTGAAAATATAGAGGTCCAAATGTGAAAGAAGAGGTTTGGGCAACACTTCAAACCAAAGTGCTAGTGAGACTATTGACTCATGTACTAGACCTATTGGTAGCATTGAGATGCAGTTCATCGAAGGCATGCAGACTCAGAGTGAAGAAAACATAGACAAGAATCAAGAAAGCTCTGAATTTGATGAGGATTAATGGCAACTGGGTATGTGCAGGATCATGGTGTGCCAAAATAGGCCCTTAAGTGGCAATGAAATTTCAGAAAATTAGAGCTATGCAGCTTGACATAAAAATTTGAATAAGTTGTGAATATTATTTTTAAAATATGTAAGAAGAGAATGTATAGAAAATTGAATTTAGTTTCTAAGCTACTAGTTGTTTTTTGGAAAAAAAATCCTATTTGATGAAAATTTCAAATTTCAATGCAATGGTACTAAAATTTCAGGAAAAAGATAAGAAGTAGACGTATGTCTAACCACCATAATCACAATCAAATCATAATATTTATAATATAAGTATTAGACTCATGTCCGGATGTGACACATGTCTTTTTATATTTTTTAATAAAGTAAATAATTATTTATGAATTTTTTACTACAACTTTTTTAGAAATTCAAAAACTCCTATGTCTGACCACCTTAACTTGGTCATAAACTTATGAAATTTAATTTTTTTTAATTTTTCCCTATAGTAGACGAAGCATAGGATGTGACGCATATTTCGGATTCAAAAAAAATTATACCGTTTGAAAGTTATGAGTGTTTTTCAATCAGTCTATCAATTAGGACTTTTGTCACAATTCAATTAGAAAATAAATAATAATTATTTATTAAAGTCAAAATAAGACAAGCCTTATATTGTTGAAAAGTTGAGAACGACCTTAAAAAACCCTTTTCGTTTTATCAATTTTCGCTATAAAAAAAGTCATCAGCCACCAGTGTAAAGTTTGGAAAATCAAGGAATACTAAAAAAAATGTTTTTTTCAGTTGACTTTCCAGGCTTGTCTATTCCAAGCCAAATCCCAAAGCATTCTCGAGCCAAAATTATAAGTAAATTTTTAATAAGTAAATTCATTAACTAAATATCCGATACAATCAGATATCCATTTTTAATAAGTAAATTCATTAACTAAATTTGCACATAATTAATCTATTGTTTATTGATATATTAATATACAATATATTAATTTATAGTATATGATATTAGGGGGAGAGAGAGAGAGAGAGAGAGAGAGGGGGGGGGGGGTGGGGAGAGAGAGAGGGGGGGGGGGGAGAGAGAGAGAGATAGATAGAGGGAGGGGGAAAGGGTGATATTGTGTTTATGACCCATTAGAACACAATATTAGCCCTTAAGTATCAAATTTTTGTAAGCAATATTGGCACTGCTTTTTATATTGTAATAATGGTTCATCTTGCCACCTTATGACACACTATGACCCCTTATGACACCATATGGTGTCATTAGAGGTCATATGGTGTCCTAAGGGGTCATGGGATACCATATGACCTTTAAGGACAACATATGACCCCTTATGACACCATATTAGGTTGTTATGTCCTATGGTGTCCTAAGTGGTCATATTGTATCCTACGACCCCTTAGGAAACCATATGACCCCTTATGACACCATATTGTGTCGTTATGCATCATATTATGTTCTAAGGGGTCATATTGTGTCATATGACCCTTTAAGACACGATATGACCCCTTAGGACACAATATGACCCTTTACAATTCTATACGGTGTTGTTATGGGTTATATGACTCCTTATGATACCATATAGTGTCGTTAGGGGTTATATGGTGTCCTAAGGGGTCATGGGACACCATATGACCCCTAAGGACAACATATGACAGCTTATGACACCATATTGGGTCGTTATAGGTCCTATGGTGTCCTAAGGGGTCATATTATGTCCTACAACCCCTTAGGACACCATATGACCCCTTAAGACATAACATTGTGTTGTTATGGGTCATATTGTGTCATATGACCCCTTTAAGACACCATATGACCCTTTAGGACACAATATGACCATTTATGACTCTATACGGTGTCGTTATGGGTCAAATGACCCCTTATGACACCATATGGTGTCGTTAGGGGTCATATGGTGTCCTAAGGGGTCATGGGTCACCATATGACCCCTAAGGACAACATATGACCCCTTATGACACCATATTGGGTGGTTATGGGTCCTATGGTGTCCTAAGGGATCATATTGTGTCCTACGACCCCTTAGGACACCATATGACTCCTTAAGACACCACATTGTGTTGTTATGGGTCATATTGTGTCCTAAGGGGTCATATTGTGTCATATGACTCCTTTAAGAGATCATATGAGCCCTTAGGACACAATATGACCCTTTATGACTCTATACGGTGTCGTTATGGGTCAAATGACCCCTTATGACACCATATGGTGTCGTTATGGGTCAAATGATGTCCTAAGGGGTCGTAAGACACAATATGACCCCTTAGGACACCATATGACCCCTAACGACACCATATGGTGTCATAAGGGGTCATATGGTGTCCCATGACCTCATTAGTCTCTATCAAAATCAACCAACACTATCTGATGAAAAATTTATTAAGTGGCAGACACTCATAGATTTGAACAATCCTGATAATTTTGTACAAATCGGTGCAAACATGCAGGTATGTGCCAATGTATGGGGAGTTTAGATACGAATGCACTTGTATGCCATGGTCGACCCCAAGGAACTAGGAAAGCGCCCCAGGAAGCAACTAGCAAGAGTTACAAGGGAAGATTTCGACAAGATTTTTGAATTTGTAACTACTTGTGTGAAGAAAATTGCGTATGATCTTTCCTCACAGATTAGAAGCAGATTCCCTCCTGACAACCTACTCGAAGCCATGTCTATTATGTTTTCTCAATACTGGAGCCTCAATAGTGCAGCTGATTTTCAAAGTAAGCTACTGAATTTGATAAAACAATTTTGCATATCCAGAGAATTGAATGGAGTAACTATAAATGGAATATTAGATGAAACTCATCTTAGAGAGCAATCATATTGTTTTGCATACACTATGGGGGAACAATATGGCAGAATGGAGAACCCCCGTGAAGATGGATCAATAACAAGGCTTTGGAAATATATAGCTGAGAACATAGCGTTGTGTGATTCAATACCAGAATATTTGAAGCTTGTTGATTTATGTCTTACCATGATATTGGGTTCGATGGAAGATGAGAGAGTTTTGAGTGCTTTGGGGTTCCTAAAATCAAAGCTAAGAAACAAACTAGAAAAAAAATTGGAAAATTTCTTGAGGCTCTATACATCTAGGTATGATGTCCACACTTTTCCTTACGATAGGGTGCTGAAAATCTAGAGGTACAAATGTGAAAGAAGAGGTTTGGGCAACACTTCAAACCAAAGTGCTAGCGAGACTATTGACTCATGTATTGGACCTACTGGTAGCATTGAGATGTAGTTCATCGAAGGTATGCAGACTCAGAGTTAAGAAAACATAGACAAGAATCAAGAAAAATCTGAATTTGATGAGGATGAATGGCAACTAGGTATGTGCAGGATCATGGTGTGCCAAAACAGGCCCTTAAGTGGCAATGCAATTTCTAAAAAATCAGAGTTATGCAACTTGACATAAAAATTTGAATAAGTTGTGAACATTAGTTTTAAAATATGTAAGAAGAGAATGTATAGAGAATTGAATGTAGTTTCTAAGCTACTAGTTGTTTTTTGAAAAAAAAAATCCTATTTGATGAAAATTTCAAGTTTCAATGCAGTGGTACTAAAATTTCAGGAAAAAGATAAGAAGTAGACATATGTCTGACCACCCTAATCACAATCAAATCATAATATTTTTTTATAATATTTATTATATAAGTATTAGACTCATGTCCGGATGTGACTCATATTTTTTTATGTTTTTTTATAAAGTAAATAATTATTTATGAATTTTTTACTACAACTTTTTCAGAAATTCAGAAACTCCTACGTCTGACCACCTTAACTTGGTCAAAACCTTATGATTTTTAAAATTTTTTTTTACCTATAGTATACGAAGCATAGGATGTGACACATGTTTCAAATTCAAAAAATATTATACCATTTGAAAGTTATGAGTGTTTTTCAATCAGTCTATCAATTAGGACTGTTGTCATAATTCAATTAGAAAATAAATAATAATAATTTATTAAAGTCAAAATAAGACAAACCTTATATTGTTGGAAAGTTGAGAAAGTCCTTAAAAAACACTTTTCGTTTTATCAATTTTGGCTATAAAAAAAGTCATCAGCCACCAGTGTAAAGTCTCGAAAATCAAGGAATACTGAAAAACACATTTATTTAGTTGACTTTCCAGGCTTGTCTTTTCCAAGCCAAATCCCAAAGCATTCCCGAGCCAAAATTTCAAATTTGAAATTTGTACAACAAAAATCCGATATCTGATAGAATCGGATATCCGGTACAATCGAATATTCGATTATATCGGATATCCATTTTTAATAAGTAAATTCACTAACTAAATTTGCACCTAATTAATCTATTGTTTATTAATATATTAATATACAATATATTAATTTAAAAATAAACTAATATATGAGAGAGAGAGAGAGAGAGAGAGAGAGAGAGAGAGAGAGAGAGAGAGAGAGAGAGAGAGAGAGAGAGAGAGAGAGAGAGAGAGAGAGAGAGAGATTGGGGGAGAGGGTGAGAGAGAGAGAGGGGGGGGAGAAAGAGAGAGGGATGGGGAAGGGAGAGAGAGATAGAGAGAGGGAGGGGGAAAGGGTCATATTGTTTTCTAAGGGGTCATATTGTATCCTATGACCCATTAGAACACAATATGACCCCTTAAGTGTGAAATTTTTGTAAGCAATATTGGCACTACTTTTTATATTGTAATAATGGTTCATCTTGCCACCTTATGACATTCTATGACCCCTTATGACACCATATGGTGTTGTTAGAGGTCATATAGTGTCCTAAGTGGTCATGAGATACCATATGACCCCTAAGGACAACACATGACCCCTTATGACACCATATTGGGCCGTTTTGAGTCCTATGGTGTCCTAAGTGGTCATATTATGTCCTATGACCCCTTAGGACACCATATGGCCCCTTATGAAACAAGATTGTGTTATTATGCATCATATTGTGTCCTAAGGGGTCATATTATGTCATATGACCCCTTTAAGACACCATATGACCCCTTAGGACAAAATATAACCCTTTACAACTCTATATGGTGTCGTTATGGGTCATATGACTCCTTATGACACCATATGGTGTTGTTAGGGGTCATATGGTGTCCGAAGGAGTCATGGGGCACCATATGACCCCTCAGGACAACATATGACCCCTTATGACACTATATTGGGCTGTTATGAGTCCTATTGTGTCCTAAGGGGTCATATTGTGTCCTACAACCCCTTAGGACACAATATGACCCCTTAAGACACAACATTGTGTCGTTATGGGTCATATTGCATCCTAAGGGGTCATATTATATCATATGACCCCTTTAAGACACCATATGACCCCTTAGGACACAATATGACCCTTTACGACTCTATACGATGTCGTTATGAGTCAAATGACCCCTTATGACACCATATGGTGTCATTAGGGATCATATGGTGTCCTAAGGGGTCATGGGACACCATATCGCCCCTAAGGAAAACATATGACCCCTTATGACACCATATTGGATCGTTATGGGTCCTATGGTGTCCTAAGGGGTCATATTGGTTCCTACGACCCCTTAGGACACTATACGACCCCTTAAGACACCATATTGTGTTGTTATGGGTCATATTGTGTCTGAAGGGGTCATATGACCCCTTTAAGACATTATATGACCCCTAAGGACACAATATGACCCTTTATGACTCTATACGGTGTTGTTATGGGTTAAATGACCCCTTATGACACCATATTGTATCATTAGAGGTCATATGGTTTTCTAAGGAGTCATGGGACACAATATGACCCCTTATGAAACTATATTGGGTCATTATGGGTCCTATGGTATCCTAAGGAGTCATATTGTGTCCTATGACCCCTTACAACACCATAAGACCCCTAAAGACACTAGATTATGTCATTATGGGTCATATTGTGTCCTAAGGGGTCATATTGTGTCCTATGACCCCTTTAAGACACCATATGACCCCTTAGGACATAATATAACCCTTTATGACTCTATACGATATCATTATGGGTCAAATGACCCCTTATGACACCATATGGTGTTGTTAGGGGTCATACAGTGTCCTAAGGGATCATGGGACACCATGTGACCCCTAAGGACAACATATGACCCCTTATGACACCATATTGGGTCCTTATGGGTCCTATGGTATTCTAAGGGGTCATATTGTGTCCTACAACCCCTTAGGACACCATATAACCCCTTAAGACATCACATTGTTTCATTATGGGTCATATTGTGTCCTAAGGGGTCATATTGTATCATATGACCCCTTTAAGACACCATATGACCCCTGAAGACACAATATGACCCTTTATGACTCTATATAGTGTCGTTATGGGTCAAATGACCCCTTATGACACCATATGGTGTCGTCAGGGGTCATATGGTGTCCTAAGGGGTCATGGGACACCATATTTCCCCTAAGGACAACATATGAACCGTTATGACACCATATTGGGTCGTTATGGGTCCTATGGTGTCCTAAGGAGTCTTATTGTGTCCTACGACCCCTTAGGACATCATATGACCCCTTAAGACACCAAATTATATCGTTATGAGTCATATTGTGTCCTAAGGATACATATTGTGCCATATAACCCGTTTAAGACACCATATGACCCCTTAGGACACAATATGACACTTTATGACTCTATATAATGTCGTTATGGGTCAAATGACACCTTATGACACCATGTGGTGTCGTTAGGGGTCATATGGCATCCTAAGGGGTCATGGAACACCATATGACCCCTAAGGATAATATATGATCCCTTTTAACACCATATTGGGTCGTTATGGGTCATATGATGTCTTAAAGGGTCATATTGTGTCCTACGACCCCTTAGGACACAATATGACCCCTTAAGACACCACATAATGTTGTTATGGGTCATATTGCATCCTAAGGGGTCATATTGTACCATATGACCTCTTTAAGACACCATATGACCCCTTAGGACATAATATGACCATTTATGATTCTATAGGGTGTTGTTATGGGTCAAATGACCCCTTATGATACCATATGGTGTCGTTAGGGGTCATATGGTGTCCTAATGGGTTATGAGACACCATATGACCCCTAAGGACAACATATGACCCCTTATGACACCATATTGGGTCGTTATGGTTCCTATGGTGTCCTAAGGGGTCATATTATGTCCTACAACCCCTTAGGACACTATATGACCCCTTAAGACACCACATTGTATCGTTATGGGTCATATTGTGTCCAAATGGGTCATATTGTGTCATACAACCCCTTTAAGACACCACATGACCCATTAGAACACAATATGACCTTTTACGACTCTATATGGTGTCATTATGGGTCAAATGACCCCTATTACACCATATGGTGTCATTAGGGGTCATATGGTGTTCTGAGGGGTCATGGGACACCATATGACCCCTAAGGACACCATATGACACCTTATGACACCACATTGGGTCGTGATGGGTCCTATGGTGTCCTTAGGGGTCATATTATGTCCTATGACCTCTTAGGACATGATATGACCCCTTAAGACACCACATTTTGTCGTTATGGGTCATATTATGTCTAAAGGGGTCATATTGTGTCATATGAACCATTTAAGACACCATATGACCCCTTAGGACATAATATGATCCTTTATGACTCTATACAATGTCGTAATGGCTCAAATGACCCCTTATGACACCATATGGTGTTGTTAGGGGTCATATGGTGTCCTAAGGGGTCATGGGACACAATATGACCCCTTATGACACCATATTGGCTTGTTATGGGTCCTATGGTGTTCTAAGGGGTCATATTATGTCCTATGACCCCTTAGGACACCATATGACCCCTTAAGACACCAGACTGTGTCTTTATAGGCCATATTGTGTTCTAAAGGGTCATATTATGTCATATGACCCCTTTAAGACACTATATGACCCCTTATGACATGATACAACCCTTTATGACTCTATACGGTGTCATTATGGGTTAAATAACCCCTTATGACACCATATGGTGTTGTTAGGAGTCATATGGTGTCCTAAGGGGTCATGGGAGACCATATGACCCCTTACGACACCATATTGGGTCGTTATGAGTCCTATGGTGTCCTAAGGGGTCATATTGTGTCCTATGACCCCTTAGGATACCATATGAACCCTTAAGACACCACATTATTGATAACTTAATGATGAGTGAATAGTACCAAATCGGTACTGAGAGGGGGGGGGGGTGAATCAGTACAGACAAAAATACAGTCCAAAACTAGTTTGACAACAGACACTTCAAATGATTGGCAGAGAGTGACACCGGTTTGAAACAGAGTGCAACCGGTAAAGCTAAGAATGTCTGAGACAAGCATTAACTGGTTACTCACTTATCTTTTCACTCAACTCGAGACTACACTACCATTTCACCCTTATGCATAAACAAGTAATCTATCATCAAATCATAATAACAACTAGTTCAACATGTTTTATTGACAGGCATAAAACACAAAACCATCATATGCTTGACAGACAATTAAAAAGCATCACAAGATAAAAGCATCACACATGATACACATATTTTCCATTTGGAAAGCCAACTGGGAAAAACCACAGTGGGGATGAATACCCACAAGCTATTTTTGAACTCTTTAGAAGTCCGCTCTGTTAAGAGCCTTGTCCGGTTAGAGACATTACAAAAGGTTCTGCTAGGAACCGATCCTCTTAGAGATCACCCAGTTAAGGGATGGCTACAATACCCGCTTAAGGGTTAAACCCTATTAAAGGTTACCTTGTTAGAGGATTTCAAGAACTCAATAGCTAAAGGATTCCGAACTCAGTAGCTTTGAATTACCTTGTTAAAGGATTTTCAGCAAGCTGGTTAAGGCTACCCTGTTAAGGGATTTCCAACTGTCGAGGTGGTTAGAGATCAATAGGTATTACAATGATCTGGTAATATCACTCAATGCTAATGTAGATCCGCTTAAGCTCCCCTTCACCTTCTGCACTTACACTCTGTAGGTATCACTTCTCTCCTTTTGGTCTGGCAAGAATCATGTATCCCTTCTCTTGGATACACACACACAAATTTTGCCAACAACCTCAGAAAGAGACACAACATCGACCTTATAGGAAAATAGATAGGTCGGTAGCATAAACCCTAAACCCTAAACCCTAAACCTGTTAGGTTAAGGAATTCAAACGGTTCAATCCTGATCATTGAGCACACTGCATTAAATGCAGCAGATCTTGATCCAAACTCAAGACATTCTCCATCGTTCATTTCCACTGATTTTATGGTGGCTGATAACCCATCACATGTTATCACCATTTTAAAGACTTCACACATTCCTGAGGTAGATAGGAACAATCTCCCTCATGCAAGATCCTTCACGCACACAAGCTTACATGGCAAAATGATCTGTTCTTCTTTACAATGCTAACTCATCACACAATATCATCGGTTGAGCCACGTAGGCTTGAAGCACATCAACCAAAAACCCTAAAGTTGAGACCACCAACCGGTAGTCATACAATACTTCCATATGCCGATTCCCATAACTATATGCCGGTTCATCATGAACAAGTACACCGCTTCACTTTGGCACAAATGCCGGTTCACAGTCTTATACATGTCTTATGGCAAAATATGACCCCTTAGGACACCATATGACCATATGATGCCTTAGGACACCATATGACCCCTAATGACACCATATGGTGTCAGAAGGGGTCATTAGACCCATAACGACATGATATAGAGTCATAAAGGATCATATTGTTTCCTAATGGGTCATATGATGTCTTAAAGGGGTCATATGATATAATATAAACCCTTATTACATAATATGACCCATAATGACACAATCTGGTGTCTTAAGAGGTCATATGGTGTCCTCAAGCATCGTAGGGAATAATATGACCCCTTGGGATACCATAGGACCCACAACAACCCAATACGGTGTCATAAGGGGTCATATGGTGTCGTTAGGGGTCATGTGGTGTCCTAAGGGGTAATGGGACACCATATGACCCCTAAGAACAACATATGACCCCTTATGACACCGTATTGGGTTGTTATGGGTCCTATGGTGTCCTAAGGGGTCATATTGTTCCCTACGACACCTGAGGACACCATATGACCCCTTAAGACACTAGATTGTGTTGTTATGGGTCATATTATGTAATAAGGGTTCATATTATATCATATGACCCCTTTAAGACATCATATGACCCGTTAGGAAACAATATGATCCTTTATGACTCTTTATGGTGTCGTTATGGGTCTAATGACCCCTTTTGACACCATATGGTGTCATTAGGGGTCATATGGTGTCCTAAGGAATCATGGGACACCATATGATCCCCAAGGACAACATGTGAGCCCTTATGACACCATATTAAGTTGTTATGGGTCGTATGGTGTCCTAAGGGGTCATATTGTGTCCTACGACACCTTAGGACACCATATGACCGCTTTAGACACACCAAATTGTGTCATTATGGGTCATATTATGTCCTAAGGGGTCATATTGTGTCATATCGTCCCTTTAAAACATCATATGACCCCTTAAGACATAATATGACCCTTTATGACTCTGTACGATGTCGTTATGGGTCAAATGAGCCCTTATGATATCATATAGTGTCGTTAGGTGTCGCATGGTATCCTAAGGGGTTATGGGACACCATATGACCCCTAAGGAAAATATATGACACCTTATGACACTATATTGGGTCATTATGGGTCATATAGTGTCCTAAGGGGTCATATTGTGTCCTACGATGCCTTAGGACACCATATGACCCCTTAAGACACCACATTATTTTGTTATGGGTCATATTTTGTCCTAAGGGATCATATTGTATAATATGACCCATTTAAGACACCATATGACCTCTTAGGACACAATATGACCCTTTACGACTCTATACAGTGTTGTTATGGGTCAAATGACCCCTTATGATATCACATGGTGTCGTTAGGTGTCATATGTTGTCCTAAGGGGTCATGAGACACCATATGACCCCTAAGGACAACATATAACCCCTTATGACATAATATTGGGTTGTTATGGGTCCTATGGTGTCCTAAGGGGTCATATTATGTCCTACGATCCCTTAGGACACCATATGACACCTTAAGTCACCACATTGTGTTGTTATGGGTCATATTGTGTCCTAAAGGGTCATATTGTGTCATATGACCCCTTTAAGACACCATATGACACCTTAGGACACAATGTGATGCTTTACGACTCTATACAGTATCATTATGGGTTAAATGACACCTTATGACACCATATGGTGTCGTTAGGGGTCATATAGTGTCCTAAGGGGTCAATGGACACCATATGACCCTTAAGGACAACATATGACCCCTTATGACACCATATTGG
This sequence comes from Cryptomeria japonica, assembly GCF_030272615.1. Taxonomy (NCBI): domain Eukaryota; kingdom Viridiplantae; phylum Streptophyta; class Pinopsida; order Cupressales; family Cupressaceae; genus Cryptomeria; species Cryptomeria japonica. Next base: position 256,899,786 of record NC_081406.1, read on the forward strand.
GTTGTTATGGGTCCTATGGTTTCCTAAGGGGTCATATTGTGTCCTACGACCCCTTAGGACACCATATGACCCCTTAAGACACCACATTGTGTTGTTATGGGTCATATTATGTCCTAAGGGATCATATTGTGTCATATGACGCCTTTAAGACACCATATGACCCCTTAGGACACAATATGACCCTTTACAACTCTATACTATGTCGTTATGGGTCAAATGACCCCTTATGACACCATATGGTGTCGTTAGGGGTCATATGGTGTCCTAAGGGGTCATGGGACACCATATGACTCCTAAGGACAACATATGACCCCTGATGACACCATATTGGGTTATTATGGGTCCTATGGTGTCCTAAGGGGTCATATTGTGTCCTATGATGCCTTAGGACATCATATGACCCCTTAAGACACTAGATTGTGTCTTTATGGGTCATATTATGTCCTAATGGGTCATATTATATCATATGACCCCTTTAAGACACCATATGACTCCTTAGGATATAATATGACCCTTTACGACTCTATATGATGTCGTTATGGGTCTAATGACCCCTTATGACACCATATGGTATCTTTAGGACTTATATGGTGTCCTAAGGCATCATGGGATATCATATGACCCCTAAGGACAACATATGACCCCTTATGACACCATATTGGGTCGTTATGGTTCCTATGGTGTCCTAAGGGGTCATATTGTGTCCTATGACCCCTTATGATAAAATATGACCCCTTAGGACACCATAGGACCCATAACGACCCAATATGGTGTGATAAGGGGTCATATCACACCATATTGGGTCGTTATGGGTCCTATGGTGTCCTAAGGGGTCATATTGTGTCATATCATCCCTTTAAAACACCATATGACCCCTTATCACACCATATTGGGTCGTTATGGGTCCTATGGTGTCCTAAGGGGTCATATTGTGTCATATCATCCCTTTAAAACACCATATGACCCCTTAAGACACAATATGACCCTTTATGACTATACGGTGTCATTATGGGTCAAATAAGCCCTTATGATACCATATGGTGTCGTTAGGGGTCATATGGTGTCCTAAGGGGTCATGGGACACCATATGGCCCCTAAGGATAATATATGACCCCTTATGACACCATATTGGGTTGTTATGGGTCCTATGGTGTCCTAAGGTGTCATATTGTGTTCTATGACCCCTTAGGACACCATATGACCCCTTAAGATGCCACATTGTGTCATTATGGGTCATATTGTGTCCTAAGGGGTCATATTGTGTCCTAAGGGGTCATATTGTGTCGTATGACCCCTTTAAGATACCATATGACCCCTTAGGATACAATATGACCCTTTATGACTCTATAGGATGTCGTTATGGGTCAAATGACCCCTTATGATACCATATGGTGTCATTAGGGGTCATATGGTGTCCTAAGGGATCATGGGACACCATATTGTGTGTGCGAAAAGTGGAATAAGTATCTGCAAGCTATAAGACAACACTTCAATTAAGTCATTACATGTATGGCTAGACATATATAATCATGAATATAAAAACTATAACAAATTGACCCTTTTAATTCTAAAAGATGCGAGTATAGACTTGCTCTTAGATTTATATAAGCAATACCAGTGACTAGACTACACCAAGATGATAAATTTAATCTATATGAGCATACAAATAAGCTAAATGGATGCAGAATGGATGCAAGATTAAAACTATATGAATAAATATTAAGCTATATGAATTCAAACAATCATAATTTAACTAAATATGCAAAAAGTTAATCTAAGATGCAATAATCTCAAAAACACAATAGCTTCAATGACTCTAGAGCAAAAACTGCATAATAACAATAAATCTCCAGGGTGTTTTGATTGAGAGATGAAGGCTGAATTTATAGATATTCAAGAGGGAGACCAAAGGTCAAAATTGATTAGCAACGAGCGTTTGAGATTATTCAAGAAAAAGAACAATTTAGGATAATTGAAATAATTAAGAAATCAGGTTCAGTTAACCTTGAGAGAGATTCCAATTATAGCTTGATTGAAATGTATTCAAATTACAAGTTCGAGTTTAGTTTGGAGATAAATTTAGTTAACCTCATGCACTTGAGATAAAGATAGGTGATTTCATGCACTTTATTTTATTTATTCAAGAAAAAAAAGTCTTTTCAATGCAACTGAACTTCTTTTCTCAAAAGCTTTGAGTTCCAATTTTAGAGAAGATGATTAATTCAATTTATTTGCTTTTATGATTTTTCCAAGTTATCTCAATTTAGAAGAAGAAATAATATCTCAAGTTTGATTTCTCTTCTCAATTTAATTGTTTTATTCTATTATTTTCAATTCCTCTTTTTGTGCTAAATCTCTCTTTGTAAATTAATTCCTTTTTTTTAATGATTAAATGACAAATTTATTAATTAATTAAATATGCTAGGATATTTAATTAAATAGGATAATTGATTAAAATGATTTTCTTGGAATGATTTAATTGATTAAATAAATATTTAATTAATATTGAGTGATTAACTTGCCATATGACATTTGATGATTAAAGAATTAATTAAGTGGTGCTCAAGGTTAATTTAATTGCCTTTGGTTAGGACCTTGGTGATGTTGTTGAGATTAGGGGCCCATGGTTTAGGTTATTATATTTGTCTCTCTTTGAATTAATGTGCGAGCAACGCGTTGGTTCAAAGAATAGTTGATGTCTAGAAGATACCAGTTCTGAACTTGGTTGATCACAAACTAGATGAAGAGCGATTTGTTTAGCTTGATTCGAAGCAATGAAACTGAATAGACTAATTAAGGGTGATATCGATCCCGAACTTGATTGAACTAGGACCGATGAAGAGAAAATATACCAAACTTGAACTTGATTGATCAAGAAGTGGATCTTACTGATCTAGAACTTGATTGAACTAGACACAATGAGCGAAGATAAAATCGATCTTGAACTTGATGGATCAAGACACGATGAGTGAAGATAAATTATCCAGCTTGATTTGAAGTGATGAAATCGAACACTTGCTTAGATTGAGCGTGTAATCAAAGATACTCTTTAAAATTTTGATTGAGTTTAAATGAATAATCAACTTGATGAGAAGCGATGAAATTGATTAATGCTAAGAGACTGATTCAGATAAGACAATATCAACTTGATTTGATGCGATGAAACTGATATGCACCTAGCGATTAGGATTTGTTTGATTTTTTTTAGTTGAAAAGATGTTTGCTCAACTTTTGATGAAGATTTGTAAATTTTCTCAACTTTGAAGATGTGAGGTCATAAGGTCATGAGTATGCCCCCTCAGGAGCGAAATCAAAAGATAGCGAGGGTACATGATTTTAGGCAATTTTTAGCGATGATAATTATTTGAGAATGAAAATAGATTCAAAGGAATATTCGAAGATTTAGCGATGATTGATGTGAAATTGAGCACAAATTAAAGAGTGAATGAGCATTTGAAGAAAGCGCTAAGTGGTCATAGTTGTTCAAAATTGACTAGGAGGATGATCTCAGATTTTGATCCCAAAAATGGAATCATGACGGTCAAATTAGCTTAGGGTACAGTTTTCATGTCCATCGGAGCAAGTTGAAAAATTAGGGTTTTGGCTATATAAGGGTTCCATGTGTTATTTTCAATTCATTTTACCCTCTCCAAGTTTGAAATTTGAAAAGCCTTCTGGGAAGAAAAATGGCCCTTCCGATCCAGGAGCATTGATTCAAGTGCCAGAGACGACATAATCGATCACGGAACTACGAGCCAACTATAAGTGATCAATTTTAAGCCCTTGCATTTGATCAATTTTGAATTTTTATTGAATTTTTTTGTTTTTTATGTCAATAAAAATCATTCAATATTGTTTTGTCGCACGAGATGATGCTGTGTCTCGTACGACAAACTATCCTCATGTGATTTATCGTTTGAAGCCATATGTTTTGTTGTCTGCGAACATCCCATGTATCATACGATAATTTTCTTGAGAGCCCATTTTATCGTGCGAGTGCATGTATTTTGTCGTATGAGAGTCTTTTATCGTGCTACATGAATTCCTAACTCGTATGAGTTTCTGCTTACTCTGTGAAATGTCGTCTGAAAAACAGTGAGCATTTTTAAGGGTCAAAACATGAAAATTTGATTTTGCAATTGATGTATTTGGATTTGCATGATGTTTAACTTGTTTTGTAGCGTAATTTGGCTTATTTATTGATGCTTTGTTGTTTGATTCATGTAGATTCGATTGCCAGATATCCTATTTTGCTGTGTATATCCTCCTACCATGAGGCTAGTCTGTGAGCTTTCAGATATAGATAGAGCACATATTGATTTGTGTGGATTTTCTCATCTCTTACAGATGCCTGATATCTGTATGAATCATGGGATGCTTACTGCACTTGTTGAGCGGTTCCATTATGATCATAACACCTTTCATCTACTAGTTGGAGAGATGACTATTACGCCAGAGGATGTTTATAGGATTTTGAGGATTCCGTTTGTTGGGGATAAGGTTGACTACAATTCTTCTCAGCGTCTTGGTATCTTAGCCTTGAGACACATATTTCATGATGAGGACATTCTTGAGCAGGTGATCACTTGGGATGGTATGATGGCTAGGTATAGTGATCAATATCCACTGGCATGTGTATTAGCAGGGTTCATTGGTTGTTTCCTTATACTAGATAGGGGACAACAGGGTTTTCTATGTGGGTGGAGTAGGATGCTTGAGAGGCTACTGATTCATCCTGAGAGATTATGGTGGAGATTGTGTTTGTTAGCCCACATGTATCGTGAGATGCATGAGATTGTATACAGGGAGGGGAAGAGCATGGCAGCAGGGGTCTTAGTTCTTCAGATATGGGCATGGGAACAAATCCCAGTTTGTAGACCTATTGTGGATGATGCCAGAGATCTACACCAACCGATCTTTAATAGATATTCTGGATATGTTACTCAGCCCCATCTAGGCAAGACAGAGTATTGTTGATGATAACTTGATGATCTGATCATTGTTATATGGCGACCATACAGGGGCTTGGAGTTGTGGGATGACTAAAGAGCTTAGCAGAGAGACATGTTCATTACTCATCCTCTTATTGGCAGGTCAGTTACTGTTATTGAGCGATTCGTTGTATCTCAAGTTATGAGGCAGTATGGCAAGCCTCAAGGGATATCACAAGAGTTCACCACCTACGCCTGATATGGTGATGAGGAGAGACAAAGATGGGCCCCTAGGTTGTCATATGCGTTGAGCATGCACGAGCTTACCGGATTACAACATCTTTGATGGGATTATCTGGATGATATTGCAGATGCGAGGGTATTGCCACAATACAAGGATTGGTTTTAGAGACATCCCTTCCCTAGATTTACAGATCTAGTAGAGCATATGCCTCTCATAAAGGAGGCTGAGGATGAGGCCCCTGCACAGACATAGGTATAGGTACAGGGACAGGGACAGGGACAGAGAGCGGAGGTTCCTAGGTGGGCAGGAGGTGATCCTGGTGCTAGTAGCAATAGGGCACCTACTGGGGGGAGACAGAGGCAGAGAGGAGAGGGTGGATCCCTAGGAGCTGTTGGTTTGGGGGCTAGTGGTGCCAGACCAGCAGAGGGTGGAGGCAGGGAGGAGAGAGAAACTCCTATACAGGTGAGACAACAGAGAGATGAGCAAGGTGCGGAGGGAGTCAGAGATGGAGGTGGAGAGCCTGTGAGAGAGCAGGGGGCAATAAACATACTATGGTCTATGAGGTCTAGAGTGGCAAGTTTGTAGTCACAGTTGATAGTGGCTCAGACACATCTTGAAAAGTGGGATCGATAGTTGGCGGAGGTCAGAGCTGAGAGAGATTGCCAGCTTGCTGAGGTGAGAGTAGAGTGTGATGCTCTCCAGCGAGAGGTTTTGCACCAGATAAGCCGGGCAAGTTACTATGTTGCAGCATATAGTGTAGCAGTTCCATTAGTGCAACAGGTTGTTCCATATTCTCAGTATAGGGCTCGATCTAAGGGATCCTGTGCACCTAGGTAGGATGTTGGTCAGTAGGCTCCACCTCCTCCACCACCTGGCCATGAGGGAGAGGTAGAGAGCTAGAGTTGTATAGCTCTGAGATTTTGTTATATACCCCATTTTTTTGTAGCCTATACGATTCTTGCTCCGATGAGACATTGTATATTATAGTTGTTATCATTTGTACTCTGAGACATTTATAATATATATACGAGATCTTGATTTGAATTCATCATACTTGTGTTGATTGATTATGAGATATCTTTCTATATGTTTTATTCTATATGTATGCATATTGTTTCAATATGGATGTATGTAATGCAGATAAATATGGATGTTGTTTTTGTTTCTTTTCATATCCAAATAAATGATGAAAATGTGTAACTAAATGCAAATGTTTTTATCTTTTTATGCAATAATATGAATGCAAATGAATGTATATAATGAAATGTATGGATATATATAAGATGTTTATGTATGTAGCTAACATCTCAATACACAAGTACTCGATCAGAGAAATGATGAAATTGAGACCACTTATCTTAGAAATGATGATAATTCAAACTCTCATTCAAAAGGTAAAGATATCATTGTTATCATGTTGAAATCACTCAAAATGCATAAAATTTAGAATGAATGCAACCTAAACCTAGTCACTGGATTTGGAATGCTTAATTTTCATCACCGAGTGTTTTACAAACATAGTAGGCAGAATAGAGTTCCTTTCTTTTCATGTCCAATATTAATTCTTGTCCGCAATGACCCTTTTTTCATTTATATCCTTGGACAAATTACGCACACACCCGGATTATACATTAAAGAAATTCCCTAAAAACAAGCAAAGAAATGATGCCAACTTCCCTGTAGCATACAAATAAGTGGAGTCAAGGTATGTGTGGCAATTTCACCTTGATGTGAAGGCACTTATTATAGACAGCCAGTTGATTAGATGTTTCCAGATCATCGGAATCATTCCTACAAGCAGAAAACAAAGAAAATATTATGCCCCTAATCCTTGCTCCTCTTAGTCAAGACAGACTTCCTTGAGTTACTCAGAGGGAATAATAATCGAAAACCAATATAAAAGACATCACACAAAGAAAATTTCATGCATATCTCAAACTGTTTAGTGATTATTTTTAGTAATGTTGTTTTTCTTGTTTACTCAGTGATCAAACTCTTCCGTAGTTCGGAGACATGTGACTGACTCGGATTGGATGACCGGGTACCATTGACGAAAATATGACTTGGTTGATAATTCTTAGGACATGTAAATTGGTCAGTCGATGACCCTAAGACTAAGACATTGATCGGTTTCAAGCCATGAGGGTTCTAAAAGAACCAAGATGTCACAAAAGTGACTAAAAGATATGTACAAGCAAAATCAAAGATGCAGGAATATGAGAAATGCCAATGTTGCATTGATAGACAGAGCGTTTGAGTACAAGAGGCACCTATTTACCAGGTTTTTACCTGCTTGGCAAAGATCTCTTTATTTTTTTTTTGAACTTTTTATGTTTTTTATGATTTTTTTCAGGATATTTTAGCTGTACAGGTTGTTGGAGCAGAGAATAATAAGTGAAGAATTTCTTCAAGTGGATAGTGTTGATCAGTTCATGGAGCTTTTCTCCTTCCGATGTTGAGAGTTAATAGGCACCAGAGCCAAAGACCGTAGTAACGATGTAGGGACCCAACCAATTGGGTTCAAACTTCCCTTTGTTGTCTCGAAACTATTGATTTTTAGGATTTTCTCTCATAACAAGGTCACCAACTTGAAATTCTCATTGTCAAACTTTATTGTTATAACCTTTAGACATTCTATTTTGATATGCTCTCAGATGATCAAACACCCCTTGCCGACATTCATCCAACAAGTCGAGTTCTTGCAATCTAGATATTATGTAGTCTTTATCAGTAACAAGACCTTGCAAAGAAACTCTCAAAGATGGTATTTCCACCTCAATAGGTAAGAATGCTTCAGAACCATACACTAAAGAGAAAGGTGTAGCCCCATTAGGTATTCTAATACTTGTTCTATAAGCCCATAGTGCATGATTAATTTGTAGATGCCAATCCCTTCCAAATTTATTTACTGTCCTGTGTAAGACAGTCAACAGATTTTTGTTGGATGCTTCAGCTTGTCCATTACCTTGAGGGTAGTATATGGATGACCAGTGCTGTTTTATCTTGAATTTTTCACAGAGTTCATCTAGATCTTTGTTCTTGAATTCTCCCTCATTGTCAGTCACAATGGATGAAGGTATACCATACTTGCAGATGATATAGTTAAGGATGAACATATCTACTTGTTTACTGGTTGCTTTGATTAGCGGAACCTCTTCTACCCACTTGGTGAAGTACTCAGTGGTACTTATAATAAACTTGTATCCGTTGGATGATGCAAGATATATTTGGCTAATGAGGTCAAATGCCCATTGTTGAAAAGGCCAATGTGTAATGAAGGGTATCAGATCTCTTGCTGGATCATGTATGAGGTTCCCATGTAACTGACACTTCTCACAAGTTTTAACAAATTTTATGGCATCTTTCTCCATGTCCGGCCAATAGTAGCCAACCCTAAGTAGTTTCCGAGATAAAAATAGACCGTTTGAATGAGATCCACAAATACCTTCATGAACTTTAGATAATGTGCATTGAGACTCTTCGGTTTATAGACACCTAAGCAAAGTATTATCCAAACCTCACCTAAATAAATCGTTAGTGATTGTTGGATTTTGCCAAGATCAAGGGCACAATGAAAAGCATAAAAGAGACAATAGAATGACAAGAACAAACTGTATTCTCATCAATATAAAAATGATCAACTGGATTAACCAATACAATGAATAGAGGCCTGCATATATAGGCAAGGCCATATGGATGTATGAGCACACAAATATGACAAGTGGCTCAATGAGAAACAAGGGTAGGTAGGAAATAGGTGTGGGTAGGTAGGAGAAATAATATAATATTCCACATGAGATGGATCACCCACTGAAGGTGGAATTATCACTCCACAATAAGTGGATATGATAGTGTAATAACAAGATCAACACCATAAGAGGTGGAATTTCTCCTACACACACTATCCCAATGTGACACAAACACCCAAGTGTCTTATATCGAAACTACTATGAAATGCATTATCCTAAGTAAACTTAAGTAAGTGTAATAATATCCATGATGAATAATTATTTACACCAACACCCCCCCTTAAGTGCAACTTAGGGGAATGCACTTAAGTCTACAATGCAACTAAGCAATGCAAGATGGGTCCCGGCTACGAGGCCATGATAGGCACCCATGTACAACATGCAAATGCAAGCAAAACAATGTAATGCAATCTCTCACAAACGGAGAAAGGGAGAAAACCCAGTGGGAAAAAACTCCCCCCCAAAAGAGAGATGAATGTACAAAAGAATCTCAAGGAAGAAGGACAAAACCTCAAAGAGGAAAAAGTCCCCCCCATAAGAGAGGAAGGAGAAGTCAGCTGACCCCCCCTAATGACACATCCCGCACCCCCAAGAGAGCTCGCAACTGCTGGAACTTACTCTCGGTGAAAGGTTTGGTGAATATGTCAGCAACCTGCTCTGCTGTAGAACAATACTGCAAATCAATGACCTGCTCCTGGATGAGCTCTTGGATATAGTGCATATGAATCTCGATGTGTTTGGTCTGCTGGTGCTGGACCGGGTTCTTCGAGATGGCAATGGCACTCTGATTGTCGCAATATAGGACTGTCGGCCGTGGAGTAGTGAATCCAAACTCTGTGAGAATCTGCTGGAGCCAAATGGTCTCAGTCACTGTGTTAACAGCGCCTCGATACTCAGCCTTAGTTGAAGAGAGAGCAATAGCATGTTGCTTCTTGCTCTGCCAACAAATGGGGCCCGAACCAAGGTGAAAACTGTAACCAGAAGTAGACTTACGATCAACTAGATTGCCAGCCCAATCGGAGTCTGTGTAACCAACCAAGCAAAGTCCTGTGCCTGCTGCATAGTGAATCCCATAGTGATGTGTACCCTGGATGTAATGTAGAATGCGTTTGGCGGCTTTCCAATGAAGCTCATGTGGTTCCTGCATGAAGCGGGAAACCATGCCAACGGCAAATGAAATATCAGGGCATGTATGAGTCAAGTAGATGAGACTGCCCACAAGCTGACGATACAAAGTGGCATCAACAAGTGGAGAAGAACACTGAGCCTCAAGCTTGACTCCTGAAAGAAAGGGAGTCGGGGCAGGCTTACAATTAGCCATATGAAAGCGTGCAAGTAGATCAAGAGCATACTTGGGCTGCGATAGAGTAATCCCAGAAGGTGACTGTGAAATCTCTATCCCGAGAAAGTAGTGCAAAAGACCCAAGTCAGTCATAGAAAATCTGTCATGCAAAGCAGATTTGACCCTGCTAATGATGGATGAAGTACTCCCTGTAATGATCAAGTCATCAACATAGAGCACAAGTATCAAGTGAGAGTCATCCTGTCGCAAAATGTAGACATTCGGATCGGAATGACACCTAGTGAAACCTGCGGAGAGTAGAAAGGAATCCATCTTGGCATACCAAGCCCTGGGGGCCTGCTTAAGGCCATAGATAGATTTCCTTAGTCTGCAAACCAAGGAAGTATCCTGGATGAAACCCAGTGGCTGCTCCATATAAATCTCCTCATCAAGATCACCATGAAGAAAGGCACTCTTCACATCCATCTGATTTACAACCCAACCATGAGCTGCAGCAATAGCAAGTGTCAAACGAATGGAGTTCATCTTAGCTACGGGTGCAAAGGTCTCAGTATAGTCAACACCTGCAACCTACGAGAAACCTTTTGCAACAAGCCGAGCCTTATACTTATCCACACTACCATCCGCTGCGAACTTGGTCTGATAGATCCACTTACATCGAACCATCTTTCTCCCCTTAGGGAGATGGACTAGATCCCATGTGTTGTTCCTCATCAAGGAACTATACTCTTCCTCCATAGCTTGGTCCCACTCAGGAACCCCTGATGCTTCCCTAAATGTCTGTGGATCGGAAGCGGTAGCAATAAATGCATGTGGATGATCCTGATGTTGTGATCAAGTTCTCCGTGTATCCGAAGGATCCCCAACAAGAGAACCCGCGGACTCAAGTGTCTGTCGAGCCCAACAAGGTCTAGGTGGAGGTGGAGAATGAGGCACCTCAACTACAAATGGACCCTGCGGAGGTGTAACCCTGTGAGTCAGAGTTGAGGGAGTCTCATCATCTGAATCACTAACATCACTATCCACAATGGAGAAAGGTGGAGGAGGTAGAGAGGCTAAGCTAGGAGAGCTTTCCTCAAAGTGAACACTCCTCTCAATGAATACCTCATGTGTCTCTAGATCCATCAATCTGTATGCCTTAACACCCTCAGGATATCCAACAAATATGCAAGGCCGACTCTGTGGTTCCAATGCCTTGCGTTTCTGTGGAGGTATGCGAGCCCATGCTGGACACCCAAAGACTCTGAAATGTCTCACAATCGGTTTCCTACCAACCCAAGCTTCAAAAGGAGTAATACCTTGTAAAGCTTTGTGAGGAACCCGATTCTGGATGTGTGTGGCACAACTGATAGCCTCTGCCCAAAAGGTGGGATCAAGAGAACGTGCATGAATCATACAGCTAGCCATTTCTTTGAGAGTTCGATTCTTGCGTTCTGCAACCCCATTCTGCTGTGGAGTGTATGCAACAGAATGCTGAAGATCAATCCCCTCAAATGTACAAAAATCCTCAAGTCTCTTGTTCACATATTCCCTGCCATTATCTGTACGAAGAATCTTGATCACTTTCCCTGATTGCTTCTCCACACGAGTCTTGAAGTCCTGAAATCTGTCAAATACTTCACTCTTATGAATGAGAAAGTAGACCCAAGTGAAGCGGGAGTAGTCATCAATGAAGGTAAGAACATAGCGGGCCTTACTAAATGAAGGTGCTGGAAATGGACCTGCTACATCACTATGAACAAGTTGAAGAACTTCCAAAGCTCTCCAAGTTTTCTCTTTATCAAATTTCTCTTCGGGATGCTTGCCCATGGAACAACCTGAACATACACCCTCTGAAAAGCTGATTCGAGGAAGACCTGTGACCATGTCTTTAGTGCTGAGCTGCTGAAGATAGCGGTAGTTGAGGTGACCAAACCGCTCATGCCATAGCTTACTTTCTGAATTTGAATGAGTAAGCAAGGCCCTAGAAGGTGAACTTGGCACAAAGTGGGAAAATGAATAAAGCCTTGAGTTGTCATTGACTTGTCCCACTGCTACCAAGGCATCATCATCAAGTTCCTTTACCACAACTGAATCTGGTGTAAACTCAACCTTTTTCCCATTCCCATAGTGAGTGATTTGGTAGATGGAGAGAAGGTTGGTAGACAAGTTAGGAACATAGAGAACATTCTCAAATGTTCCATCATCCATGTCAACTGAACCTTTCCCTTCAACCTCTACTTGTGTATCATCACCTATGTAAATGTGAGGTACCTTAGATGGCTCTAATGAAGAAAACTGCTCCTTTGTAGAACCCATGTGATATGAGGCACCCGAGTCAAGTATCCATTGCTGTGAAGAACCTGTTTTAGCCACAAATGCTTGCCCTTTTCCCTTAGACTATGAGGAAGAAGAAGATGAATCCTTCTTTGTGTAGGCGGATGGCAAGTTGATGTTGTTTTTCTTGAGAAGATTGGTTAACTCATCAACTTGTTTTGCGTGGCATCGATGCTCATCATGACCATACTTTTTGCAATATGCACAAGTTGGTTTATCCTTCTTAGGTGGTGTCCCCTTCTTGGAAGAGGATTGAAGATTACCTTGTGGTGGAGAGGATGATTGTCCCTTTTCCTGGTGTGGTTGAGACTTAGAGTGCTTCTTCTTCTTGTTGGAATTTTTGCCTTGACTTCTTTGATTTCCTTGATTTGCTACCAAAGCCTTGGACTTTGAAGACTTGAGAAACCCCATGTTCAACAACTTAGATTGTTCCAATATCAACATTTCTGTGAAAGCATCAAAAGAAGGCATAACATAAGAACTCCCTACTGTCAAACGATGAGTTTGGAAGCTAGATACAAATGCTGCATATTCTGGTGCAAGCTTGTCCAACAAGTTGAATATCAATTGAGCATCCTTTTTGTCTATTCCACAATCCTTTAGCTTTGCTCTTAGCTCATTTGCTTTGGTTACATAATCTTGGATTGTATCAAAATTCTTGGGATCTAAGTTGGTGAGCTCATTATCAATCTGATAGCCTCTGATTTCATCAACTTGTCCATACAATTTCTGAAACATATCCCAAGCCTCTTTAATTGTTTTACACTTCTCAATGTGGAAAATGAGGTCATCTAATACATACTTGCGTAAGGTTCCAAGAGCCATGCAATTCTTAGTGAGCCATTCTAATTGAGCATTTGGATCAGCCTTAGGATCAGGTGGTGCTGTTATTGTTCCATCTATGTAGTGTGTGAGACCCTTTTCCATTAGTTTACTCCATACTTTAATTTTCCATGATGCATAATTATGTGGAGTTAATGGTGGAAACTTATTAGGACTCATTGCAACAAGAATGGAAAGAGCACAAAAGAGGCACAATCACACAAGACACCCCCCCAAATTCACTCAATCAAAGAACCCCCCCCAAATGTGATGATTTTGGCACTTTATAAGTAGTGCGTATACAATGGGCCACTTGCAAAAAATGGCAAAGTGGACTTCTGATTTACAATTTTACAATTGCCTCAAGAAGGCCAAAAGAGACTCAAACTGATAATGCAAGAGATCTAACTAAGATCCAAGCAATTGACAAGTACCAAATAGGCCAAATAAGACCAATATCTGAAAGTACAATTTTCACTCAAAATCTCTGAAATCTGATCATAGATTCTGAAAGTAGACCAAAAAATAAGCACTTTCAAAAAAAACGGCACCTGAAAAGGAGGTCGTATGAGCTCAAACGAGGCCTTTGAAGTTGCAGAATTGAGGATTGGATAGGTACTGCTGAGAGAATCCAAAAATTCTGAAAAACTTGTGCATCAAAATCAGAAAATAACCACACCACTGTGAAGATCATGAAATTTTAGCCCATTTCAAAAAAAATTGCACCAAAAAAGGAGCAAAAATGAGCAAGATATGGCCTTCCAAAGTTGGACTGCAAAACTGAAAAGCCCAATGGAGAGGGGTTAAAAAAATTCCAAAAGCGCTGATGTGGCGCTGACATCAGCAAAACACTATGTTAAATTTGACAGCCGTATGACCGTCGCGAAAACTTCACCCTGGCTGACTGGGCGTCCGTACCGTACGGACTGCTGACTGTGTGTCTGACTGTACAGGCCGTACGGAAATACGTGGCACTGTACGGATGCTTACACGGCTGTGTGACTGGGTAGTACGGACTGCGCGCGTGGCGAGGTACGGATGCTTGCGTGTCCGGGTGACGTGTCAGACGCGTGGCGGACGAGCTGGCTCTGTACGGTCACCTGTTTTCAGGCCATGTGGCTGTCTCTGGTTGACTGGGCCTGCTGGAAGGTTAAGGATGCCGGAGCCGGGGGGCGGTGGCTGCCGGAAGCTGCCAGGAGCTGCCAGAGACGGTGGCTGCCTTGGCGCAGAAGAGGACGCGACACTGCTCGGACGGCGGAAGACGGACGCGGCTCGGGCGCGGAGGAGAGACCAAGGCGGCCGGGGAAATTCGCCGGCGGCGGTGCAGCGGAACTTCGGCAGTCGTTCGTGCGGGCGGTGGAACAACGTCCGATGCGGCTCGGGGGTTACAAGCGCTGCAGAACAGAGTACGGGTCTGCGGTCTGCGGAACCTGCACAATCAAGCGGCGAGGGTACGGTGTACGGAGGGGGTCTGCGGACCCCCAACAAAATTTTTCCTTTTTTTTTTTTTTTAAACTTTTTCGATTTTTTTTTGATCTTTTCAAATCTTTTTCAATTTTTCGATTTTTTTGATTTTTTTTGATTTTTTTTGATTTTTCATAAACAATTCTCTGAAAAATGAAATTTTTTTTTGAAAAATATCTATAAAATTCGAAAATCCGTACGATATAGCAAAATTGGGGAAAATTTTTTTCCTCACCAAAATAGGTCGTCTTTATAGTCGAAATTTATGGAAATGGCCTCCCGGATTCAACGGTGATGTCCAAATCGCTGTATGATGCCTCCAAAAAATGAAGATCCCCAAATCCGAAAATAGAAGCCTTCCACGATGTCTCCAAAAACTGATCAACGAAACCCCAACGACTCTGATACCATGTTGGATTTTGCCAAGATCAAGGGCACAATGAAAAGCATAAAAGAGACAATAGAATGACAAGAACAAACTGTATTCTCATCAATATAAAAATGATCAACTGGATTAACCAATACAATGAATAGAGGCCTGCATATATAGGCAAGGCCATATGGATGTATGAGCACACAAATATGACAAGTGGCTCAATGAGAAACAAGGGTAGGTAGGAAATAGGTGTGGGTAGGTAGGAGAAATAATATAATATTCCACATGAGGTGGATCACCCACTGAAGGTGGAATTATCACTCCACAATAAGTGGATATGATAGTGTAATAACAAGATCAACACCATAAGAGGTGGAATTTCTCCTACACACACTATCCCAATGTGACACAAACACCCAAGTGTCTCATATCCAAACTACTATGAAATGCATTATCCTAAGTAAACTTAAGTAAGTGTAATAATATCCATGATGAATAATTATTTACACCAACAGTGATGATGACGTATCGTGAAGCATTTCAGATTAGGTTTCTTTTCTTATTATGGGTAAGATTAGCAGGGACAATTTGGTCACGCAGGTAAGAGTAAATGTGGCTGTAGCGAGATGAGTCATGTCCAATAATGGAACAGACTATTTGGGACTTAGGAGAATCATAGGTTGGGTAATGTAACTCTTCCACTAGGAATTCAAAGCAGAAATTAGATTCTTGTAACTATAGTATATATGCCAAGGTGGCCATAGCATTTTGTGCCCTGTTTGCTGATCTGGGAATATGCTGAAATGATACAAAAGTAAAATATTTCTTGAGATCATCAACCATTCTTTTAAAAGGCATCAGTTTCTCATCTCGAGTCTGATAATGTATCATTTATTTGGTTGATGATTAGCTGAGAATCTCCATAGTTGTGTAATTGAATGACCTTCCATTCGATAGCCAGCTTAATCTCGTTTACCAAAGCTTCATATTCTGTAATGTTGTTCATGCAAGGGAAGAGAATCTTGTAATCCTTTGGGATTGAATATTTTTGAGGAGTAATAAAAAGTATTCCGGCACCAGATCCATGTTGAGTGAAAGACCTATCAAAGAACATCTTCCATGATTGTTGAGTAAGGTTCATAATGGATTCATTTGGAAATTCTATATGCAAAGGGTGTTTGTCTTCAAGTGGAGCATCGACAAGTTGATATACAATGATGTGTCCTTTGATGGCTTTGCGTTCTACATATTCAATATCAAATTCTGTAAGAACCATGACCCATTTAGCCAATCTTCTTGTAAGTGTTTCTTTGCTAAGAAGGTATTTGAGTGGATCAATCTTAGCCACCAACTTATTAGAATGTGCTAACATGTAGTGTCTTAATTTATGTGATGCAAAGACTAATGCCAAACAAGCTTTTTCTATTATAGTATAGTTCATCTCATAGGACACCAAAGTTATATTGATATAGTATATAACTCTTTCCTTTTTATTCTCATCCTGTTGTGCCACAAGTGCCCCCAGTGATGTATCAGTAGATGATATGTAGAGAATCAAGGGCTTGCCTTGAATTGGTGGCATCAATATAGGTGGATTAGAAAGATATTCCTTGATCTACTTTAGGTGTTGTTCATAATCTTCATCCCAGTTATATTTGACTCCTTTTCGTAATGCCTTTGTGAAGAGTTGAGCTTTATTTGCTAGCTGAGAAATAAAGCATCTTATTGATTGGGGACGTCCTTGTAAAATTATCATTTGACTAATATTATTCGGAGGTGGCATTTCCATTATGGCTTGGACCTTCTCAGGATCAACTTCAATTCCTTTCTTTGAAATGATGTAACCAAGCAATTTTCCTGATGTCACTTTGAATGCACACTTTTTAGGATTTAGCCGGAGCTTGAATTTTTCCATTCTATCTAGTATGAGGCATAGTTCTTGAATATGTGTGGATCTCTTCATGGTATTTACAAAGGTGTCATCAATATAATCTTTCATGTTTTTGTGCATCATATCGTGGAAGATAGTGGTTACTACTCTTTGGTAAGTTGCTCCTGCATTCTTTAGCCCAAATGGCATGACATTCCAACAAAAGGTCCCCCATGCACAGGTGAAAGATTTATTTTCTTGATCCCCAAGGGCTATTTTGATATGATTATAACCGGAGAATCCATCCATTAGTGAATACATCTCATACCCAACAATCATATCAACTATTATATCAATGTTAGGTAATGGAAAGTCATCTTTAGGACATGCTTTGTTGAGATCCTTGAAGTCTGTGCAAACTCTAATAGATTTTTTTGCCTTTGATATAGGTACTATGTTTGATATCCATTCCGCATAGTCTATAGCTCTGATAAATCCAACTTTTAGCATTTTTTCTAGCTTAGCTTTGACTAGCAGTGCCATGTGAGGGTGCATTTTATGGAGTTTTTGCTTGACTGGTTTAACTCCTGGTGTAATAGAAAGATGGTGTATGATGAGATCAGGGTCCGAGCTTGGCATATCAGAGTATGTCCATGCAAAGTTGATTTTATTTTCTAAATAGAGGTTGCTGAAATCTTTCAACTCTTCTGGTGATAGTGATTGAGCTAAGTGAATGATATACGGTGTCTCTTGACTCCCAATATTTACTGGTTGAGTTTGTTCATTCAATATTGAAGAACTTTCTTGAAAGTGACTTGGCAGTATATCAAGTATCTCACCTTCAGATGCCTCATAGAGGTTTTCACCCTTAGGCACGTCCTTTATTTTTACTATTTTTGATTTTGACACTGCCACAATGTGGTTTTCGCCATCAGATCTCTTATTTTTCTTTTTTTGATTTTTGTGACTAAGATTCTTGATGTCCGTTTCAATCATATTCCCACTTTTCTCACTGGTGGAAAAGTCCATTGGTTCAACTACATTAAGCTAGTAGGCTAACGTGTAGTCATTGGAAAAGATAGGCACATTCATAGGTTGGTTTTGGAGACTATAGTCAATTAGTTCAGGGTGTAGTAAGGATAAAGTTTGAACAGGTTAGAGGGAGTTCACGGTATTATCATCATAACTTCGGACCGACAAGTTGAGTTCTAGAAGACTACTTTGTGTAAGTGTCTCAAGACTAGGAATAGTTACAACATGATCATCGAAGTGCACATTAATATTTAGTTGATCTAATCCAAAAGACCTACTCCTAGCACCATTCCCTTTTCCAGATTGGACTACATATCATGGTTCGATAGTAACAGGGTCAATAGATAGATTCCTGACATTCATGACTGAGGAGTCAGAGTTTGATGTCGAATAGGTATTGTCATGAATAGAACTGTTCTCAAAGTTATCAGAGTCATAAGATGAAGTTTCTGACTCTTCTTCTAGTGATTGAGTAAAAGTATGAATAGTATCAACACCTACTTCTTTGATGCTGCAAGTTGCTTCGTAATTTGGTTCATTGATCACTTGTATTTGACATACTTGTTGACATAACCTTGATGGCTCTGTGAATCTCTGTTGTCTATTCCATTCAACTTCTTTTGGAGTAATGACTAGTTGTGCTTTTTTAGCTTCTAATTCTTCTTGTGTAGTTCCATACCTAATTTGTTCTATCTTTTTAGAGGGAGATATAGTCATAGAAGAATTTTCTTGCGTTCTTTCTTCTTTTAGTTTTTGTTCATAATCTTTTTGTCTTTTTAGTATGATTTCCTCCATTTCCTTTTGTAGCTTTAAGCGTATCAACTCTTGTGCATCATCTGTGTTATCACTGGATTCCTTAGGGATTTATATATTAGATGTATTTGAGAGATGATTTGGACCCCATTCATACTTGTTCGAGTCAGTTTCTAAATCATATATTTGTTGTCTACTAGTATATGTGACCAGAATATTCAGTGGTGCAAATAATTCTCTGATTCTTTCTACCTCTTCTCTCATATCCTCTGGGACTTCTACTTCTTGTAGTGTTATAGCTGATACGATTGGAACTTGATGACCATCTGCTTCCTCTCTCTAGGCTGACAATCTCTCTTGTTCTTGGGTATACTATTCCTGAGTTTGTTGAGTATTGATTTCATGTGATGTTGAAGGTAGTATATTTTTCTTCCACTTAGACTAATGATGAGAAGTATGTTCTAATTTGAAGACTTTCTTGGATTGTATCCCAGTCCGACTTTATCATTTGCAGACTTAGTTTGTAGCTGAATAGGTTCAACAATAACTTCTTGATGTTTTCCTAAAGGACCGATACCCGAATATCCCATGCATTGAATCATTTTATATCCTAAACCATATTGTGGCGGGGAAACTTCACAATGTCGTACTTATTTGTTTTCACTGTCCTCTTTGAAAAGTCATTTGAGAACAACATCCTCTTCTATTTCATCTGCAAGGGAAGTAGAGGACTTTACAAAGAGAGCATCATAAATGACATTTGGAGTTGAAGTTTGTGGCTTCATAACCTCTGATGGTTTTCCTAACTGTCTTGGTGATGGAGGAAGGGAGATTAGTGAAAGTATTGGTTCTATCTTATATCCATCCATGCCAGTATTTATGATTTTCAATTTCTTTTCTAAATCTTTCATCAATGTTTCTGAACTTTCAGCTGTAGAGGCTTCTCTATTATGAGGCACAAAGGTATCAACACTCTTTGTCAATGCATTACAGGGGGAGTTTATATTAGCAGGAATACTGACTTCAACTCCATTATAAGGAAATTTATGCATTGATGATATGTAGATAGAACTGCCTCCATTTCCTAAATCCATGGCCTACCCAGTAAGATGTTGTATGAAAGAGGAAGATCAAGCACTTGAAAAATAACATTTCTTTCCACAACTCCTACTCTGATCGGTAACAGTACCAGACCTTTAGAGGTTCTCTCTTCTTCATCATAGGCTTTGATTGTTATTTTCTTTGCTAGATCAATGACATTTTTAGAAAAACCTAGCTGTATCAGTAGATTGTAGGTACAAATATTCAACCCAATGCCTCCATTTATCAAAACATGTTTGACTCAGTGTTTATGGATCATAGCTTCAATGTGCAATGTCTGGTTATGTGGGCGATTCAGTGAGTTGTCATCTTCTTCAGAGAAAGTGAGATAATGAGGTGAAGTCAGGTGACCCACCATAGATTGAAACCAATCAACATCTAAATCTTTTGGGACATTAGTAGTGAGCAAAGCTTTGTCCAAGATCTCTTTATGAGCAGAATAAATTTGAAGCAATTCAAAGATGGAAATTTGAGTGTTTGTTCTTTTCAATTGTTTGACAATGCTATAACCAGGAGAGGATGATGAAGCCAGTTGTTTAGATTTAGCTATGGTTGTATCTGTTTGTCTATTTGAAGAAGTTGGTAGGTTTGATGTTGTTTGAGGTGGAGTTGAGGAACTAGCTCCTTGGAGAGTAACTTTCTTTTGAGTGTGGGTCACAACATTTGCGGTTTGTGCTTCCTTTTGTTTATCTTTGATTATGATCACATTGCAATATTCAAGTTGGGAAGACTCAATCATGTTGATCACATTGTCATTGTTAGTGTAGGTGTAATTGAATTTTGCACCTCCTTTGGTCTTTGAGGAATAACCTTGTTCGTAAATAGGTAAGGGATCCTTAAAAGCTTTTTGATCAATATTAGTCATGTGATTTCCAACGACAATTTTGCCAACATTGATGAGGTCTTGAATCTCATGCTTGAGCTTCATGCAATTGTTTGTATTATGACCTTTGTTTCGATGGTATTCACAGTATTCATTTTCTCTCCACCATTTTGGTTTGACTTCTGGATCATATGGCCTAGAATTTTCTGGTAATGCTATCAGATCATTTGCCAATAAAGTTTTAAAAGCAGATTCATATGATTCTTCCAGAGGAGTGAAATCGCGTTTAGGTTTTGAAATCCAAGGTTTCTCTTTAAACCACTCTTTTAATTTCTTCAGAGGATTTTCCACTGCAGTTTCAGCTGCTTTGAGTGCTTGAGTGCCACTAGCCATGTTAAGTATCATGGATTTTGATTTTGCTTTAACATTGTCTACCACTCCATCATTAACGACATTTTTGTTGTTGTCTTTGTTGTATTTATAATATTTGTTCTTTTCTTTGGAATTAGAACCTTGCTGTGTTTCTTTCTAAAGTGAGATATCTCCTTTCTTTATAAGCACATCTTCCATTCTAAGGGCACTGTATTGGAGTTGAGAAAAAATCAACTCTATAGCTCCCAAAGATCACCTGCATGCAAACCTGTTATAGAAAGAGAGAAGCAAAAAAGCTATGGAGGCTAGAATTCAGAGATCTAGAAAAGAGGAGTCGTATTGATTATGCAACAAGAATGAAATTCAATAATTACAGTTGTTATGAAAATACAAAGAGAGAATCCTTATAAGAGGATACTCGAAACCCTAAAGGAGAAAGCCCTAAAGAATTATAAGATTCCTAAGTTTAGCTTAAGCATGGAGTATAATAGACTAATAATTAAATAAATAATTATTAGCTAATAAAAGATAACTCCAACACCCCCCCTTAAGATGAACTTAGAGAGTAGCTAAAAAACAACTAAGGACTAAAAAAAAATGTAAAAAATGCAGGAAAACAACAATGGGTCTCAACAACTAGGATGAGGTACCCAAGTACAATAAAATCTTTGTAAAATAGAGAAATCTCAAGTGAATGACTAAGAAGCCTCCAAACAAGAGTGTTCCAGAAGATAGGAACAAAAAGAAGAGAATGAAGAACACCACTGAAGCATGAAATAGCTGCAAATACTGTCGAAGAGTAACTGCTGATCTAAAGAACCTCCGTTGAAATAGAACATGACCAGGTAGAGAAGATTGTAATCTGCATGAGTGCCCTCAAATGACACTACTCGAATCAGATGGAAAACAAAGGCAAACAACTGAACTTGAAGATACAGATGGCATAAAACACCAAAGCCTGAAGAGCTGATCCAACGAACCAAGGAAGCATTAGAAAAATAGGAGAAACCCCCCCATAATGCGGACAAGGGTGAGGGATAGGTTCACTGAAAAGGATGACCAACAAGAACTGCATAATGAAGAACCGGGATCATCAGAGGTGCAGAGAAAGTACATAGTGTTGTGGAAGGAACACTCACTTGACACACATCATGTTTCAGGTCCTGGGATCTCTTTCTTTGAGTAGGATGTCTCATCTTTGACTATTCTTTCTGTATTTCCAGTCTCATATCTCTTCTAATCATTGTAGACTTTTTTTTGTAAGCATTTTTTTATGTAAATGCACTGAGATAAAGTGCCACTATGCATTGTATACTTGGGATCTTGCACATCTTGTGTCTTATTGTACATGCACTACTTATAAAGTGCCATGGGGGGTTGATGTTTGCCTTTTTTTGCCATCTACCTTAGTCATGTGAGTGTTCCTTCCACATCATTAGCCTCATGATGTGTGTCAAGTGAGTGTTCCTTCCATGACACTATGTACTTTCTCTGCATCTTCGATGTTCCTGGTTCTTCGTCATGTAGTTCTTGTTGGTCGATATTTTCAGTGTACCTATCCCTCTCCCTTTTCAACATTATGGGGAGGTTTGTCCCATTGTTCTAATTCTTTCTTGGTTTGATTGATCCAATGAACCAAGGAAGCATTAGAACAACAGGAGAAACCCCCATAATGCGGACAAGGGTGAGGGACAGGTTCACTGAAAAAGACAACCAACAAAAACTGCATGACGAAGAACCAGAAATATTGAAGATGCAAAGAAAGTACTTAGTGTCATGGAAGAAACACTCACTTGACACACATCATGAGACTAATGTCATGGAAGGAACACTCACATGACAAAGGTAAATGATAAACAAGGCAAACATCAACCCCCCCATGGCACTTTATAATGTAGTGCATGTACAATAACGCACAAGATGTGCAAGATCCCAAGTATACAATGCATATGTTAGGTCCAATATGGAAAGCTAATGTACTGAGAGGGGAGGGGTGAATCAGTACTTCAAAACTTTTCTCCAACACTAACTTTACTGTTATGCATAAACCGAATAGTGCAGTAACATAATATAAAGCTAAAACAAATAGATAACAATCATACATGATTCACTCCATAACACATATATTTTGGTTACGCAAAAACTCAGTATCTTTTCTAGGTTGATCTCTGCAATCTCCAGCCAAGTGTCCAACTTTGTGACAATGAAAACATGCCATACCAGGATTTCTCCATGATCTTCGGTTGTTCATCCCAAACCTTATAAAGTAGTTGGCACTTATATGTCCATATCTTCCACAACATTCACACCATATCCTTGTATTGTAATCCCATGGTACTGTAGAATACTGTCAGTAAGGATTTGTGAGCTCGGTAACCTCTAGCATTTGCTCGGTGTGTAGACCACATATAGTTCTTTTGCTTGTACCAACACTTCTCGGTACTATGTCCATATCTATTGCAGTTTTTACAAAACCCTTTGAATTTTGCCTTCTGATAATTGTTAATAGACTTTGTCCTACATTGATTAGATGTGTGACCATATTTATTACAATTGTAATAATAACCATTGGACTTAGTGACATTCGGTTGCTTACCTTTTCTGATTTGGCACATGTTGGTAGTGTGACCTTGATTTCCATAGTAGTTGCAAATAGGCTTCTTTCTTTCGATGTTCTTCCTATTCCTAGCTTGCTTTGATGATTCTCCTCTCTCAGTAGTATGAATTCCCTTCTCGGTAGAGTCTTTTCCTTTGTAACCGAGTCCTGCATCTTTGTTGGGCCATCTTGTATTCAGTTGCTCATCCAACATCTTTGATGCTTCATAACTCTTCTTCAGTGTTTCTTTGGATTTCTTCTCTGTTACAAGTTCATCGGTCAACCTTGATACTTCAAGTTTCAATGCTTGATTCTTATAATTTTTCAGATTTGCTTCATGATGTGCATAACCTAGTTGATCTGACAGGTTTTGTTGAATTCCAGTCATCCTTGTGATTTCATCATTCTTATCAGATACTAAGGCTTCAAGTTGTTGTTTCTCTCTTTCTAGATCTCTTACTTTATCATTGGTTGTCCTCAATGCATCAAGATTTTCAGTCATCTGTGTGCTGAAATGTTCATGTTCTTTTTTCATTGCTTTTAGTTGATCAGCCAGTACTTTGTTCTTTTCTTTCAATACTCCAATCATTTCTTTAGTCTCTTCAGATATACTATTCTCAGATGATGTCTCAATTTGTTCCACTAACTCTTGAGAGTCCTGAAAATCATCAAATAATCTTCTTCTTACTTTCAAAGATTTTTGCATTTGCCTTTGCATGTCTGCAATCACTTGATTTGCATGATCCAACTCTTCTTGTAGATACACAATCCTCCGAGATTGTTTATAGCCTTCCATTGATAAGATCTTTCTCTTTAGGCAGTTAAACCCTTTTCCAAGATTGAAGCTCTGATACCAATTGTTAGATCCAATATGGAAAGCTAATGTACTGAGAGGGGAGGGGTGAATCAGTGCTTCAAAACTTTTCTCCAACACTAACTTTACTTTTATGCATAAATCGAATAGTGCAGTAACATAATATAAAGATAAAACAAATAGATAACAATCATACATGATTCACTCCATAACACATATATTTTGGTTACGTAGAAACTCTTGGTTAGAGAGAAAAACTACGGTGGGGATGGCACCCACAACTTCACTACTACAATAATAAAGGTTTCTTGGTTAGAGCTACATGTTTAGCTATTTCTGATAGCTTACCCTATTAGGAGTATCAAGATCTGTTAGATCTACCTTGCTAAAGGATTTTACAACACTTAATCTAAATGCTGCACCTGGTTAGAGGCTTTACAATTTATAGACTTGATTAGAGTCTTTTACCCTGTTAAAGGTTTTTCGTACAACTTCAAAATATTACAGTTAAATCATTACAAATATTTGCAACTTTACATTTGGAATGTTATAGCAGATTCTATGTGCTCAGAATAAGATTACCTTGCTTATAGCATACCTCAGTAACCCATATAGTAACTCGGTAAACCCTTCTGTTTACTCTGTTCTTTGACTGTTCTCTGAAATCCTTCTCAGTGACCTTTGTGTCTCTGTAACAGTCATAACACTTAGTGCTTTCACATGTCTTGCTTCATATATTTCTATATCTTCCTTTTTGTCATGCTACATGTATATATCTAATCTTAATCCATGTTGTATAAATATATCTCTTATGTCGGTGATCCATTCATTGTTTTGATCTTACAAACATGTTTTATCGAATGAATAACCATGAAAAATATTTCATTGGTTAGATGACCTCAAAATCATACACTATCTTTAAGTACAATTTCCAATGTGATAACGGTTCTATGTGCCTTGATATTGTAACACGTTTTCATATGTATGCCCAGGTTCAATGAATCTGGTAACACGTTTCACTCGGTGTATATCAACTCGGTGTGTCATCTTTGCTACTCGGTAGACATGGAATGATACTTGGTAGACAACTCGATGTATACTATGCTCTGAGACTACTTTCTTCTATAATCGATTGGACTGTGCATACCGACTAAATATCTTGGTAGAGATAACCGACTAGAGTATATAGAATAACTCTGAACATAAAACTAATGGCAACTTGATAAGTAGTAACATCATAGTGGCACTTTATCTCAGTGCGTTTGCAAAAAAAGAAATGCTTACAAAATGATGTATACAAAGATTATAAGAGACATAAGGTTGGAAACACAAAAAGAACAACCCAAGATGAGAGATCCTACTCAAAGAGAGAGATCCCAGGACCTGAAACATCCAAGATATTCACCAGAGTGTTGAAAAGAAAAAAATTGAATAAAATATACCTAGAGAAGAATCTGGAAAGAACACTCATATGAATGGAAAGTACATAGAACAAGCTTTTCAACAATATAAAGTTTTCGAAAAATGGAGTTCGGATGCTCAAGTGATGTCTCCCGGAGTGCAAAAAGGAACCTCTAGCTTTGATAGCAAAAAAATGCCATCCAAAAAGCAAAATCAAAAGTTCAAACCTCCAGATCTGGATAGAGCTCGGAAAGAGCTTTCTGATGATATAAGGTTTTTGAAAAAGCGCCTTCGTATTACCAAGTTATGGCCAAAAGAAAAAAACCCCTCTTTTAGGGCATAAAAAAGGTAATTTTTTTATTTATTATATATATATATATATTTGATGAAAATTTTCTAATGCATTTGCAGGTACAGTCATATGGATTTTGTGCCTCATAAAGCGTGCCAATGAAAAAAACATGGCCTAGATGCCCTTGTCACCGAAATAGGTCAAATTATATATCAAAATGACTGGAAATGCCCTTCGGAAGCCAATGGTGAGGTCTTTTCTGGTCCAAACTGCTCTAAATTTTTTTTAATGTTTTTTTTGATGAATTTCTCGAAATTCGTGTAAAAAAAGGGCAAAACCAAAAGTAATTGCAGAACCCAAATTCGTCAAAATTTGACAAATTTTATTTGGAAATGGGGGGTTTTTGGGCATTCTGAGCTCAACAATGAGGTCCGTTTGAGCCCAAAATGATCAGAAACAAAACAGCTACCTCAGATCCAATAAAGAAGCTCTGAAAAAGCTTGAAACCCTCCTCCAAAATATCTTCTAAAAAGTCAGGAACAAGCAACAACAAATGTAGGCTCTGATACCATGAAGAAGTTGAGAAAATACAATTTTAGAATCCCAAGAACACTTGCATGCAAATACCTGTCACAAGAGAAAAATGGAGGCGCATAAAACAAAAAAACATAAATCCTCTGAAGAATAAGATTATCATTCAGAGAGGGAATGGGTTGAATAAAAAAGTACAATACAATCTTTATAAAAGGATAATAGAAACCCTAAAGATATGCAGCCCTAAAGAAACCCTAAAGGGATAATTATTAAATACCTACAATATTTATTAAATGCCCAAATTTAGCTTAAGCGTAGAGTTTAATAGACTAATAATTAAATAAATAATTATTAGCTAATACAAGATAACTCTAACACCCCCCCTTAAGATGAACTTAGGGAGTAGCTAAAAAACTAAATGCATGAAGCAAAAAATGTAACTACATGAAGGAAAATTTGGGTCCCGACAACAAGGCCTAATGATGTACCCAATCACAACCAAATCTCTATGAACCAGAGAAATAGAGAAAACCACGTGGGAAAAAAACTCTACTCCAAAAAAAGATGGAAAAGCAAGAAGAACACCACTGAAGTAGGAAATAGCTGCAAACACTGTCGAAGAGTAACTGTTGATCTGAAGAACCTCCACTGAAATAGAACATGACCAGGTAGAGAAGACTGCAATTTGCATGAGTGCCCTCAACTGATACTACTCAAATCAAATGGCAAACATAGGCAAACAACTGAACTCGAAGATACAAATAGCATGAGAAACCAAAGCCTGAAGAGCTGATCAATCGAACCAAGGAAGCATTAGAACCAACAGGACAAACCTCCCCATAATGCTGAAAAGGGAGAGGGATAGGTACACTGGAAAGAATGACTAACAAGAACTGCACGACGAAGAACCAGGAACATCAAAGGTGCTGAGAAAGTACATAGTGTAATGGAAGGAACACTCACTTGACACACATCATGAGGCGAATGTCATGGAAGGAATACTCACTGGACAATGGTAGATGGCAAACATGAACCCCCCCATGGCACTTTATAAGTAGTGCATGTACAATAAGGCACAAGATGTGTGAGATCCCAATTATACAATGCACGATGACACTTTATCACAGTGCGTTTGCATAAATAAAATGCTACAATGATAAGAAGACTGGAAACAAAAAGAACAACAAAAATCGAGACATCCTACTTAGAGAAGAGATCCCAGGACCTAAAACAACCAAGATATCTACTAGAGTGCTAAAAAGAAAAAAATTGAATAAAATATTCGTGAAGAAGAATCTGGAAAGAAAACCCATATGACTGGAAAGTACATAGAAGAAGCTTTCGAACTATATAAAGTTTTCAAAAAACAGAGTTCGGATGCTCAGGTTATGTCTCTCGAAGTGCAAAAAAGAATTTTCTGGCTTTGATAGAAAAAAAAACAACATCAAAAAAGAAAAGCCATAAGATCAAACCTCTAGATCTGGAGAGAGCTCAAAAAGAGCTTTCCGACAGTATAAAGTTTTTGAAAAAGCACCTTCGTATGACCAAGTTATGGCCTAAAGAAAAAAACCCCTCTTTTAGGGCATAAAAAGAGTAAAAAAAAATAATTTTTTTTTTGATGAAAATTTTCTGTCACATTTGTGGTTAGAGCCATACGGATTTTTGTGCATCGTAAAGCGTACCAATGAAAAAACCATGGCCTAGATGTCCTTGTCACCAAAATAGGGTCGAATTATATATCTAAATGATTGGAAATGCCCTTTGGAAGCCAATGGTGAGGTCTTTTTTGGCCCAAATTGCTCTAAAAAGTTTTTTTAATGTTTTTTTTGATGAATTTCTTGAAATTCGTGTCAAAAAGTGCAAAACCAAAAAAAATTGCAAAACCCAAATTTGTCAAAATTTGATAAATTTTATATGGAAATGGGGGGTTTTTGGGCCTTCTGAGCTCAACGGTGAAGTTCGATTGAGCCCAAAATGATCAGAAACAAAACAACTACCCCAGATCCAATAAAGAAACTTTGAAAAAGCTTGAAACCCTCCTCCGAAAAGTCTTCTGAAAAATCAAGAACAAGCAACAACAAATGTAGGCTCTGATACCATGTTGGAGTTGAGAAAAAATCAACTCTACAGCTCCCAAAGATCACCTGCATGCAAACCTGTCACAGAAAGAGAGAAGCAAAAAAGCTATGGAGGTTAGAATTCAGAGATCCAGAAAAGATGAGTCATATTGATTGTGCAACAAGAATGCAATTCAATAATTACAGTTGTTATGAAAATACAAAGAGAGATTCCTTATAAGTGGATACTCAAAACCCTAAAAGAGAAAGCCCTAAAGAATTATAAGATTCCTAAGTTTAGCTTAAGCATGAAGTATAATAGACAAATAATTAAATAAATAATTATTAGCTAATAAAAGATAACTCCAACACACTGTCTACCATTTTGTTAAATGAAGGGTACACTTGCATTTGGATACTATATTTCAATTCAGGGATCAAGTTGTTGACGAAGATATCCATCTTTTCAGAATCTGGAATAGGTCATGAATATCTAGAGAACGTCTTTCTCCAACGTTGGAGGAAAGTGAGAAAGGGCTCTCCCATTTTTTGTTTAGTATTGCAAAGTTCAATCATAGTGACTGGATGATGAATGTTATAGGAGTATTGTTGTAGAAATAATTGGATTAGTTCTTCAAAAGTTTTGATTCCCATAGGTAGGCTTGAGAACCATTCCATAGCTTGCCCTCCTAAACTTCTTGGGAAAAGGAGCATGAGATATGTTTGTTCGTGCATGAATTCCATACATAAAGCACAAAATCCTCTAACATGGTCTTGAAGATCTGCGTTGCCATCATATTTGTCAAACTTCAGAATCTCCACTCTTGAAGGAAATGGAGGCATGTAAAGGTTTTTGTCAAATGGAAATGGGCATATCGTGTCTAGAGAATATTGCTTTGGTGATTTGTCCTTGTTTTTCAGTTTTGTGACTTCAGTCTGTAACGCTTGCAATTATTTATTTACCATTGCTAAGCGTGTATCTTCCTCTTTAGTGACAAGGGTCTCAACATTATAACCAGTAGGAAGTTTGGTACCTTGTTTCGCTAGTTCTAGAAAATAGTCCTTTTTCCCTAGTCATGATAATTTTCATCATGTTTTAGAAATGTTTATCTTTTAGAGATTTATTTATAATAGTTTATGTGGGCTCAGAGACTTTGGAACCACTTGATGAGGAATCACTGTCAGTAGCATGGGTGTTGAGGTTGTCATGGTCATCGTGTTTAGCAGCTTGTCTTTCTCGCCTTGCTCCAGACATGGTGGGGGATAAGGGTTGATAAAAAACTGGTATTTCTGATGATGAAGGTTTATTAGTGACAGGGTCTTCTTTGTAAAATGGATTATCCTGATATGAAAAGGATTTTCCTTTGCCTTTGTTAGCTTTCTTATAGGAACTTCTGGTTTGAATAGGCACTTTTATGACTGATGTGACCTAGAGCTTGTATGTGATGTAGAAGTCAAGATCAAATTTAGAGCTAGTTGTTCGTTTAAAGTGTTGATTGAGAGAAGTGACTAAGACTCAGTCTGGTTTTAGGAACAATCTATCCTATGTAAGACGTTATCTAAGTAATTTAGTTTGATTTGAGAGAAATGACCAAGACTCAGTTTGGTTTCAGGAATGATCTATCTTGTGTAAGACGTTGTCTAAGTAACTTAAGTTTGATAGATAGTTGATTGAACTAGCTGGAAGATGATTGACAAAATTGCGCAACAGAACAATAGGGGTACACTATCTAGATTTGTTTATTCTCAGAATGATGATAACCAGTTTTATGCTTGTTGTAGGTTGTTTTAGTCAAGTTTGACTATTCTGGACTGACAAAAATCAGGAATTCGTACGATAGAGTTTACAGACCCAGATGATAGTTTATTGACCTCAGTACGATGAACACAATATTTCATACAAGTTGCTATCTAGGTTCGCATGACAAATGGGTAGACCTCAGACGATAAATTGATGAATGAGATGTTTTTTTTGTACGAAACAAAATTTAGGCTCATACGATACTTCCCTAACCTGGATGACAATTTATCAGATCTCATACGACAACTAAACTAGGGTCAGATGACAAATTGTAAGTATAGGTGAAATATCGTACGATAATAGGTATGTAGTAGGACAATATTTCAGAAGACTCGGACAATAGTTTACTGGATAGAGATGAGATTCTGACAGACAATTTTTAATGACAGACGATGACCAGTTTTGGACACAGACGAAGTTTTGACGACTGAGGTAAACTAGTTTTTGACACGGACAAAGTTTTGACATCTAAGGTAGACTAGTTTTTGACACGGACAAAGTTTTGATCACTGAGTTGTTTATTGTTTTCTCCAGTTCAGTTTAGGTTTCAGGGATGAAAACATAATAAACACGCAAGATGTATAATGACTTCAATCACAACATGCTAACCCTATGGAAGTTGGCTTAGAAAAGAAAACCTTTGCTTGTTGACTTAGGTACACACCCAAAAACTAATCAAAATATGGCCGTTGAGTCTCTCACAATGGATTCTCAATGTCGTATTAGTTGACTCCAAATGCTAATGGGGGCACAATATGGCAAGTGTCTTGGGAGAGTTACTATCTCTCTTGCACAAAGATTATCAACCTTTCAGAGGTGAATCGGGTAGCCTCTATCTTATAGTTCTTAGTCAAGAATTCCGTTCGAAATTACCCCTTGAAGTCACGCAAGAATTATTGAGGCCTATAGCCCGACAAGGTACCGAAACAAGTTGTAGTCACGTAAACATGATTGAGACTGTGAGGCCCTACAAAATGTCCGATATGAGAGATCTCAAAGAGAAAACTCAAATAATCCCATGCTCTGAGACTTTAATCACCAGAGACCTATTTATTATAGTGAGTTGGAATGTTCAGGTCTAGCTGTACTCACTTGGGTCGTTCTCACAAGGTGATTACTTTTTCCCACAGTGACAGGCCCGCTAAAGGTACACTAATCTCAAATTTAGAAAAAACCTCAAGGGTTTGGATTTCTGATTGTCTGTGCAGACAAGAGCATACTCTCCTACCTCTAAGGATTTTCTTAAAACATGAAAGATAGATTTGTTCATTAACCAGATAGAAATTTAGGTGCCTAAAAAAAATAAATTTAAAGAATACATGATGTTTACTCGAATCTCCTTAGGCAACCTTCAAAGACAACGAATTAGTAGTCATATTGTCTTTGTGCGACAAGCATATTCTTCGACAAGTGTTCTACAAAAACTGATTAGGCTATGAAAATTTCTCAGACAAATAGACAACAAGACAGGGTCAATGTTAGTATGATAAAAATTCAATGAAGAACCTGAAAAATGCAATCTATTTTTGATATAAGAACACTAAATATCATATGATAATTCTCACCGGGTCGTATGATAATTCACAACGGACCGTACGATATCTGCAATTTATCATTCGGGCCTATGGGAAAATTCGTACGATATTTTGTAGTAACTGTACAGACAAAAATCCAAAAAATAAATCCAAAAAATAAAAAAAGTTAGTCTTTGAGGCCGAAAGATATAGTCTTCTACCCCACGGTGGGCGCCATAAATGTGTCTGTGAAAAGTGTAATAAGTATCTGCAAGCTGTAAGACACAACACTTCAATTAAGTCATTACATGTATGGTTAGATAGATATAATCATGAATATAAAAACCATAACAAATCGACCCATTTCCTTCTAAAAGATGCGAGTATAGACTTGCTCTAAGATTTGTATAAGCAATACCAGTGACTAGACTACACGAAGATGAAGGATTTAATCTATATGAACACACGAATACGTGAAAAATGGATGCAAGATTAAAGCTATATGAATAAATATTAAGCTATATGAATTCAAACAATCATAATTTAACTAAATATGCAAAAAGTAAATCTAAGATGCAATAATATGAAAAACACAATATCTTCAATGACGCTAGAGCAAAAACTGCATAATAATAATAAATCTCCAAGGTGTTTTGAATGAGAGATGAAGACTTAATTTATAGAGATTCAAGAGAGAGACCAATGGTCAAGATTGATTAGCAACGAGCGGTTGAGATTATTCAAGAAAAAGCACAATTTAGGATAATTGAAATAATTAAGAAATCAGGTTCAGTTAACCTTGAGAGAGATTCCAATTATAGCTTGTTTTAAATGCATTCATATTACAAGTTCGAGTTTACTTTGGAGA
The DNA here is from genome assembly GCF_030272615.1 of Cryptomeria japonica. Lineage (NCBI taxonomy): Eukaryota > Viridiplantae > Streptophyta > Pinopsida > Cupressales > Cupressaceae > Cryptomeria > Cryptomeria japonica. The sequence continues at coordinate 256,932,819 of NC_081406.1, forward strand.
TAAATTAAGTTAACCTCATGCACTTGAGATAAAAATAGGTGATTTCATGCACTTTATTTGATTTATTCAAGAAAAAAAAGTCTTTTCAATGCAACTGAACTTCTTTTCCCAAAAGCTTTGAGTTCCAATTTTAGAGAAGATGATTAATTCAATTTAATTACTTTTATGATTTTTCCAAGTTATCTCAATTTAGAAGAATAAATAATATCTCAAGTTTGATTTCTCCTCTCAATTTAATTATTTTATTCTATTATTTTCAATTCCTCTTTTTCTGCTAAATCTCTTTTTGTAAATTAATTCCTTTTTTTAATGATTAAATGGAAATTTTACTAATTAATTAAATATGCTAGGATATTTAATTAAATAGGATAATTGATTAAAATGACTTTCTTGGAATGATTTAATTGATTAAATAAATATTTAATTAATATTGAGTGATTAACTTGCCATATGACATTTGATGATTAAAGAATTAATTAAGTGGTGCTCAAGGTTAATTTAATTGCCTTTGGTTAGGACCTTGGTGATGTTGTCAAGATTAGGGGCCCATGGTTTAGGTGACCATTTTTAGGGCATTACACATATGACCCCTAAGGACAACATATGACCCCTTATGACACCATATTGGGTCGTTATGGGTCCTATGGTGTCCTAAGGGGTCATATTTTGTCCTACAACCCCTTAGGACACCACATGACCCCGTAGGACACTGCATTGTGTCATTATGGGTCATATTGTGTCATATGACCCCTTTAAGACACCATATGACCCCTTAGGACATAATATGACCCTTTACGACTCGATACGGTGTCGTTATGAGTCAAATGACCCCTTATGACACCATATGGTGTCGTTAGGGGTAATGGGACACCATATGACCCGTAAAGACAACATATGACCCCTTATGACACTATATTGGATTGTTATGGGTCCTATGGTGTCCTAAGGGGTCATATTGTGTCCTATGACCCCTTAGGACACCATATGACCACTTAAGACACCAGATGGTGTGATTATGGGTCATATTGTGTCCTAAGGGGTCATATTGTGTCATATGACCCCCTTAAGACACCATATGACCTCTTAGGACACAATATGACCCTTTATGACTCTATACAGTGTTGTTATGGGTTAAATGACCCCTTATGACACCATATGGTGTCGTTAGGGGTCATATGATGTCCTAAGGGGTCATGGGACACCACATGACCCCTAAGGACAACAATTGACCCCTTATGACACTATATTGGGTCGTTATTGGTCCTATGGTGTCCTAAGGGGTCATGTTATGTCTTATAACCCCTTAGGACATAATATGACCCCTTAAGACACCACATTATGTCTTTATGGGTCATATTGTGTCCTAAGGGGTCATATTGTGTCATATGACCCCTTTAAGACACCATATGACCCCCTAGGACACAATATGACCGTTTATGACTCTATTCAGTGTCATTATGGGTCAAATGACCCCTTATGACACCATATGGTGTCGTTAGGGGTCATATGGTGTCCTAAGGGGTCATGGGACACCATATGACCCCTAAGGAGAACATATGACCCCTTATGACACCATATTGGGTCGTTATGGGTCATATGGTGTCGTATGACCCTTTAGGACACCACATTGTTTTGTTATGGGTCATATTGTGTCCTAAGGGGTCATATTGTGTCATATGACCCCTTTAATACACCATATGACCCCTTAGGACACAATATGACCCTTTATGATTTTATACGATGTCATTATGGGTCACATGACCCCTTATGACACCATATGGTGTTGTTAGGGGTCATATGGTGTCCTAAGGGGTCATGGGACACCGTATGACCCTTAAGGACAACATATGACCCCTTATGACATCATATTGGGTCGTTATGTGTCCTATGGTGTCCTAAGGGGTCACATTTTTTCCTATGACCCGTTAGGACACTATATGACCCCTTAAGACACCATATTGTGTTGTTATGGGTTATATTTTGTCTTAAGAGGTGATATTGTTTCATATGACCCCTTAGGACACAATATTTCTCTCTCTCTCCCTCTCTCTCCTAATCTCTCTCTCTCTCTGGTCCCCCCAATCTCTATCTCTCTCCCTCTACCATAATCTCTCTCTCTCTCTCTCTAAAATATGATTACTGTAATCAGATATAAGATTTTATTGGATATTTGATTTCTGCCATTGCCATTAATGTGGAATTAGTAAAAAAAAGGCAGCAATGGGAATTTTTTTGGGGGCCTCAAATTTATACATTAAAATCGAATATCCAATTTTTGTAAATAAAAAGGAGCATCGTGGGCCATTTTGTGGATTCCAACAACCCATATTCTTCACATTCTATTTTCTGTCGACAATCACGGGTTTTCAGATAGGTTGAGACAAATGTGTGCTTTTGAGAGATTCTTAAAGTAAAATCTTATATTGTCAATCATTTAGGAGCATCTTTGTGGAGGTAAATGGGGAGTAGTAGTCATCATAAGTTTAAACGCAAAAGAAAACTTTCAAATGACCAAATTGAAGTGTATAGAGAAAGAGATAGAGAAGGTCATAGGAGGAGAAGATAAGGTATGTTAAATATTGATAATGTTACTTCAAGTGAAGAGGAAATTGAATTTGAAAATGTTGAACAAGTTATTGAAAATGAAAATGTAAATTTTGAAAGTGAAAATTTTGAATATGTTGAAAATGTTGAAAGTGATAATGAGAATTCTCAACATGACATGAGAATGGAAAGTGAAAATTTGGGAGTTGACAATGAAGGTGTCCATAATTTTGGTGTAAATATGACTTTTTTTTGACATTGGAGGTGAAAATGTAGAAAATTTTGACATAGGAGGTGAACATGTGGAAAATTTTGACATTGGAGGTAAAAATATTGAAGACTTTTATATTGAAGGTGGAATTTTTCAACCAAGTGAACAATATGTAACACCTAATTACTTTAGAAATGAAGACCCTCTCATGGATGAAAGAAAAATTCCAAATCCAAGACCTTGAAGAACCCCAAAATGGTTACTTGAAATTGATGAGAACATTATTGCGAATCTTGAAGGCAAGAGGTCAACAAGAACCATTTGATTGTGGGCTACACAACTTTTCGACCAAAATTTTAGCAATAAGACATTGACCGAGCAATGCCAAATTTTTAGTCAATTTCTAAAGATGATAAATATGAGACCATTGCTAAACAAATTGAAGATTCATATGAACAAGAAGATGGAGAGAAATTCTATTATTGCCAAAAATCTATTTGATGCTCTCAATTCTATTGGAAAGAATGCCAAGGAAAGAGATAAGATAGCCGCTCGAAGAGTGATTACAACCTCCTTAGTAAGACATAAATTAAGGAAGGGTCATCAAATGAGACAAACTTGTGTTGATTTGAACATAAACCATAAAACTTTGGATAGAGCACTTGCACAAAGACAAAGACTTGATGATCCACTTCAACATGATACATAGGCTTTTGGTGGGAGGCTTCCATGTGTTGATAGAAAGTTGTCTGACAATGTGAAGGAGGAGATTCAACAATTTTGGCACTCTAATTCTAGAGTATCACCCAATGTAAAGGGCATTTTGAAATTAAGAATCGACAACCAAGACCGCACACCGCATCCCAAACATTTCTTGGAATCAATCCAAACAATGTTGTACAATTTTTTTTGTGAAGTACATCCAACTTTGCAAATATAACAAAGGGCCTTTAAATCTTTGAATCCATTTTATTGTGTACCTCTTAAGATTCGTAATACTTGTTGTTGCAAGTACCATGTGGAGTTTTCAATGTACCATGAACTTTTATGCCATATTCATTCTACGATGCATACCAATGAGATGTTGCAGAAGTGTGGTGCAATGCTATTTCCGAGATCATCAAGAGACTTTCAATATCTATTTTTATGCCCTAGAGATGATGACTACTATCTTTATAGAAATGATTGTTTGAATGAGAAGTGCTCACAATATGGTGAGTTGTCAAAGTTTGTTTCATGTTTTCATGAGGGCAGTAAACATGAGTTTGGAAAGAATTATGTTAAGAAAAAAAGATACGAGACAGTGAAATATATTTTGAAGAGTGGAGGTGAAGGTTCTAGATCGAATTAGTCTCAAGAGAAGTGAGTGTTACTGATTTTATTTTGGATTTTAAGGAAAATACTTTCTAAAAGTATGCAAGGCACACCCATAGGTCTCACTGGTTGGGTCAACAGTTCAGGATGTGTAAGAACTCTTTCTTGATTGGTACTATTGTATCGATGGCTTATTTTACAGATAATTATACATCGCAACCCCAGAATGAGGTACAGTCTCAGTACTACAATTCAATCCAAATTGCTATTTTTGTTCACATTACATATAAACATGCCCCTGATAGTATAAAAGAGGATAGGAAGATAATCAAGGAGTATCTTTTTTATGAGTGATGACATATCACACTCCTTCGAGTATGTGCAACATTCTTTCAATATTTTTTTGAGTTCTTGCATGAGAAAGATATTAAAATTGATCGACATATCATATGGTCAGATAACTGTATGGGTCAATTCAAGAATGCTCGTATGTTTTATTGGTTGAGTAGAATGCATGTAGAGAGGCATATACCTCATATTTGGTGTTTTTTTGAGGCAGGGGATGGGAAGGGGGAGAATGATGGAGTAGGCCCATGTTTGAAGAGAGCTCTAGTTAAGGAGCAATTGAGGATTTTAGGTGCAAATTTCTCTGATGCACATTCTATTGTTGATTGGTGTAGTTCAACATTGCCGCATGGAGGTACTCTTGATTTAGCAGTGACCAGATTCTTTTGGTTGGTTGAGGAGAGCACAATGGGATACAGATTAGATTGTCAAATAATTAAAGATTCTTCAAAGATGCATTCATTTCTCAGCTCAGATGCAAGTACATAGACCATTTGGACATGAGCGTTGGCTTATTTTTGTCAGAGTTGTGTTTGGTGTGATTGGGATCAATGTTGTTTTTGCCAAAGTTGTGTTCGGTGTGATTGTGATTTCAAACAATGATCATTAAACCTTAATGTTCAAGTTTGTTACGTGTATATTAAGGATGTGTTCAAAATGCAGGTCTATTAATGAACGATTTTTTTGGCAACACGATTTTTGCACGCACATAGCGGGTACACTCGATATAATTGAATGAGACGTATTTTTGCAACATGACTTATTATCATGCATTTGATGAGCTTTACAATTTTTGTTATTTGACAACACTATTTGACAATTTTTGATGATATAATTATCACAAAACCTTTATGCTCATGCAGGTCTTTTTTGATGATATACAACACTATTGCATTATGATTTTTGCGTCAACATTGTGGGTTCTCTTGATATAATTCAAAGGGACGTATTTTTATGGTATACAATCCCACCTTTTCATTTATTATCATGCATTTTAGTTGAAGTGATTATCATAAAGCCTTTATGTTCATCCATGCATTTTATGTATAGACTAACAATTCTTAAAAATACAGGTTCGTGCTAGATCATTCGTCGTTGACTAGTTTACTCTTGGTGATGGTACATATTCCTTTGTGAATTAATGAGATTAAATTTTGTGCATAAACACTAAGTCAAGTGAATGTATTACTATTTAGAAATGACAATACCTACCATCATCTTCAACCATGCAGAGAAATGAAGTGAGAAGGGTTTTAATCAACATGCATCTTTGTTCAAAGTTATGCTTGCAGACTTTGTAGAGAAACTGGTAAGTTTGGTAATTATACAATCTTGTACATCTTAAAAATGTCTCAAATGATCTATTTATAATTTGACAAAATAATTTGTATTAAGTTTTATAATTTATTTCTTGTAGCACATTCATTCTGCATAAAAAGGTTGCTTATTTTGGTCTTCATTTATATGCAGGCATTGTTGTACGTAAGCTTTTCTCTTAGTACATGAGGATGTCTGATGCAGATGAAGTGGGATGTTGTATTTGTATATGAATGTGAATTGATTTAACTTTATTATGATGATATACAATGCCCATGAGCAAATTGGTTTAGTTATATTGATGATATACAATGTATGTTACATGAATACATTGGTGTAGTTGTATTGATAACGATGAAAAATTATGTTTGCATATTCATTCATGGATGTCACATGCAAGTGTATTGGTAATTATGTGTATACAATACATGGAAATATTGATGATCATTATGTGTCTACAGTGTAATGCTTGTTTATCTATATTTTTTCATTGAATGGGACTGACGAATTTTTTGCCAATTGAAAAAATGTTGCGCTAATAAAAGCATAGGGAAACTTGAAAAACTGAGATAGGATTTTGTAGGGACCCATCTCATGGCCCCATAGGTTCAAATGGATCATTCGCAAGTGCCACAAATTCTGAGTTAGGGCCCATCAAAGTTTGACAATTTTTTAGCACTTAGGGTGCTCAAGGGCCGACACCGATAGGATATGACCCTGAGCGTTCTACCAAGTGGGGGTGGAAAAATAGGAGCATGCATAGGGTAATAATGCCTAACTAGATATGTCAAAACTGATTGTTCATTATCACAATGAGAAGAACTAGAAATTGGTCACACAATAACATTTGATTGAATGAGATTGACAATTTTTTCGCCAACTAAAAAAATGATGCCCTAATAAAACCATAGGAAAAATTGAAAAACCGAGATAGGATTTTGTAGGGACCCCTCTTGTGGCCCTATAGATTCAAACAAATCATTCACAAGTGCCACATATTTCGAGTTAGGGCCCGTCAAAGTTTGTTAATTTTTAGCACTTAGGGTGCTCAAGGGACGATGTCGGTAGGGTATGACCCCAAGTGTTCGACCGAGTGGGGGGGGGGGGGGGGTGGAATAGGAGCATGAATAGGGTAATAATTCCTAACTAGACATGTTGGAATTGACGGTTCATTATCATGATGAGAAGAACAAGAAATTGGCCAAGTGACAACATTCAATTGAATGAGAATGACATTTGTTTTGCCAACTGAAAAAAAATGCCGCCCTAATAAAACCATAGGGAAAATTGAAAAATCGAGATAGGATTTTTTAGGGACCCCTCTTGTTTCCCTATAGGCTCAAACAAATCATTCATAGGTTCCACAGATTCCAAGTTAGGGCTTGTCAAAGTTTGACAATTTTTAGCACTTAGGGTGCTCAAGGGAGGACGTCGGTAGGGTATGACCCTGAGTGTTCGACCAAGTGGGGGGGGGGGGGGAATAGGAGCATGTATAGGGTAATAATGCCTAACTAGACATGTCAGAACTAACGGTTCATTATCATGATGAGCAAAATGAGAAATTGGCCATGCGACAACATTTGATTAAATGAGACTGATGATTTTTTCGCCAACTAAAAGAATGCTGCCCTAATAAAAATGTACGGAAACCTGAAAATAGAGATAGGATTTTTTAGGGACCCCTCTCATGGCCCTATAGGTTCAAATAGATTGTTTATAGGTGCCACAAATTCTGAGTTAGGGACCGTCAAAGTTTGATAATTTTTAGCACTTAGGGTGCTTAAGGGACGATGCCAGTAGGGTATGACCCTGAGCGTTCGATCGAGTGAGGGTGGAAAAATAGGAGCATGCATAGGGTAATGATGCCTAACTAGACATGTTAGAATCGATGGTTCATTATCAGGAGGAGCAAAACGAGAAATTGGCCACGCAACAACATTCGATTGAATGAGACTGATGATTTTTTTGTAACCTAAAAAAATGCTGCCCTAATAAAACCATAAGGAAAATTAAAAAACAAAGATAGGATTTTGTAGGGACCCCTCTCATGGTCCCATAGGTTCAAACAGATCATTCACAGGTGCCACAGATTCTGATTTAGGGCCTGTCAAAATTTGACAATTTTTAGCACTTAGGGTGCTCAAGGGACGATGCCCGTAGGGTATGACCCCGAGTGTTTGACCGAGTGGGGGGGGGGGATAGGAGAATTAATAGGGTAATAATGCCTAACTAGATAAGTCAAAATCAACAGTTCGTTATCATGACAAGAAGAACAAGAAATTGGCCACGCGACAACATTCGATTGAATGAGACTGACGATTTTTCCACCAACTGAAAAAATGCCGCCTTAATAAAACCATAAGGAAATTTGAAAAACTATTATAGGATTTTGTAGGGACCCCTCTCATAGCTCCGTAGGTTCAAACAAATAGTTCGTAGGGGCCATAGATTCCAAGTTAGGGCTCATCAAAGTTTGACAATTTTTAGCACTTAGGGTGCTCATGGGACAAAACCGATAGGGTATGACCCCGAGTGTTCGATCAAGTGGGGGTGGAAAAATAGTAGTATCCATAGGGTAATAATGCCTAACTGGACCTGTCAGAACCAATGGTTCGTTATCACGATGAGTAGAGAGGGAAATTGGCCACACGACAACATTCGATTGAATGAGAGTTACAATTTTTTTACCAACTGAAAAAATGATGCCCTAATAAAACTATAGGGAAAATTGAAAAACCAAGATAGGATTTTTAGGGAAACCTCTCATGGCCCCGTAGGTTCAAACAGATCATTTGTAGGTGCCATAGATTTCCAATTAGGGCCTGCCAAAGTTTGACAATTTTTAGCACTTAGGGTGCTCAAGGGACGACTTCGGTAGGGTATGACCCCGAGCATTCAACCAAGTTGGGGGGGGGGAATAGGAGCATTCATAGGGTAATAATGCCTAATGGACAAGTCAAAACTGACGGTTCATTATCATGACAAGCAAAATGAGAAATTGGCCACGTGACAACATTCTATTGAATGAGAGTGGCATTTTTTTTGCCAACTAAAAAAATGCTGCCCTAATAAAACTGTAGGGAAACTTGAAAAACCAATATAGAATTTTATAGGGACCCCTCTCGTGGCCCTATAGGTTCAAACAAATAGTTCGCAGGTGCCACGAATTTTGAGTCAGGGCTCGTCAAAGTTTGACAATTTTTAGCACTTAGGGTGCTCAAGGGACAACGCCGATAGGGTATGACCCCGAGTGTTTGACCGAGTAGGGATGGAAAAATAGAAGTATGAATAGGGTTATAATGCCTAACTGGACTTGTCGGAACCAATAGTTCATTATCACGACGAGCAGAGCGAGAAATATGCCACATGACAACATTTGATTGAATAAGACTTACGATATTTTTTGCCAAATGAAAAAATGATGCCCTAATAAAACTATAGGGAAACTTGAAAAAATAAGATAGGATTTTTAGGGAGACCTCTCATGGCCCCATAGGTTCAAACAGATCGATCGCAGGTGCCACATATTCTGAGTTAGGGCTTGTCAAAGTTTGACAATTTTTAGCACTAAGGGTGCTCAAGGGACGACGCCGGTAGGGTATGACCCCAAGCGTTCAGCCGAGTGGGGGGGAAAAAAATAGGAGCATGCATAGGGTAATAATGCCTAACTAGACATGTTGGAAATGATGGTTTGTTATCATGACGAGCAGAATGAGAAATTGGCCACGCGACAACATTCGATTGAATGAGATTGACGATTTTTTTGCCAACTAAAAAAATGATTCCCTATTAAAACCGTAGGGAAAATTAAAAAAATGAGATAGGATTTTATAGGGACCCCTCTTGTGGCCCCATAGGTTCAAATGGTTCATTCACAGATGCCACAGATTACGAGTTAGGGCCCATTAAAGTTTGATAATTTTTAGCACTTAAGGTGCTCAAGGGATTACGCTGGTAGGGTATGACCCCGAGCGTTCGACTGAGTGCGATTGGAAAAATAGGAGCATGCATAGGGTAATAAGACCTAACTAGAAATTTCAAAACTGACGGTTTGTTATCATGACGAGCAGAATAGGAAATTGGCCACACGAAAACATTCGATTGAATGAGAGTGATGATTTTTTCACCGACTGAAAAAATGTTACCCTAATAAAACTGTAGGAAAAATTGAAAAACCAAGATAGGCTTTTGTAGGATCCCCTCTCTTGGCCTCGTAGATTCAAATGGATCATTCGCAGGTGTCACAGATTCTGAGTTAGGGCTCATCAAAGTTTGACAATGTTTAGCACTTAAGGTGCCCAAGGGACGACGCCGGTAGGGTATGACCCCGAGCGTTCGACCGAGTTCGGGTGGAAAAATAGGAGCATGCATAGGGTAATAATGCCTAACTAGAAATGTCAGAATCGAGAGTTCATTATCACGATGAGAAGAATGAGAAATTAACCACGCGACAACATTCGATTGAATGAGACTGATGATTTTTTTGCCAACTGAAAAAATGCCGCGCTAATAAAACCGTAGGGAAAATTGAAAAAGAGAGATAGGATTTTGTAGGGACCCCTCTCATGACCTTGTAGGTTCAAATAGATCATTCACAGGTGCCACGGATTCTGAGTTTGGGCCCATCAAAGTTTGACAATTTTTAGCACTTAGGGTGCTCAAGGGACGACGTCGGCAGGGTATGACCCCGAGTGTTTGAACGAGTGGGGGGGGGAATAGGAGCATGCATAGGATAATAATGCCTAATTGGACATGTTAGAACTGATAGTTCATTATCACAACAAGCAAAATGAGAAATTGGCCATGAGATAACATTCGATTGAATGAGATTGATGATTTTTTTGCCAATTGAAAAAATGTTGCCCTAATAAAACCAGAGGTAAACTTGAAAAATCGAGATAGGTTTTTGTAGGGACCCCTCTCATGGCCCCATATGTTCAAACAGATCATTTGCAGGTGCCAAAGATTCCTAGTTAGGGCCTATCAAAGTTTGATAATTTTTAGCACTTAGGGTTCTTAAGGGACGACGCCGGTAGGGTATGACCTCGAGCATTCGACCAAGTGGGGGGAGAAAATAGGAGCATGCATAGGGTAATAATGCCAAACTAGACATATCAGAAGTGATGGTTCATTATCACAGCGAGAAGAACGAGAAATTGGCCACATGACAACATTCGATTGAATGAGACTGACCATTTTTTTGCCAACTGAAAAAATGTTTCCCTAATAAAACCATAGGGAAACATGAAAAATCAAGATAGGATTTTTTAGGGACCCATCTCATGGCCTTGTAGGTTCAAAAAGGTCATTCACAGGTGCCACGGATTTTGATTTAGGGCCCCACGGATTTTGATTTAGGGCCCGTCAAAGTTTGACAATTTTTAACACTTAGGGTGCTCAAGGGATGACACCGATAGGGTATGACCCCGAGTGTTCGACCGAGTGGGGGTGGGAAAATAGGAGGATGCATAGGGTAATAATGCCTAACTGGACATGTTGAAACTGATGGTTCATTATCACGATGAGAAGAACGAGAAATTGGCCCCACGACAACATTCAATTGAATGAGATTGACGATTTTTTTGATAATTGAAAAAATCATGGCCTAATAAAACTATAGGGAAAATTGAAAATCGAGATAGGATTTTGTAGGGACCCCTCTCATGGCCCTGTAGGTTCAAACAAATTGTTCACTGGTGCCACAGATTCTGAGTTAGGGCCCATCAAAGTTTGACAATTTTAGCACTTAGGGTGCTCAAGGGATGACACCAGTAGTGACAATTTTAGCACTTAGGGTGCTCAAGGGATGACACCAGTAGGGTATGACCTCGAGCGTTCGACCAAGTTGGAATGGAAAAATAGGAGCATGCATAGGGTAATAATACATAACTAGACATGTCAGAACTGACGGTTCGTTATCACGATGAGCAGAACGAGAAATTGGCCACACGACAACATTCGATTGAATGAGACTGACAATTTTTTTGCCAACTGAAAAAATGCTGCCCTTATAAATCCATAGGGAAAATTAAAAAAATGAGATAGGATTTTGTAGGGACCCCTCTCGTGGCCCTGTAGGGTCAAATGGATCATTCGCAGGTGCCACATATTACGAGTTAGGGCCCGTCAAAGTTTGATAATTTTTAGTACTTAGGGTGCTCAAGGGATGACGCTGGTAGGGTATGACTCCGAGCGTTCAACCGAGTGGGGGGGAATAGTAGCATGCATAGGGTAATAATGCCTAACTGGACATTTCAGAACCGATGGTTCACTATCACGATGAGTAGAATGAGAAATTGGCCACGCATCAACATTCGATTGAATGAGATAGACGATTTTTTTGCCAACTAAAAAAATGCTGCCCTAATAAAACCGTAGGGAAAATTGAAAAATTGAGATAGGCTTTTGTAGGGACCCCTCCCATTGCCTTGTAGGTTCAAACAGATCTTTGTAGGTGCCATAGATTCTGAGTTAAGGCCTGTCAAAGTTTGATGATTTTTAGCACTTAGGGTGCTCAAGGGACGACGTCGATAGGGTATGACCCCGAGCGTTTGACCAAGTGGGGGTGGAAAAATAGGAACATGCATAGGGTAATAATGCCTAACTGGATATGTCATAACCAATGGTTTGTTATCACGACAAGCAAAACGAGAAATTGGCCATGCGACAATATTCAATTGAATGAGATTGATGATTTTTTTGCCAACTTAAAAAATGATGCGCTAATAAAACCAAAGGGAAACTTGAAAAACTGAGATAGGATTTTGTAGGGACCCCTCTCATGGCCTTGTAGGTTGAAACAAATCATTTTTAGGTGCCATGAATTCTGAGTTAGGGCCCGTCAAAGTTTGACAATTTTTAGCACTTAGAGTGCTCAAGGGACGATGCAGGTAGGGTATGACCTCGAGCGTTTGACTAAGTGGGGGGAGGGGAAAGGAGCATGAATAGGGTAATAATGCCTAGCTGAACATGTTGGAATCGATGGTTCATTATCATGATGATTAGAATGAGAAATTGGCCACGCGACAACATTCGATTGAATGAGACTAACGATTTTTTTGACAACTAAAAAAATACTGCCCTAATAAAACCGTAGGGTAAATTGAAAAAATGAGATAGGATTTTGTAGGGACCCCTCTCATGGCTCCTTAGGTTCAAACGCATCATTCATAGGTGCCACGGCTTCTGAGTTAGGGCCCGTCAAAGTTTGACAATTTTTAGCACTTAGGGTGCTCAAAGAACGGCACCAGTAGGGTATGACCCCAAGCGTTCAACCGAGTGGGGGGGGGGGGGGAATAGGAGCATGCATAGGGTAATAATGCCTAAATGGACATTTCAGAACTAATAGTTCATTATCACGACAAGCAGAACAAGAAATTGGCCACGCGACAACATTTGATTGAATGAGACTGACAATTTTTTTGCCAACTGAAAAAATGCTGCCCTAATAAAATTGCAGGGAAACTTGAAAAATTGAGATAGGATTTTGTAGGGACCCCTCTTGTGGCCCCGTAGGTTCAAACAGATCATTTGCAGGTGCCATAGATTCTGAGTTGGGCCCGTTAAAGTTTGATAATTTTTAGCACTTAGGGTGCTCATGGGATGATGTCATTAGAGTATGACCCTGAGCATTCGACCAAGTGAGGGAGGGGGGGGGGGGAATAGGAGCATGCATAGGGTAATAATTCCTAACTAGACATGTCAAAACTAACTGTTCGTTATCATGATGAGCAGAAAGAGAAATTGGCCACGCGACAACATTCGATTGAATGAGACTGACATTTTTTTTGCTAACTGAAAAAATGTTGCCCTAATAAAATCATAGGGAAAAGTGAAAAACCAAGATAGGATTTTGTAGGGACCCCTCTCATGGCCCTATAGGTTCAAACAAATCATTCGCAGGTTCCACGAATTTTGAGTTAGGGCTCGTCAAAGTTTGATAATTTTAGCACTTAGGGTGCTCAAGGGACGATGTCGCTAGGGTATGACCCCGAGCGTTTGACCGAGTGGGGGGTTGAAAAATAGGAGCATGCATAGGGTAATAATGCCTAACTAGACATGTCAAAACCGACGGTTCATTATCATGATGAGTAGAAGGAAAAATTGGCCACGTGACAACATTCGATTGAATGAGACTGACGATTTTTTTGCCAACTGAAAAAATTCTTCCCTAATAAAACTGTAGGGAAAATTGAAAAAATGAGATAGGATTTTGTAGGGAACCCTCTCATGGACTCATAGGTTAAAATGGATCATTTGTAGGTGCCACAGATTTCATGTTAGGGCTCGTCAAAGTTTGACAATTTTTAGCATTTAGGGTGCTCAAGGGATGACGCCGGTAGGGTATGACCCCGAGCATTCAACCAAGTGGGTGGGGGAAAATGGGAGAATGCATAGGGTAATAATTCCTAATTGGACATGTAGGAATTGACGGTTCATTATCACAACGAGCAGAATGAGAAATTGGCCATGTGACAACATTGGATTGAATGAGATTGACGATTTTTACACCAACTGAAAAAATGCTGCCATGATAAAACCTTAGGGAAACTTGAAAAATAAAGATAGGTTTTGTAGGGACCTCTCTCATGGCCCCGTATATTTAAACAGATCACTCACAGGTGCCACGGATTCTGAGTTAGGGTCTGTCAAAGTTTGACAATTTTTAGCACTTTGGGTGCTCAAGGGACGATGCTGATAGGGTATGACCCGAGCGTTCGACCGAGTGGGGGTGGAAAAATAGGAGCATGGATAAGGTAATAATGCCTAACTGGACATGTCAAAATTGACAGTTCGTTATCACGATGAGCAAAATGATAAATTGGCCACACGACAACATTCGATTGAATGAGACTGACGATTTTTCAGCAACTAAAAAAATGCTGCCATAATAAAACTATAGGGAAAATTGAAAAACTGAGATACAAGTTTGTAGGGACCCATCTCATGGCCCTGTAGGTTCAAACAGATCATTCACAAGTGCCATGGATTTCAAGTTAGGACCTGTCAAAGTTTGCCAATTTTTAGCACTTAGGGTGCTCAAGGGACAACGTCGATGGGGTATGATCCCGAGCGTTTGACCGAGTGAGGGTGGAAAAATAGTAGCATGCATAGGGTAATAATGAATTGTATTGTATTTTTCATTAAATGAATTGTATTGTATTTTTTATGAATTGTATTGTATTGTTCATTAAATGAATTGTATTGTTCATTATACAAAAAACACTTACGATGAAATGAAATGAATTGTATTGTTCATTAATTAACCATTATTAACCATTGTTAATTATTGGATTGAAGATTAAAGTTTTCTATGATAACACCATGTACACATGAGCAACAATTTATATGATTATACGAAAATGTTAAATGATTACAAGTGTATTCCCATACACAAATATGGCATAAATGCCAGCTCAAACAACTTCTTCTTCTTCTTCTTCTTCTTCTTCTTCTTCTAAATAAGATATACATGCAAGTTACTACATAATCTAATTAATACCAATATAAATGATGAGCATGTATGTACAATAAAATACAAATGACTAGGTGCAATAATATATGTACCATAAAGCTATCAAGGCCAAATGAAATGGCTGTCAAGGTGCCCTCCTAGATCTGTGTCAAATCCTCCTCTGTCATCAACTGTTAAATAGACCATGTAAATAAAAATTAGTACTTAATATTATCTAGATTATAAATACTCATTTAAAATATAGAATGAACTGTGAAAATACAAATCTTACCACTACATCATCAATGTATGATGAAGGTGCCTCCTCTCCTCTAGCATGTGAGGACTCTCCAGGGTATCCTCCAGTCTCTGTCATAACATCTGGTGCATCGTGCATCTCATGCACCTCATAATTTGCAATGTGTGCAGGAGGATCAACAGGCTGTCCAACTGGACCCAAGCATACATGCACACACATGACACAACTATGGGGCACACAAATGTGTGTAGCTGAGGAGGATGTGTCAGGGCCATTGGATGCACCACTACCATCAAAAGTAGGCTGAGCTACTGCCCCAACCTGAGAAACCAAAAGGCTACTCAAAGAGTGAATAGCCGATATGGTCCATGATCCCACCTCACAAATAATATCTGGATGCTGCACTGGAGGTGGGGGATCAACAGGAGGAGGGGGGACATATGGGCCTTGGACTACTCTGACTACCCCAGGTCTATTTTGGGGCATACCTAAACCCACGCCCTGGAAAGGTTTGATGTCAAAGTAGTTCACATGTTTTCCTAAAACAATCTCAACATACAATTTTTTGATGAAGTAGAAGGGGACATCAAGATTGTTGTTTGGTGGTTTATCGAAAACCATCCACCAACGATCCCAAAAGTTTTTCACAATACCATCATTTGTGCACCATTTAATAGAAAGTTTTATTTTTTTGGGGTCTACGGGTTGACCAGTGCGGGGATTCACAAACAATGCAGCGATAGAGACTTTGGATTGTTGGCATTATAACAGACGAGGAGAGGTTGTTGGCATTTCAATAAGGATATTGAGAAGGTTGTTGATGACTATGGATATAACTGATTAAGGATGTTTACTGTCTTAATATTATTATTTTGTCATTGATGTCAAGAAATTGATTTTCTAATTTAGTATGATGTTGCCATATCTTAAGAAGTATGATTTGATGAGTATAAATATGTTGGTAAAAGACATAGAAAGAATGTGATGAATAAGGGGAGGAATAAGTTATTCAATGGGAAACTATTACCGAGTTAGAAAATGATGAGATCATGATGTTTAGATTGTTTTGATATCCTACATATGTTATTGATTGTAAGGTTAATATTATACTATGTTACCAAGCAAAGAACCTAGTCGGTAAACCCTAAGGTTATTGCTATTAGTTAATGAAGGCAGAATGTCTACCGAGTGAAGTTTAGTATTTATCGAGTTGCAACCGAGTAATAATAGAATGCATTGAATGAAAAAAAGAATTATTTAATGAAGGAAGCTGATGAGTTGGTTATGATTAAATGATTGGTATGCTGTGTATGAAGTTTGTTAAAGAATCTATGGCAAAGGAAGATCGGCAGGAAGATCTACAGCTTAGATTGAACCGCAATACCCTAGCACAAGTTTCAAGAAATGTATGCAAGTTCCAAGGCAGGGTAAAATGTTTTCAGATCGAAAGATACATTGAACCTGGTCAAGTTTGAAGATCCGATGGCTCTGATTGATCATGGGAAATGTGATCAAGGAGATTAAGTGGTTGGCAAGTTGTTTATAAATAAGGAACTGTTGATAAACAATGTATGCGGGCAAGTGTATGCACAAGGATGCTACATAGTGATTACCGATCACTGAAGCTTGAAGACCTATTTGAATAACAAAGTATAGAGCCCAGCAGATGGACAAGATAAGTCCTATTGTATTGAGCAAATAAGAATCCGCTTTAGCATTTTTAGATGTGAAGTTGCAGATAGATTTTTATAACTGTTATTTTGTGAAGTATCAGAAAATCTCTTAATCGAGTAGACTTAACAGTCTTGTTTGTAAAACCCTCTAGCAATGTGACATTCTGATTGAGTGTTTGAAATCCTTTAACAAGGTCACTTCTAACAAGGTGAAGATCCTAATAGATCTGAGGGAAATCCCTTAACCGGGTCACATCTAGCAATGTGTTTGTAATCTTTAACATGATTTGCTTTTAATCGAGCATACTCTAGAAGAGTATATTTCTTAGTGGGTCCAAAATCCCACAGTGGTTTTTCCCTATTTGGGTTTCCACATTAAATCTGGTGTTATGAGTGTTATGATGTTTATATGCTTATGAGTTTGCATGTTTAGCAGTTTTAGTTATATTGCTGAAGTATATGTTACCGAGGTTGAATCTGTTGTTTTTATGGAAGATTAAGTTTGTATGATTCACCCCCCCTCTCATCTTATTAGCTTGGCATCTGTACTTAACATTAAGTATCATAACTATCATGGATATCTCGAGATCCTTGATCTCCTTATAGGAAAAATCATCTGCATATTGTTCCCTCATAGAATCTCACCACAAAAGAGCGGCATTGTGCTCCTCAGTGACAATTTCTATACTTTTTATGATCGACATGAAGGTATTAAACATTGGGTTCAGGCGAGGGATCCTACGATAGACATCTGCAATCCCCCTCAATTGGTTCAAATTTTGTGCAATTAAATCCTGAATTGAGGGGGGTTTGGCAAAGGACGGTTTTGTGCAGGAGAGTTTGGTTGTTGCGGTTGTGGTTGATCAGTGTTTTCACTGTTGTCCCCCATTTTTAACCTAATTGAATTTAGTTAACAAATTTGAACAATTTTGTATTTGATTTAAAAAAACCTAGTTTTCATGAGAAAACATATTTTGAATGAAAAAACAAATAAACATTAAAAAAATACAAAAAATTGATTGAAAATGATGAAAAACAATAAAAATCCTACCTTGAAATGTATTTTTTAGCAAATTTGGGTCAAACAATTGGATATTGGGTCCAACCGGATATTGGATTCTACAAAATCGTGCAGCCCGTGGGTTAAAAATAACTCATGGGCTGTCACAGTCCACTTATATTGTCTCAGAAAATTGGATATCCGATTTTTATACTTAAATTATTTTAAAATAACATTATATTATATAATATTATATATTATATAATACGTATTATGTAATATATTATTATATTATATTATATATTATATACTATATAATATATAATATATTATTATAATACGTATATAATATATTATTATATAATACGTATTATATATTATATATTATATAGTATATAATGTAATATAATAATATATTATATATTACATATTATATAATATATAATATATAATATATTATATATATTACATATTATATAATATATAATATATTATATATTATATATTATATAATATAATATGTAATATATAATATATTATTATATTATATATTATATTATGTATTATATAATATATAATATAATATAATAATATATTATATATTATATAATATGTAATATATAATATATTATTATATTATATAATATATTATTATATTATATAATATAATATAATAATATATTATATAATATATTATTATATTATATATTATATTATGTATTATATAATATATAATATAATATAATAATATATTATATATTATATAATATGTAATATATAATATATTATTATATTACATTATATATTATATAATATATTTTTTAATTTAAAATTACCTATAAAAATTGGATATCCGATTTGCTTAGGTGTTTACCATGCCAAGGTGTACTGACACCCAGGCCAAGCAAAAAGTCAACACGATTTTTTCGCGTTTTTAGGCGAGTGAAAAAGGCTATTTTTTTCACATCGCCACATTTTGGCCCCCGATGATCCTACACTAACCCAACTGTAAGAGATTGATATTTATTAATCTTATTACTGTATCTCATCATTCATATTATAAAAGCATATTATTATGGTTGATAACTTGATGATATTTTATGAGTCTGTCAACTTTTTGCAATTAGAATTTAATATTGATTTGTAATTGTTGTGTCGACTTGATTTTCATCATCAGCAACATGTTAGTTTCACAAAATACAAAGGAAATGCTACAGGAAATCCAAACTCAACCAATGAAACTACATGAAATGAATATTAATATAAAAACATTATTTTTACCTCATGATTTAAGTCTCATTGTGTCCTAACTCCACTGTTCCTGGTTGCAAATGATGTGCTCTCAGACAATCACTGATAGCTTCCAAGATGGCATATGAAGCATAGACTGATAACTGATAGTTAATTGATACTATGATATGCAATGCAAAATGATTATGCTAAAATGCTTATTTTAAATAAGAAATGCTATTTGCTTCAAGATTAAAATTCATGGATGCATAAGTTTTCACAAATGATTAGCTTGAAAACTCACTTGAAGACTATCTTGAAGACTAACTCTTTCTCAACTCAAACTCCTGATTCTATAGAATTTGAGAGGATAAGATGATGTGGCCTGGATCAACGGTCATGATCAGATCTACAGATTTGGATGGCTATGAGCAAAGGTGAAGGTTGAGAGAAAGGGGGAAGGAGAAGACAAGTGTCACTCATCTCACCTTGACTGGGTTGCTGACTGAGGGAATCTAGGGATGGTTGAAGAAGATTTAGGCATGAGAGGACAAGTGGACTCAAGTCCTTCCTAAGATAAAGGGATGCTGGAGAGAAAATAGAAGAAGGTTATGAAATACATGTACGTACACAATATTTCATTAAATTTGGAAGTTGGAGATAAATGATGAATTAATATTTAAAAAATATTAATATCTTTAGCCACATGGTTGATGAGTTGGCAAAGAGAAGATGAAGTGGAGATGGAAGGATGAGTTGGAAAAGAGATTAAATAATTAAGAATTTATTTAATATTTGAGACTATAGGATAGAAGAATAATCATTAGATATTAGATATTAGATATTCAAATGATTGGAGGAAATAATTAAATATTAGATATTTAATTAATTGATTAGAAGAATAATTAAATATTAGATATTTCATTAATTAGAGGAATAGGATAGATGAATTAATTAATAAAATATTTCAATTAAATTAATTAATAGAAAGACATGAAATGAATTAAATAAATTAATCTTTTCAAATTAACTATTTAATAGAAGAATAAACTTTAAATAAATATAAAATATTTATTTAATTGCTCATAGCCAATTTTTATGTGTATACAATTGTATTTTTCAACTTTCTATTTCCAGATTTAAAATAGCATAATAAAAGACCATAATGTTTTTATTTATACATAGATGTTTATTTAGACATGTTGAGAACTTTCAACTTAGATTTTTAATAAATTATTTTAAAATATAGCCATATGATACAATTCATTCAATACACCACTCTATGTGATTCTCCATGCAAAAGTCAATAAAAAGTTTTAGAACCCTTTGCAAATGACCTTGAATTCCCTTTTATAGAAACAAGGGAGCAACTACAACTTTAGGTTGATTGTAACATGTGAAGAATCAACATCAAAATCAATTACTAAGGCACTGAACATTGAATATATCATCTTGATTGCCATTAGTATCACAAATTCAACACAAATTTACATGGCCATCACAGGTCGGATTAGCAATTTAGCAATTTAACAATTGCTACATGTCTCCTGTTCAAAAAATAGAGTTCAAAATTAAATATTAATTAAAGCCATGAAAAATTAAATATAGATAATAGTAGTGCCTAAAACCTAGTAATTAGAAATAGAGAAATGCAGAAATGTTAAAACTTGGGAGAATTTGAGAATACAAATTTACAGGCTGAAGGCTTGCACTGTGCATCATAGATTCATAGGCTGGATTAGCAATAGCAAGTGTTGGTTTTTTCCTGTTAATAAAACAATGTTATTTCAAGCAATGCCAAATTCCAAATAGAAAAAACATAAAACCTTGAAATTAAGAGTAAAAGCATAAAACTATGTAATACATACTTTGATTCTTGATTTATGTGTCAGTTTTTGTAAGGTGCTCCACTCTTCGTCTGATGGAAGGTCAATATTATTTAAACTATGGAAAGTCAACTGCAACTTCATCAGCAATCCATATTTAGAAGAGTAACTTGACACAATGACATCACTATTTCACCCAATACCGCATTCAAAGTTGTAAATGGTTTGATGAATTCCAGAAAGCTTTGGGGAGTTGTGTTCTTAGGAAGCAAGTCTAAATCATACTTCATTTTTTTCTCCATGCTTTTTTTGTAAGCTTCTTTTCCAATGAATTTATTTGATAGGTCAACGGACTTAGTCAAACCAATTTTAATCAAAGTAGTTGTCTTTTCTTGCAGCTTCAATATCTTTTTGCCACATTTATCCATATCTTCTGATGTTTCCCTTAGTTTCTGGCATTTTTGAAGGATAGATGATGTCTTAACTGTGGCATCAATGCGACTGTTAATTCCATTGGATGCCAAATAGATGTCACTGGTATTGTAGACTATTTGCAAAATCTGTTTTGCCATATCCTCTTTTGAATAAACATGTATGCTCTTCTCAATGTGCCCTTTTATTTTCATATAAATTAATCTCAGACTTTCATTCAGTTCAAACCATTCACACAACTTGTCACTCCTCTGCATTATTTCCCCCTGAATGTTTTCTTGTATATACTTTGTTGTATTTTTCATATTATCTTTCAATCTATCCTCCAAAGTTTTAATTTTATCATTTGCATTATGCAAGTCTTCTTTCATTTGTGCACATTTTTTTTTTCTTCCTCTACTTCCTCTTCCAAATGTTTTTCTTTTTCCTTCTCATGATCAAATAGGTCCTGCATTTTTCTTATTTCGGCAGCAACAGACTCATAACTTTTGTATGATTTTTGAAAACTAGCTCTTTCATCATCAATTGTTTTACTGCTTTTAGCCAGTTTTTCCCTCAGTTTCTTCAATTCTGCGTCCATCTTTTCCTGCTTTGCAATTTCTACTGCAGAGCCTAGATTTTTTTTATCTTTTTTGTAAATCATTGCACTTATTATCTATTGCTTTCCTCTTTGATTTTTTGTTTGCTAGGTCTGCCTATAACTTTTCTACTTGTTTCTCCAATTTATTTTTTTCTCTCTCCATCTTTAGCAGTGAAGTGTAGACCAGTTCATTAGTCCTTTTTGACACACTAATTTTGTCCACATTTTGTACTTTGGAAAAATCCATTTGGAGGGTGCTAACTTGAAATTCAGAGGGATTTATCTGACTGTGTGGTGGATTTTTATCTTTATTTGGGGGTATAACAATCATGAACTCCATCATATCTTTGTGTGGGTCATATGTTGGAAATACCCCATTCCTTGTAGGTTGTTCGTCTAAAAATTCAGTCAGGGTAACCCTCTGCAATGCTCTCTTTTTTCCTTTATTTGCATGTGTTGTGTGTTCAAATTTTTCATAGTAATAATGAAATTGAAAATGTGGACTTGCTGAAGCAATTGAATGTTTGAAAGGTGAAATAGAAGAGGCTCCAGTTCCACCTATGCTCGTGGTTTTAACTAATGCATTATGAGGAGTACCAACAACCATTCCTGATCTTGTCCCACTGTCACTTGCATGTGTAGTTTTTATAGTCTTTTGAGGGGTCTGTTATGAAGTTGCAAATGATAGATTTGTAGCAACAGTGGCAATTGTTATAGGATTTTGAATAGTATGAGTATCTACCACTAGTGGTCTCTTGCGAGAGATATTTTGTTGTTGTACTTGCCCAACACCAAGACAACTAGTATTAGTAGTAGTACCCATGCCAACCCCACCAATCACAGTGGCACTTGACTGAATAGTAATAGGAATACTATCCCCAGATTCCCCACTAGTTGTAGTGGCACTTGATTCACCGCCAATGGGAATACCATGATGTGGTGGTGGTTGTGGATTTGAACCTCTAACAAATGCAGGTGGAGTTGGAGGGTATTGAGTAGCATCTTTTCGTGATGAATCTGACGAATCAAGTCCAATGATTGGTTTAACAAGAGATTTTGATTTTGAATCTGATGGAATTTGTACCTCAAGTGGAAACCAAATGCCTTCTCCTGTGGGACCTAGACCACCACCTTCAAAACCCATTTTTTCCATAATGTTTGCCCCTTTGCTATATTTTTCTTTCATGGACTCATTGACTCCACCAAATTTTGCAGGGAGTGTAGTAGTTGTTGGAGTGGCCTCAACCTCATACTCATTTTCATCACCACTCCTGTCATATGATGTTGTGGGATGCTCCATAATCCATAATTTGCTAAACTCTTCATCCTCATTGATGGAATCAAATTCTGCATTGGTCTTTGGTTCACCGAGGTTCTTCCACATAGTCCAAAAATCATTTATTTTGGTTTGAGTCCAAAATATGTCTTTACATTCTTGTAGAATTATTTTGGGAATAGATTTGTTAGATGGATTAGAATATTTTTGGTAGAAATTGTAGGACCTCCTATTTTGGATGCCCTCCTCTGTTGTCCTCTGTGTGTGCAATGCCATAATTTGTGATGATAATTCTTCTGTTGAAATATTATTGTTAGTAGCAATTTTTTCCATCTCTTTTTTTACCTCATCCTAGGAATCCATGTTTCTAAGATTTTCTAGAAATGGTTTACTTTCATGTTGACATAACGCTGAAGAGTTCCCATTTTTCTTATGCCTTGCTTGAACTACACTGATTAGATCATACCGCCAGAGACCCTCATCAGCAAAGCTTAAAATTGTCAAAAAATCATGTGCCACATTGAATGCTTTTCTCTCAAATGTGAACCCTCCACTTGAGAAAAGAAAGGAAGGAAATATGCTCTTCTTTTGTTGACCATGAAAGTGCTTATTTGTGCTCTCCAACTGTCATACATATTCCAATGCAAATACCCTCTCTGTCACATATATTGGAAGCCTGTAGAGTTTTACTGCTGATCCGTAAAACCTTAACACAGTGTATTCTTCCATGAAGAAACAATCAACCAATTGTATTTGACTTCCGAGTGGAATGCAATCTCTACAAGACACAAACAATCTAGGCATTGGAGTGCTTGTAATTTCATTATACATTGGTGCCAAAAAGAAGTCTACAAAATGATTGTAGTTCTTTATGTTATCATGCATCCTTATCTTAGGTGTCCATTCATATATTGGACACTATGTTATGTTCCGAGTCTTCTCATCAATCTTATAGCTCACAATGTGAATATTGTTGGTCTCGAATATTGCATGATACTTGGATAGAAGAAGATAGCACAAGTAGGATGAGAATGTAAATATCTTACATGAACCTTTTTTGATCATTAGTAATTGTTTTTGCATGGATTGAACAATGTGCTCAACAAAATTATCTTATTGGTTGACTTACACAATGGATATTAAAAATAATTTGAAGAAGGCTAGCACCCACTTCCCTATCATTTTCCAATCCCAGGTAAAATGTCAGCAAGGAAATAGTATCCCAAACCCATGGAACCAAAAAATTACAATCATAAGGAGGCTTATGATTTTGATCCAACAGAGTACCATGCATTATTAGAGATTTGATAAATGAATCTCTATGACTTGGATCGAGACTCTCATGTTTCTTTTCCAGCTTTCCTCTAAGGTCAATGTGGATGTTTGAGTTTTGTTTTTCAAACCCTAGGTTCAACAAACGAGCAAATTCTCCTTTGGTTATGGATAAAATTTCCTCTTTTGTATTTTTATTGACAATTGCTTTTTTATCTTCATCATAATTTTCGATGCAGACCATGACAAATTTAGGGCAAGGAAATTTACTTCAGGTAACACCATGCTTCCCAATCCAGCATCCCACGATGTGATTTTATTTGTTCTTTGTTTTAACATTGTGTTGAAAATAGTAAATTTTGCCCTGCTTGGATCTACCACCTTATTAGACAATGCATATCTAATTTCTGTGATACACTTTTCATTATGGATAGTAGGGTCATAAATATTATGGTATTCATCAGTGAAACCTGGTGTTTTAATCAGTTGGGTTAGGCATCTTTTTTTATTCACTTGGCTTCCTGTTGAACTACTGCTTCTCAGTTTCCCCATCATTGTTACTATTAATAATTCAAAATAATGCTAGATACAAGCTTGGAAATGCTAACCCTCAAATTGAACCACAAGATTTTAAAAAAAACGTAGGATGTAGGTGTTCTAGATTTTACTTGAAATTTTTATTTTACTAGATTGGCACAGACAGACTTTGTTGCAACTTGCATTCCTGAATCTAATAGCCATTCCTGAATCTCCCTGGATTTACTGGTTTGTCCATTAAATGAAATACGATTATGAGTCACTTATTTTGAAAACATTGAAAAGTACAAAAGTAATACCTAAAGGGAAACATTTCTAGAATCTTGTTGTAATTTTATAAATTATTATTAATATCTATTCACCACCAAAGGACAAAACATTCATTGCTTCAGTCTAATTTCTAAGGACAGTGGACACATCACCAGACTTGAGTGACAAGTCACTTTTTTGAACTATTTTTGAAGTCTTTTTAATCCTTTTCAACTTTCACCCAAAATAGAGCTTAATTATAGATAATTAAATGTAAAATGTTCAATTCTAGGTCAAGTTATCGAAAATATGTTTAATTCCCACATTCAGGTCAAAATCCACCCTAAGTCATTGATTTGTGCTCATCCAATGAATGATGGTATCTATTGTTAGTTGTCATGGGTCCCATGACTTTTTCCATTTTTCAGGCACGTCACCAAACTTGAGTCACTTTTCCGGACTGTTTTTGAAGTCTTTTTAATCCTTTTCAACTTCCGCCCAAAATACAGCTTTTTAGGCTTAATTATAGTTAATTAAATGTAATATGTTCAATTTCGGATGAATTTCTCACAAATGTGTTTACTTCCAACATTCGGGCTGAAATCCACCCTAAGCCGTTGATCTATGCTCATCCAACGATTTGTTGTCAGTTGTCGTGGGTACCATGAATTTTGCCATTTTTCAGCCATGCCAATAGACACGAGTCACTTTTTGAGAATGGTTTTGAAGAATTTTTAATCCTTTTCAACTTTTGCCCAAAATAGAGCTTATTAAATTTAATTAAGTATACAATTGCAAACTTAGAATTTAACTACACTTAATTAAATGTTTATCGTTTAAGGAAGTCTTCCGTCAGAAGTTTCCAAAAAATGTTTATCGTTCCCACATTCGGCCCGAAATACACCTCACGCCGTTGATTTGTGCTCATCCAACGGACGACAATATCCTTTGTTAGTCGTCATGGGTCCCATTATACATAAGATTTATGCCACCCAAATACCATGTCATCTAACACTTCATCTTCCCATGGGCCATAACCTTTCTTTCCTAAGGGTGTTCAATGACACATGTTTCTGGTAAAAGCTTGCAAAAAAATTTAGAGATCCCACATTCGGCCAACCTTAAGACATTGATCTATGCTACTGCTCATCCAACGGATGACAGTATCCGTTGTCAGTTGTCGTCCGTCCCAATATCAATTGGAATTGAATATAAATTAAATGAATTAAATATATAAATTTATAATGAATTAAATATATAATTTTAAAACTTGCATGATATTTTATTTTTTTTATCAATAATTTTTGTATTGTATTACTTGAAAATAAAATATTACAAATATGCAAGTCTGGGTGGTATAGTAAAACCACCAGAGTTCTACCACTGCCAAAAACACCCCCAAGGGCCAAAACCACCATTCTTAACAAAAAATAAAACCCTAATACATGCAAATGCCAGAAACCCCAAAATTCTAATTTGGCATACCAAAATTTGTAGCAGACATCCCCTCATACATACAAAGTTGGGCCTGGGGAGAAAACGAACATGGAACAAAAAGATACAAACAGACAATACCAAACACCACTGGCCATAGTAGGATTAACCCAGAAATGACCTATACTCCGGGTCACCATAGAATTCTAAGAGCCGCTTCATTGCTTGGGTAGTCTTGGGTCTCGACCACAACTCTTGACCCACCTTTGCATGTGCCACTTCATGAAGGACTGTTAAAACCTCATCACACTACATCAACCTTGCAAACATTTTTAAGGCCTTCCACCTGCGCCAAGAAAGAGCTCTACATCTTTCCTTCAAATCATCATCAACCCATCAAATGAGTGGTAGCAGTGCCACCAAACCAGCCACCCCTGCCTCAGGAACAATTCCCACCTTCAGGACCAGATTTAACAGGTAGTGCCCATCAATTACAACTCTTACGACATTTTTTACCTTGTCCACCTCGCCCTCAAATTGGAAACCCTAAGTGGCAATCAATGAATATCCCTCCAGGTTTGTCCTATAGCGATGACCTACATAGACAATTTCCTCTCCCAACAACATTTTCACACTCTCGTACAACCGCTCATCCTAAACAAGAACAAACCTTTCAGCCTCTTATCCGTAAATTGTCTGGGAAATGAGACTAATTTATTATCAGTATGGAAGGAGAAATTGTCTTCCATGCTTCTTATGAAACCCAAGACAATGCTGCAAGTGCAAATAGTATGCTACCAAGACTTCCAATCCACCCAAGATTTAAACATCTCTCACTCAATTCTAATTTCTAACATCCAAAGATGGTGGTTGTCGGCATTAATCATAAACTCTGCCATCATTCCTCTGCATGCACTAGTTTAACCACATAATTCATTTGCACAAGCCGACATTAAAGTCACATAAAGGATAAATGTTAACCATTCACTTTTAGTGATGTGCGTACCATAGGTCCATAAGGCAATATCATTGTATATCTATTGTTTGTTCCTATGGGTCCCATTATACTTAGGATTTCTGTAACCCAAATGCCACGTCACCCAATGCTTCGTCATCCCATGGGCCATAACCTTTATTTCGTGTCGGTGTTCAATGACATGTATTTTCGGTGTTCAATGTACATGTATCTAGTTAGTTGGACTTTTTTTTATATATTGAAATTATGTAGAAAAACTTACAAGAAGTAAGTTGGACTTTTAACTCACTTGTTTTTTGCGAGATAAACAATTTTTTTTATATTTATAATCAATGATAATCAATGTACAAATAATTTATGGAACAAACTGTATTTTTTTAATATATTAAATATAGAGGAAGAAACATTACATAAAAAAGATCACAATCTTAAATTTATTTCCGTTGTTTAAAAAAATATTGAAATAATGTAGCTCATAGAAAAAAAAATGTAGCTCATAGACATTGCAATCCTTATTAGATGCTATCACTTGCAACCAATCCTAGACATTATGTTTTTCCAAATACTTCTTTGTCAAGCACTTCAAATATCTTTTAGAAAAGGTCATCTTAGAAGTGACACTGAGTTTGTTCTTTAACTTTAGAGAAGAAATTAGAATAGACCTGTTATTTTTTTTATGGTGAAAATTAAATCTTATATCCACACAAATTAATAACTATTTAAGCTATTTCAAAATAAAATGATTATGCTAACTATCCTACCATGGCATGATGGCAGCAACAAATAATAAAATGAAATAGAAATAATTTTTATATCCATAAGAGGCAAACTGAAATGAACTAGAATGTGCAAAATTATCATTATTATATATGTTTCCCAAATTTATAATTTTTACATGTTGAAGTCCTTCAAAAAATTTAAAGCCAAAATGAGTGAGGTTACAAGGAAATAGCCAAATAAATAAAACTACTCTGGGGTTGGGGCTAGGGAACAGGTAGTGGCCACATTCATGGTTTACCCTAAGAATCTCGCCCTCTCTCCATGTAGAATTCTTCAGACATTATAAGTTGTAATAATTCGTCAAGCCAACTGTAGTTTGGAAAGTCATCCCTGGGAGGAACCATTTTCAGAGAAAGTACCTACCAATCCGTGCTCATTTCCTATGACGTGTCAACTGCTCTGCATTCAGGTTTAAAAAAATGATTGCCTAGCCACTGTTTGGTCAAGGAGGAGAAGCTTGGTTAATTCATTCTACCAAGGGATCCCCACCCCTACTTCTTCAAAGATGACAATAGTAATGTCATCTCCAAGGAAATATTCTTTAAACACCTTCCTTAACAATATCAACATATCCACCTTGTCTCCTTCGAGGTCCAAAAGAGACGCCAAGAACTGAGACGTAATGTCCTTGTTAACACAATATCTATTTTCATTACATAGAAAATCTCTGCCTAGCACCATTCTCATAGCCTCATTAGTGAACATCCCAACCTCCTTACAGACTGATTGGAGGGTTGGGTCTCTAATGGAGCCCAAAAAGGCCCTCTGGTCCTCTGCATAAATGCTTCTCAAGTGGATAGGATTGTCCATCTTGAGAAATCGGAATACCAAATTATATTGTATACAACCTGAGGCTATAGACCTAAACCAGAGACATAAATTAAATACCGCGAGCTCCGATGATTTAACTATGAAAGGTTAATTGAAGATGAAAGAAGTAGATATCGTCTATAAATAGTTGAAGCTCTTGATTGTAATAATTCCTTCTCTAACTGTATTAATTCCTTTAATTTTTTTTAAATCTTTCACGTATATCTCTGCAAATCTTTCCTATAAATGCACTAGTGTGCAAAATTGGAAACAACTATAAACTAGTACCAAATACCACATTGGAAGTCATGGGGATAGAGTGGATTGTAGTTAGTGACTAGACATATATTAAATGACCAAATGATTGACCGTGACATTTGATACGTGTTTATTGAATCCAATTCTATTCTCGGCACTTTCTGGTGAGCTATGTTCTCTTTAGAAATTTGGGCCAAAATAAAACTTCATCCACTGATCTACGATCATCGAATGGTTTAAAATCATTGATGGATTTTAGGTACGTGTCACATGTCAAAGAGATTGCGCTTATCGATACATCGTGTAGAATCCGGACTCAATGTGATGTGATGTGCCTTGTCTATTAATGACAATGAATTCATGAAATCACCAATAAAATATATATTTTCCCATAAATAACAAAATATTAGCCAAACAAATTAAATAATTTTCAAGCGGTGGATAAAAATCGTCAATACACTTAAATAATTTTTCCTTCGGAGTAAAAATATTTGCCCATACAATTATATATTTGCTTCTTTAAACAAAAAATATTCCCCTCCTACAATATATATTTTCCCCACAGAACAAGGTATTATTCACTAGAATTTTATGGAATATTCGTACCCAAGAAAAAAATCGCCAATACAAAATATATTTTTTTTCGTATTCTGAATTTTTTTTTTGCCATCAATATGAAAAATTCCCCCCCCAAAATAACGCCCGATTCACCAGGGTTTTACAGTTTTGCCTGGGAGGTGCTTTCTTAAAGTTATCCCTGGTCTCAAGAGTCTTTGAGCAACGTCTGCAACAACTAGCCATTGTTTTAAAGCTTCATATACTTGCAGAAATTCCATGACATTAGACTAAAGTTCCCTTCACATACTACACCAAAACTTTCAGAACAATCTTGTGTGAATCAAATATATTAAAAAACAAATACTCATGAGACTCACAAACAATACTGAATGAGACCAACATAATGTTATTTGAATGCATACATGGCATCCAACAAAGTGTGCATCCAACTTAAAAGGCCACAAGATTTGTTTGACATGTTTAGATTTTTCCCTCAAATAAGTCATTGAATTTGCCTGAAAATACTGTTTGGCAAAATTTTCATGAATTGCTCATAACCAATGTTTGGGTATTATAGGGAGTATAATTACATATCATCATGATCTAG
This sequence comes from Cryptomeria japonica, assembly GCF_030272615.1. Taxonomy (NCBI): domain Eukaryota; kingdom Viridiplantae; phylum Streptophyta; class Pinopsida; order Cupressales; family Cupressaceae; genus Cryptomeria; species Cryptomeria japonica. Next base: position 256,963,761 of record NC_081406.1, read on the forward strand.
ATTTATGTTTTGTAAACCTTAGTTGCCATTTGGTTGCTCACTTTCTTGAAACATTTTCAAAATCAATTTTGGCATTTCCTAAACCCTTTCCATTATTCATAGATGTAATAGGCTCAACACCTCTCACGAGAAGTTCAAAAATAGGAATAAAATGTGGCATTAAAATTTATGCAGAAAAGAGTAAAAGATATTAGTTATAACATCCATGAAGCAAAGAATGAAAGATATTAGCAAGGCCCATAGGAATGGATCCCTGGCACCAAACCGCATGTCCCTAGTAGTCACATGGACAAAAAGACAAGAAGGTAATATCCCCAGCTCCCAGGACACAATAAAGCAACATCCCCATGACAAACACACTCTAGGAATGCTCAACCGTCCCCAAGACAACACAGGGTATGTCCAAGCATCCCTTGACCATGAATGGAATGCAAGGGCATCTCCATGGAATGAACAACAAAGGACCCAAAAGTATTGAGAAGACTCATTCTTTAAACAAAGTCCAGTTGAACCAAAATGCATTCACAAACAAAATGATAAATATCAACTCTTTGGCATCCATTTTGCTATATAAAATAAAGAAAGTAGACATGAGGTCAACACTGATTAGAAGAAAGAAATAAAACACACAACCATTAATGAAAGGTGGGGACTTTTTTAATGGAAAGCAAACCCATTATCTCATCTTAGTGGTGGCAGCTGAAGGTATGTCAGCTAAGAGCCTTGTTCTAGATGGCGGTGTTGGTGTTTTTTCTGCAACCTTTAGTCTTAAGAGAAATTATAAGATCCTAGACCATGGGATTGAATTCCTAGGTCACACAGATTCTTACTAGCAACAAACTAAGGACAAGAAATCCCAACAGAACAAGGCCTTCAGGCCTTCTTCATTTTGAGCTCCATCATACTTAGGAGGGTTTTCCTATTTTGAGCCTGCAATAATAATAACTTTACAACATCACAACGTACATGCTTATGAAAGATGGAGTATTCTCAGATTCATAAGACACTCTATGCACTGATTTAGATTCGAGCTTAATCCCATTTGCTTTGCCTATGAGAAAATCTTAGAACAAATAACTTGAAATAACTTACAAGGAGGAAAGGGTTAGAAGACATATTAATTTGAAGATAAATGGTATCTGATATTACTTTAATCCTAAATAATCCAATGTTTATCCATGGTCCATGAAACCAGATAATACAACTACAATAAACCTCTTAGTAGCAAAATGACTCAAACTTGTAGATTCAATATAGTTTAATGCCGAACATTAATGAATCTACTCCAATTGCCCTGAAATTGTACTCACATATCCTTATTGTACTACTCAATTCACAATAGCATGCATACTGAATTTAGTTCTTTCCTTGAAAGAAACCCATACACATTCTACACAATTACAAGAAGTCTGTAATGGCAAATATACATATCCTTGATATTAAGATTCATATGAAATCTAGAAGTACAATATGGAGACAATTTAAAAACAACATTTCATGACTGCACAAACTAATTGACATTTGCCAAAACCAGAAAACTACAACCTGCAACCTAATCACGACTCAGAACAAAAACACTTTCTATTTACATGCCTGAGACAATATAAAATTTCAGAACCCTTAGAAAGAATAAGAATGGGGAATAAATAGAAAGAATAGAAGCTTCCAGATTTGATTCAATTTTGCCACATGTCCCTTGTCCAAATCTGATTTGTTGAGTCACCCTGTCTCCTCTCTTTCATCTCACTGCAAGTGAAAAATACTCCCTGCATTTTCAATATCTCGACCTGCACTTTTCCCAATTGCCTAACTGAAAAATATTCCTTCCAGGTTGCTGAATATTATTGCTTTCCCATGAAAACACTCCTCATGTTGGTAAAAGTATTAACTGCAACACTTTACCCTTGTTTGTATGTTTATGTGGAATCATTGTTCGATTCTTGGTGAGAATTTTATTCAGTTGAAAATATTTGATACCAGCACTCAAATCCCACATGAAAATTAATTCCATCCCTAGATCACAACACTTCGATTATAAAATTTTGATATCTTTTTGTAAAATACTCCACTTATGTTTGAAAATATTTAACTATTGCATATAAATTATTTACACATTTTATCTTACCTTCTGGTAAATATTTAATTTATCTCTTCTTATGAATATATTTTTACCTTTTACCTCAAACAACTCACATTTCCTTAAGTTAATTTCAAACAATCCACATGCCACTTCCATAGTCCCACGCCACATATATATGTCTAGAAGAGCATTACGATTATATCATTTGAGACAATTCCTCTATGCCTCAATGGAAACTCATATTCCTCTCAAAGCTTTATGCAATCACTACAGGCATGACATATTTTAGATCACATTTATGAGGCATCAATTGCAAACAACCTACACGCCTTGTCCGTGTTTACACATTTTCCCGCACATCTTTCAGGGCTCCTGCAACTACAACATTTGATAAAATTCTTTTATCTTCCTTTGTTGGATGTCCACACCCTCTTTCAAAGCTCTCATACTAGCCTAGGTAGGACAAATGTTGGGGATGACCATGAGATTTAGCCATACATCTACCAATCACACCTTCTTTAAACCATTTTCAACAAATCGATTATGCATTTGGTACCAGGTGTCCATGCCTTGGCCCAAGATTCCCACACATTAATATCGAGAAGGAGGCAATCGATGACATTAAAACTTCGATTCTACATTTTTCTTGTATACCTACCAAGGCGATGCAATAACAATTGTTAAAATTCCTCTTTCCTTCATGCTTGCATGAAGGTCGATACGCTACTCCCAAGCTTCTACATTTGTATAGGAAATAAAGAATAGTGGTTTGGTCTGGAGAATGTGGTGCTAAACATAGAAAATGCATTTGCTTAAAGCTTTTTAGCGCCTTTTCAAAAAATTCTACTATGTGCATATCTGCAATCATGGCGCTCCATGGGATCATGCTTCTGTGAGACATTTCTAACTGCTCATGCGCCTTGTGCCATATTTCCATACTTTTTAAATATCTAACAAAACATTGCAACAACTGATCAATTTCCTCTATCGATTTGTTGGAAACCTAACTTTGCATACATTTGGGGTTGGGCAACTATAATTTTTGACAAAAGTCTTCTATCGCATATGCTTTGATGGGTGTGTATACCGTGCTCCAAGGTTTCCCACGCACAACAAAGGGGGATGCTAACAAATATTTCCCCCAAATTACCATCGATGTTGCACATGATTCTTAGAATCATAACCCTAAGTCCTCATGCAAACACAAAATTTTGGTCAGAAGACTTTCACTTTCTCAGGACTAGTTGGGATTTACTTTTTATCATGCCACATCCCGAGAACCTTTACTTATTAATATGACTCACTCTTTATCTCCTATTGATGGGGCTATACTTGGGGCTCAATGGGGTTGGAATCTTTATTTTGCCGAGTTTCGAGAAAAAACATTACTTTGCATTGCCTTATGGTTGATGGGCCCACATGCAGAGGTATGATCTTGCAATTCAAAAATATTTAATAATGCTCTTATTGTCCATTGGTCTGGACATATGACTGACGTGGGTAATAAGAATGAACTATTTAACCTTGCAATCACCTCATGCCCATTACATATATATTAAATTATTATTTAAATCGTAAACTTGATTTAAATAATAAAACATTAATGTTAACCCTGTTGTAGGTAGGAAATGTGGAAATCATCAAAGCAATGTAAACATTAGCCTAGTTCAATCATGAAAACTCAATTGCAATGACCAATCCTAATTACACTCAATGAAAACATGAAAACAAGACATTCAAAATGAAAACTAAGCAAACCAAATGCAGATGTCTCCTTCATGTGGCTCCATTGTCCTTCTCTCCTTCAAATAACTTTTGTTTGTGGATCTCACCTACAAGTGCATGAGCATGATGTGAAAGCAAGTAGACAAGATGAGACGACAACATAAGGATACTAGAAGCATGATTGATTCAACCTTTTGATTGAAGAAATTCATCCAAATTATAGACAAATTGGAGAAAAGACAAGATTAGCATGAATTTGATTCGAATGGAAATTTCAAATCAAGAATGACAAATATGACAAATTATGACAAATTGACACTTTCTATGCAAAATTGATTGATTGATAATTATGACAAATTGCTATGTCAAAATTGATTGATTGACAAATTATGACAAATTATGACAAATTTGCTATGTCATTCCCATGAAATTAGAAGAAATATAGGAGAAAATTGAAATTAGATGAATTAGAAATTAGGAAATTAGAAAATGAGGAAATTAGGAATTAAGTGAATTAATTAACAATTTTTCATTTATTAATTAATTCACAAAAGAGGGAGGAATTAGTTAGCCAATTAAATAAACATTTAATTGTGACAAGAAGACTTAGGATAAATCAACTATTTAACCTAGAGGGAGAAATGACAAACAAGGTTAAATGACTAAATCATGAAACCCTAGAAGATGAATTAGAAATGCAAGGATGACAATTAGGTCTTGATTGAAGGATAATTGATATCGATTCGATTTGATCATGATTCTGACTTGATAAAAGACCAATGCTGATAAATGATTTGATTGATAAATGTGCCAATTGATGAGGAACAATGAGTAATTGATCCAAATTGACATGATTGAGAAGGACGACGATCGATGTCAAATCGATCGCAAAATGACAAGATTGAAAATCACAACGATCGATGACAAATCGATCGCAAAATGACAAGATTGAAAAGAGGACAAAACCCTAATTAGGATTGATGATGTCCAAAATGATGACAAATGAACACGCACATTGATGCGACAAGATAAGATCGACCAAAATCATGACTGAAGATTGTTATTGACAAGACCAAATTCGAAAGCGAGATGAATGAAGAATGCAGAAGAAGGACTCGATGCTCGCAAATGATAAAGACCAAGTGCACGACATAGGAGAAATGTTAATGCGATGAAAAACCCTAAAATAAGGCAATGCGCAAATGTTAAAGTATGACTCGCAAGCGTTGACCATTTTTAGACGTCTACATTTTGCCCCTCTTTGAGACAATGAGATTCTAAGCGTTGTTTCAAAGAATAATAATGAAAATGCCCCAGATGCTGACAATGACATATGCATGCCCCCTCGAGGAATTGGCCGGAAACATCTAGAAAAGAGGCCAAGTGATCGATAAGAATGATAGAAAATGATAGATTTGAACAGATCAAACAGACTGCCAAGAATGACGGAAGAAATGTTAGTAAGAAGAAATTAGACAGAGAACAGTTAGAGATGAAGAAAAACTTGTTTTCACAAATGCACATAAGTAGGTGAGAACCTTTATTTATTGTAGCAAAGCGGATGCAAAGCATCATGGCATTGAAGGCTAGAGCTGAAACACAACCCTTTTTGCGAAAGATAGACACATCGCACACAAGGAATGAGTGAAGCATCCTAGGGTGCATACATCAAGGGTCGAGGTATGTGCGGCATTCACAAAGCGAACGTACTTATCATAGACACCCAATGATATAGTTGCCCCAGTTTGTGACAAACATTCCACAAACAACAATCACAATAAAAAAAGAAAGGGACCATGAACCATCCCGGTCACTCTAAATCACTCAGTGACATCATCAAGCAACATAGGAACATGATCGAAGATAAATCAATAAATGATAAGACTCGCTAATTCCAACAAGTCAAACAAACATCTTGATCTTCATTGTCAAAAGTTGAAAGTGTTGATAGGACGGTCATGTTGTCTGGTTTCAGGACATGCGGTACCCCATCTAAGACAGGACACAGTCTAGTTTCGAGCATACCACACCCTGCATAAGACTCATGATAGTGTGCCAAGGACGAATGATACTGATGCTGATTGATTGATATGACAATTTTAATCAGTTTGAATGTCTGGTTTGATTGAAAAAATTCATCTGTGAATGCTTGATTTCAGTAAAGCGTGGTGTGTGATTGATTGTCGTTGGATGTATGCTCAGTGATCTGTCTATGCACAAAGGGGATATTTATTGCAAAATGCTTGTTTTGCTTTTCGAGTGTTTACAATTGTTTTTGTGTTCATTTTTTTTTTCAGGACTTTATTTGATGTTCAGGGATTTTTTCAGGACATTTTTTGATTTTTTTTTTTTTGGATTATTTCAGGACATTTTCAATTTTTTTTGGATTGTTTCAGGACTTTATTTGATTTTTTTTGTAATTTTTTTTTGATTATTTCAAGACATTTTTCAATTTTTATGATTTTGCCCCCAGTGTCTAGCAAGGCAAGGAATATGACAGGTGAATAAATAGGCTTTCTGAAATGATGGTGGATAGAGGGAAGACAAAGGCCTTTTATTATGGAGACAATACGGATGCAATTTTCAAGGGCTATGGCGTGATGGGACAAGAGACTGGATATGACAATGTAAAGCAGTGACATGGCATGAGGGACATGTCAAGAGGTGTTTGAAACCATGTTTAAGTTTTGCATCCTTATGTCAAATCAAGATCAAGGAATGAAAAAGAGTGTATGGATAGTGATAAGATATGGATAGGATAAGCAAGACCAAGAATGGATAAGGGACATGGACTGAAGGTCAGGATAGGCTAAGGGATAGTGGCAGAAAGTTGCAATAAGCTAGGGAATATGGATGAAAGGTTGTAATAAGCAAATGGATAAATACCAAAAGCTATGATGGACTAAAAGTTGCAAACAAGATGCATGATGCTCATGACGATCCTCAACCTTGTCAAGATCAAAGGTGGAAAGAGGAAAATGGACATGAGGGACAATATGATAATGGAGGAGGATGACATGGTATGATAGGATAATGAAGGGCAATAGGATATGAAGGAGGAAACCTGCCCCCAAGTGTGGTGTTCAAGAAGTTCATAAATTACGCATGATGCCTGTTTGCCAGGTTTTCATCATGGTACTTGCCAAAGGCGCCTGTTTGCTAGGTTTTCACTAGTGGACAAATTATTTTTGCTTTACTTTTTTTCTTTCTTTTTTTTCACTTTTTTTTTTGTATTTTGACTTTTTCAATAGAAGATGGACACATGATAGGGGATGGAAGGACTCAAGCATCTTTTTGTTTGGATAGTAGCTTTGAAAAAAATGGACCATGACCTTTAAAAGCATGCTCAAAGACATTGGTTAGATAAGGACATGGAAAATGAGATGAAACTAAGGCAAGGATTTATGCAAAGGATTGGACCAAAGGGATCGAAGGATGAAAAATATGCATTGGATAATGGATAGGGTATTGGAAGAATTGGGCTTGAGTGGATGGAAATATAGGCAAGATCAACATTGGCACACACCTTGAGGGGTGATGGACTGATGGAGGGAAAATAGATCTTAGATTGTGAGATTTGGATGGAGGAATAGCTTGGGATTTTGGGACATAAGAGCCCAAAATGGATGAAGAAGGTGACGGAGGAATAGATTTGAGAGGTTTGGATGGAGGAATAGCAATTTTGGATGCCAAGTTGGATGTTTCTTTAGACTTTTGTGCTTCAAGGAGCCGCTTAGGGATCCACATGGTTTTTGATTTTTCATGCTTTTGTGGTTCCTTGGAGTGCATTGCTTGCACAAGGGATTTAGGAACCCATATATATTTTGACTTTTCTTTTTTTTTCTCAGTGGGCCTTTGTGGCCTTTTGGATATATTTTTTTCTTTATAGATCATATTGTCCTTTGTTTTGACATGTCGATTATATTGGATATGTTGATCCTTGAATACATGTGGATTTTTAGACTTATGACTTTTATGTTTGGCATCCAAATTGCTTGGAGGGGGAAAAGAATGCATGGATGGATATGAATGAAATGAACTTCTTTTGGATTGATGAAATTTACTCAAGGATGTGTGCCTTTTCTTACCTTGCATAGAGGACGAAGGGATATAAGGACCTAAGATGGATGGAAGGGATGATGGGGGAGGGATATGTTTGGATTGTGATGGAGGGATACCAACGTCTTGAGAGCGAGTTGTGTAGACATGGCCCTTAAGATCTTCTTTGATATGGAGGGGTTCTTTCTCATGAAGGTCTACCCCTTTGCCTTTATGAATATTTTGACATGTAGGATACTTTGTGCTTTTAGAGGAAGATGCAAGTCCATTATGAGGTGGATATGATATGAGAGAAATAATGAGATCTTGAAGTGGATCGGATTGCACCAAAGTGGAAGAATCCATTATGCAGGTCGAGGGTTCATGAACATCTTGCACTGACATGTTAGAATCATGAGGGGGATTAGGATCATGAGAGGGACTAGGATTGTGTAGTGGACATGGTTCAATGACAGGCTCTTTAAGAGATGGAATGGGAGAAATAATGGGATCATCAAAAGAAATGAGATCTTGGAGTGTATATGGAGCATTAAGACAAGGATCTTGTGGAGGATTAGAAGGAATGATAGGGTCTTGTGTTGGAAATGAATTTGGAAGGATACTTTGATCTTGACAAGGAGAAAGATCATTGGATTCCTCTTTAAAGGTGCTTTGCTCTTGACTTTCAATGGGATCATCAGAAAGGATGGAAGGGATATCTCGATCTTTCTTAGGAAGTGGAATGCCAATGGGATTTGAAAGGACATTTTTTTCATGAAATGGAAGGGGATCATTTGGGATTGGATGGACTGGGATATCTTGATCTTTCTTGGGGAATGGAGTGTCAATAGGGCTTTGATAGGATGGACAAGAATAGGGGAATCATCGTGAGTGTCTAGGAAGATGGGGTCCTGGTAAAAAATTGGATGGGATGATAAGGTTTCAAGATCTTGATCTTGATCTATTTTAAGACACATTTCTTCATGCTCTAAATTATCCTCTTGACATGGGGTTGGACTTTGGATATGCATGGGGGATTCTGACAAGGGATCAATGTTTTGGCATGAAGGAAATGCACTTTGAACATTTGTGATGGATTCTGGCAAGGAATCAATGCTTGAACATGAGGAAGAGGGACTTCAAATGGGGTCCTCTAAAACAGGTAATGGCAATAAAGTGCATGGTGGCATTGGGTCTTGTATTTCTAAAACATGACAAGGATGTGCATCATGAATTGGATTATCTTGGCAATCAATTATGGATAGCCCTTGGATAATTGCATCCTTGGGTGTATTGTTTGATGAGGACAATATAGAAGGTTCTTGTGAAACTTTTGAAGGTGTAGGGATAGATGCCACTGGAGAGTCAATTTGTTTGTGGGGGGATGAGGCATTGCTAGACATAATTGTATTATCTTGATCTTCCTCAAAGAACTCACTTGGTAGTTTTCTTAAGATCATTGCAATAAAGCCACCTTTCTTTTGAGGTTTTGACATAGTTGTATCTGTAATTTGAACTTGTTTGGCAAGGAGTTGGTTCTGATCTGATGTCATGTTTTGATATTAGACTTGGTTCAATTGTTCTGACATGTTTGAAACTTGGGTTGGTGTGTGCTGCAACCTTTGTTTTTGAATGTTTGGTTGTGGTTGTTGACATTGATATGTTGATTGAACTTGGTTGTATTCCACCATTGGTTGAACTATTTGTGGACATTGTATAGTTGGTTGGACATATTGTTGAAATTGAACCATTGGTTGTATATGTTGAACAATTGGTTGAACCATTGGTTGTATTGGTTGAAAATCTAATTGATAGTAAACACCTTCTTGTTCTTGTTGTGGAGGCACATAATGTTGAAATTGTTGTTGTCTCTTTTCTTGAAATTGTTTCATCATCTCTATTTGTGAGAGGAGAGCTGGTATGTCTGATCGTTCAAGAAGAGATCTTACATCAATTGGCTCAATCTTTGGATTTCGACCTGGAAATTTTTGAAACATTTTGGACATTTGTGATCTATTCTTCTCAATGTTTTTCACTCTTTGTTCCAAAATCTCATTTTCTTGAGCTAGTTTCTCCTCTAGTTTTTGTATTTGGAGACTTGTTTCATCATTAAAAGTTTGATCAATGTTGCTTTGTTGTTGGGTTGGATAGAATTGTGGTTGCCTTGGATTAAAATTCGATTGCATTGTCGGTTGATACGTCAAACTTTGTTGCATCATTGGTGCTTGGAACCTTGTTTCAATAGACATGTCACTATGCAATGTTTTTGGGATTTTTGATTTTAAAAGAATGATGTATGATATGCAAATAAATGCAACCTAAATAGATGAAAATGCAATCTATGGCAAGAATGCAACCTATGTTTTTGTTGTTTTTCAAAATTTTGACAAACTTTTTAGAATGCAAATCTAAAAAGAGACCCTTAGGAAATTGAAATGATGTCTAGACCTCAAAGGACAAAAGGACCAAGTGACAAAAGGACAAAATGACAATGTCTCCCCTATATGCTTGGATACTAAGCTAGGTTTGACCAAATGACATTGATGACAAAAAGACAAAGGTTTGATAAGGTCTAGACTTCCTAACAATGACTTAGGGTTTATTCAAAGATTTGGATTACTCAAGTATGACAAAACCTAGTTTTGACATTATATGCAAAGGGACAATTACTATGCAAATGACCCTAATATGATATGATAATGTCCTAAGCTTAATGAAGAGACCTAGGGTATGCAAATGTGACCTAATGTTATGAGGACAAGGATGCAAATGCAAATGTATGACAATGTCAACCTAAGGCAAAACCTAAGGTTGAATTATGAAATGGTGTTGCTCTAATGCAAGAGGACATATGCAAATGGATGACCCTTATTGATATGCAAAGGAGTATGACCTAGGTGAAACCTAACCTTGGTACTTGAAAATGAACTTTGCAAAATGCGAACCTAGGATGAACCTAAATCTAAGTGACATGAATGTTGAGACAAGATTTTGAAAAATGTTTGACAACCATGTTTGAAGGTGTTTTGAACTTTGTTGAATGAAATACTCTTGTGTTTAACCTTGTTTTGAATCAATTTGTCTTATTTTTGAAATGAGACACAACTCAACTTTTGACAAGCAAAGAAGACAAGATATTTTAACTTAGACTCAAGACAATCACGCACATTCACACATTTCTTATGGTAGGCAAGGACAGTAGGTACTTGAGAGGTAGACTCATTATGAGATTCAAGGAGAATACATAGATGCTTGACCCCACAGGCTCCCCTCCACGACACTCACTTCTCAGGGCAGCCAAGCATCAGTCGCCATGGAAATCTCCCCATGGCGAGCTTAGTATCTCTTCCAAGTATCCAAACTCCTCCTTCTCAAGCAACTAGAAGGATTTTTGGCCTCTAAATACAAGGTGTTTAATAAGGATTTTTGTTAAGCGTTACTCCTTGGTGTCACACAAGCATGATTAAGACATTAAGCCCACCAAGATACCAAAAAAATGTAGTTGCACAAGCATGATTTAGACCTTGAGGCCCTACTTAGATGTTGATATGAGAAAGAGTCCAAGGGTCATCACTTTCCAAGTAACTACAATTCCCACGTAACCCTTCCTTCAAAGCTTTCGCCCGTCAGGTATTTATTTATAGTGAGTTAGAATGCCAAGGTACTTTGGCTGTGCTCACTTGGGTCATTCCCCTCTCACGATTGTCACTTGGTTGCAAAAGAAAGCAAATGGTCGAGAAGGCAGGCCCTCTAAAGGTGACAAACAATCCAAAACATGAGAATGGTATCGAAGATTTGGATTTTTGATCACCCTAAGAAGGATGAGAGCATACTCTCCTACTCCAATGTCAAACTCGACAAGCACAGTAAACACATGTTCATTCCATCTTAATTAGTAAACATACTAGGTGCCTAATTATGAATCACAAACACAAAGTTTGGTTGGAATATAAGGCAACCTGCAAAATCACCAAGTTAGAAGTTTGATTTGTTTGGTCTTTGACTAGCGAACCTGCATAACATTTGTTAGTAGTTTCATTTTTATCTTTGCCATGCATAATGCCAAGGTGCTGCACAAAGAATCAGTACCAAAGAAAAACCAAAATGCAGAAATAGAATGCAAAACAAAGTAATTTGCAAGTAAAAACACTGCTTTTTTACCTCTGTTTCTGGCCTTACACAGGCGCATAATGTCTTACACAGGTGCAGAATGCAGTAACACAGGTGCAAAATGCACTGACACAGGCACATATCCTTTTGACATAGGCACAGAAGTCCTTGACACAGGTGCAGATCACTTGACACAGGTGCAGATTGCTTCTACATAGGCGCAGAAGTGCCCAGAAAGCCTTGAATTGCCCTGTTTCTTAGGTTTTTAACCTGCAAATCAACTCAAAAGCACTCAAAAGCCTGGTTAGGGGATTAGTTCACATCGGGTTCACCAATTAATGTAGATAGGAAATGTGGAAATCATCAAAGCAATGTAAACATTAGCCTAGTTCAATCATGAAAACTCAATTGCAATGACCAATCCTAATTACACTCAATGAAAACATGAAAACAAGACATTCAAAATGAAAACTAAGCAAACCAAATGTAGATGTCTCCTTCATGTGGCTCCATTGTCCTTCTTTCTCCTTCAAATAGCTTTTGTTTGTGGATCTCACCTACAAGTGCATGAGCATGATGTGAAAGCAAGTAGACAAGACAAGATGATAGCATAAGGATACTAGAAGCATGATTGATTCGACCTTTTGATTGAAGAAATTCATCCAATTTATAGACAAATTGGAGAAAAGACAAGATTAGCATGAATTTGATTCGAATGGAAATTTCAAATCAAGAATGACAAATATGACAAATTATGACAAATTGACACTTTCTATGCAAAATTGATTGATTGATAATTATGACAAATTGCTATGTCAAAATTGATTGATTGACAAATTATGACAAATTATGACAAATTTGATATGTCATTCCCATGAAATTAGGAGAAATATAGGAGAAAATTGAAATTAGATGAATTAGAAATTAGGAAATTAGAAAATGAGGAAATTAGGAATTAAGTGAATTAATTAACAATTTTTCATTTATTAATTAATTCACAAAAGAGGGAGGAATTAGTTAGCCAATTAAATAAACATTTAATTGTGACAAGAAGACTTAGGATAAATCAACTATTTAACCTAGAGGGAGAAATGACAAACAAGGTTAAATGACTAAATCATGAAACCCTAGAAGATGAATTAGAAATGCAAGGATGACAATTAGGTCTTGATTGAAGGATAATTGATATCGATTCGATTTGATCATGATTCTAACTTGATAAAAGACCAACGCTGATAAATGATTTGATTGATAAATGCGCCAATTGACGAGGAACAATGACTAATTGATCCAAATTGACATGATTGAGAAGGACGACGATCGATGTCAAATCGATCGCAAAATGACAAGATTGAAAATGACAATGATCGATGACAAATCGATCGCAAAATGACAAGATTGAAAAGAGGACAAAACCCTAATTATGATTGACGATGTCCAAAATGATGACAAATGAACATGCACATTGATGCGACAAGATAAGATCGACCAAAATCATGACTGAAGATTGTTATTGACAAGACCAAATTTGAAAGCGAGATGAATGAAGAATGCAAAAGAAGGACTTGATGCTTGCAAATGATAAAGACCAAGTGCGCGACATAGGAGAAATGTTAATGCGATGCAAAACCCTAAAATAAGGCAATGCGCAAATGTTAAAGTATGACTCCGCAAGCGTTGACCATTTTTAGACGTCTACACTTGTAAACATGATAGATGCCTGACCTAAATATTTTTTCATTTGCACACAGTTGAGCCCTAAAACTGACTAAGAACCACTTCAGTATGCATCCAGACCAAGAATATACATAGCTTAATTGCCCTAAAAAATTGGTCAAACGGCCACATGAGACCATGCCATTTGACAAGAGCATAGATTGATATATTTTGAATCACGCTGCAAAACAGATTTCCTTGACAATGTCTGAGGTGCAAGATTTTAATCGTCACAAATATAAACTTAGTTGTTTCTACACATTAACCTGTCAAAACCCTCATCAAACCCTGTTTCAAATCCATTTGGAAAAGACATCAAACAGAATCAAGAAGGCCTATCAACTGGCACATGACCTTATCTAGCTACAAAGAATATTAGAAAAATATGAGCATGATGCAACAATCACTTGGGAGTGAAATATGAATTCCCAAGGTGAGCTCTCTCAAAACCACTGTGCAATCTACAAACTTAACAAATTGCAAATGGTTTGACTTTGGCAAATAGGTCAAACAAAGTCCTAGGAATCTGCAAATGGAAAGTGAGGCACAAAAAATTGTAGGGGATATGAGGGAACAAGTCAGTTGTCATGAAAATCAACTGGGTGCACGTTGAAAGCCTCCAAAGTAGGCTACTCGGGTGTTTCTGAAAAATGTGCACACAGTGTACACTTGTTGACCCCTCAAATCAAGTGCCTCAAAAATGCATCCAATCTAATTATGGGATGCTGCAACTTGATCAATAGCATCTCTAATAAGTGCCTAACACTTCCCCCAAGTGATTTTGCATAACAATCAATGGGCTTCAAAATGGAGCTCTCCAAAGTGAGCAACCTGGATTGAATCTGTAGTTGCTTTTCTGTGTGTTGGAAGACATAATTTTACGTGGGTCCTCAAAATTTAGCCAAATTTTGGAGGTCCCAACAGGAGGTTGAGCCAAGAAATTAGAGTGATAATACTCATTCTTCAAACAAACTGTAGAAATGCACTCACAAACAAAATGACAAATATATTCTCTTTGGAAGCCATTTTGCCATACAAAAGAAAGAACATAGACAACAAAGGCAACACTAGTTAGAAGAAAGGAATAAAACACAACCATTAATGAAATTTGAAAGTCGTGAACCTATTGAATGGAAAGCAATCTCACGATCTCATCTTATTGGTGGTAGCCACACATTTTTTTGAATGCCAACTGAGAGCCTTATTCTAGATAGAGGATACGCCAACATTGAACTACTAAAGCATGGGAGGCTCATCCTATGCTTTCTAGCATAAATAAATTAAATGATTAAAATATACTCTTTAGTTAAATGATGTCTTCAATGTATCTATGCAACTAAACGAACTTACACAACACAAATTAATTTGCTGACACCATAATCAAATCCATTTCAAAGTGTTATTGACTCAGACACCTATGTGATCACTCCCTTTCAATTGTAGACAATTTTAAAAGACTAATGCATTTCATATGGGCTGTGTTCACCATCTATGAAAAAGTAAGTGCCAGGGTTTAAGGAACTAAAGACATTTACGTCAGGGTTTTAGAGGATAAAGAAATGCAAGGATGTTATGTTTACTATCTGAATTTTTAGTGTGCACATGAAGCTCTTCAAACACTTTACCTGCAAAGAGGGAACGAAAAATAAATCCCATAAAATATGGTCTCCTACAGAATGGAATAGCTAAAGCGTTCAACATACATGATTATATATATTGATTAATCACACAACCCCTTCTCCTCATTAAATCAAATCTGATTGAATAAATAGTGTATCTAAGTTAGAGACCTTCTATTATGTATTTATAATAAAGAAAACATATTATACAAATAATAATTTAGGCATGAGATTTTAAAGATATTAAATAACTTTAAAACCGGCACAAGAGCATGACCAGTATCCAAAAATTAATTTACCAAATACGCTTGCACTGTTAATGAATGGATTCTCCAAGCAAGTATAAAAATAGAAATAATATTATACAAATAATAATTTAGGCATGAGATTTTAAAGATATTAAATAACTAAACAATTAAAATTTATAATTAAGATTTGAGATTGAGATATATAAATTGAGAGGTTAACATTGACTTGGATTTTGGACACTGTTGAGTGTCATTAGTATTGTTGACTTGATTGTGTAGAAATGCAGTCATATTGGTATCTACATTTTGAACTCAGTGACTTTGGGGAGTTGAGGTGTGAAACTCTTTTATTGTTTTCAAACAATTTGAAGCCACAAAAACAAAAATGGAGTATGTGTACGTGTAGCTTTAATGTCAAAATTCACTTATTTTTAATGTGTTTTGAGATTCACATAACATGTTTGGAAGCTTTATTTCTCCCACCATGTAGCCAACTTAAACTACTTGTTTGCTTCCTATTAATTTTTTATCTTCTATGTTGTCTTGTTGGTATTTACAAATTGATTCCTATAGATTTTTAAATTTTTTCAATTTTAACATAGAGGGTTCTAGGAAAAGACTCATTGCCATGTATTCCAAGTGTTGGGTAATAAATGGACCAATCAAATAAAATTTGAGAGAAAAATAAGTAAAAATGGAATTTTCTTTACAACTTTGTTGTGAATTTATTGTTTTTCTATATTGCAAGCAATTTTTAAACTAGATTCCATAATTTCAAATTAATTTGCATCCATTTATACTTAGATTCTCATATATCGTGTTGATAAGAGAATTTTTTCTACTTTTATTTGTGTGCCAATTGGAAATCAATATCTCAGTTGTGGCTAACTTCTCTTCCATATCTTCAAAATTATTGCTAGCTAATGTGTTTGTAATAATAGGGTTACTAAACGTCGAGAGCATTCTAAGAACACCTCTGGTCATCCATAGGTTTTAAATAAGACCACTCCCTCATTTCCCCTAGCTTGCATTATAATTAAGAACACTACTAGCACTTTTGAACACCTATAGTATTTGTTGGAGTATTGTCATTAATGTCAAAGAAAATATCTAAGGACATCATGTTGCCACTTAAGGGGGGCCAATGGAGAAGTTTTATACTGAAGCAATATTAAATAAAAAATAGGAAATCAAATTAATTTACTTTATTGTGTGGGCCAACCCTTGATATTTGATTTCTAATTTGATTTCAATTGGCTTACTGATCAAATTAACAGGTTTTCTAAAAATAATGTACTTTCTTCAAAAAACTCAACCAAATCAAGTCGAGCTTTTGTAACCGTGACAAATAAATAGTTTGAAATTTCTGACAAAAAAAATGTGATAGTTCGGTTCCTCACATTTAATATAATTATGAACATTAGAAATTAATTTATTTCAACAAAACTTGCAGGACTATGTCGAAGTGAAATCAAATTATATAAATTACTATGGGCTTAACCATTGCAACTCATTCAGGTGCAAGCACTAGTTTATTCTAATTTGTGTCTCCCACCATCCCCAAAATACAGAAATAACATAGCCAACAGGGCAACTTTGTTAGAAGCAAGGAACAAAACACAACTATTTATGAAAGCCAAGGATGTGTTGAATGGAAAGAAAATTCACAATCTCATCTTGTTGATGATTGCCAAAGGTTTATTTGAATGACAACTAAGAGCCTTGTTCTAGATGGAGATTAAGCCAACATTAAATGATTAAGCCAACATTAAATCACTAATGCATGGGAAGCCCCCCACAAGAAGAGATCCTTATCTTATGTTTTTTGGGAGAATTGTAATGAACGATTCAAAAAAATTAGTTAAGTGATATCTTCAATGTGTCTATCAGATTGGAAAAACTAACACCAAGTGTGTTGAATTTTTTGACACCATAATCAAATACATTTCCAAGTGGCATTGATTCGACACTTAGGTGATCAATCCCTTTCAATTGGAGACAAGTTTAAAAGAGATATATTTTGTATGGGCTAATGTTTATAATATAAAAAATTTGCTGATACCATAATCAAATCCATTCCAAAGTGTTATTGACTCAGACTCCTGGTCACTCTCTTTCAATTGAAGACAAGTTTAAAAGAGATATATTTTGTATGGACTAATGTTCATATTTTTAATAGATATATTTAAATGTTCACATTTCTAAAATTTCAGCTTCTTTTAATTTAAAATATTTTCAGTTTATAGAAATTTTAAAAATTCAAATACTGATCTTAATATATTAGAATAATTTTTGTCACCCCTTGCCATCCCCAAAATCTAGAAAGAACGTAGACAACATGCCAACACTAGTTAGAAGCAAGGAATAAAATGCAACTATTTATGAAAGTTAGGGGCATGCTGAATGGAAAGAAAACTTACAATCTCATCTTATTGGTGAGGCCAAAAGTTTATTTGAATGCCAGCTAAGAGCCTTGTTCTAAATAGAGATTAAGCCAACATTAAACTACTAATGCATAGGAAGCTGCCCACAACAAGAGATCCTTATGCTTTCTGGGAGAAATACATTGAATGATTAAAAAATTTCTTTTGGTTAAATTATGTCTGCAATGTGTATCTGACTAAACAAACTAACACCAAGAGAGTTGACTTTGCTGAAACCATAATGGAATACATTTCTAAGTGGCATTGAGTCAGATGCTTTGGTGATCATTCCCTTTTCAATTGTGGACAGTTTTAAAACAATTATATATTTTGTATAGGCTAATGTGTATATTCTCAATAGATATAATTAAATGTACACATTTGTAAAATTTGAGCGTCTTTTAATTCAATGTATTTATAAATTCAAATACTAGTTTTAATATACTATATTAATTTTTGTCTCCCCGTTGTCCCCAAAATCTAGAAAACCTTTGTCATCCCCAATATTCAGAGAAACACTGGATATTAGAGACGATATCTATGCAAATAAAGGATAAGCTTGCATGATATAAAGATAGAATATGACATGCAAATAAAGGATAAGTTTGCATTGTATAAATATATAAATTGTTTTAGTTCAATTAATTGTGTATTTAATGGATGATTGCATGTTCTTATTTAAGTTATGAGATCCACTCATGTGGAAGCAATTTAGGAAAGTAAAATAAATAAATAAAGCCATGTGAAGCTTAAGGCATACTAAGATATGTGAAGGAGAAGATTTCCCACCCTTAGCTTTATATTAGTTTGGGAAGAGTCGAAGACATTAAAAAGATTTATTTTCATAAAATTGATAAAAATAATGAACCTTGACTATTGGACATCTTCAAAAATTTGAAGTGGCTCACTTCCTAACTTTGGCTATTTGGTAACAAAATATAGTCAATCTTATCATATTCTAAATTTCCATATTTTCTATTGTTACAATATTTTCAATCTTTCAAGAATAAAAATGTAGATTTCCATTTCTCAATATCTGATTTTCATGATTTACATTCATGTTAGATTTATGTTCAGTCATTAGTCTTAATTCTCATATCTCTACAACCCTAAGGTTTTCTTCTCTGGTTTATAAATGTTGCAGATTTTGATTCATAACAATGGCATCAGAGCTCAACTACATCGAGGTGGCCATATTTTTGTATTTCATTGGGTGCCATTTTCATAGATGTGCTCTTAAAAACCACAACAACATTGGCCATATTTGTCAATCAGATTCATAGATTTAAGGCCATTGCCTTGACCCATAACGATCATGATCAATCTACATCATGCAAACAAAAGATCGATTAGAATCAGACCAACAACTAGATTATTTTTTCCACATTAAATTACTAACAAATTTAGTATGGCAATAATTGTATCATTGTCAATTGCAATTTTGCAAGTTCTTGGTGACTGAAAAATGTGTCGGGCAAATTTTCAGCCACTTAACAGTTTCTCCCTAATAAAAATAGTGATTTTACAGAAGAGAACTATATAGGAAGAATGGCAGTGAAAAAAAGTATATCTTGATGGTCCTATTCTAAACCAGATGCGAGTCCTATAATGCCTAAAAAACACTTCCAAAATTCTGTAAGTAGAGGTAAAATTCAACTAAAAAGTATAAATGTAAGAATAAAAAATTAGTTAGTTAAGTTGGTTGTGAAAGGAAGAATTTTCAAGTAGAGAGAAGTGTTAACATGTTAGTAAGCATAGCAGTGGGATGATTGTTGTACTATGTTGTGTCTGAGCTCTTTGTAATTACTTTGGCCATTTAAATAAGAGAAAGTTGAGCTACTGCCACTTCTAGCTAGCTTTCCCCACTCTAGAGTTTCTAGGATAATAATCCTTCTGTCATTTTTTTGTTGTTTGGCATTTTTCATTGATCGGTGATTTTTTAATTTCAATTCTAGCAACTATTTTGAATTCAACCAACTTAAAAACTCTAATATAAACATAATATTGTATTTTAATTTTTAACTATGTCATTTTAAGCACAATATCTAGTAGAACAACTTAGTTTATGTAATTTCCAGAAAAGTAAAAAAACACTATAGAGTTTAAAGACAATACTCATATGAAAGCAAGTTTAGTCTTTCAGTATTATGGACACCACTTGTTTCATTTGTATGGTAGTGACAAGATCGAAAAAAGAAGAATTGCAGAATCACATCTAAGATTTCTATGAGAAGATGGAATCAAGAAGTGAGGAAAATGACCAGAAGAGGAGAAGAAAAACTTGCTAATAAGAATTCCCATCCTAGAATCAAATTATAGTATGTGATGAAGGCTCATGATAATCACCCAGTAACTGTTAAGCATTTTTACCTTGTATTCCTCAGGTAGTGTTTTCACAGTGATGGCACAAAAGGGACAATAATAGATCCAATACTGTGTGCAGCAGGAGATCAATATGGAGAGGACATAGTTATCTAGGAGAATAAGGCCCCATCAAGTAGGGAGTCTTCTTTGAGATTAGTTCTTAGTTAAATATTTGAGACTTGAGTGGTTTGTGGATGTAACTTAGTTTCAACTACTTTGATTAGAAATTATCAGTTGGTAGACTCGACTGATCAGTTTGTCGAACTAGTTGATTGATCAGTCAATCTGAGTGTCACTTTAGTGAATTGTAAACAGTGTTAAAAGACTCAGCTTCGGGAAACTGATTTTTGACCCAGACTTGCCCAAGACTTGGCAACCTTCAATAAACTATAAAATATAGAGATTTGTAAGGATTTAAAACTTTTATAATGGACCCTTCAATAAGTATAAAACACAGATATTTTTAAGGATTTAGAACTTGTATCATGCAACCTTCAATAAATAAACTTTAAAAACCATAAACTTATCAAATAGAAGCTACTTTGATCACATACACAAGTATGCATCAATCACATGAGCATAAAAGCAGATTTTTGCTGAAGGAAAAAATATTTTAAATATATAAATGTTGTCCAGTGTTTTAGGTGTAAAAAGCTTGCAGATTATGCTATCCATTGCATCAAAAACAAATATTGTAATATGGATTTATTAACAAGGGTAGAGTATCACTCAACCCAGCATTACTAGCTCTATGTGGAACCATACTCTTGTATCTTAGAGAAGTCTACAAATGTTGCTACACCCATAGAAGCATTACTTAGGATAAAGATTGATTCAACAAACTAGGAATATAAATGTGAAGCAGTCACCGGTGAGGAGGGACCTCAAGGAGATCAGTCCAAACTGGTCAGCAAGAGTAAACACAACATGGAGGAAATGTAGAAAATATAATTTTATTGCATGAAATTTGATTACATCCAACCGGTAACAATCGGGTTATAACATATTGGCACACAAGCTTGGTAGAATAGGTCGCACTGGGACCTTGAATCGGAAGATCTATCTTCTAGGCACAGTCTATCTCTGATTGATTCTAACTGATCTTCTATTTTGATTCTCATTTATTAGATTCTAAAGCATGATTACAAATATATATAATGATCCAAAGGATCTGCTCGGCCCAAAAAGGATCAAAACCCGAAGAACAAGACCTAATGTGCAAAAATGAACAAGGTCAACCTCGGCCAAGAGATTCCTCTAGAAAATCCAAAGGATGAAAAGTAGAAGGTTGACCACATGCAAAGAAAAATTGAGATCAACATCCAAGACTCTGTAAGCTTTGGAATAGGTTTTGGTAGATCACCAGAATAGGTCTCAGGCAACCGGTAACAAGAAACTGTCATGGAAACAAGTAGCGATATCTTGCCAGAAAGTGATTGAAATGAGATGCGATTTGAAAGCAAGAAAGATGATCAATTCTTCAAGTAGAATCCAACTCCACAAGATCTGGTGAGCCAAAATCAAGACACATAGAAAGGAAAACTAAAACTGAAAAAAGAAAAGAAAACAGAAAAGAAAATGTTCTTGGTTGATGCAAGATTGTTGTGAACCGAGGATGCTCCTGCATCAAACATCTGGGGTTAATGAAAAAGTGAGGCTCTTGATTAATACTAAGAGGGGGGGGGTGAATTAGTATACCAAAATTTACTAGACTCAAACACTTAAATAGTCTAGTAGTAAACCGGTAAAACAGTTTAACAAACAAACCGGTTAACACACATGCAAACCAAATAGCAAATAAGGCATTCACCCATAGAAGCAATAACACCATAAAACAAGATATTTGACATGGAAACCCAAATGGTAAAAACCACAGTGAGATGAAACTCACAAGTTACTATTTGCAGAATAGAAACCAGATCGGTTAAGGTCATACAATGTTCTTTACCAAAACAGATCCTGTTAGGAATCTCAATCTCTGTTAGGAGATAAGTCCGATCAAAGACTACCTTGCGAGAGGATTTAAGATCCACAGATGTGAACCACCTTGTTAGAGGATTTACAAAGGCTTTGCCAAGCCTACTCGGTTAAGGGTCTTCAATCTTGTTGAAGATGTAGGTAATCAACAAGTGAGTGATCTAGATACTAGCACAGTATGCTTCGTTAGATCCATGAAAGCTCATTGCTAATGCATGTTGCATTACTTCAGTCTTCAAACACTTCACACTTTATTACTTCACATAGACTTCCTCTTCTCTCCTATGATCGCTCATACAAAACTCATGCAATATTAAAAACCCTAACGACACCTAAAACCCTAGACATGATGTCCTTATAAAGGAAACTGATTTCATGTCGGTCCAATAGGATTACATTGCATGTTCCTAGGTTCAGTGCATCTAGACATATTTGGTAACATGACACAAAAGCACTGCCAGAGTGTCGGCACTGCCACACAAACAATGGATGGTAACTCATCACAAAGTGCTGGTTGGTAACTCATCACAGAGTATAACCGGTTCATACAAAATATCAGTTTACGCAAAATACCAGTTGTCGGTTTGACAAAATGAAGATTGAGAAATATGTGTTTTTTCGCTTTGATCCTTCATACCGCTTGAGATCCTCGAACCGCTTGATCTCTCTATGCCGCTTGAGTCTTTATGCCGCTTGAGATCGGTATACACTTTCTGCATAACAACAGTAGTCTAAAGACTAACACATGATACCGGTTTGGAACAATTACCGGTCCAGCATAATTCATACATTCAAAAAGTGATCTCATAGCAAGTGTGTGACCATCAATGACAATCACAACATAATCATAAAAAATGCCAACAATCTCCGCCTTTGGCATTGATGGCAACACTTAGGAAAATTTTTGACTTCTAAGTGTTTTACAACAAAATCATGCCATAAGCAAAATTACTCCCCCTAAGCATATACACTATCCCTTTTGCAAACAATACACATGAAGGTATACATAGCATGCTTCAAAATTTAAATTCAAATATACTACTCCCCCTTTGCCAACAAT
Organism: Cryptomeria japonica; assembly: GCF_030272615.1. NCBI lineage: Eukaryota > Viridiplantae > Streptophyta > Pinopsida > Cupressales > Cupressaceae > Cryptomeria > Cryptomeria japonica. Next base: position 256,987,121 of record NC_081406.1, read on the forward strand.
GACAAAGTACAACTGAATAACCCCTGTTCCATTAGTATTAAAATAATAAATGTTTATGACAATAATGAGTAAAACTTGTCAAATTAAAGTCCTGCAAAAATTGCTTCATGGATAAGGACCATGACTCAAGTAGGGAGGTAGCCACCTCTTTGTCTATTTGCATCTGAGAGACCTGTTCTTCCATGGCATCTATCATGCTCATCTCTTGAGTCACTGTTAAGGCATCCAGATTGAGATAGCATTTCTGAAGTATTTGCAGGCGTGGGAGTAGAACCAGTTGAAGTTCCTACAAATCTCGTGTCTGGTTGCTGATCTCTAACTCTATTCTTGTAGACTGGCTATGAAACCGATGAACGGTTTGCCCATAGGTAGTAAAAGAATCATATGGTGGCTTGAAGGTGCTTATGTATATTTGCAAGTCAAATTGTAGCTTTTCCTTCTATACAAGCACATCATCACAGAAGAGATGGGGTTGGCAAAACTTACTAAGTAGTAGATTTCCTTCATCCAGAGCATCTCTTATATCTTTTTGATCTTTTTGCAGATCAGACTGGAGCTCATTTAACTTCTTCACCAAGGTAGTGTTTAGAGCCTTTTGATGCTTCTTTTCTGCACTGGCTTCAGCTACTTCTTCCAGGCTTTGCACCTGGTCCTCTACAACTATGCATAAGAGTTTCAGTTGTGCTAGAGAGAAATCGGTACTAGGGAGATTGGTACCGGGTATCAAACTAGTGAGTGTTTCTACTACAGTTTGAATAATATCCTCCTCCTTTTTCCTCCTTAGAGTTTCCAGTCACTCTTGGGAAAGCTTGATGCTTTTGAGCAGCTCCATTTCATTTGTAGATTGGAGGTCAATGGGACTAGCAATGTTAGCTAGTTTAGCTTGACTACTGGTTGGCATTGGGGTCTCCACCTGTGTGTTCTTTGCCACTACTTCCTTGTCCTTGGCTTTTTGCTTGTCTTCTTGTGCCTGCTTTTGCTCCTCCTCTTCTTGTTTTCTTTTCTCTTCTTCTCTCTTCCTAGCTTCTTCTTTCCACTTCTCTTCTTCTTCATCCTTTTTCTTCTTCTCCTCTTCTCTTCTCTTCTCCTCTTCCTGTTTCTTTTCTTCTTCCTTTCGTTTCTCTTCTTCTTTATTTTCCGCTTCCTTCTTCTTCTTATCTTCCTCTTGTCTCTTCTTCTCCTCTTCTGTTCTATTCTCTTCCTCTTTTCTTTTATCCTCCTCTTTTCTCTTTTCCTCTTCCTTCTTCTTCTTATCTTCCTCTTGTCTCTTCTTCTCCTCTTCTGTTATGTTCTCTTCCTCTTTCTTTTCTGCTCCTCTTTTCTCTTTTGCTCTTCATCTGCCTATTTCTTCTTTTCTTCTTTAGCCTACTTCTCTTGTCTTGCTTCTTCTAATGGTGTACCTTGAGCAACATTTTCACCATCTAAGGTGTCAACATCAATGGGGTCCATTTGTTCTATGATTGGTTCTCCTTCACTGTTATACACCTCATCCAGTTTGCCAGTTTCCAGTTCTTGCTCAACTTTCCTGTTGGCTTCAGCCACTTGATGCATCTTTAGAGCTTCTTGAGCATGAGTATGTGTATCTTTTACCACTTCATGAACCTTTCCTTCCAGTAACAGGAGTCTTCTTCTTCTCATGAAGAAGAAGCCTTTGTATTTATTCATAAGTTCGAAAAGTTCTGAATTTGATACATCAGGAAAATATTGTGCAAATATTTCCTCCCTCATTTCCTGTTCCTTTTCTATGGCAATGCACCATTTATTATCTAAAGAATTGAATAAAGAATCAGGTGCATCAGATCTAATTTCTGATGGCGATCGGTCATAAACACATAAATAATTAATGATTTCCCGCTCAACTTCTTCTTTCTCACTATCAAAAAAATCATCAAAATATTCTTTCAAATCACTAAGCAATTTTATTCTATTATTCTTAATAGTTCTTTGACAATGTGTCAAAGGTTTGTAGGAGGAAATATCAATATTTTCCGGTGCAGATGTTGCCGGTTCATTGCTGGTTGCCTTTATCTTCTTCCTCGTTTGCCTAGTCTTCTTAGGTTGTTCTTTAGATACAGTTTCTTCTGAGTCTGGTGTGGTGTCTTTTGTCTTCCGCTTTCTCTCAAATACCTTGGCGGGTTTCACTTCTGGTTTCTTCTTTGCCGGTGACCGCTTGGTCACTTTGGGACTGGCTGTAGTAACCAGTGCCGATACAGATGGCACTTCCTTTCGCTTCTTTACTGAAGGTTCTTTAATTGGTGTCACCCTTTCCAAATAGGTGTCGGTTCTCTTCTCCTTAGGATCAAGGGGTGAGGAAATAAGGGTAGAGGCATACCCGTCTAACATATCATACATTACCTCATAGCCTATAGGCTCCACTTCTTCCTGTCTGGGCTCAACCGCCTCCATTATGCATTCATCCACTTTGATGATAAAGCAAATGTCCTCTTCGTATTTCTTGACAATGTCACTGGATATCCTCATCCTTAGGCTCATCTTGCTTATGAACTCATCAAAGTACTTGTTCAAGACTTCAGGGTAACCGGTTCCAACTGCTTGAGGCTTTCCTTGATTTTCTTGGTGACCAGTTGGTCGACAGACCACTGAATATCTCCAACTCCTGGGAATTAACCTTGGAAGTAGAAGAAAAACCCAACCAATAGTTGTCCAAACTTAAATCTCAATGCATTATCTTGTTTGATCGATTTGAGTTTCAACAAAAGTTGTCTTTGCATACAAGTGCACAGATCAAATGATGCATCTTCCTTGATCATCCTGTAAGCGACATTTACCACTGTAGTAGAGACAGAGTTAATTCTACTAGCCAAGAAAGTCCGGTAACCTATCACCATGCAGGCATACTTGACTAGATCGTCCTTGATTGAGTTGACAGTCATTCCTCATGAGTTGCTCACAGAATTGGTGAGCTTGGTCATTTCAGTCTTGATGATCTTTCTCAGAGCTGGCACTTCACCGACGTTGCAGAAACCGGTGACGACATGAATAACTTTCGGTGTGATGTCATGTGTTCTCTCAAGATACATTTGATCACCATGAACTCTGCTTAGAATGATTCGGATGTGATCATCTGTGAAATCTTCAAGGAAATAAACCGCATTGTGAAGCTTCTTCTTTTCCAAGATGCTATACTCTGGTTTGATCTCTTTATCCTTCCCATAGAATAGACCTAGATGAGAATGGATTGCAAGAGATCCTAGGTCTTCAATTTTACAGTCAATGTAATCAGAAATGCCTTCCTCGACAATGACACCAGCGGGTACTAAGGATAGGGCATTATATTTTGCTTTTCGTTGGATGAAATCTACTAAATCAATGGGTGCACTAGAACTAGAGTGTGATGCAGAAGCCATGATAAAATAGAAAACTTGAGAAATGCCTTTCAAAAATTGAGAATTAGGGCTTGCTAATTCCACTTCGCCACACACTATGTCGGTTGCTGAATCATCGCTTTGAGTTCTGCTCTTGACCATCTGATATTAGCTGCTGAATCTTCTTCAGGGTTTTGAAATTTCTTTGAATTGCAACACAAATCACCTTTCGTCACTCTTCACTTAAAAACTTCTTCACTCGAAAATTGATAAGTGAAAAATGACTTCAAAGTTCCTTTTAAACATATTCCTCACCTACCGTAATAAATGCTCCATCATTAGGGCGTAAACCCTAATTTTCCTTTTACCGTTTTCGGTCTTCTACCAAATGACAGGTATCACATACGGGTTAAGGTCTTTCACCGGTATAAACTAGGGGTTTGAAACATTTCACTGTTTGCTCCCCCTAAGCTATTCTGATGCTTAGTTTGTCAGTTCAACAGCTTCCACACTAGGTGCAGAAACCGGTTCTTCTTGAATTACTTCTTCTGGCTTCTTCTTCTTCTAGGTTTTGTTCATATTTGCTTGAATAGTTTCAACATCAATCATTCCTTCTGGAGTGATCGGTATTTCATACGATATGCTCTTTCTACTTCTGCAGAATCTTGCTAAATGACCTGGTTTGTTGCAATGATAGCAAACCATTCCAGGTGCTCTCCAAGGTCCATTATTCATGTTTCCATTCTTCCTTCTGCATGTTGCAGTAGTGTGACCATGACCATGAAAAATCTAATTGTTTTCTCTCCATCCGGTTGTCGGTTGATGGCCACCACTACCTGACTGATGATTATAGGTATTAAATCAGTTTGGGTTCCGATGCTTGATTCCTTTGAGGATACCTTCTGGTATTGTGCATGACAGACCTGCATTCAAATGCTCTATGCCCAACCTTGTTGCATGCATAAAAATTACCATTGAATCTATTAGATCTAGGCTTATCATTTAGAAAATAAGGAAAATTATTGTAAGGCTTACTTCTACATACATTAGCAGTGTGTCCTTCCTTGAGATAGTTAAAGCAAACAGGTTTGAACTTTTGCTTACCTTTATCCTTTGATGCCGGTTGTTTCTTTGATCCTCCATCTTTTGTTCCAGAGGTCTCACCTTTCTCATAATCAGAGAAACCAAGTCCATTGGTATTCTTTACCGGTTTGGCTGATTCTAGCTTTTGCTCTAGCTTGATAGTGCTCTTATTGAATTTGGCAAGCACTTCCTTTGACTCAGTGAGTTCTTTGGAAATAGCAGCATTGGATTTCTTCAAGGTTGCGTTCTCAGAGATAGCCATGTTTAGTTCACCTTGTACTCCTTCTTTTTCCATTTTGCTTTCATGAAGACTAGCGGTAAGTGCACTGATCTCTTGCTTCAACTTACAGATTTCATGATCTTTGTCTTTGATTAGATCTTCAGCTTTCCTCCGGTTCTCAAGCTCTTGACACATTCAGATAGTCAGTCCTTCCAACTCTTTTCTCAGGTTGGAATTGGATTCATTCAGCTTTTTTACTTCTTGAATTAGGGCTTCCATGTCTGCTTCATTAGAAGAACTATTTTCAGATAGCTCCAATAGTTTTTCAGCATGCTCTATTCTTTTTGCCTGAGAGGCCTTATATTTGACCATAAGTTCATCATAGGCTTGCTTAGACTGAGTGAGCCGATGAGTAAGTTCCCTCATAGTGTATTCCCCCATGTCTCTTTCCAAGTGGTTAGACTTATAGAAAGGCTGGCTCTGATACCAATTGATAAATACTAAGAGGGGGGGGTGAATTAGTATACCGAAATTTACTGGACATAAACACTTAAACAGTCTAGTAGTAAATCGGTAAAGTAGTTTAACAAACAAACCAGTTAACACACATGCAAACCAAATAGCAAATAAGACATTCACCCACAGAAGCAATAACACCATAACACAAGATATTTGACATGGAAACCCAAATGGGAAAAACCATGGTGAGATGAAACTCACAAGTTACTATCTGCAGAATAGAAACCAGACTGGTTAAGGTCATACAATGTTCTTTACCAGAATAGATCCTGTTAGGAATCTCAATCTCTGTTAGGAGATAAGTCTGATTAAAGACTACCTTGTGAGAGGATTTAAGATCCACGGATGTGAACCACCTTGCTAGAGGATTTAGAAAGGCTTTGCCAAGCCTACCCAGTTAAGGGTCTTCAATCTTGTCAAAGATGTAGGTAATCAACAAGTGAGTGATCTAGATACTAGCACATTATGCTTGGTTAGATCCATGAAAGCTAAATGTTAATGCATTTTTTATTACTTCAGTCTTCAGACACTTCACACTCTGTTACTTCACACAGACTTCCTCTTTTCTTCTATGTCCTTATAAAGGAAACTGATTTCATGTCGGTCCAATAGGATTACATTGCATGTTCCTAGGTTCAGTGCATCTAGACATATTTGGTAACACGACACAAAAGCACCGCCAGAGTGTCGGCACCGCCACACAAATGATGGATGGTAAATCATCACAAAGTGCTGGTTGGTAACTCATCACAGAGTATTACCGATTCATACAAAATACTAGTTTATGCAAAATACCAGTTGCCGGTTTGAAAAAAATGAAGACTGGGAAATATGTGTTCTGCCACTTTGATCCTTCATACCACTTGAGATCCTCGAACTGCTTGATCTCTCTATGCTGATTGAGTCTTTATGCCGCTTGAGATCGGTAAACACTTTCTGCATAACAACAGTAGTCTAAAGACTAACACATGATACCGATTTAGAACAATTACCGTTCCAACATAATTCATACATTCAAAAAGTGATCTCATAGCAAGTGTGTGACCATCAATGACAATCACAACATAATCATAAAAAATACCAGCAACTCTCACTTTTCTAGGGTTAGAGGGAAACCAAGGTAGTCTACCTCTGCCTGAGAAATCCAAGATGACTCTCGACTCTTCAACTGGTGTGCTCTTCCACTTCACAAGATATTCTTTGTAATGACTGTTCCAGTTACTACGCTCAATCCTTCTGTCCAAAATCTCTTCAATCTGATTTGGTTCCTTTTGAGGCATTTGTTTCTCAAGGTCTGCAACATTGTCCTCACCGAATTCTGGTTCATGGTTCTCATGAAGATCTACAATTTTGAATATAGGTGAAATACTTAGACTATCCGGTAGCTCCACTTCATATACATTTCTAGAACTGAACTTCCTCAAGATCTTATAGGGTCCAAACTTCTTCATCTGCAACTTATTATAAGTTCTAACCAGGAATCTCTCTTTTCTCAAGTATACCATTACCTCATCGCCAACCTCAAATTCCTTATGTCTCCTCTTCTCATCTGCCTTCTCCTTATATTTTCTAATCATGTCTTCCAAATGTTGTTTAGCTGGAATATACAATGCTGCCATGTGGTCTGCAAAATCTTCTACTTCTGAACTCTTCCAATCTTCACTGCTAATGTCTCTCAATTATGCTATTCTTGTAGGATGTACTCCAGTAACAATCTCAAAAGGTATTTTTCCGGTACTTCTAATCACTGAATTGTTATAGGAAAACTCTTCTTGTGCAAGGATCAAATCCCAACTTCCGGTTTTATCTCCCACTAAACATCTCAACAAGTTTCCCAAAGTCCGGTTAACTACTTCAGTCTATCTATCAGTCTGTGGATGAAAAGTAGAACTGAACTTCAATTCTATCTTCATCTTCTTCCAAAGTGTTCTCCAAAAATAGCCAACAAACTTAGTATCTCTATTTGAAACTATGCTCTTAGGTAATCCATGCGATCTCACCACTTCCTTGAAAAATAGATCTGCTACATGCAATGCATCCGATGTCTTCTTCCAAGGTATAAAATGAGCCATATTTGAAAATCTATCCACTATCACAAATACAGAATCATTCTCTCTCGGTGTCTTAGGAAATCCAAGTACAAAATCAATGCTTATATCCTCCCAAGGTCTTACCGGTACTGTCAAAGGTTTATACAATCCCACATTCTAACTACTACCTTTTGCAACATAACAAATTCTACAACTCTGCACATGGGTATGTGCACCAAGTTGTGGTACCAAAAAGGTGCCACTTTTTATCTTTTCATAAAAATGTGTCATTGACATGAAAAGGTCGTCCAAACCTTTGGGTTGGATGCCCAAGGAAAATCTAACCCAAAGGGTTGGTATTCTCCAATGCAAACTATTTGGCGAGTGCCAAATATGGCACTTGCCCTATTTGGCACTCACCAAATTCAAAATTTTGAATTTTCACGTTTGGCGTGCGCCAAATTTTGCACTCGCCAAATGTGAAAAGTCAATTTTTTGCATTTGGCGAGTGCCAAATTTGGCACGCGCCAAATGCTCTGCATTATCCAACTTTTCATTTTGGGAATTCATCTAAAAGTCTAGTTTTTAGAGGATCATATACAATTTTAGACAGTCAAATTTCAATAATCGGCATGCTCCTATTAGCATTTTTTTTCTCTATATCTCTCTTCCACTCTTATCTCTCTCACTTCTCTCTCTGTTCTCTAGGTATATCCCACTCTCTCTACCTTTCATTCCTTAATCACATTTCTATCCTTGACTCCTTCCCTTTCTCTTCTTCTCTGTCATTCTCTTAATATTATTTTCCCCTCCTTGTCCATTCTCTTAGTTAATGCCTATCCCTTCTATCCTCTCTCTCCCCATATCTAGGTCTCACCCTCCCTCCCTCCTTATATTATTACCTGCCTATCTAATTTTCCACCCTCTAGTTCTCTCCTTCTATTTCTACATTTCTCTCTCTCCCCCTTACCCATATCCATTTATGAACTCTCTCTCTCTCTCTCTCCACACCTATCTATCTCCTCGTTCCCTATGTCTTTGAATCCCTCCATGTCTACATCTCCATACATTCCCTCTTACTCATCTCTTTTCTCTTTTATCTATTCCCTCCCTCCATTGTCTAGGTTGTCACCTCTCCCTCCTACTTTCACTCCCTCCCTCTCAAAAATTTCTAGGTTTCTCCCTCATTCTCTCTCCACCTCTCCACCTCTATATCTCTACATCTATGTCTCATTAGGCACCTATCTCTATTCTCCTCTATCTATCTCTCCCCTCTCTCTCCCATCTAGGTATTTAACCTCTCTCACCCTCTACATATCTCATCTCTCTATATATTCCCTCTTTAGTTCTCTCCCTTCCTCTCCACCTCTCTCTCTCCATTGCATCTTACCCATCTCCCTTTACGAACTCTCTCCTTCGCTTATCTCTCTCATCACCTCTTTATCTCCCATAAACTCTATACCTATTACTCTTCCTCTCTTCTCTTTATTTGTTCTCTCTCTCCCTCTCTAGGCCTCCTATACTCTCTCCCTCTCTCTCACCTTCCCTCCTTATCTCTATATCTATCCTTCCCTCCCTCCATCTCTCTTCTCCTCCTATTTCTTCTCTCCACTCTCTCTTTGTTCTCTTTATCACTACCTACCCCTCCCAACCTCTCTCTCCATACATATTTTTCTCCTTCCCTCCATCTTTACCTCTCTACCACTCCTTTGTATCATTAACCACCTCTCTCTCCCCCTCTATCTCCCTCACCTCTATCTTTCCACCCTTGGTCTCTCACCTCTCTCTTCCTAGCCTCTAGATCGTTCACCTCTATATCTCTCTCATCTCTAACTATTTCCTCTCCACCTGCTTACCCCTCTTTCTCTCTTTGTGAACTTATATATCTTATTTTCTTCTCTCTCTCTCTCCCTTACCTATCTACCTCTTCCCTCTCTCTTTCTTAATCACTCCCTACCCATCTCTCCCTCTCTTCTTAGCTCTCTCTTTCTCTTTACTCTTCCCTCTCTCCTCTTCTCTCTCCCTCCCCTCTCTAGGTCATCATATATCCCTCCCCTTAGGATCCCATATGACCCCTAATGACAACATATGGCCCCTTAGGACATCATATAACCCTTCAAGATACCATATGACCCGTTAAGACACCATATGACCCCTTTTAACCTCCTAGTATATGACATGACCACTTAAGACACCATATGACCCCTTAGGACAATATGATTTCTTAAGGGGTCATATAGTGTCCTGAGGGGTCATATGGTGTTATAACACATGTATGGTGGGTAATGATACAAACAGGACAAAGATCTAGAGGTTAGAGATCTAGAGCCTAGGAAGAGAGAGGTGAGAGACCAAGGGTGGAAAGATATAGGTGAGGGAGATAGTGGGGGAGAGAGAGGTGGGTAATGATACAAAGAGGGAGTGGTAGAGAGGTAGAGATGGAGGGAAGGAGCAACATAAGGATGGAGAGAGAAGTTGGGAGGGAGAGGTAGTGATAAAGAGAACAAATAGAGATGGAGGGAGGTAAGGATAGAGATGGTGATAAGGAGGGAAGGTGAGAGAGAGAAAGAGAGATTACATAGGAGAGACTTGGTGAGGGTAGAGAGAGGAGAAAGAGAGAAGAGAGGGATTCATATGGGGTCCTAAGGGGTCATATGGTGTTCTAACACATGTGTGGCCCTTTAGGACCCCAAATGACCCCTAACAACACCATATGACCCCTTACGACACCATATGACTTCTAACGACACCATATGACCCCTTAGGACACTATATCACCCTCAGGACACCATGTGACCCCTTAGGACCACACATGGACCCTCAGGACACCATATGACCCCTTAGGACACCATATGACCCCCTAAGACACCATATGACCCATTTTAATATCCTAGTACATGACATGACCCCTTAGGACACCATATGATCCCTAACGACACCATATGACCCCTTAGGACACCATATGACCCCTAACGACACCATATTGTGTCTAGAGGGGTCATATGGTGTCACAAGTGGTCATGTCATGTACTAGGATGTTAAAAGGGGTCATATGGTGTCTTAGGGGGTCATAGAACACCATATGACCTCTCAGGACACCATATGACCTCTCAGGACACCACATGGTGTCGTTAGGGGTCATATGGTGTCCTAAGGGGTCATATGGTGTTGTTAGGGGTCATATGGTTTCCTAAGGTGTCAAATAGTATTCTTTGACCCATTAGGACTCCATATGACCCCTTAGGACACCATATGACCCCTAACAACACCATATGGTGTCGTTAGGGGTCATATGGTGTCCTAAGGGGTCATATGGTGTCATAAGGGGTCATATGGTGTTATATGACCCCTTAGGACACCATATAACCCCTAAGACCACTGCATGGTGTCCTAAGGGGTCATATGATGTCGTTAGGGGTCATAAGGTATCGTTAGGGGTCATATTGTGTCCTAAGGGGTCATATGGTGTTCTATGACCCCTTAGGACACCATATGACCCCTAACAACACCATATGATGTCCTTAGGGGTCATATGGTGTTCTATGACCCCTTGAGACACTATATGACCCGTTAGGACATGCCATATGGTGTCATAAGGGGTTATATAGTGTCCTAAGGGGTCATATGATATTCATGACCCCTTAGGACACCATATGACCCCTAACATCACCATATGGTGTCCTAAGGGGTTATATGGTACTCTATAACCCCTTAGGATACCATATGACCCCATACAACACCATATAATCCCTAACAAGACCATATTGTGTCCTAAGGGGTCATATGGTGTTCTATGACCCTTGGGATACCATATGACCCCTAATGACAACATATGGTGCCCTAAGTGGTCATATGGTGTTCTATGACCCCTTGGGATTCCATATGAGCCCTCACAATACTATATGACCTCTAAAAACACCATATGGTTTCCTAAGGGGTCATATGGTGTTCTATGTCCCCTTAGGACACCATATGACCCCATACAACACCATATGACCCCTCACGACACCATATGGTGTCCTAAGGGGTCATAGAACACCATATGACTCCTTAGGACACCATAACCCCTAACAACATCAGATGACCCCTTAGGACACCATATGGTGTCATTAGGGGTCATATGGTGTCCTAAGGGGTCATAGAACACCATATGACCCCTAACAGCACCACATGACCCCTTAGGACACCATATGACCCCTAAAAACCCCATATGACCCTTAGGACACCATATAGTGTCCTTAGCGGTCGTATGGTGTCCTAAGGGGTCAGATGGTGTCCTAAGGGGTCATATAACATCATATAACCCCTTAGGACACCATATGATCCCTTAGGACACCATATGACCCTTAACAACACCATATGGTGTCGTTAGGGGTCATATGGTGTCCTAATGGGTCATAGAATCCCATATGACCCCTTAAGACACCATATGACCCCTAACAACACCATATGATATGTCCTAAGGGATCATATGGTGTCTTAAGGGGTCATAGAACACCATATGACCTCTAAGGACACCACATGACCCCTTAGGACACCATATGGTGTTGTTAGGGGTCATATGGTGTCCTAAGGGTCATAGAACACCATATGACCCCTTAGGACACAATATGACCCCTAATGACACCAGATGACCCCTAACGACACCATATGACCCCTTAGGACACTATATGGTGGTATTAGGGGTCATATGGTGTCCTAATGGGTCATAGAGCACCATTTGAGCCCTTATGACACCATATGAGCCCTTAGGATACCATATGATATGGTGTCGTTAGGGGTCATATGGTATCCTAAGGGGTCATATGACATCCTAATGGGTTATAGAATACCATACGACCGCTTAGGACACCATATGACCCCTAATGACACCATATGACCCCTTATGACACCATATGACCCCTTATGACACTATATGGTGTCCTAAGGGGTCATATGGTGTTCTATGACCCCCTATGATACCATATGACCCCTTTTAACATCCTAGTACATGACATGACTTGTGACACCATATGACCCCTCAAGACACAATATGGTGTTGTTAGGGATCATATGGTGTCCTAAGGGGTCATATGGTTTCGTTAGGGATCATATAGTGTCTTAAGGGGTCATATAATATTCAATGACCCATTAGGATACCATATGACCCCTTATGACACCATATGACCCCTAACGACACCATATGGTGTCATTCAGGGTAATATGGTGTCGTAAGGGGTCATATGGTGTCGTTAGGGGTCATATGATGTTCTATGACCCCTTAGGACACCATATGACCCCTAATAACACCATATGGTGTTCTAAGGGGTCATGTGACGTCGTTAGGGGTAATATGGTCTCCGAAGGAGTCATATGGTGTTCTATGACCCCTTAGGACACCATATGACCCCTTAGGACACCATATGGTGTTGTGAGGGGTTATATGGTGTGGTAAGGGTCCATATTGTGTTCGAAGGGGATATAGATCACCATATGACCCCTTAGGACACCATATGGTGTTTTTTAGGGGTCATATGGTGTCTTGAGGGCTCATATAGTGTCCCAAGGGGTCATAGAACACTATATGACCCCTTAGGACACCATATGTTGTCATTAGGGGTCATATGGTGTCCTAAGGGGTCATAGAACACCATATGACCCCTTAGGACACCATATGTTATCGTTAGGGATTATATGGTGTTGTATGGGGTCATATGGTGTCCTAAGCATCATATAACACCATATGACCCCTTAGGACACCATATGACTACTTAGGAAATCATAAGACCCCTTAGGACACCATATGGTGATGTTAGGGGTCATATGGTATCCTAAGGGGTCATATAACACCACATGAACCCTTAGGACACAATTTGGTGTTGTTATGGGTCATATGGTGTCCTAAGGGCTTCTAAAACACCATTTGACCCCATAAGACACCATATAACCTCTAATGACACCATATGACCCCTTAGGACACCATATCGTATCATTAGGGGTCATATGGTGTTATATGGTGTCCTAAGGGGTCATAGAACACCATATGACCTTTAGGACATCATATGACCCCTTAGGAGTCCAATGACCCCTTTGGACATTATATGGTGTTGTTAGGGGTCATATGATATTCTTAGGACACCATATGACCCCTTAGGACACCATATGGTGTCATTACAAGTTGTTTGGTGTGATAAATGGTCGTATGGTGTCCTATGACCCCGTAAGGGGTTGTTAAGGGTCATAGTGTCCTAAGGGGTCATATTGTGTCCTATGACTCCTTAGGACACCATATGAACCCTTAGGATACAATATAGTGTTGTTATGGGTCGTATGGTGTCCTAAGGGGTCATATGGTGTCCTATGACCCCTTAGGACACAATATGTTGTTGTTATGGGTCTTATGGTGTCCTAAGGGGTCATATGGTGTCCTATGACCCCTTAGAACACCATATGACCCCTTAGGTGTTGTTAGGGATCATATTGTGTCCTAACAGGTCATATGGTGTGTTATGACCCCTTAGGACACAATATGACCCCTTTGGACACCTTATGTTGTCATTATGGGTCGTATGGTGTCCTAAGGGGTCATATGGTGTCTTAAGGGATTATAGGACACCATAGGACCATACTGACACCATATGGTGTACTACGAGGTCATATAGTTTCCTAAGGGGTCATAGGACACCATACGAACCATACTGACACCATATGGTGTATTAAGGGGTCATATGGTGTCCTAAGGGGTCATAGGACACCATATGACCCCTTAGGACACAATATGACCCCTAACAACACCTAAGGGGTCATATGGTGTCCTATGACCCATTAGGATACCATATGGTGTCGTTATGGGTCGTATGGTGTCCTAAGGGGTCATATGGTGTCCTGACCACTTAGGACACCATATGGTGTCGTTATGGGTCATACGGTAACCTAAGAGGTCATATGGTGTCCTATAATCCCTTAGGACACCATATGACCCCTTAGGTGTTGTTAAGGGTCATATTGTGTCCTAAGGGGTTATATGGTGTCCTATGACCCCTTACGACACCATATGGTGTCGTTATGGGTCGTATGGTGTCCAAAGGGGTCATATGGTGTCCTATGACCCCTTAGGACACCATATGACCCATTACATGTCGTTAGGGGTCATAATATACACGGAAAGAGAGATGAGAGACCTCGATGACAAGAGAGAGGATTGAGACAGATAGATGGGGCGAGAGAGAGGTGAGTAATGATACTTGATGTAGAGGTAGATTGGTGGAGAAGAAGGAAGTGAGAAACCTAGAGAGGGGAGAGAGAAAGTTGATGACATAGAGTGTAGAGAGAGAATACAAGAGGAAGAGAGAATAAAAAAGGTGGGGGAGTGAGATATATATGGGGGTATGTATAGATGGGGAGATAGAGAGGGAGAAGGGAAGAAAGGAAGAGAGATACCTAGAGATGGGAGGGAGGGAGAAGATAAGAGATAGAATAAAAAAGAGAGGAGTAAGAGGGGATAGATGGAGAGGAAGACATGAAGTGAGATACCTATGGAAGGAAGAGATAAAGAGGTTAGGAGAGGAAGAGAAGAGGAGGGAGTTCATAAATGGATAGGGTTAAGGAGGACGGAGAGAGAGATGGAGAGGGAGAGGGAGAACTATAGAGGGGACATATAGATAGGTGAGAGATATAGATTGTGAGAGAGGAGTGAGATAGATAGAGGGGGATAAAGAGAGGTGGGTAACGAGACCTATATGTAAAGGTAGATAGGTGGAGAGGAAGGGAGGGAGAAACCTAGAGAGGGGAGAGAGGGCAGGTTGGAGAGTTAATGAACTAGACAATGGAGATAGAGAATAAGAGAGGAAGAGAGATAATGAGAGAGTTGGGGAAGGAGATATAAATGGAGAGGGGAAGAAAGGAATGGAGAGATCTAGAGAGGGAAGGGAGAGAGAAGAGAAGAGATGGAAGAACAAAGAGATGAGTAAGAGGGGATATATGGAGAGGTATAAATGGAGGGAGCGATAGACCTAGAGAATGAGGAGATGGATCTATGTTTGGAGAGAGAGAAGAGAGGGAGAGTGTTCATAAATAGATCAGGGTAAGGGAAAGGGAGAGAAAGGTGGAGAGGGAGGGAGAGAACTAGAGGGTGGACAATTATATAACAGAAAAATAGAGGGGGAGAGAGAGGTGGGTAATAATATAGGGAGGGAGAGGTAGTGAGGTTAATAGGGAGGGAAGTAGAGCCCTAGATATGGGGAGAGAGAGGATAGAAGGGATCGGTAGTGAACAAGAGAAATGAGTGGGAGGGGAGAGAAATAGTAAGAGAGTGAGAGAGAAGAGAGAGGAAGGGAGTCAATGATATAAATTAGGGTACAAGGAAGGGATTAAAGGTAGAGAGGGTGGGATATACCTAGAGAGGGGAGAGAGAAGTGAGAGTGACAAGAGAGGGAGAGAGATAGGTGTAGAGTTTAGGGAACATAAAGATAGTGAGATACAGATCTAAAGAATGCTAATAGGAGCATGTTGATTACTAAAATTTGACTAAGTATGAAATTCTATATGATCCTATAAAAATAGAATCTACATTATAACTCCTATAGAGTTGAAACCACTCTCAAACATCTTGCTAATATATACATGAAATATAACTTAAAGTGACTTATACTTAAATGTTATATTTCATGTATATATTCTCCTCTCAAGATGGGTATAACTTGTGCCCAAGTTGAAAAATTTGCATCACAAAACCTTCAAATTGGACAATGCAGGACATTTGGTGCGCGCCAAATTTGGCGCTAGCCAAATGGAAAAAGTTTTTTCTCATTTGGCACACGCCAAATTTGGCGCATGCCAAATGGGAAAAGTCAATTTTTTTCATTCGGCGAGCACCAAATAGGGCGAGCGCCTTGGTATGCATTGGAAACTACCAACCCTTTGGGTTGGATTGTACTTGGGCATCCAACCCAAAGGGTTGGACGACCATTTCAATCCTGAGACATGTTTTTGACAGAAGATTAGAAATATTTCACATATTTTTGGCTGTGCTCTCCATCAGGTTTGCATGTGTTTCAATAAAACTAAAAAAAAACACCACAGAGACCTCGATCTCTCTCTTAGCTATCCAAGCATGTAATTATTTTCATATTTTGATTTCGTTAAGGCTTTCATCTATAATTTATTTTGTTAGTGTGTTCGTTTTTGGTCAAAAACCAACATGCACTATTTTGGGTATAGTTTTTTACACGTTCATCGGATTTTGAAGAAACTTACATTTTTAGAAACTAGAGTCCACTCTACATAATTTAAAAAAAAAAAGTTTTATTTTTTAATTAGTTATCAATGATTTTATGGGGGAGCACACTCAAATTTCTATTTTTCAGGATTTGTCCACTTTTAAAATTAGTAAAAAATCACATATTCATTAAAAAATCAGCAGAAAAATCTAGCATAAACTACAAGGTGTTAGCTAATTTCTCACTGAAGCAATTTTAAAAATTCAAAAAAAAAGTTAACATTTTAGGGGGGCCACAACATACGTTATGTTATGTTTTTTGCATAAAAACATGACCACTTTTTGTGGCCCCCCTTTTTGAAGCCCTTAATCTCCACCATTTTCAAAACAAATTAGTAGTTTAGAAATTAGACTTGAAGCACTCTGACTCTTGTTCTTGTTGCATCTTCAAATTTGGAGTGTAACTATCTTCAATTTGTCGTTGAAGTTCAGATTTTGTTGATTTCAGAAAAAAGTGGCATCTTAAGACCCCCTTTTGGTACCACAACTTGGTGCACATACCCACATATATCTTAACATCCTTATGACTCTGGGGCCAAAAGTACTACTCACTCACCAATGAAACTATTTTATCAATGCCAAAATGTCCAGCTAAACCTCCACTATGTTTCTCTTTTATCAGGTTCTCTCTCGTGGAGCTCTTAGGTATGCATAACTGAACTCCCCTGAATAACATCCCATCCTGAATGAAATAATCCAACCATTTGCTTCGATCAACCATAACCGGTTCTCTACATGATTTCCAAGGTTCTGCAAAATCCGGATCTTCATCATACAATGTCTTCAAATCTTCAAAACCTAATACTGTCACTCTCATTTGTGTTAGTAAATTCCTTCTACTCAATGCATCAACAACTTTGTTAGATTTCCCACTTCTATGATTCAACACAAAGGTGTAACTCTGCAAGAATTCTACCCATCTCATATGACTCTGATTCAACTTACTTTGATTGTTCAAATATTGCAAAACTTGATGATCTGTGTACAATACAAACTCCTTAGGCAACAAGTAGTGTCTCCATTTCTTCAAGGCTTGAACTATGACATAAAATTCTTGATCATACACTAAATATCTCTTTCGGGCATCATTTAATTTCTCACTGAAATAGGCTACTGCTCTCCCTTCTTGACTCAAAACTGCTCCTATTATTGTTCCACTTGCATCACCATCCACTTGAAATACCTTATTGAAAACTGGTAAAGCCAACACAGGCTGCTTAGTCACTTTCTGCTTCAATAATTCAAAAATTTTATTTGCTCCGGTGGTCCACTTGAATTCCTTCCTATCTCCCTTCATGGTCTCAGTCATAGGGTTACAAATTGAACTAAATTTTTTGATAAACTTCTAATAAACACTAGCCAATCCATGAAATGATCTTGCCTCTTCAATGCTTTCCGATGTAGGCCACTCAACAATGGCTTTCACTTTCTCAGGGTCCATCTTCAAACCATCCTCAAATATCAGAAATATTAAATAGACTAACTCATCCTTCATGAAAGTGCACTTCTTGATATTGATCAACAACTTTTCTTCTCTCAACCTCTGCAAAACTTGTCTTAACTGCAATAAATGCCCCTCTTTTGTCTTATTGAAAATCAGAATGTCATCCAAATACACAATAAAAAACTTACCCAAGAATTTCTTCAATACCACATTCATTAGCCTCATGAAAGTGCTCGATGTATTAGTCAATCCAAAAGGCATCACCAACCATTCATATAGTCCTTCATTTATCTTAAATGTTGTCTTCCACTCATCACCTTCTTTGATCCTGATCTGATGATATCCACTCTTCAAATCTTGGTAAAGTATTTTGCTCCACTCAAACAGTCCATTATGTCATCCATCTTAGGCAAAGGAAACCGATATTTCATTGTGATCTTGTTTATTTCTCTTGAATCAGTACGCATCCTCCATTCTCCATTCTTCGTAGGTGCTAATACTGTTGGTACTGCAGAAGGGCTCAGAATTTCCCTAATCAAACCTTTCTTCAACAACTCCCGCACTTCTCTATTCAGTTCTTCATTCTCTCCCAGTGTCAACTGGTGTGCAACTTTGTTAGGCAAACTAGATCTAGGAACCAAGTCCATGCAATGACTAATACTTCTAACAGGTGGCAATCCATCAGGTACATTATCTGAAATGATGTCCTCATATTCTGTTAGCAAATCTCTTATCTTTGTCGGGTGTTCTCCTTTTGGTTTCGGTCTCTCAATCTTCTTAGGAATTAAGGAAAAAACATACATTCTCATGTCTCTGTCCATCCATGAATTTCCTTCCATCTACTAAACACATTTGATATTTGTACAGACTTCACTCTTCGATAAAGGTTCCTTCAAAGGTAACAAGGTTTGCTTCATCCCATTGGCCACAATAGTGTATGTATTCTTCCTCCCATCATGTATTGCCTATCTATCAAACTACCAAGGTCTTCCCAATAAAAGATGACAAATATCCATAGGCATAATATCAAACAAAACTTCATCATGATAATTCCCAATTTTTAATTTTACCAAACATTGTTCACCTACTAACAACTTATGTTCATCCAGAATCCATGCTATCTAATAAGGCTTAGGGTGTTTCAATCTCTCCAATTTCAACTTATTCACCATCTCTTCTGAAACAAGATTATTTGAACTATCACTATCAATAACAACTTTACGATACTTACTAGATACCTTACATATGATCTTGAACACGTTCTTCCTCTGCAAGGGTTCTTCATCTCCTCTGGTATGGTACAAAGCTCTCCTCATCATCAACAGTTCTCCATCTTCCGCTTTATTATCTAATCAGATGGGGTTTTCATCCACCACTATTGCTCTTCCAATAGCGTCTGTCTTCTTACATTCAAATGCATGGTGTCCTTCTCCTCCACACTTAAAGCAGGTTCCTCTAAATGTCCTCTTCTCTTCCAAAGTTCTCATTCCGTTAACCATTCGGTTCTTTCCTCTGGTAGAAATTTCTACCATCCTTCTTGTACGAATTACCTTCTTTTCTGACTTCCTTGTCCTTGTTCTGATCTATACTGGTTCATCTTCCTCTGGTAAAACTTCCACCTCTACCTCTCTATCTCTACTCATATCTTTTGTTCAATTTCTCTTCAGCCTTTAATGCATACTGGTAAGCCTCTTCAACACTCTCCAATTTGATCATATTGAGTTCATCTTTTATAGACATTCACAATCCATTCAAATATCTTGCAATCTGTTCAACTTCATCATCAACATGTTCGGCTCTGATGTTCAACTTGTAAAATGCTTCAGTGTACTCCTTCTCACTAGATTCTTTCTGTCTCAAATTATGCAACTTCTGGAACAAATCCAATTGATAATTCGTCGGGACAAAATTTGATTTCAACTTAGAAATCATCCTATCCCATGTCTTAATCTTTTATTTACCTCTTCTTTGTCTATCAACTTGCAAATGCTCCCACCAAAGAGATGTATGACCTTTCAACAGGGTACAGGCATATTTCACTTTCCTCTCTTCTGCAATGTTTTCAAAATCACAAAATCAAAATACTTCTCCAGCTCCGAGACCCAATTCATCAATTCATTCAAATATAACTTCCCATCATGTTTCGGTGGGGTCAAATGAGGTTTAGTGTTCACCCTACTCAAAACCCTTAAAAACCTTTCTTCATCTGGATCAACTATCGGTAGGTTCACTTGTTCTACCAGGGCTTCTTCTCCTTCATCTTCACTTACATATTCAATATGTCGGCCTCTTCTCTGGGCTGTCTCCACGGCTTCTAATCGGGCTCCTATTCCTCACAACATCTCCATTACAATAGGGTCTGCATTCCCATGCTCTCTACCATTCCTAGTTCCTCTTCACACCATTGATTCACACTAGTCCTATGCAATTGCAGGTCGGATCCACAATCTGCCACCCTACAACAAAATTTAGAACACGCAACCTCCAGAACGAACTTCGCTCTGATACCACTTGAAGTAGTCATCAGTGAGGAGGGACCTTAAGGAGATCAGTCCAAACTGGTCAGCAAGAGTAAACACAACAAAAACACACAGATATGATGGAGGTAATGCAGTACATATAGTTTTCTTTCATGAAATTTGATTACATCCAACTGGTAACAATCGGGTTACAACATACTGACACACAAACCTAATAGAATAGGTCACACCGAGACCTTGAATCGAAAGATTTATCTTCTAGGAACAATCTATTTCTGATTGATTCTAATTGATCTTCAACTGATTCTAATTGATTACATTCTAAAGAATTATTATAAATACATATATAAGTCCAAAGGATCAAAACCCGAAGAACAAGACCTAACGTGCAAAATGAACAAGGTCGACCTCTGCCAAGAGATTCCTCTGGAAAATCCAAAGAATGAAACGTAGAAGGTTGACCACATACCAAGAAACATCGAGATCAATGCTCAAGGCTTCACAAGGTTCATAATGGGTTCTGGTAGATCACCAGAATAGGTGTCAGGCAATAGGTAACAAAGAAACAACCGGTAACAACAAACTATCATGGAAACTGGTAGCGATATCTTCTCGGAAAGTGATCCAAATGAGACGTGGTTTGAAAGCGAGAAAGATGATCAAGTCTTCAAGTAGAATCCAACTCCATAGGATCCAGTGAGCCAAAACTGGGACACACAGAAAGAAAACTGAAACTTCAAACAGAAAACAAAACACAAAAAAAATGTTTTTGGTTGATGCAAGATTGTTGTGAACTGGGGATGCTCCTGCATCAAAATGTCATTCAATTACTTGGGATTTAATCAGGAAAAATTTAGAAGAACAAAAAAATGTCACTTTTCCATCCAGCAAGGCCCAAAATCATTTTATTTTTTCATTTTTTTTACTAGAGCTGGGGTATGGTGACAGTGCCCCCATTAGGGTCTAGGAGAAAAGCCGATAAGGTTGAGGAGCAAAGCCCCGCCACCAAGCCCAAATTAATTCCTTTGAGACCACACAAACCTTCATGGCATGTCCCATTTCTCATAATTTTATTACTTTTAACCAACCTTCAAAAGTCCTCCAAACCCACGTCATGACTACCTAGGACTAATTTGGGTTTGCTCTCCTCAAAAGTTGCCAAATCTGGGCTAGTCCAAGCGAGTCTTGTATCTAAGATTTTAAGACATTGTCACTTCCTTCATAAGTTTAGATCTTCTTTTATTGATTTTGATCACAAAATCCCCTATATACTTCTTCAAAGAGCTTAACAATGGTGCCCACTTCTAAGGTCTTCATAGCTGAGACCGATGTAAGCCACCTAAAGAGAGAGACAATAAACTTCTTAGGATTCAAGAGTGAACTTGTAGGTCCATGAAGCTCCTTCATTCTCATAAATCATTTTGTAACCTGCAGTACATTACCCTAAGAGCAACATTTTTTAAGTATCCCAAATTTTTTTCTAAGTTCTTTTCAAAACAAATTAAAATTTCCCAGACCTGTGAACAAAACAAAATCTTTCCTCATCTCTCCCAACATTTTAGAGTCTGACTGGGGAATTTTCGCTATGATCTTCCATGTATTGAATCTGAATTACATCAATGGTTTGATATTTTCAAAGGAAAACATTGTTTAAAGCATATAGCTATAATGTCAAAAATCCTTCTGATGATCAATATGCAACTTCACTGGTCTCAGAGTGACAACGTACACCCAAGAAGAGCAAGTGCAAAGTTCCCCACAACTCTAATCAACCTGCATTCCTCATCTGACTCCTTCAAAAACTTTAATGAGAACCCAAGACAAGTTTGTAGCCCAAGTTGTAGCTTAAAGACAAACCCATGGCTTGGCTTTGACTTAAGGCCAAGCTGTGGCTTTAACTTAAAGTTGTGACCTAGGCTGCACAATGTTGTTCGTGAAGGTTTCATAAATAGTCATGAGCAACATTGTGCAACCTATGCCACAGTTTACACACAAAGCCATGGCCTGACAGGTTTGTCTTAAAGCTAAAACCTAGACTGTAAGCTTGCCCCAGGGTCCCACCCAATATCTCAAGGGGAAAATGAGTAATGTAGGCTGGTTAAAAGTATGGGGATATGCACTTGCACTTCTTGTGTTTACCGTATCTCTTGGGAACCAATGGAGTTCCATGTCAATCACCAGGAGGCTTTTGGCATTACAAGAGTTACCCAGTGTTTATTATCTTGAAATTTTAGGTTTTGCTCCTGAGATAGCCTCTACACTCCTCTTACAAATAAATATCAAAGGGGTCAGCACTAAAATCAACTGGTTTTTACCATAGTAGTCTAAATCATTGCAAGTTTACCATTTATAATTTTATGGCTAATCTGACCCTGTTTTGCTTATTTGAATCCCAAGGAATATTGTCAAACACTTAGCATATATTGTATGAAACCGTAGTTATGAATTTTTTGATTGTCTTCTTTGTGTTTATAGGCTGCAAATGAAGTTATTGAAGGCTTCTACAATGCAAGATTGTTATAGAAATGATATACTAGCTGGTTTAGACCTTTACACACACATGTAATGACTGAAAATAACTAGTACAACTAGATGACATTAAGACAAACACTTGCCATGCATCCCAATGTATACCTACATCCACTAGGCATTTAAGCAAACAGTTGGCATGAAAGCTAAGTGGCTGATCAATGTTAAATATTACAATGAATGTGGAACATGAAACTTATATCTTCATTAAACATATGCAACCTCCAAGTATTTCATGATATAATCACAACAACAAATGATGCAATGAAGTAATGATTATCTAATACAATGACCATAGATAGAAAAATTGGAATTTCAATGGCTACTTTGATATATTGGTTTGATTCTCCTCAAATGCAAAGCCCTTGCCAAATATATATAGTTATTTTGTTCAGACGCACTGTTCACGGGGCATCGTAGCAACAAGTAAACCTCTGAATATAAACCCTTGTAATTAGCTCAATATTAACTCTTGAATGAAGCCAACTCTCACAAGCATAATTAGATGATATTGCACACCCTCTATATGTTGTTACAATGAAGAAGCCACTTTCTCCAATACCGAAAAGCCTTGAATCCTACAGAAACCTGGGTATTCTACACTTCAATGCTCCAGAGAAAATTCAATCAAAACTCCAATCACATAATAAGTCCCCTTTATTTTGCAAAGCCTTATATTCCCTCATGAAGTTCGATTTCCTCCAAAAAGCATTTTGAAATAACATTTAGAATGTTATTACATTTGAACTTAGGAAATCATTTTAATTTCTCATTAATATTGGACCCCATAATAAATTGTAATAATGCCCCCCTTTCGATGATGACTTGACCCTCAACTTTAAGTGCTTTGTAATATAAAGTTATTTTATAACTTAATAATTTAACTCCAAATAATTAATGTTTAATTGAACCAATTAAAAATTAATATCTCCATGAATACTTTGTATTTTTGAATATCATCTGAACTGGGAGCTAACATGAGGAGACTGCATATGATCATGCCCCCTTTACTAAAAATAGAAGGGGTTCATCTCTAACATCCCAAGACTTACCAAAAATAGTAAGTAGAGAAAATGACGTCCGAATGATGTCAAACGAAGACCAAACTAAAGCACTCTGAACACTGGAGATGATACCAATCCTCATACCTCTAACTACTGAACAAGTTTCATCCCTCAAAGGACCCTCTATTCAACCTTATTAGCCTACGAGGGTCAAGATAATAGGCTAATCTCACTATGAGTCTGATACTCACAAAAATGGAGACATTACACTAGTCCGCCCTCCCTAAAATTGCTTATCCCCAAGCAATCTCTCAATAAGAGACTCACTATACACAATCTAAAGAGATCTCAAAACTCTACCAGGATCCCACAAGTAGAACCGTGTAATGTCCCTATCATCACTCACTAGTTCTTGCAACAATACCACCAATACAACCAATAAACCTTACCAAATTGACACAATCACATCACTACGCTGGAGATGGTGGAGGAACCCAACAATAGGTATCGTAGGAGTGAACATCTTAAAAGTAAGCAACTCTGAAGGCTAACCAAACTCGCTTCCAAAATCTGTGCAAAGTGAGCTGTCATACACATTGTCCAACACATGTGCCACTGAATCATGCATTTGAAAAAGGTCACACACATGAGGGTCAAAATTAAAAATGTACATGTTCAGCATCATGTGCACACCCATAAAATCCTTTGCAAGCTCTGTCTGAAATCTCGATGCACCCAAAAGATCTCAAACATTGAATAGAAGCCTGCCACGTAGATCCTCAAACTCTTGCTGCTCAACTCTGATCTCATCTTCACCATGCCAGAAGTGGTGAAGCCAACCAATGGAACCCACACAAACTACAGTGCTAAACTTGTCATCACTCGAGTCCCAAAGAAAACTGCACTCACATCCATCCATACCATGGAGATAGGAATACCTAGAAATATTTGCTATGCAACATCCCTCCACAACCCCTGCTAAACTCTCATGGATGTGATATCCATCTAAACCGTCATTCCCACTGTCACCATAATCTCTCTGAAACCATGCATCCAAAGATAGTCATTGTGTCATAAGAGTAACAATCTCTATCAGATACACATAAACATGATGGGAAACTGAACATTGATCCCATAAGTAGTCTCTAACAAACAACTGAGTTGGGTACTTGAAACTGCTAATTCCATCTACGGAAGATGGTACTCTCCATCCCACAATGGATGGTATACCCTCAAAGCCAATCCACATTGATGAAACCCCAAGTCCTCCACGTGTGGATCAAAGGAATAAGTAATGAACACTCCTCACAATGTAATTCCTATAGAAGGGTCCAACCTCAGTCAATGGCTCATCACTGACAACTCTGGAATTAAAAGATGACTCCAAAGTTTGGCCTTGAAAAGCAGATTAGGTAGGGCCTCTAGCAACCTGCTCAACAAACCCAATCGCAAAATCTCTATCTGGAAGCATTTTAGCCAAAGTGTCTATAATTTCTCCCACAAGTCACCTGATGGCATGAGAACCTTGAATGATAGTATCCTCGGTAGCTCCATATAGACCATCCTGAAACTTTGAACTCTCAAGTAAGTACTCAACAAATAAATTGGCGTCGTAAAAACAAAATAAGGTTGAATCAACCTTATCTCTAGAAACCTGCAGCTGATCACTTTGACTCTGAGTCACAAAAAACTATCCACCCAGAACAACAGCATGAGATGAGGAAATATATTTGCTTCTAGGAGAGGGAAACAAATCAGTGTGAGAGCCATACTCCCAACCAAATAACGCTCTACTAGTCACTTGTGAAGATGTGGGAGTATCACGGTGCACCAACTCATAACTCTCTTGAGAACCAATCACTACCATACTAACACTATCAAGAATTTGATTTGCATCACCTATCGTAGCACTGATCACCAAAGAACCTGATGCAACATGTGGTTCTCCACTTCTCTCAACCAAGATGCTCATCCCATCTGAATCAAATGCACCTAACTCAGTGATGGAGACAACAACATCCTCAACATATCCATGACCACATCAATGATCCACGGATATAATATCATCACCAACTGCCATTGTAGGAGACTATACTATATATGTGACTGGTGAAGAGTAAGCTCGACTCAACTCCATAGTAAGATTATCAACCCATCCCTGCGACACCTGAAGGACCAACTATGTTCTCTCCAACGAGTCCAAAGTTTCCTCAAGCTCATGAGTGAGCTCGTCAACCTCCTCTTCCTTCCCCCTTAATGCATCATAAAAGCATAAGGAGATGATCTATATCTGATAATAACTATAGATAATGGTTTCGCATTACCCCAATGACATCTCTGAGTGACTAAAACTCTGCAAGGGTAAGCCCAACATCCAAGTACTCACATCTACTAGGATTCCAACAACAATGTGCCACCAATTGTTGCACAACATTTAAGTGTTCTAAGGTTGAAGTTATCAAACTTTTGTTCACCTTTAGTTTCCCTACTAAATGGTGAGAACCTTGGAGCTTCTCACTTCCATTCAAATGTCCTAGCTTGAAATTTGCACTCTGGTAAGAAGTGGAGTCGTCATTGCTCATTGAGTGGTAAGCATCATCACGTGTGCTATCTACTTTGCACACATCCTCAACAAGTGTACCACTATCATGTACCTCTTGGGATGGCTTGAATAACATGTTAGAGACTGGTGATCCCCCAATATCAATGCTCACGTCCCCTATCCATATAGATGTGAGCACATCGGTCAAACAATCCTCAAAACCATCACCATTAGGCAAATTTTCTGATTTGTTTTCCATGCTCTGATTAGAAAAATCAGAATTCTTGTGGTTTGAATCTACAACACCTATTGCCTCAACATCACCCATAACTTGAGTGTCTGCATTAGATGCCTCTACACAACAATCAATCTCACATGAGATGGCTGCTA
The DNA here is from genome assembly GCF_030272615.1 of Cryptomeria japonica. Classification (NCBI taxonomy): domain Eukaryota; kingdom Viridiplantae; phylum Streptophyta; class Pinopsida; order Cupressales; family Cupressaceae; genus Cryptomeria; species Cryptomeria japonica. The sequence continues at coordinate 257,013,944 of NC_081406.1, forward strand.
ACTCACGATTAGGAAATGAAATATGACTATTGTTGCAAAAATTAGAATTGTCATCATGACTGATAACAACTTCTAAAGTGTTATTAGTGTCAACATTCTCTTCAAATCTAACCCTCACTTCCTGCACATGCTCCTACTCAACCAAATAGGACCTCAACTTGTCTTCACACTGTTTGAAGACACTGCACACCAAGTCATAAGTAGCTGAAGATGTCACTTTTTCCTACTTACGAACAACTAGAAGTAATGACATGATAGGTTGAGGTAAGTCATCACTGTTATCAATAATGGAAGTCATAACAACTCCCATGTAGTCCCAAATAGTCTTATCATGCTTCTCACTAATGGAGGTCAAAAGAAGGTGGAATAACTACAAAGCAAGGTCGTGATAATCAAAATTAGACATAATAATATATGATCTCACCTGAACCATCGAATATAAGATCTTAGCCTTTCTTTCAAAGGTAGGACTACTAATGTCTCTTATGCCCTCCATACTATCAACAATCAACTATAAGACCTCTCTCATGGTGGTGCCATCATAAGGAAGTAGAGGAACCAAGATCCTCATAAACTGACTATAGCATAGAGCAATAGTGAGTCTAATCTCTCTATCCATGTGTCTCAAGAACCTATGCTCACCTAATACTCTCACTGTAGGAGCCATCACTATCTGAAGCAATACTAAAGGTGATTGTTCTACCATTCTTAAACTCTCTTCTAGTCTCCTCAAAATGTATAGTGTATCATACTTAGACTGTGGAATCTCTCCAAGTTTCTGCCCCTATTCATAAATTATTCTTGCAACCATTTTCCATCACCCGGTTCCACTTGCAAGAGTGTTGATCACTCAAATGATGCAAGTTGTTGATTCACTAAATGGTTTGTTTTAACCTAGCAGGATTGCAGGAGACCGCTCTGTTACCACTCTAGTATCCCTTGGCCAATTTGACCATGTTTTTCTTATTTGAACCCCAAGGAATATTGTTAAACACTTACCATATATTATATGAAACCGTTGTTATGGATTTTTTGATTGTCTTCTTTGGGTTTGTAGATTGCAAATGAAGTTATTGAAGGCTTCTACAATGCAAGATTTTTATAGAAATGATATACTAGTTGTTTTAGACCTTTACACACACATGTAATGATTGAAAATAACTAGTACAACTAGATGACATTAAGACAAACACTTTCCATGCATCCCAATGTATACCTACAACCAATAGGCATTTAAGCAAACAGTTGGCATGAAAGCTAAGTGGCTGATCAATGTTGAATGTTACAATGAATGTGGAATATGCAACTTATACCTCCATTAAACATATTCAACCTCCAAGTATTTCATGATATAATCATAACAACAAATGATGCAATGAAGTAATGATTATCTAATACAACGACCATAGATAGAAAACCTGGAATTTCAATGTCTTCTTTGATATATTGGTTTGATTCTCCTCAAATGCAAAGCCCTTGCCAAATATATATAGTTGTTCACCTTTTTTAAATGCGCTTCTATAGAAATCGAACTACTATCCACACACACTGTTCATGGGGCACTGTAGTAGCAAGTAAACCTCTAAATATAAACCCCTGTAATCAGCTCAATATTGACTCCTGAATGAAGCCAATGCTCACAAGAATAATAAGATGATATTGCACACCCTCTATATTTTGTTACAATGAAGAAGCCATGTTTTCCGATACCAACAAGCCTTGAATTCTATAGAAACCATGGGTATTCTACACTTCAATGCTCCACACAAACTTCAATCAAAAACTCCAATCACATAATAATTTCCCTTTCTTTTGCAAAGCCTTATATTCCCTCATGAAGTTTGATTTCCTCCAAAAAACATTTTTAAATAACATTTAGAATGTTATTATATTTAAACTTAGGAAATGATTTTAAGTTCTCATTAATATTGGACCCCATAATAAATTGTAATAATGGCCCCCTTTCGATGATGACTTGACCCTCAACTTTAAGTTCTTTGTAATATAAAGTTATTTTATAAATTAATAATATAACTCCAAATAATTAATGTTTATTTGAACCAATTAAACATTAGTATCTCCATGAATACTCTGTATTTTTGAATGCCATTTGAACTGGGAACTAACATGAGGAGACTGCATATGATCATACCCACTTTATTAAAAATAGCAAGGGTCCATCTCTAACATCCAAAGACTTACCAAAAATAGTAAGTAGAGAAAATGATGTCCAAATAATGCCTAACGAAGACCAAACTGAAGCACTCTGAACACTGGAGATGATACCAATCCTCATAGCTCTGACTACTAAAGAAGCTGCATCCCTCAAAGGACCCTCTATCCAACCTTATTAGCCTACGAGTGTCAAAATAATAGGCTAATCTCACCATGAGTCCGATACTCATGAAAATGGGGACATTACAGGAGTGTGGTTGATTAATGATGCAAGCATGATGCAAATAGGATAATGGTAGCTAATAGATACTATGAAGCTCTAAGAATGTACTCAATATGAATATTATATGGATACTGGGTAGGTAAAATTGAGGGAAAAAGCCTCTTTTATAAAAAAAACTCCAAGAGAATCAAGGGCTTAGATTAAGAGGTTGTAGAGTTGTGAAATAACCAATAGGTCCAACTACAAAATGTTGGGAGAGTTGGGCACATGAAATTGGTTGGTTTCTTATTTGTGCTTTGATATGAATTGATAAGGTTTACAATAATAAAATGTAATCGATAAGTCTAAAGATTCAAAATTGATAGGAACCAACATAAACATTAAGCTACAAAATAGGTATCCAAACTCTAAGAACGGATCTAGAAACAAGACCAAAAAGAACCCACAATTTTTGTCTGAAAGTATTGGACTATGTGGCTAGGAAACCCAGCCTTGAAGGTGTCTGATGCATATATTATGAACAAATTCAGGATTAGGATGTTGCTCAAATTATCTCTTTGAAATTCTATTGAATAAGTTTCTGATTATGTGTCTAAGCCATAGTGTACAAGGTTTTTTGCTTCTTCAAAGTTTGGATCTCTTTGTCTTGATCTACACTTTCTAAATCTATAATCCTTCTTTGCCAAATTCACAACCCACACACACAAGAGAGATACAATGGTGTTGGGTGTATAGTGGTTTTCCTAGGTTGAACCCTAGATTGAAATCAACTCTATAATGATGATAAAAAAAAAAGAGAGCTTTCCTTTGCAGGATAGAGGCTAGATCTGAAATGAAATGCACTAAATTTGAATGTTATACATTTTCTTATGATTCTCCTTGCCTTAAAGACTTCATGAAAGGTCTATGTTTCTAGATGGAAGATCATCCATTCCTTCAAATAAACCTGATTAATAATGTCATATTGAATGTGTGAAAGTCTGAATAATTGACCTCTCCTTCACAATCTTGAAGATGCTTGATTGCTTGCTCAATTGAATTTCTTGATGTGAACTGAATTTCTTGATGACAAATGTGTCAAGTTATGGGATAAGGCTTGCTTTTATACCTAACCTCATGCAACATGTTTAAAATTTCAAAGAAGGCCTCTATTAAGAGCACTTTCTTGCCTAATTTTTTTACCATTTGAAGGTTCAAATTTTGGCCATGTTTGGTTGGACTATAGTGCTAGGTGTCTAGGTAGTCTAGTTCCCCTAGTGCTAGAATAAAGCTAGAGAGAGATAGAAGAAGGCTAAAACATCACAATTCAAGCACAATTTTTGTAGAATCAAACATAATCAGGGACAAGAAAGGAGAAATACTAAAGTGAGGTCCAAATGGATATAAAATTGTACGAGGATACAATTTATGCCACTACATTTAGCTCCCACTTTAGCGGGAGTAAGATCTTATGCTTTAACGAGCTAAATAAATAATATGATAGCATTGAAATAATTTCACCAAAATATTAAAGAGATAAGAAATACTGGAAGCCCCAAAGGACTTAGGATCTCATTAGTCTAAAATATCAAGATAAAAGGAGTAGAATGATCAACACATGAAGCATGCAAGAAAGAAGAAGATATATGGCTTCTAGGCCTCGTAAGGACTCACTTACTATGAGCCATATGAGAAGAGAGAAAGAAAAGAGACGTGACTTCTTGGTCTATTAATTAGTTGCTTACTATGAGTTATGTTAACACAAAGAGAGATTACAAAGAAAAACCTTGGTTTTTTAAATAACTAACAAAAAGCAACTGGAAAATGGGTGATGCAACGTGCACCAAACATAAAGATGACAAAACAACACCTCGTCTTTCAAATTAATCCAAACAAAAAACTGACTACAAAATGGGTGTTATAGCATGCACCAACATATCATGGTGTGTAATCAAAGCGTACAAATCAAACCTTGTGGTGTGTGCTCTAAGTGTAACATGTAGAAAAGTGTATGCCCCCATATTAAAGTGATTGTGTATGCCTTACCAGGATCAATTTATTTAAGGTATCATACATGCCTCCAAAAGACAAGCACGTCACCACAATGAAATGTGCCCAAGCATCTAAATGAAAGAGCACATAATGGATGCACTACATGGGATCAATATGTGTATCATATAAATCATGTATATCAAGTATAATTATATGAATTAACCTCACCCCCCCTGAAGGTAGTGGAACTATGTTCACAATGGAAGTAGAACACATAAGATGAACAACACAAGTCTTTTTGGGTCAACATGGAAGAGATTAAAAATAAGATCTCAATGCTTTGGATCATTCCCAAGTACATAACACAAAAGTACATTTAAACCAAGAGCACATTTACAATACATGTATACAATATATATAATAAGTGAGATACAAAAGATGAATATCATGAAAAGTTATGTCCCTTCATTGCCTTATGCCAATCAAGCAACAAGGGTCATCCAAAGAGATTTTAATAGAACACAAAGACATGCTAAGCATCGCATTATGGGGACCACATTACATGCAAGCAAACACACAAAAGAATCTACTTCACGAGTGAAGATAATCTAGAAAATCATCCACCTTCCAATCTTGCTCAACATCATTAAGAGATGGTGGAAAAGATGCTAGAGGAGCCACAACTAGTACAATATATGGAGCTATCACAAGTGTCAAACAAGGACCATTTTCTAATGATGAATATTTATCACTAGGAGCAAAAGTTAAAGCTTTTGAAAATCTTTAAGATAACTCATGATTAATCTCAATTTCATACATAACATCAAAATCATTAGAACTCACATCAATTTTGTTTAAATAAGTTTCGAGTAAACTTTTTAATGTGAATGGTGATATTTTCATGACACACCTTTTGGCTCCACATGAAATTTTTTTGAGCTAGAGTTGTGAATCGATGAGGTTACAAACTATTAGCAACAACAATGAAGGAAAACTAAGACGGGGGGGAGTGAATCAGTTCTCACTGGATTAACAAATTTAAACACAAAAGAAAATCTAGTAAACTTCAGCAATAACAAAGATAATCAAATTTATAGCACAACACACAACACCAAGATTTTGACTTGGAAAACCCGGTTAAGGAAAAATCCACGGCGGGAACCTACCCATAATAAGATGATACTCTGTAGTAGTATGTGTAAATAGTTATAATGGGGAATGCACCAGCATTCAGGCACACTACCTAGAGCTCACTTGCTCAAGATACAATAGCCCAGAAGGCTGCAACCCTTAGGGAAGTTTCACTAACTTATAACAAGATACAAACTACAATCCAGAAGGAATGAACTGCAATAATAGGATCTATTAATGCCTGATGGCAGTTCTAGTTAAGCACATATGTCTGCTCTTCACCAATCTCTACTCAATACTCCACACTGAAAGATGAATCCCTTTGTTCGCACATACACCACTCTCTAATAACACAGACACAACCTCGACACCTAAATTACATGATTATATCATCTATTTATACAATTCATCAACCTTGACAAATAAGGTCGACCAAATCCTCAACTCACAAATATAATATTACATCACACGATACACAAATTGACCACTAGACCAATATAATGTTATACATGATATAACATGGACCTAAATCAAATCTCCAAACACAAAACACCACCAGATTGATGAATACTAAGAGGGGGGGGGGGTGAATTAGTATACCAAAAACCTTCGCACTTAAACACTTTGCAAGACTAGCAGTCAACCGGTAAAACAGTTTAACAGACAAACCAATTAACAAACATGCAAACCAAATAGCTAATAATGCATTAACCCACAGAAGCACAAACACCATAACACAAGATATTTTGATGTGGAAACCCAAATGGGAAAAACCACGGTGAGATAGAACTCACAAGTCACTATCTGCAGAATAGGAACCAGACCGATTAAGGTCAGATTGGTTAAGGTCTAACAATGTTCTTTACCATAACAGATCCTATTAGGAATCTCAATCTTTGTTAGGAGACAATTCCTATTAAAGAATACCTTGCTAGAGGATTTATATCCATAGGTGTGAACCACCTTGTTAGAGGATTTACAAGAGGCTTTTGGGCCTACTCGGTTAAGGGCTACAGACTTGTCAAAGATGTGAGTAATCAACAAGTGTTTGATCTAGCTAATAGCACTGACTGCTTAGTTAGATCCTTGATAGCTTGTTCTTAATGCACTATTGCATTAATTCATTCTTCTACACATTCATAATCTCTCCAACTCCTCAACCACCTTAAACCCTAGCCACAATATCAACTATCGCAACAACAATAACAACAAGTCGGCTTGAATGTGCTCAAGTAGGACTGCAAGTCCTTTTCAATTTTTTGCTTCTGAGCTAGCACATCATCATAGAACAGATGGGGTTGGTAGATTTTGCTAAGTAGGAGATTCCCCTCATCTAGAGCATCCCTTATATCCTTTTGTCCTTTCTTCAGTTCAGTTAGGAGCTCATTCAACTTCTTCACCAGAGCTATATTAAGAGATTTTTGATGCTCCTTCTTGACATTAGCCTCTGCTGCCTCTTCAAGGCTCTGCACCTGATCATCTACTACTATGCATAAGAGCTTAAGTCTAGCTAGTGATGAATCGGTGTTTGGAAGATTTGTATTGGGTATCAAACCAGTAAGTGTATCCACAACTGCTTGGATTACATCCTGCTCCTTCTTCCATCGAATGATTTAAAGACGCTCTTGAGATACCTTGATGCTCTGCATTAGCTCCATTTCACTTGCAGACTGGAAATCAATTAGACTGGTGAGATCATCTAGTTTAGCTTGACTCCCGGTTGCCTTCAGAGTCTCCATCTGTGTGCTCTTCACCGCTTCTCCTTCCTTGTCCTCTTCCACTTTCTTCTTCTCCGCTTCTCTCCTCTTCTCTACTTCCTTGTCCTCCTCAACCTTTTTATTTTTTGCTTCCTTCTTCTTCTCCTGTTCCTTATCTTCTTCTTCCTTCTTCTTCCTCTCTACTTCCTTCTTCTTCTTCTCCTCTTCATCTTTCTTCTTTTTCTCCTCTTCATCCTTCTTCTTCTTCTCCTCTTCATCCTTCTTCTTCTTCTCCTCTTCATCCTTTTTCTTCTTTTCTTCTTCTTCCTTTTTTCGCTTCTGTTCTTCTTGCTTCTTCCTTTTTCCGCTTCTCTTCTTCTTCCTTTTTCCGCTTCTCTTCTTCATCCTTCTTCCTCTTCTCTTCTTCTTCTTTTTTTGCTTCTCTTCTTCTTCCTTTTTCCTCTGCTCAGCCTCTTCCTTTACCGCTTCCTGTCTGTCGTTAGCTTTCTTCTCCTGTTCAGCCTGTTGCTCTTGTCCTGTTAACTCAGATGGTATCTCCTGGGTAACATCTTCCCCATCCAGGGCATCGACATCAATAGTGTCGACTGGTTCATCAACCAGATTTCCTTCATCATCAAGTACTTCACCTGGTTTGGATATAACCGGTTCTTTCTCAGCTTTCCAGTTGGCTTCAGCCACTCGATGCATCTTCAGAGCATCTAGAGCACGAGTGTGTGTATCCTTGAGTAATTCCTTACCTTTTCCTTCCAGTAACAGGAGTCTTCTTCTTCTCATGAAGAAAAGACCTTTGTATTTGTTCATTACATCGAACAGTTCCGAATTTGATACATCAAGAAAGTGTTCAGCAAAAACTTTTTCTCTCATTTCCTATTCCTGCTCTATGGCAATGCGCCATTTATTGTCTAAGGACTTATACAAAGAATCCGGTGTTTTAGATCTAATTTCTGAAGGGGACCAGTCATTAATACATAAATATTGAATTATTTCTTTTTCCACCGCCTCCTTTTCATCATCATTAAAGTCATCAAAATAATTAATTAAATCATTCAATACTTTTCTCCTAATGTTTTTGATAGTTCTTTGACAATGTTTCAAAGGTTTGTAGGAGGAGATATCAATATTTACCGATGCAGATGATGTCGGTTCATCCTTTGTCTTCCTCTTTGCTTGACGTGTTTTCTTTGGCTTTTCCTCAGACAAGGTTTCTTCTGAGTCTGGAGAGGTGTTCCTTGTATTCCTCTTTCTCTAGAACACTTCAGCCTGTGCAGCTTCCAGTTTTTTCTTGGCTGGTAACTAGATGGTCACTTTTGGAGTTCTAGTAGTAATCGATGTGGATACTGCAGGCACTGCCTTTGCCTTCTTCACTGCTGGTTCCTTTTCTTTCATTGCTGGTGGTTCCTCCACCTGTGTTATCCTCTCTAGGTAGGTGTCGGTTCTCTTCACCTTAGGGTCAAGCGGTGAGGAAATAAGGGTAGAGGCATACCCTTCTAGCATATCATACATCACCTCATAGCCCATTGGCTCCACTTCTTCCTATCTAGGCTCAACAACCTCCATTATGCATTTGTCTACTTGGATGATGAAGCAGATATCGTCTTCATATTTCTTGATGATGTCACCTGATATCCTCACTCTTTGGCTAATCTTCCTTCTATACTCATCAAAGTACTTGTTCAGAATATCAGGGTAACCGGTTCCAAGTTCTTCAATGCTTTCCTTGATTTGCTTGGTCACTGGTTGGTCACCAGACCACTGAACATCTACTCCTGGGAAGTAGCCTTGGAAATAGAAGAACAAACCAACCAGTAGTTGTCCAAACTTAAACCTATGTGCATTATCCTGTTTGATCACCTTCAGATTCAATAGGAGTTGTATCTGCATACCGGTGCATAGATCAAATGATGCGTCCTCCTTTATCATCCGGTAAGTGGCATTTAATGCTGCAACAGATATAGAGTTAATCTTGTTGGCTGAGAATGTCCGGTATCCAATCACCATACACGCATACTTCACTAGATCATCCTTGATAGGATTTACTGTCATGCCTCATGAATCACTCGTTGAACCGGTGAGCTTGGCCATTTTAGTTTTGCTTACCGTTCTTAGGGCTAGCACTTCCCTTGTGTTGTAGATTCCAGTGACTGTATGAATTGCCTACGACATGATGTCATGTGTCCTCTCCAGGTACATCTTATCACCATGGACTCTGCTCAGAATGATCCTTATGTGATCTTCTATGAAATCTTCTAGGAAGTAGACAATATGGTGGAGCTTTTTCTTTTCCAAAATATTAAACTCCGGTTTGATCTTCTTATCTTTACTGCAAAATAAACCTAACTGGCTATGGATAGCTAGAGACCCTAGGTCTTCTATTTTGCAATCTATGTAGTCAAAAATTCCCTCTTCTACTATTACACCAGTCGAAACTTGTGATAGGGCATTATACTTGGACTTCTGTTGAATAAAACTTGCTGACTCGACAGATGCACTAGAACTGGTATGTGATGTGGAAGCCATGCTAGAAATCTTAAGAACTCAAGAAATACCTTTTGAAATACATGAAATTAGGGCTTGCCGATTCTTCTTCACTTTACACTCCGTTGGTTGCTAAATCACCGCTTTGTGTTCTCCACTTGCCCGTTTCCAGTTTGAATTTGAATCTCCCTCTTAGTTTCTCAATTTCTCAAAATCTTTGCTCAAATCACCTTTTCGTCACTCTGCTCTTTGAAAAAAATTTCTTCGCTCAAAAAATGATAGTGAGAAATGATTTGTAAAATGCTTTTAAACATATTCCTCACCTACCGTCATTAATGCTTCTTCATTAGGGCGTAAACCCTAATTTGCCCTTTCTACCATTTCTGATCTTCTGCCAAACGATAGGTATAACATACCGGTTAAGGTCTTTTACCAGTGTAAACCGGGGGTTTGAAACATTTTTCCATTTGCTCCCCCTAAGCTTTTCTGAAGCTTAGTTTGTCAGTTCCATGATTTCCACACTAGGTGCAGAAACCGGTCCCTCTTGTAACACCACTGGTTTCTTCTTCCAGGTTTTGTTCATATCCGCTTGAACAGTGTCAACATCAATGTCTCCTTCCGAAGTGACTGGTATATCATCAGATATGTCCTTTCTTGATCTACAGAATCTAGCAATGTGACCCAGTTTGTTCTAGTGATAGCAGACCAATCCAGGTGCTCTCCAAGGTCCATTGTTCATGTTTCCATTCTTCCATCTGCATGTTGTAGCAGTGTGACCATGACCATGACAGATCATACAATTTGCTCTCCATCCGGTTACCACTTGATAACCATCATTACTTGGTTGATGATTGAAGACATTAAACTGGTTGTGATTCCGATTCACAAAAGGTTCAGGACTAGCTCCTTGGGTCCTCTGAGGATATCTTCTAATACTATTCATAACAGACCTGCATTCAGATGCTCTATGCCCATACTTGTTGCATGCATAACAGTTACCATCAAATCTATAGGGTCTAGGCTTATCATTTAGAAAATAAGGAAAATTGTTGTAAGCCTTACTCCTACACACATTTGCAGTACGTCCTTCTTTAAGACAGTTGAAACAAACAGGTTTAAACTTTTGCTTACCTTTATCCTTTAATGTTGGTTGTTTCTTTGATGTTCTAGCATTTGTACCAGAGGTTTCACCTTCCTCATTACCGGAATAACCAAGTCCATTGGTATTCTTGACCGGTTTGGTAGATTCAAGCTTTTTCTCTAGCTTGACAAAACTCTTGTTGAACTTAGCAAGTATTTCCTTTGACTCAGAGAGTTCTTTGGAAATAGTAGCATTTGTTTCCAATAGGTTTTCATTCTCAGAGATGGCAGTGTTCAGTTCTCCTTGCATGTCTTCCTTTTCCACCTTGCTTGCATGGAGTTGAGCATTTAGGGCACTCATCTCTTGTTTCAGCATGGAGATCTCAAGATCTCTTTCTTTCACTAGGTCTTCAGCTTTTCTTTGGTTCTCAAGCTCTTGGCACATCCGGATAGTCAGTCCTTCCAACTCCTTTCTCAGGTTGGAGTTTGATTCATTCAACTTATTTACTTTATCAATTAGGGCTTCCATGTTTGCTTCATCTAAAGAGCTATTTTCAGATAGCTCCATCAGCTTTTCTGCATGTTCTCTTTGTTTTGCTTGAGATGCCTTGTATTTGACCATAAGATCATCATAGGCTTGCCCAGACTGAGTGAGCCGGTGGGTAAGTTCCCTCAATGTGTATCCCCCCATATCTCTTTCCAAGTGGTTAAACTTATAGAAAGGTTGGCTCTGATACCAATTGATGAATACTAAGAGGGGGGGGGGTGTGAATTAGTATCCCAAAAACCTTCACACTTAAACACTTTGCAAGACTAGCAGTAAACCGGTAAAACGGTAAAACAGTTTAACAGACAAACCAGTTAACAAACATGCAAACCAAATAGCTAATAATGCATTTACCCTCAGAAGCACAAACACCATAACACAAGATATTTTGACGTGGAATCCCAAATGGGAAAAACCATAGTGAGATGGAACTCACAAGTCACTATCTACAAAATAGGAACTAGACCGGTTAAGGTCTAACAGTGTTCTTTACCAGAACAGATCCTGTAAGGAATCTCAATCTCTGTTAGGACACAAGTCCTATTTAAGACTACCTTGCTAGAGGATTTTAGATCCACAGGTCTGAACCACCTTGTTAGAGGATTTACAAGAGGCTTTTGGGCCTACTCAGTTAAGGGCTATAGACTTGTCAAAGATGTGAGTAATCAACAAGTGTTTGATCTAGCTAATAGCACTGACTGCTCGGTTAGATCCTTGATAGCTCATTCTTAATGCACTATTGCATTACTTTAGTCTTCTACACATTCATAATCTCTCCAACTCCTCAACCACCTTAAACCCTAGCCACAATATCAACTATCACAACAAAAATAACAACAACTAACTAAAACCCTAGACATGATGTCCTTATAAAGGAAACTGATTTCATGTCGGTCCAATAGGATTACATCACAATTTCCTAGGTTCAATGAACCTAGACATACTAGGTAATATGTCACAAAAAGAATCGCTAGAGTATCGGCACCGTCAAACAATCGGTGGGTAACTCATCACAAAGTATTACCGGTTCATACAAAGTGCCGGTTGCCGGTTTGACAAAAATGAAGACCGGTAGAAATGTGTTATATCGCTTTAAACCCTCGTACCGCTTGAGGTCAACATGCCGCTTCAGACCGGGAAACACATTTTGCATAACATCAATAGTCTAAAGACTATAATACAACATACCGGTTGGAACAAATACCAGTTGTGTTTTAACTCATACATATAAAGAGGATCTCAATGCAAGTGTGTGTCCATCAATGAAAATCACAACATAAACATCAAAAATGCCAACACAGATTTCAGGCCAAGATCAACCGCAACACACTACACCACCAGGAATACCCCATAACATAAAGAACATCACCGGTTCAACAAAATCACCAAAAAAATACACAATGATCAATGCAGATTATAAAAAAAATGGAAATAATTAGAAAACACTAGCAAGCATGTTAGAATCATTAGTAACAGTTGCACCAACACTGCTTATCAAATCTTCATCAATCAACATCTAAACCTCAAGAATATTCAAATAGTAGCAGCTGTCACGAAGAAAGATAACTTGTGGAGCACCAAATCACGAACCATCTGCAATGAAGATACACAAGAACATCCAAAACAATCTCCCAAAATATCAGTTCAAGATCTGATCACACCATAATATACCAGAGGAAATACCGAACTCTGCAAAGCACTGATCAGAAAAACCAAACTGCAAACTGGATTATATGATATGATCAATTAAGCTTCTCATATCACTGAAACTAATACAAAAAGATATATTGATATTATAAATACCCCATACACCGAACCATGATCCCCATAAACGAATCTAGAATCATCGGAGCAATAAATCACAAGAATATGTTGATATTAATGACAACAACATATCCTAGCAGTAACAATGTCCAACACAAATAGGGGACTTCATCCCCAAATAACAAAGATAAGGCTCAAACCCATAAGTACATTAGATCAATAAGGGGACATGCTCACAATCACAATGGTCCAATGGGGGTTTGAACCTTGGTGACCACAACAATAATACCACCACTTAACCAACACACTATAGGAAAAACCCCATTAGAATTCACATCATTATTATCAACATCATCATCCAAATTAACCACAATAAGAGATCTCATATGTGGATAATATGAAGAAGAATCATTTTGCATCTATATAAATTTAATCTTCAATGAGGATGATCAAGATAAAGCACCTCCCTAGGATTAGGCGAAGGTTGGTAAAATATATCCAATTCAACATATAAATACTTAGGAGAGGGAAATTTTGTCACAAAGGATTGCACCCGTGATGCTAATCTTAAAGCTCAGCAATCATGTGAAACATGGAAACACCTTCGAGCATGTGGGTTGCTCAAAGTGAAGGTGAATCTTTGGATTATAGGTCGGCTTCTTGTATGATGAATCTCTCACAAACTAATTTATGTTGAGAAAAAGGTTAGAAGGAATACTGAAATTAAACCTATCATATGAGGTGATGCACCAAACATTCTTTTCGAGACCTGCAACCTGCTTAACTCACAAAATCCTTCAACTAGTAGACTTCAATCACTCACAACTCAACTAAACATGCAATGCATCAATATTTAATAGAAAGGATTGAATTTAGAGCTTGTCTGAAGGAAAACAATTTGTTTTCACAACTACAAACTACTAAAATTAGCTAGCACAATCTATAGCCTGCACCTAACATGTAACTACTCACACTAATCATATTTGAATGAGACATAATTAAAGGATTTAAGAACAAATCATAATGATAACATCAAATAATTCATCCATAACACAATACAAGAAGTGTCGAGAAGGAAAATTCTGCTATTTTATTGAAAATAAAGGAATCGCCGTTGTTACAAACTCAGAAATGTGAGCTACAATGCTGCCCTTGAGCATGAAATCTCATTTTCTAAGTTTTGTAATGGCAAAAACTCCTTTTTTTAATAAAATAGCAAAATTTTCCTTCTTGGCACTTCTTGTACTGTGTTATGGATGAATGATTTGATGTTATTATTGTGATTTGTGCTTAAATCCTTTAATTATGTCTCATTCATTAGTTACATGTTAAGTGCAAGTTATAGATTGTGCTAGCTTATTTTAGTAGTTTGTAGTTGTGAAAACAATTTTTTTTCCTTCAGGCAAACTCTAAATTCAATCCTTTCTATGAAATATTGATGCATCGCATGTTTAGTTGAGTTGTGAGTGATTGAAGTCTACTAGTTGAAGGATTTTGTGATTTAAGCAGGTTGTAGGTCTCAGAAAGAATGTTTGGTGCATCACCTCATAGGATAGGTTTAATTTCAGTATTCCTTCTAACCTTATTCTCAACATAAATTAGTTTGTAGGAGATTCATAATACAGGAAGCTGATCTATAATCTAGAGATTCACCTTCACATTGAGCAACCCATAGGCTTGAAGGTGTTTCTATGTTTCACAGGATTGTCGAGCTTTAAGTTTAGCATCACGGGTGCAATCCTTCATGACAACAGGAACATTTTGAGAAGAAAGATCAGGAGCCTTGGCATGACATCTTCGTTTCTCTTGAACTACATTATTTTGTTTATTACAACTTGAATCTCATATGGAAGAAGGCTAGGGATCACTCAACATTGGTTTCTTTTCTTCCTTTATTTTATGAACTGAAAAAGGAATAGAAGAAGCTACACTAGGTTGAGAGATACAATTTATTGGGAGTTACTCTCTTTGTCCTTTATAAAATTAGGGAAGTGGAATTGCAACATATATAGGAGGAATAAAAGGATTGGGAAGAACACTTATTTCCATATCCATAGATGAAGAATCATTAGGAAGAGTAGTTGAAGTGGACCTTAAAGGTTTACTAAAGGCTGATATCCTATTGTTTTTGCACTTTTGATAGGAAAGAAAAATGATATCTTGATGAGGTTTCAAAAGTTAAGGTTTTTGAGACCAAAATAATTCAAGGGTGAAGTTTCCATGATTGGCTAAGATATGAATAAAACTATGATTGATCATTATGACTCACCCATTGTGAGGGAACATCAAGATTTTATTAATAGTAGAATGTATATCTTTCATGGAATTGAGCCAAGGGTGTCCCAACTGAACCAAGGGAAAACAAGGAAATGGTGCAAAGGTTAGTTTAAATCAAAACAATCATAAACATTCAAATAAAACACTAAATAACCTTATACCTTTTCTATGAAACCACTTGTTCCTCGGATTGGACCCTTGATGAAGTGAAGAATGCACCCCTCATCTTGTTTGGATTGGCCCTTTGTGGATTTGTGGGTTTCTCTCCAAGATGCACAATAATGGATGGGAGATGGATTTATGGATGCCAAAGTGGATGAGTGGATTGGATTGCTAAGTGAATATGGATGCAAAATGACTATAATGAGGTTGCTATGGATGAATTCTAAGCTCAAATGGACAGTATGAGATTGCACAAGTTGAAGATGTGAAATGTAGGGGAGGAGACCCCAATTTATAGATTGGAAAGGGGAGAAATGGATGGTCAATATTGAAGAGGGATCACGGGTAGAGTAGAGTAGATTAGGATAGGGGTAGGGTAGGATACCACGGGATAAGAAATAGGCTAGAATAGATTAGGATAGGGGTAGGGTAGGATAAATAGGTGGAATGGGGTAGAATATGAAGGTTAATGAAGTGAACTGGCTGGATGCAAGATGACGAGGGACTGCTTACTTCTCAAGAGCATTGGCCTCCAACCATGAGACTATACAGATAGCTCAAAGCAGATGAGAGGGAGATCTTCAGCATAGTGGGCTTAGGGTTCATTGGGAGATGGTCTATGATTAGGGCTTATACTGCTGTACTGTGATGACAACACTGGTTGAGCAGTGGGATGGCAAGATATGCACTTTCCATCTTCCTCCTGGAGAGGCCACGAATCACACGGGAGGCCAGCGTATGGGGACAGACAATCAAGCCACTAAAGGTCAGGATTAGCTAGGAGACTACATAGACGAATATCTAGGATAAGAGGTATCAAGCAAGTGAGGATTGAGGGTGCACAAAGATATAAATGCATTAGTGGGAGGCACATAGGCCAGTCCGATTGAGCATTCCTGGAGTTCTAGAGCTAGATGAGCTAGGACCATCAGTTGATGAGACGGTGGGGGGAGATGAGGATGGGCTGACGTACAGGGTGGCAGCAAGAGGGGGACATCAATGAGGAGGCAAAGGGGTAGGGGGAGGACAGGCTCCATGGAGAGGGAGAGGGAGACAACAGGTGCCTCGAGATGAGGTACCATTATAGGTACAACCACCGGTAGTACAGATTGGATAGGTGCCCAGAGAGGGAGAGGGTGGTGATGTGGAGCCAATGGACATCCTAGATGTACAAGTCTAGGATGAGGAGGGTGGACAGGAACATGCAGGATGGGTCTCCTAGGCAGAGTATGATAGGGTTGTGTAGGAGAGGGATGGGGCCAGGGAGAGGGAGAGGAGATTGGTGGCAGAGTTATAGGAGAGGGATGTTGTTCAAGAGAGAATTGGGAGTTTAGAGGAGGAGCTGGCTGTGGAGAGGGTGAGGGATATGATTCTAGGGTTTAAGGTGGATCGATATAGGAGAGAGGTGGATGATCTAAGGGAGGATCTCTATATAGCATTTATAGAGGTTGGGGATCTCAGACGAGACAGGGATGCGACAAACCATCTCTCGAAGGAGGTGAGGAGTGGGGAGGCTATCCACCAGATGAGGGTAGAGCTACAAAGGATGTATGAGGAGATGGCCACACTCCATTCCTGACTGAGTAGGGCAGAGGAAGACACAATTAGGTTGCGGTGTGAGTGAGATGCAGCCCAACAACTATTAGAATCCACGGGGCTTGCACATATGTATGTAGATCTCACCAGCCAATAGCGGAGGGCAGAGAGTTTGGGTCAGGAGGCAGCCTATTATAGAGGATTATACCATGGGGTAGTGCTAGCAGATCAAAGAGCTACATCATATACTAAGAGCATTCGGTCCCATAAGACATAGAGCCACCAGTTAGACGCCTCTATGCAGATGAGGGCACCACGACCACTAGGTGAGATTGCGGGCGCAACAAGGGGAGGAGATTAGGAGAGAACTAGTAGTGCTTGTATGTGACATACCATTTTTTTGACCCTTCGAGGAGGACATGCTATTGTACCATAATTGACACATCCATTCATTATATATATATATATGAGATGTAATTTTGGTGGCATTTGTATGTATATATGGAATTTATTATGGAATCTTATGGACTTTGATTATTGTTTTATGATGTGAAGGATAATGATTTTATGAGATGCATATGATCAATGTTATCTGACTTATTTGTGATGCAAGATGGATGCATATGTATGTATTTATGCATGTACTATATGTGATGTTGCTACCAGGTTTGTGGATGTAGGATGCGTGTAGATGATATCTCTATATAATATACATTTTATTATATTTTTATGTGATGATGATGATGCTTATGATATGTGATACAAATGAATGTCTTATATGCACGTTATTATTCTTTAATGATATGATAAATGTGATGTGATTAATGAAATGTACCTAAATGGATGATAACTAAATGTGCCAGTTGTTTTAATGAAAACCCTTATTTAGCCACTAATAAATATAACAAACTAAAACAGTGTGGTCATTTAATGAATTCCATGACCATTGGCATGAAAATTTAATGAGTGAGATTCTGATGCATAGTGTGTTGGACATGTTCTTGACTAACTTACCAAAATGTGATTATTTTCAAATGTTTAATATTGAATAGTGTGATTATTAATGATTGTAGTGGTACTTGAGATACTAATATTTGAAAACTTACATCAATATTTATTATGAGAATATGAGAATTAGGTGGGTGAGTGGGAGGAAACATGAGCTTAGTGGAGGATCTTAAGATGACTCATATCATGTCAGAACATTTGGAACAATGAATCTGACCGTATGAGTCATGTCAATTAATTTCGATCATTTCAAATGATCATCTCCATGGGTGAGTGGTTGTGAATTCCATGTCAGATTATTTGATTGATGGAATATGAACATTGGGCATGTGAGTGGGGAGGAGGAAATGGCATGAAGCGGAATTTGGTCACAAACATTATCAAAATTGCGACACCCCTGGGTGGGAGGTTGGGGAAATTTGAGTTTCTCCAAATAGACGATGGATCTAGATTATTTATCTTGATGCCTGTAAATAGGTTTTCACCAAGGTACTTTCCCTTAATGCCATAGAGTGGGTTTCACTAATGAACGAATTGATTTTTCTTTACTTTTCTCATTTTTTTGTATTTTTGTATTTTTGAAAACTTGGTGATCTCTGAGGACTAGACATAAAATCTCTTCAGTTTCATGATGTTCATAGGCTCATCCAAGGGTTCACCTTTGGGAGTAGCCAATTTATAGGCACTTGAACCATATTTTGCAGTGATAACATATGGTCCAAGCCAATTAGGCTCAAACTTGCCTTATCTTCATGATCTTGTAGATTCCTTTGATTTTCTATAAGTACCAGATCATTGATGTCAAACTCCCAGGTTCAAACCTTCTTGTTGTAACTTAACCATAGATAATTCTGAAAATCCTAGAGATGATTCAAGGCCTTGAGGTGCCTTTCATTCAGCAGTTCAAGCTCTTGTAGCCTAGCAACTTTGTATTCCTCATCAAGGAATTCTATAGTGAAACCCTTAGTGATGGGATCTCAATCTCAAGGGGTAGGATAACTTCAAAACCGAAGAGTAGTTAGTATGGGGTGTCACTTGTGGGTGTGCGTATGCTTGTGCGGTAGGACCAAAGGGTAGGGTGGAGCTACAAATGCCAGTCACAACTAGCTTCATTGACTCTTTTTGATGATTTTGATGAGGGTTTTATTTGAAGCCTCAACTTGACCATTACCTTGTGGGTAATATGGAGTGGAAAGGAAATGTTGGGTGGAGAATTTTTGGCATAGTTCTTTAATGTCTTGATTCTTGAAGGGTTTGTCATTATCTGCAATGATTTCTTTAGGAATTCCATAGTGGCAAATAATGTAATTTAGGATGAACTTGGAAATATGTTTTCCAGTTGTTAAGGTGAGTGGTATGGCTTCCACCCACTTGGTGAAGTACTGAGTGCCAGTTATTATGAATTTATGACCATTACAGAAGCAGGGTGGATTTTCCCTATGAGATCAAGACCCCACTAAGAGAAGGGCCAAGATGTAATGAATGACTATAGATCTTGAGAAGGTGCATGAATTTTGTCTCTGTGTTTTTGACAAGGAACACATTTCTTCACGTAGTGGTATATATCTTCTTCCATGGTTGGTTAGTAGTATCCTATTCACAAGAGATTTTAATCTAATGTAAGGCCGCTTGAGTGTTCCTCACAAATGCCTTCATTCACCTCACCTAGTGCCCATTCAGCCTCCTCTTTGTCAAAAAATCTTAGGAGGGTTTCATCAAAATGCCTTTGATAGAGGGTGTCACCAAGGATAGTATACTAGGTGGATCAGTGGATGGAGGTTTGTTGTTGGGTTTTGGTGAGTTGAGGTGGGATGATGTTTTCTTAGAGGTAGGCGTAGGTTTCTTGATACCAAGGAGATTAGGGACCAACAAGAACACATGCAATTTTAGATTTGGGGAGGTCATATGCTAGAACAAGAAGTTTCTCCACCAAGAATTCACACTTCTGACTATTTGTCAGCATCTTTAGAAGTGAACCAATTGTTTCCATGGCATCAGTAACTCAAATTGGATAATAGTGAAGTGTTGCTTGAGATCTTCAACCATGTTGTAGTAAGGGAGCAATTTGTCATCCTTAGTCTGATACTCATCATTTACCTATTTGATGACAAGTTGTGAGTTGCCATAAACTTGTAGCTCGTTGATCTTCCATTGTATGGAAAGGTGAATTCCACTGATAAGGGCCTTGTACTTTGCAATACTATTGGTGCATGTAATGGAAATATTGTAAGATTTAGGAATACAGTCTCCTTGAGGGGTTATCAGTAGGATGCCTGCCCACGATCCATTTTGTATGCATGAGCCATCAAAGTACAACTATCAATTGGTGGATGTAGAGATAGTCATGATTCCATCATTAGGGAGCTCAACTATGAGGGGGTGATCTCCTTGAAGAGGGGCTTTGACAAGTTGATCTATTATAACCTGTCCTTGTATGACTTTTCAATCCATGTATTCAATATCAAATTCACTCAAGAGGATGACCCACTTAGCAGTGTAGCCTATGAGGGTAGCCTTAGACAATAAATGCTTCAAAGGGCCAATCTTGGCTATAAGCTTTGTCTTGTTGTTGAGCATGTAATGTTGCAATTTTTGTGTCCTGAATAGTAATACAAGACATGTTCTTTCAATGGGAAAGTAGTTAAGCTCATACCCTACAAGAGTGCGACTGATGTAATATATCACATTCTCTTTGCCATTCTCATCTGTCTGTGCTAACAATGCCCTGAGTGCCACTAATGTTGCTGATATATACAAGAGAAGCAACTACCCTAGGATTGGTTGCATTAAGATTGGAGGAGAGGCCAAGTATTCCTTGAGTTTATCAAAAACATTCTAACATAGGCAATCCCACTTAAACTTAGTGTAGTGTCATAAAATTGTGACCCTAGCATTTTACAATTGCATTAGGGTCCTCACGCATGCAAACTCAAATCCTCTAGCTTACAAAAAACACTTCTTCCTTGGCCTCTGCATCACTTTGTCTACACTCTCCCTTGGGTAAATGGGTAGGATAGGGGCGTGGTACCCTTGTGCCCCCTTAGACAGGGGTGTGGCACCCCCGTTCCTGCCCTATTTTAGACCAAGACCTTCCTAGAGCATGCATTGTGGGTTGTGCAGTGAGCGGGAAATCTCCTCGATGTCGGCCCATGACAAAATTGAAATCCTTCAAACATGTATTTAAGGGGGCATTCATCCTCTCATTTACATAAAGTTGGAGTTGGATAAGATTGGAGTATGCACAAGTGATCAAGTATTCAAGAGCATTCAAACATTCTTTTCCAGGATTGAGCATTCTCAAGTCTCCCTTCAAGGCTAGGTGCTGCATTCAAGTCAAGGATTCAACCATTGAAGAGGAGATTGATTTGAACATACAATTCCATACAAGAATTTCTATCAACATTACTACTACAACCTCCCTTGAGGTGATTTACAATTCAGACTTTCATTTAAATCTACTTGCAAGTACTTTCTTTCTTTAATTGGTTAATTCCAACACTGGGGTTTGACCTAAAGGCAAACCCCCAATCCCAACACATTTTCCTCTCTTTTTTGTGTGTAGGTTGTAGGTGTGTAGTTGTACTTTCGGATTTGAGCTTCATTTGCAGAGGTGGAAAAACCCTTTTTCATTTTGCAGATTTTTTCGGAGGACCTTGTACATTCTCGCCACGGTCCGAACAAATTTGTCAAATTTGCAGGGTGACTTCGTCTCAACATTTTACTACCAAATCCGGGTGCACAACTTCATCCCATATTCGGATCTCAAGTTATAATCGATTCTTTGTCACTTTTGCACTACATAATTCAATCAATTTCCTTTCCAAATCAAACAAAGGAAGAAGGGATCATCCTAACATTCTTAATTCATTCAGAATTCAATCTATCATCTTTGTGTGGAGATTGAATCTAGTGAATTATCCCTTATCTTCCTAATGTAATGGTAAAAATTACTTGAAGGATAATCAATGGTGAAACTCTCATCCCTCTTTGAGGGAAAGGGTTAGTTTTCCTCTTGATCTATCACTCATCATTTTCCAACCATTACATTTTGGTGAACCCGACATCTTGCATGCTTTCCTTTGAACAAAATTGTATATTTTTTATTATCAATTTTCAAATTTATGCAAACTTAGTGGTTAAATCATTCAAAACCCTAGTTTTTAAATTTAAAATTGAAATTGTGATTTGTAAAAATTGCTTGTGATTATCTTAGATCTGAAAATTACTTTGTTTCTCAAATTCAATTTCCTCACTGTCTTGTTTAATTTGCAATTAAAATTTACAAAATTAAGAGGTTATTTGTAAAAACCCTAATTTTCAAAAATCATTTTGAACTTGTGCAAAAATTGGATTTCAATTTAATTTTCAGATTTCTAATTATTCTCAGATTTATCTTCAATCCTACAATTCAAATTTTCAATTTCCCCCTTTTTCCCAATATTCAAATTTCAAAATTAAGTGGTTAGGTCATCAAACAAAATTAATTGGATTTTGTCTGAATTTCAAATCAATTTCAGTTACATTCAGATTCTTAAACATTTTCCAAGGTGTCCCTATCCATTAGGTTTGACCCTTTTCCAAATTGTACTTCAATTCATTTTTTTTCTTCAAAACCCTAATAGAGTTCTATTTTCACATTTGTGTCCTCATTTCGCCCATCTAGAGATTGTAAAATTCACCAATTTTTTGGGGTTAGCTTTAAAATCATCGTAATATCCATCCCTGAAAATTTCAAAAAAAGTTGGTCGAACCATGTGCATTCCTGCCACAGTCCTCGACTTTTTTCCCAAAATTTTGGGAGACTGTTATGACTGTATGTAATAGCCTAAATCTAGAAGATTGGTTGATTTTATCAATTTTTGAACCCTCTAGAATTAGAAATACCTGCAAAATTCAACATTTCAACTTTCAAGTATTTTTTATAAAATAAAGAGGTTAATTATTGTCTACCCTGATTTTAAAATTAAGTGGTCTTCTCTTGGCCTTAGTTTTAAAATTCCAATTTCCTTTCATTTTTGGAAATTGTGTCATTCCCTTCATCCAACAAAGTTCAAATTGTGTAATCATTATTTTCTTAAATTTTGCAATACTCAATTTTTGCAAGCTTTGTCCTACAATTCAAAACTCAAATTTTTCCTTTAGTACATGAGTTTTACCACTATTAGTCCTACCTATCCTATCCCCATTAGACGAAGCATTAGAATTAAGGCTTCCCAAGGTTTAATTACCGAGGAGATGGAGCCTAATTTGGGCGGCTTCTTTAATGAGGATCATGCTAATTCTTCCCATCCTAATCATGTGCCCATTGATGGATCCCACGATGAAGAAGAAGCTTTAAGTAGGGTTTCTTTAGATCAACTTTCTACATTAGACAATCAATTTGATATCTTTCAACAATGGATGTCCCAAGAGTACCCTAATAGTGAAGCTCTTCTATTAATTGAAGGTCTTAAGCGCATGCTTCAAAGTGATAAGAATGGAATTGATATATTGTGTGGCATTGCACATATTGTTGATTCTAATGTATTTCCTATCAAGAGTTGTGCCAAAACCCTAGGTTACTCACAACCTTCAACACAAGTTAATTCCTTTATTCCTTTGACCAATCCTATTACCAATATTCCTACTTTCACATCCAACATCATGGCTACTTCAACTCAAAATGGTATTCCTAGAACCGTAGGTCATGGGGGCAATCCCTCTTCTTAATTTAGTCCTCCATCATTACCTATGTCTTCCATGAGTATTCCTACTATTCCTCAACCAATCAGTGTGACACAAGGGGGCAATTCCTTCAACAACATTATTCCTCCTTTAAGCGTCCCTTTCCCTACTTAATCATCACCAATGCCTACTTATCATAGTGTTCCACCGCCTTATTCTTAGTCCATGCCTTCTTTCAACAACATCACACCACCTTCTCAATCACCTATGTCTAACATGAATTCTTCCACCAAAATGGCAATAAAAAATCTTACCCAAACTGTGTCTTCCTTACAACAACAAATTGCTTCCATGAGTCAATCCAAGTTTAGTGTGCCCACCTTTGATGTTGCGAGCCTACTTTCTCTTGATATTGTTAAAGCCGTTCCACCTAAACATGTTGAGATCCCTCAATTGGAACTCTATAATGGAAAAGGTGATCCTCTTACGCATGTCAAAACATTTCAAACCTTGTGTACTGATTTTGCTTATGATCAATGATTGCTTGCAAAACTATTTACAAGAACATTAAGAGATAAGGCTTTACAATGGTATTTCTCTTTTCCTTCTCATTCTATCACTTCCTTTCAACAACCAGAAAATGCTTTCATCCAAAAATTTCAAAATGAGATTGGTCCTAAAATCATTTTGACCGATTTAATGCATTGTAAACAAGGTGTTAAAGAGAAAGTGACTGATTTTATTGGTAGATATAAGCATTTGTGTGCTCAAATTTCTTTTTATGTGCCTGATAATGATATTCAAAGAATTTTTATTTCTAATTTACAAAAATATATCAGGGAAAATCTTATTTTGTCTGAGTTTACTTCCTTTCCACAATTGTGCACAACACTCAACAATTATCAACTGGTTGTGAGTCAAATGAAGCAATCCACTCCTATGGCTCCGAGTGATAAGGGGGATAGTTTTCACCAACCGTTTGTGAATTTCAAACCAACAAAAAGATTCATCAAGTTCAATTATCCAGTCAACAACAACCATGTGAATAATACAACAGGTGTGCCTCCTATTTCTAATTTTTTCCAAAGAGAAAGATAATTTACTCCTTTGAATGAATCTTTTCATAGTATTATATCTCAGTTATTGCATATAAATTTTATGAATATTCCTCCTATAAAATAAGTTGATCCTTCCAAACTTGCATCTCCTCATTTTGATAACAATTCCTTTTGCCAATTTCATCGTCAACCTGGTCATGATACTAAGAAATGTTTTGCATTGAAAAATAAGGTTCAAGACTTGGTTGATAATAATACTAGATTTATGGCGGTGTGAATGATAAAGGGAACAAATCAGTTACTCCTCCTAATCAAAATCTTAAGATTTTCACTCATCCCTTTCCATCTCACACCTCTAACGTTATTGAGATTGTGCCTAATTCTCTCTCTTCTGAAACATTCATTTGTATGGCTCCAAACTTGGTTAATATGGTAGAAACACAAGATACACCTAAGGATCCTTTTATTACATTTGATCCTAGTGAGACCATTAGAGCCCTCGATGTCCCTTTATACATAGTTGCAAAGGTTAAGGATGTCCCTTGCCGTGGTGCCCTGATTGATCCCTCTTGCATGGTTAATGTCATAATTGAAGAGTATCTTTTCACTTTACGATTTCATAAACCATTATATGATGCTTCTAATGTAGTTGTGAAGTTGTTTGATGGATTCTCTTGTCCTACCATTGGTTCTATCACTCTTCCTATTGAGGTTCATGCTAAATACATGAATGTTGACTTTGTTATCATACCTTCTTCTCAGCAATTCCGTGTGAATTTGGGCTATCCTTGGCTATCTTCCATGAAGGCTATTTCTTCTCTAATTCAAAAGTGTCTTAAATTTCCTCACAATGGAGAAATCATAACCGTGAACCATAGCTTATTTTTTCCATCCAAAAGAAGCCCTAGTGTTCCTATTGATATCTTTTAGCCTAAACAATTTCAATCTCTTCCATCAAGGAGCGATGCACTTTTTCAATATTATCAAAATGGAAGAATGATATGATCTTATCCTTAAGTCAACTTAGATCTCCAATACTTTACATTCCTATTATTCTTCAAGATGAGGTTCTTCTCCTCTCGGATAGAACTAATCTTCCTCCTAAGGAAAATTGTCCACCTACTCCTATGGATGTGACATTACCTTCTCTTAAGGAGAACACTAATATTCTTCCTAAGGTTAGACCTATCCCTCCTTCCCATGAAGGACTTGGTATCCTTCCTACATCTAATATTCCTCCTTCCTCTTATCGAGAGAAGAGGTTTGGTTCTCTTCTTGTTTGACCTAAAATACCTCAACCTAAACCTTCAACTATCAAGGAGAGAAACATTCTTACTTCTTCAAAGGTTTCTCCTCCTTCTCAGCCTTCCACTAAGACTCGACAAAATTGTTGTGCGAGAGAATGCCAATGAAGATGTCATGTTCGAGCTTGTGAATCTATCCATCAAAATACTCAGCCTCCTTTGACTCTAACTGTTGACATGATTCCCTTTTCTCCTAAGAAAGATGTTCAACCAACATCTCCAGATCATAAGTTGCATAAAACATGTGATGGTTTTACTTTTATTCGTGTTCTTGATCCTCTTGCTTTAAAATTGGATGAAGAAATGGGTGAAAAGGTTATTCATAATGGCAATACAACTCCTAATGCTTCTGACAGTGAGCATGAATATATTGATATGGACAAACACTTATCGGATGAGTTTTCACAAACTTTAATCCTAGCTCCTAGAATCGAACAAAGTGACTTACAACATGAGCATAGTACTTGTTTGGATCTTGTGATAGTGTGTAGGGGAAAAAGCGAGACTAGGTTAACATGCCCTAATCCTACCTTTTGACACACATTACGGAATATGAAAGAGCCTAGAGGTATCACACAATTGGCTACTTCTTCTTGTGAAAGAGAGAGCCATGGGCTACCTATTAGGATTTCTATTCCTTCATTGAAATTAAAAGTTAAAATGATGCAAGTTCAAGTCCTAATCCCAAAATGCATGTACAAACGAATAACAAGATTGCAGAATTGAGATTAAACAATGAACAGCTATAAATACAAGGATGAAATAAGAATGCAGATGCATACCCGGAGTCAAAATCGGATTGAAAATGTTTGGGACGGGGGTGCGGGTGCCACTGTCCTGATACAGGGCCGGAAACTGCACCTGAAACTGTTGTTTTGCACTCTGGAAAACTGTCGAAAATGTCAAAAAATGTTGTCTGTCAGGAGGACCAGGGCGCCCAGCGCCTCTGTCCCAGGGACCAGGGTGCCCAGCGCCCCTATCCTAGCAGGACCAGGGTGCCCCACGCCCCTGTCCAGGTCTTTTGCTCTGCAATTTGGTGTGGAGTGCTATCTCGACCTGCTTTTCCCGGATCTGTCTCCTGTGGCATCGTCCGAGTCCCGAAACCTGCACTTATATCTGAAAAGGGTATGGGTGGCTATATAGGGTTTTGCCTTAGTCAAACCCCCACTTCGGTGATTTCCACCTCCACAAATAGCCAAGTTGTATTGTAAAATGTATTGTGTGTGCAGACCTAGTGTGTGTGCAAGGTCCTAAAATGAAAGAAAGCAAACTAGAGCAACCTAGGAAGTAAACCCTAATTGCCTTTAAATGACAATGTAAATGCTCTAAATCAAGATGCAAAGTGATCTAAAGCATGAATAAAGGATATATTGAAGCTTATGCAAAGACATGAAAACAACATGAAATCATACCCAACCCTCAAGGGAGGGGTACAAGCCAATCTTCAGTCGGTAATCTCCTATTGTTCTTCAATGCCTTCCAAGCCCTAAGTGGATGAATGAATTTGATAAGTGCTTGATAGAGGGATGTTGAATTTTGTTGAAGTCTTCCAAGATCTTCTCTTTCGCTGCCTATGAGGTTCCTGAAAACAAAAATCGGATCCTTTCCAATGAAGAAAGAGAGCTCTTATGTAGGAAACCCTAGGTTGTAATTTCGTCTTTTGGCCAACCTAGAGATTGAATATCCCGCCAATTTCTTGGGGTTAAGCTTTATTTTATGATTGGATTGTGCTCCTAAAATTTCAGGAAAAATGTCCGGGACCATGTGCACTCCGGGCGCCATGGTCCTCTCCGGGGGCCATGGTCCCGACAACTTTTCACCAAATTTTCAGGGCCGTCGGATATGATGATTTTAGAGAGAATCCTGAAGTTACAGGTGATTTTGAGATCTTTTGACCCCCAAAATCAAGCCCCCAAGTTTGAAATAGGACTTAATTAGGGTTTTTGATTAAATGATGTATTGGAGGAATAAAATGAAAAGGGCACACTTTAATGAAAGGACCCAACTTTATGATGTGGAAGATGATGAAATAGAACCTTAGACCTAATTAATTTAATTAATTAAGTGCTAAAGGGGAAATGCAATGCAAAATGCGCCAAGGCGGGTGCTAAACTAGGTGTGAAATTGTACCACCCTAGCAAGTGCGTACAATTTACGACGCTACATTTAGCCCCCACTTTAGCGGTCATATGAACACTATGTGCATATGCAAGCTAAAGTACATAAAAGTAAACATTATTTGAAAAAGGATATATCCATAAGTCTGTCGAATGAAGCCCCCAGCGGTATCTGCAGTACACAGTTAGGAACCGCACCCTACAAAACACATGTTAGATCTCAAAATCACCTAATGCTTACTAAGGAAGGTGATGAAAATTCGAGGGTAGCTATATGCCCCCCCCTGTTTCAGCTTGCTAATTTTAGTGAGTTGAAATAGGGTATCATGTTTACCACTTCAAATTTGTTAAAGAATATTGATGACAAATGCTCACAAGAAGATTTGATATGAGATCAAAAACTAATGGAGAATCATTTGGTAAGAAAGAGGACTAAATCTCAATTCCAACACAACAAAGAGTGTGAGGATTTGGGAGTTCTCTAACACAAGATGAAGGATGTAAATGGAAACAAAATGCAAAGAGAAGAAAAGAAAGGAAAAAAGCATGAATACACACATTGGTGATCCATGAAAAGAATAGTGAGAGAGAAAACATGGACTTCTCGCCCCTAGATCTTGTCTAGGTGATCCATGGGAAAAGGACATGGAAAACTAGCCCCTAGAGTCTGTCTAGGTGATCCATGTAAGGGAGGAGAGTGAGAAAGTCTAGCCTTATGCCACTAGTTCCACTCAACCTCGTGCATTTGTGTGTAAGGGAGGTTAGAAGCACCTCATAGGAGTCTATGCCCGAGTATGCTACAACCTGAATATGTATAGTACAAAAGCATGACATCTCGCTCTAAGAGTCTGTGCTCTGGTTCCGAGAATGACCCATTTCTCAAAAAGTGTAATGTTTATGTCATAAGCAAAGTAGAACAAGGATACCTACCTTCATCACAAAAGAAGATACCCCAAAAATGCAACAATGTCATAGATCCAAGCAAGAGAGTTTTGCACTCCTTAGGAAAGGATAAGATAGTTGAAAAGGGATATCTTGTAGTATGTGTAAAGGAGATCCTTAGAGGAGAAGAGATCTTTGTACAAAAGACACCTATCCCCGAGAGGAATTGTCTTAGACAAATATAACATCTTCTAGAATAAGACAAAGAAGAGAATAAAAATGCAATACTTCCTTCTTTTGCGAGGTGAAAGTGATTCTTAATGAAGGATGACGCTCCTTTTAACCCAATTGGGAGAGTGAATTCATTATAGATGTATTTTACCAAGTGCAAAAGAGGTTGTCGTCAAGGACTTACACCTCTTGTAAGAGAGAATCCTTTAACAAACAACAAAAAATGCATACAAGGAAATACATCAAGTAATAAAGTCCACACCATCCACGAAAATAGGAAAAAGTGGATCCTTGGATGAAAATAAGGAAAGATCATTGCCTCCCAAGGATAAGGACAATGAGAAGGACTTACACAATCTTCTAGGGAGAGATTTAGACATAAGCAAAATATACTACATACTCACATGAGTTCATGCAAGAAAGACATTAGTGTATGTAAAATGCTCCTCACAAGAAGTGGGTAGGATAAGAAAGAGAATACACATCTTCTCCCATATCTAGGAAAAGAGGATTCTGAAGAAAAGATGATCAATATTTCCACACTATTACCCCAAAGGGAAATTTTAATCATAAAAAGAAGAGATGTATGAAATCACTCTTGTCCCCATAGGAACAAGAGATAACATAGAAAATTAGGCTATTATGTTGCTTCAAAAATATGATTGCACTTGAAATTGTACCATCATGAATGACAATGAGCCCCCAGTAAATGAGCTACCAATGTCACATAATGATAAGCAACATAATAGCCATTAATGTTATTTAAAGACATGATAGATTGATTGAGGTATTTGAATATGACATGCTAAATGCTCAACTATAAGTGAGATCAAAAACATGTATAAAATGATAAAAATTGAAGAAGAAAAATCACAAGGAATCTTAGAAGAGGGATGAGTGTAATTTATTAGAGCCTTATCCCTAGAGGAAAGGACTTTATGATGAATAGGAGATAAAGATTCATAAGTAGATTTAGAAATTTGAGGGGATTCATAAAGAGATTTGTTCATCGCCAAGTTTTCCTTATGAGGGGAATGAGAGTTGATAGAAGTAGAAGATGATTTAGTTGAAGTGAGATCATCATCACTACTAAATATAGCATTCACATTGAGAGATGGTCTTTTAGATGCTTTGGTGGGCTTGCAGGGATTATAGCCAAGTCCAAAGGCATATTTGTGAAGATTATTCTCTAGAGGAACCTTTATCCCTTGTTCGTGAGTGCCACAACCATTTCCATGATACCCATGCTTAGCAAAAATGTGAAAACCACGACCATAACGATCAACCATTTCAGAAAGAGAAGGCGGTTTTTCATAAGACAAAGAATCAAACTCTTCAGAATTAGAAGTGTGAGGAGAAGAAGTTTGAGAAGCGGCCACAAAATTATTGCGCATAGGTTCAGGTAAGACTGATTGATCTCTAGTTTCTTCCTTCTTTTTAACTTTAAGCTCTCTAGGAGGAACCCTATACTCATCTACAAAGGTGGGATTAAAGTCAAGAGATCCCCAATCGTCTTCTACGAGAACCTTCTTAGGATCAAAAGCCTTTTCATGTGTAGATTCAAGTTGAGAAGAATCTTCTTCAGGAACTTCAGACTTATCCAAAGAATTTTGATTATCAGAGGGTGATGATTCATCCATAGGTATCTTGTTTAAAGAGTCATCATTAGAAGAGGAAGATTTAGAAGAACTCCCTTTGGAAGTAGATGTTTGCAAAGAAGCCTGAAGATTAGTATCACCTATCAAGGTATATGTCTTATTGTTATAAATAAATTTAACTTGTCTATGCAATGTAGAGGGGACAGCTTGCATACTATGAATCCAAGGTCTCCCTAATAACAAGTTGTATGTTAGATTTCCCGACATAACATGGATAGGAGTAGGCAAAGTAACAGGTCCCACTGTGATGGGTAAGGTGATAATACCTAATGAAGACTTAGCCACATTATCAAAGCCTCGAATGGGACGAGAGTCAGGCTCAATAAGGGATTTATCCACATTCATCTTATGCAATAGATTAATGCTACACACATTAAGGCCAGAGCCATTATCTACCAGTGTTCGTCTTATAGCAGTGTCATTTATGATAACCACAATCATCAAGAGATCATATTGATGTTGAATCTCACTAGTAGGCAATTCATCTTGAGTAAACACAATTTGAGCTTTAGGATTCATCACAGAGTTAACCAAAGATACTATATTACCAGATGTATTAGGTGGAGGAACATTCAAATCTTTCAAGGCATCTTGTAACATTCCATGATGAGCGGAAGAAGTTTGGATCAAATCCCAAAGGGATATCTTAGCAGGGGTAGCTTTAAGTTGTTGTATGAGATCATATTCCTTACCAAGAACTTGTGAAATATGTGGAGCTTGAGGAAGAATAGGTTGGGAAGGAGGAAGTGAAGTTGGGATAACTAGAGGAGGATTAGATTGCCTATTGTTTCTTGTGTTATAAGTATGGGTAACCGCATGATAACTCTCTCTAGTTAGTTGCTTAACATACTCATAAGGGCTCTTAGAAGAATAACCTCCTTGCACAGTAATAATAGGTTTCTTAGGAGTGCAAAAAGAATCATTAGCATAACCACCTTGAACCACTAAGATAGGCTTATTTAAAGGTTGAGAATTTTGAGAAGGACAAGCACCTTGGATAGTGAAGAGAGGTTTGTTAGGTGTTTCATTCACATGTATCAAATTGATTGAGGATGGTTTAGAGGAATGAACAAAAGTATTGGAAAAATTATTGATAGTCTTCTCTTGCACTAAAATCTTATCACGGATTAAATCAATTTTAGGAGAGAGACAAGGGGTAGGCATTGATGTTATAGTAGGAAAAGTAATGCTAGGAAAGGTCATATCATCCTCTATCATCAAAGGATCTACATGGGGAATAAACTCTCTAGGAGAAGAATCAACATTACTCTCTAAAGTCTCACTTTTGAGAGGGAGATCTTTGAAAGAGATGTTAACCATCTTGCTTTGAACTAGGGTTTCCTTACGAGTAGAACCAAGTTGAGGAGAGGGAGATGCTTTATTTTTAGAGGGAGAATAATTGAGATTCAAGGAAGGTGAGAAATTATCAAGGGAGAGAGAATAATCTACACCTTCTTCTAATGGTTCATCCCAAATAGTGAGGTTGTTGAAAGGAATGTTTGAAGTATTGTCAATTTCGGGAGAGGAGATAACATTGTTTATTAATTCCTCATCCTTAGGAGGGAGAGCATCAATAGATGTGTTAAACTCATCCTCTTTCCTCAAAATATGTTCAATATGATCTTTAGGGGAGAGAGAGTTAAGGAAATTGCTTATTATTTCATCTTCTTTCTCTAAGGGATGTTTATGGGTAAGACAAACTTTAGGAGAAGGGTAAGCATTTATCATTAATTCATCATCTCTAGTGGGAATTTCGTTGGAAAAGGAAATGCCATCACTAGGAAATGTAGGGATAATGTCATCTTCTTGCACAAAAGGATCCTCATGAAGCGAGCATTTTTTAGAAGCCACAAAGTCATCAAGGGCATCATCTAACAAAGCATGATCATATCTATTAAAAGGTTTATCTTTTGATTCAAAAGGAGATATCTCTTCATAGAGGGGATCATTGAAAACAACCATGTTACTAGATTTAGTGGAAGAGTTGATAGGAATGTACCCTTGAGAGGAATCATTCGACTTATCATTCTCATCACAAGGAAATGGCATAGTAACAATGTTTATGAGTTTTTATTAAAATGAAGGTTTGGTATATTTAGGTTTCAAAAACTCATCTAAAGCTTCATCTAACTCATAATCATCACAAATATGAACATCTTGAAAATAAAAATCTGACATTTTGAAATTGCATAAAATTTAAACACACAATGCAAGAGAAAGCAATAATAAGTTTCACGTCGGGTTCACCAAAATGTGTAGGGGAAAAAGCGAGACTAGGTTAACATGCCCTAATCCTACCTTTTGACACACATTACGGAATACGAAAGAGCCTAGAGGTATCACACAATTGGCTACTTCTTCTTGTGAAAGAGAGAGCCATGGGCTACCTATTAGGATTTCTATTCCTTCGTTGAAATTAAAAGTTAAAATGATGCAAGTTCAAGTCCTAATCCCAAAATGCATGTACAAACGAATAACAAGATTGCAGAATTGAGATTAAACAATGAACAGCTGTAAATACAAGGATGAAATAAGAATGCAGATGCATACCCGGAGTCAAAATCGGATTGAAAATGTTCAGGATGGGGGCGCGGGCGCCACTGTCCTGATACAGGGCCGGAAACTACACCTGAAACTGTTGTTTTGCACTCTGGAAAACTGTCGGAAATGTCAAAAAATGCTGTCTATCAGGAGGACCAGGGCGCCCAGCACCTCTGTCCAAGGGACTAGGGTGCCCAGCGCCCCTGTCCTGGCAGGACCAGGGTGCCCCACGCCCCTATCCAGGTCTTTTGCTCTGCAATTTGGTGTGGAGTGTTGTCTCGACTTGCTTTTCCCGGATCTGTCTCCTGCGGCGTCGTCTGAGTCCCGAAACCTGCACTTATATCTGAAAAGGGTATGGGCAGCTATATAGGGTTTTTCCTTAGTCAAACCCCCTCTTCGGTGATTTCCACCTCCACGAATAGCCAAGTTGTATTGTAAAATGTATTGCGTGTGCAGACCTAGTGTGCGTGCAAGGTCCTAAAATGCAAGAAAGCAAACTAGAGCAACCTAGGAAGTAAACCCTAATTGCTTGTAAATGACAATGTAAATGCTCTAAATCAAGATGCAAAGTGATCTAAAGCATGAATAAAGGATATAGTGAAGCTTATGCAAAGACATGAAAACAACATGAAATCATACCCAACCCTCAAGGGAGGGGTACAAGCCAATCTTCAGTCGGTAATCTCCTATTGTTCTTCAATGCCTTCCAAGCCCTAAGTGGATGAATGAATTTGATAAGTGCTTGATAGAGGGATGTTGAATGTTGTTGAAGTCTTCCAAGATCTGCTCTTTCGCTGCCTATGAGGTTCCTGAAAACAAAAATCGGATCCTTTCCAATGAAGAAAGAGAGCTCTTATGTAGGAAACCCTAGGTCGTAATTTTGTCTTTTGGCCGACCTAGAGATTGAATATCCCGCCAATTTCTTGGGGTTAAGCTTTATTTTATGATTGGATTGTGCTCCTAAAATTTCAGGAAAAATGTCCGAGACCATGTGCACTCCGGGCGCCATGGTCCTCTCCGGGCGCCATGGTCCCGACAACTTTTCACCAAATTTTCAGGGCCGTTGGATATGATGATTTTAGAGAGAATCCCGAAGTTATAGGTGATTTCGAGATGTTTTGACCCCCGAAATCAAGCCCCCAAGTTCGAAATAGGACTTAATTAGGGTTTTTGATTAAATGATGTATTGGAGGAATAAAATGAAAAGGGCACACTTTAATGAAAGGGCCCAACTTTATGATGTGGAAGATGATGAAATAGAACCTTAGACCTAATTAATTTAATTAATTAAGTGCTAAAGGGGAAATGCAATGCAAAATGCACCAAGGCGGGTGCTAAACTAGGTGTGAAATTGTACCACCCTAGCAAGTGCGTACAATTTACGACGCTACAGATAGGTCCATCTGTTGTGCTCAATGTCTCTCCTCTAGCATGTTTCTCGCCTTCTCGAAATAGTGATCAACAATATCGGGAGGTGGATGTCATTCTAGATTAGCAATATTAGCATTGCAGATATTTCTCTCATTTCTTTCTCTTTTTGTGACCATTCTTTTATGTTTATCCTTGTTCTTCTATTCTTCCCTTAATGTCTACTTGGGGATGATGCAAAGCATTGAGATCTTCTCTTAGTCTCTTTTATGTTGACTCAAAAGAAATCCTCTCTTCCCTTTTTGCTAAGATAGTGTCCTTCTTTGGGGAATGAATATTATTATATGCATATACATACATGATATACATGAGTTATCATACTGCATACTGACCCCGAGGAAAGTGACACTACCTCGTGTTTTGTGTTCACTATCCTTGGATTTATACCTTGATTGGGGGCTAAATCCTTGCAATAACATGCTCCCTCCTTCTCTTGGGTGTATCCTACCTTAAAGAAATCATGCCCGATAAGGCGCATGCGATTGCTTTAACGTGGGGGCATACACTTCGCTCATACTTTCCTTCTTGTGATACTTAGAATTACTTAGTGAACTTTGTTTTGCTTTGTAATATTTTGTATCCTTGCTTTCATGACTCATAGTGAAGGGAAATTTTCTAGTTGCAGTCATGGTTCTCCCCTTCTTGATCTTCCCTTTTATATTCTCAATTGAAGATGTAAGATCCCAAGTTCACTGGGGGCTTGGCACATCTTGCCTCTTTGACCTCGTGAAAGTCTTTTAATCTTGTTTCCTTGTACTTTACCGATAGTATTGTCATATGCTTATACTCCTGCTAAAGTTTGGGCTAAATGTAGTGTCATTAAATTATGACCCTAGCAATTTATGACTGAATTAGGGTCCTCATGCATGCGAACTTGAATCCTCTAGCTTGATCGGAGACTGGAGAGTGCTGGGCTTGCAAAAACAGCTTCTTCCTTGGCCTCCGCATCACTTTGTCTGCACTCTACCCTAGAGAAAGGAGTAGGATAGGGGTGTGGCATCCCTGTCACCCCTTGGATAGGGGCGTGGTGCCCTTGTCCTCCCAGGATAGGGGCATGGTACCCCTGTCCCTGCCCTATTTTAGGGAAGGACCTTCCTAGAGAATGCATTGTGGGTTGTGCAGTAAGCGGGAAATCTCCTCGATGTCTTCCCATGATGAAATTAAAATCCTTCAAATATGTATTTAAGGGGGGAATTCGTCCTCTCATTCTCATAAAGTTGGAATTGGATAATATTAGAGTATGCACAAGCGATCAAGTATTCAACATCATTGAAGAGCAGCCAAGCATTCAAACATTCTTTTCCAGCATTGAGACTTGTCAAGTCTAGCTTCAAGGCTAGGTGTTGCATTCAATTCAAGGAGTCAACCATTGAAAATAAGATTGACTTCAACATACAATTCCATACAAGTATTTCTATCAACATTACTACTACAACCTCCCTTGAGGTGATTTACAATTCAGTCTTTCATTTACATCTACTTGCAAGGACTTTCTTTCATTACTTGGTTAATTCCAAAACTGGGGTTTGACCTAAAGGAAAACCCCCAATCCCAACACATTTCCCTCTCTTTTATGTGTGTAGGTTGTAGGTGTGCAACTTTACTTTCAGATTCGGGCTTCATTTGCAAAGGCGGAAAACCCCTTTTCGTATGACAGATTTTTCGGAGGACCGTGTACATTCCCACCACGATCCAAACAATTTTTTGTCAAATTTGAAAGGTGACTTTATCTTGACATTTTACTACCAAATCCAGGTGCACAACTTCATCCCATATTCAGATCTCAAGTTATAATCGATTATTTGTCACTTTTGCACTACATAATTCAATCAATTTCCTTCCCAAATCAAACAAAGGAAGAAGGGATCATCCTAACATTCTTAATTCATTAAGAATTCAATCTATCATCTTGTGTAGAGATTGAATCTAGTGAGTTATCCCTTATCTTCCTAATGTAATGACAAAAAATTCTTGAAAGATAATCAATAGTGAAACTCTCATCTCTCTTTGAGGGAAAGGGTTAGTTTTCCTCTTGATCTATCACTCATAATTTTCCCACCATTACACTTAGTATCTTTATGAAGGAGGTGAGCAAAGGGATGGCACTTGTTTGCTAGCTATGAAATGAACCTACAGATAGACTAGAGCTTTCTTTGAAGACTGTGAAGCTGCTAAAGTGTCTTAGGGGGAGGCATTTCCATTACAGCTTTTACCTTTATGGGATCTACTTCAATGCCTCTTTGAGAAACTATAAACCCTAGGATCTTACCTGATGTAAATCCAAAGACACACTTCTTGGGATTTAGATACAACTTGTATTTCTCATTTCTCTTGAAAATTTTCCTTAGGATAAGAATGTGTTCTTCTCTTGTTTTATACTTGCCTAGAAGATCATCTACATAGAATTTTATATTTTGTGCAGGAGATC
Organism: Cryptomeria japonica; assembly: GCF_030272615.1. Classification (NCBI taxonomy): domain Eukaryota; kingdom Viridiplantae; phylum Streptophyta; class Pinopsida; order Cupressales; family Cupressaceae; genus Cryptomeria; species Cryptomeria japonica. The sequence continues at coordinate 257,051,322 of NC_081406.1, forward strand.
ATGGCAAATTGTTGTCATAGCTCATTGGTAAGTAGCTCCCGCGTTCTTAAGGCCAAAGGGCATAACTTGGTAACAGGAGGTGCCCCATGGTGTTGTGAATGTTGTTCTATGTTGATCTTCTTTAGCGATCTTAATTTGATTATACCCCAAAAAACCATCCATAAGTGATAATATTTTATGCCCTGCTATAAGGTCCACAATCATGTCTATGTTTGGTAATGGGAAATCATCTTTTGGACATGCTTTGTTCAGATCCTTGAAGTTTGTGCATATTCTAATGCCCCTAGTTGGCTTGCTGACAGGTACAATGTTGGAAACCCATTTAAGATAATATATAGGTTTAATGAAACCTACATCCACCATCTTCTGTAATTATTCATTAGCCAATAATGCTATTTGGGGATACATCTTGAATAACTTTTTTTTAACTGGCTTGGCATTAGGTATGATTGCAAGATTGTATACCACTAGTTTTGGATCAAGGCCTAGAATGTCTACATAGTACTAGGCGAAGTTGATTTGTGTTTCCTTTAGAAAGCTCATGAAATTTTGTTTCTCTTGATTCATTAATGATTTTGCGAGGAATATATTCTTAGGGTTGTCTTCTGTTCCCATGTTGATAGTGTTGGTTTCTTCAATCAGCAATGGTGATCTCTCCTATTTGGATGGAACCATGTTAGGTAAGTTAATTTCCCAATCTTCTAGCACTTGATCCAGGTTTTCACTAGAAGATGCATCCTTTGTTTTTACTTTTTCTATGTCCAATGGTGCCTCAGAAAGGTTTTCACCAAGGGACTTTTCCTTTTTGTTTTCATTTTTGTGAATGAGGGAGTTGACTTTACTACCAAAGTAAGCTTCTCGATGAAGTTGGATCCCATGGACAGTCGTGTTTGTCGATTTCTTACATATTAATTAATGCTATGAGAGCATCATCATTGGCACAAACATCTAAAATAGGTGGTTCTTGTTGTTTATGGTCAATAAGTTCGAGATGAATTAGTTTGAGCTCATATGATGTGGAGGGGATAATGGGGGTGATGGCATTTACACGGGTGTCATCAAATATATCATTTTTATATTCAAAAGGCATTTCATGGAACTCCTCTTCATCAAAGTCTTCAACGTCAGAAGGAGGATCTGGTTGGACCCCAGTGATGGTGATCTTAGGCATAGGTGAGTACCCCAAGCCCCTATTACACAAGTATGAAACCAGGGAGATGGGTTCTTTTTTGCATTTTTCCTCAAGTCCAAGACCATGTCCCTTATATCCCATCTTTTCTACTATAGTAGAAGCCTTCAAATACATCTGTTTGGGGATTTTTTCCAGTTCTTCTTCTTCCTCTCAATATATCCAAGAGGTGACATCCATTTCCAAACTATCCTCATCAAGTGGATCCCACTATTGGAAGATGGTTTCTTTACATTGGATAGTGGGTTTTTCTTGTTTCTTTATTTTGTATGGGTTTCCATATGATTTAGGAGAGAGTGGGAGTTGAACCACGTAAAGAGAATTATGCAAGGTGTAATCTCCACAACCATTGTCTATTATTTTGACCTTGTCCTTGGGTGCAGATGAGGTGGATGTGACATTGGATGGATCAAATGGAGGGAGTGAAGTAGGTCTATTAAGTAGAAAATGATAAGGATGCTTTCCTTCAAGGAGTTTTCAATACTCAAAAGGTTGCGGGTCAACACAGATGGTGATTTCCCTGCCATCAAATGGAAATTTTAGGTATTGATGGTACATGAAAGGGATAGATTGAATGGAGTGGATCCAAGGATGACCAAGAAGATTTTTATAAGGAAAATCAAGGTCTAAAACTTGGCAAGTTGTATCCACTATAACGGGGCCCACTTGAAGAGGCAAGGTGATTGTTCCTTTGGAGGCTCTTTCTGCATCATCATATGCTTTTATTACTATCTTGTTTGACGTGTCAACCAAGTCCTCAGAGATACCCAGTTGTTTAATTAACTTATATATACATAGATTCAATCCAGATCCATTCTCTATGAGGACTCTCTTAATTTTATGTTTATGCACAAGGGCTTCAATATGGAGAGGCTTGTTATGGGATGTGTCATCAGAGGGTGCGTCATTGGATGCGAAAACAAGATGGTGTTGTGCGGAAAGTTTACCTATGAGGGATTGGAATTTGGCAACATTGATATTATCAGGCACGTGGGATTCCATGAGGGCTTGTTCAAGGATCTCTTTGTGCCTGGGGGATGTTTTGAGTAGCTCAAGGATGGAGATCTATGTAGGAGTTTCCAAGGTGATCAAGGATATCATATCGATGGGTGGATGACATGGGTGTTGGGGAGGGGGAGGAGGGGCTCTTGGAATAGTTACTCTTCCTCTATAGGTGGTGACATTACAATCATTTTGATAATTGGGAGACACGGCGCCTTGAATTACTATATTTGCTTGGGAGGGACGACTTGATGACTGAGGGGGAGGGGCCCCTTGGATGGTGATTCTGGGTCTAGTAGCGGGTGGGGGTTCTACTCCTTTGATGGTAATGGTGTTGACAAAGGTATCAACAATCTCTATGTGACCCACTAAGGAGTCGAAGTCAGATATATAGTTGGTATAATCATAGTTTACTACATGAGATGATGAGGCCTTGTGTTTTCCATGCTTTGGGAATGAGTCATGATATATTTTAAGCTTGTCATTGGAGTTGTCAGGTTTGACAACACCAACCTCAATATCCCCTTTATCAATAAGGTCTTGGATTTAATTCTTGAGTTTCATACATTTGTGAGGTGAACCCACAATAGTGGGTTACACTTTTTTGCCAACTTTGACACTGCAATATTCATTTTTCAGAAAAACAGTAGATTCAAACACCTATTACTTCTAAACCGTAAGGAATTTGTAGATGATGTGAACTAGTGATTTGTGCCATTTTGTATGTAGATTCTGAAAATATTTTTTTGATAAATTTTGAAATCAATTTGCTTCCATTTTTCTATCTCCCTCAAAAACTAGTTTTTTTTCAAAAAAATAACATTTTTAAAGAATGATACTCTGTATAGAATATTTCTTTTCTATAATAGATATGAACGTGATTTTTTTGAATTTAGTTTTGTAACATCCATATCTAGTGTTTGTAATTGGTTTTGTAACATTATATTCAATATTGCATATTTTATTAAGATTTGAAGTCGAGTTAACTATAATTTTGACATATGTCCCTTTGATATTACATAACTTGTTGTATATTTAATGAAAATCATTTTTTTTTGTTAGAAAGGACTTCAATACATAGTGCGTAAATATTTTTTAGAATTTTTTGGGTGACGTTTACTATTTTTCCATAAGCATTGAAGAAAGAAGTTCATGTTCGGTGAAAACCCTATATTCCTAAGAAATAAAATAAAAATATATTAATGAAATTAAATATATTAAAAATTATACTGTAGACACATAAATTTGTCCACTTAATTAAATGAATATTTAGTATTTATTTGATTATTTAAACCATCAATCATCAATTAATTAAATTAATGTTTAAATAATTCATCTTGAACCTCTTCTCCTATTAATTAAATAAATTATTCAATTTATTTAAAATAATTCACTAAAAACCATACTCCAACAATTAATTAAATGAATAAAGCATATTTGTTTAATTAAAACCACTTTCCTCATTTAAATAAATACTTATTTAAATTTCTAACCACCACCCCCCACTTGCATTCTCCTACAAATGCAAGTTGCACAATTTTAGTTGAAATAAATGAATTTTATTTTAATTAAAATCCTATTTTCTCTCACCCACCAAACTCACTTGCTTACCATTCCCCTTCTAGATTCTTCTAATCCATTCCAATTTAGCCTAATCCCCCTCCCTAATTATTGTCACATTCCTAAGAAAAGAGAAGTCACTTCTCAAAGCCTCTAAAGTCTTTGAAATGCATTAAAGGCTTTATGTCTTCAACAAGATAACTTGTTGAGTTCCCCCAAATTTGGAAGGACTCTTACAAATTTGTCCCCAAAGTCCTCATAACCATTAATGATTAACTCAACTCACCCACATGGTTAGGGGTTTTCCTTCTAAATCAACCCTCATTTAACTCATTTGTCTCTTCAAGCATTTATTGCTTTGACCATAGTTATCCCCATTAACTCTTGCACAAGAGTTTATCCATTGGATAAAAGCAATTGCCCTTGGATAAAAGTTGTATTCACTAACTCAAGCCTAACAAAACCCTCATAGGGTAACCTTCATGTCATCTTAAGCATTTAATGTTTCTTCCCTCTCGTCTCAAGCCATCTCATGTTGACACTTGTCATCATGGGATTGGATTGAAAGCCATCACATGGATCACAAACCCATCAATCCCGGCCGTTGTTGAGATTACTCAATCTCAACCATCCATTTCTCTATTTTCCTTATAAATAGAGCCCATTCCTTCTTCAAAAGGATTAGAAGTCTTTGTGCATCAAACTTATAGTCATTTTTAGAGGGCATTTAGAAGCGTTTGCATTGTTATTTTGCTAAAATTTACATAGACTAATTAGGTTCTTTCTCATAGTTACTTATTTACACTTGCATAGGAATTTGTTCTCATTTTCATAACCATCTTGAATCTTCATAAAACATCCATGGATAGTGCAAAAAGCTAAGAGCTACACTCATGTGGGACTTGGAGAGGAGAGGAACAAGGAAAGAGCAACTATGAGCATTTTGGGGAGCATCTTGGGGGGTTTTATTTCCCTCTTTTGTTTGTGTATGCTTCTTATTGTGTTCTTTTTATCTCTCTTTACATGCATGTTTAGGTTTTTAAGTTCATTTGTGTTTTGTTTTGGGTTGTGACTAACATACTAATGATTGAACTTGTCTCGCGCCTCCTTTTGAAGTGCACCATTTGGTGAACCCGACGTGAATTGAACACGCAACCTTCTGATCATTGTTATGACTTTTTGTGATTTTCTTATAATTTTCACACAAAAGTTGTGCTTTAGTGCTTTTGTCTCGTGTTTTGGCGCCCTTGTCAGAAGATTTTTTAGCGCTTTGGTTCGAGTTTTAGTGCTTTCATTATAGTTTTAGCGCTTTGGTTAGAGTTTTAGCACTTTTGTGAATTAATTAACGTTGTTGTAATAATCTAGAGCTTTTGCGCTATCTGTCTATCAGTTTTATTTTTTCAAACATTTTAAATTATCGTGTTTGTTAATATTTTAGTGCTTTTATAAGTACTTTGATGCTATTGTCCGAAGTAGAGATTTTGTGTTCTCACAGAGTAGCAATTTTGTAACAGAGAGCTAAAAAAAAAAATTGTAACTGAAAAATTAAACTTAGGCTTGTGGAAGCCCACCAAATATTTGACATTTCACTAACTTTTCTTCTTGCAGGTCACTAACAATTTCTAGTATGATTGGAGGAGTTAGAATTAGGAGTTTGATTTATTTCTAGCTTTTCAAGTTGGGTAAAAAGAATTCATTTTCCTTTGGTTTAAAAAAGAATCTCATCTTTCATTTTGGGCTAAAAATCAACTACATCTTCATTTGGGCTTAAAAAGAATCTCATTGTAAGGTGAAAAGAGCAACAAATCAAATACTTTGCTTTTTGCAAGTTAGGGAAAAACATTTCAAATTGGGCTTAAAAAGAACAACAATCTTTCATTTCTTGCAACGGTAAAATTCATAATCTACCTTTTACTTGCAAGTTAAAAGGAACAATCAAACTTGTCCATTTATTTGCAAAAAAAAGTGATTTTCTTGTAAGCAAAATGTGCTTTCATTTTGTTGACCAGGATTTCACTTTCCTAGTTAGAAAATAAATTGCCTTGTGGAATAAAAAGAACATCATGTCTATTGGAGCAACATCTTCAAATAACAAATAGATCATATTGCAATAAAAGGTTAAAAAGAACAAGTGTTTTTTGTGTTTGGCACGCTTGTGCAAATCTGTAGAGTGGTCCCATTTCTAACACACATTATCCTCTCCCTTGGCTCTCATGGTCCTAGGTGCAAGAGAAAAGTGTTAGTAACACTCTAAATTTTCTATTTTTAAGAGAGGCCTACCAAGAGACACATCACCCTTGGGAACAACCTTGCACGGTAAATCCTTTGAGCCGGTATAGAAATTAGGTGAGAGTGAAAGTTGTAGCCTTGGGTGTAGCTGTTCCTACAGTGTAACTTGCCAAAAGGACATATGTGCCCCACCACAAGTTACAAGGCTCTTAAGTGAGTCACTGCATAATGAACTTACATCCAAAGATATCAAACATTACTAGACACCTCTTATTTTACAAGCCCGCCCATTCTATTGATTGAGGATATTTATGAAAAGTCCAATGCAAGAGCATAGATGGTTTTTATCCCAAGATACTCACCATACATATTTCCTTGAGTAGAAACATGGATTTTTGAAAGGCTACTTGTATCTTGATGAAAGTGGTGAATCCCCCATCATAGGGATCATCTATCTATTATGCTCGAGCAAGACTTGGTATATCACATCCTTACCTACCATGATGGGATACATAAGGTATGTAGTACCAAAGTCAAAGAAATATCAAGATGTGGGCTGAAAATATCGCAACTGGCCATGACCTTAGGGATAAAAAGTGTTTGAGATATCTTCATCTTGTTTTAGACTAGTAAAAATTTGGGCCGACTTTAGGCCTTGGGAACATACATACATTTTATAAAGGTCAAAAAGGTTCATGATTGGGTTGATTTAGATGCACACCTATTGTGCCTTTATTGAAAAAGGGCAAGATTATTGTGCTTGTGTGCTTCCTGTGTTTTCTTGTCAAAGAATTTAAAACAACTGAAATGAAGTATCCATCCAACAAATCTACATCAAACATTGATGACAAATCTACATTAACATTGGTAAACAAAACAACATCAACAAGTGAAACAAAATATTAGTTTATATGATCATCACTCATATCTGGAGAAAAAGAAATCTTCATCAAAAGACCAAATTGAAGAAGAGACGACTTGGTTCAAAGGCTCTTATCAAGAAAAGAAAATTTCTCTATATCAATAGACAAATCTTTCTCTCACATAGAGTATTATTGTGTCATATGCGCTTATACCTTCAGGGAAAATCCAACAAATTTGACAAACAACCTTTGAGAAATAGAGTTTTCACTCAGTATAGAGCTTTTGGTTATCGAAAGAAGAAAGGGGGCAAGATCAATCTTACTTTCTTTCTTAAAATTTGTAACACATACAACGAAGCTCGAGAGGAACAACCAACCCCTATACGAGAGGAAGAAGTAGAAACCCCCTTCATAATAGAAAGCTTTTATTGAGACACATATTCTATCCACTTTCACCTCCACACATCACAAATTCACTCAACTCTAAACACAAAGAGGTCTTGTCCTTAGTGCTTTCAGATATTGCTTAAACAAACCAACAAATCATTTTTATGAGTGCATCCTCTTGTTACTAGGTAGCTTGGATTGTAACACATCTCAAACCTTGCTATACCTCATCACATCAAATTGTTGAAAAACACAAAAATCAATTCACAAAGAACTTTGTTGACATCCAACCTTCAGTATTAGAGATCTATCTTCCACCAAACATTTCAAAAAACTTGTCTTCCATCAAACATTTCATCACCACCTCATAGTCATTTTCACAACATCAACTTTCAAAATCATGGCTTAAACAAGATCAATGAAAAATTGACAACTATAAATTGAAGAGGAGGATGAAAACCTCAAAGATTATCATGAGGCCTTTGGAGGAGGCACTAATGATGAAGAACCCAACACTCCAACTCCAAAAGATATAGAAATAGGACAACATAATCCAAAATTCAACACTCTTTGATGAAATTCTTAGAAACAATGCTAATGCTCATTTCTTAAAACATGCTCAAGAGGGTGCCAAACTTCCCTCCAACTTTGATACAACACAATTATGACAAACATATGAGCAACATAGTCATCACGATGGTGGAGGAGGTAGAGACTACTTCTGCTATGACCCTAATCATCAAGGGAATCCTCCACCTCCTCTCGTCCCTTCAGAAATGGACATGTTGAGGCAACAAGTAGAAAATCTCACCAAAAAACTGAATAGTAGTGTGAAAATAAATTGATTCTCACTTAACGACATTTTTCCATATCCATTTGATAGGAAAATGCTTATGCCACCTTTTCCACAAGGGTTCGAAACACCCAAATTTGAAAAATATAGAGGCAAAGGAGATCCTAGGGACTATGTGCGATAATTTCACTCCGCTTGCTTAGAGGTGGCCTATGAGGACACATATCTAATGTGCCTCTTTCCTCAAAGTTTGGGAGGCACAACCACACAATGGTTTTCAGGACTGCCAGGTGGTATTAGAACATTTGAAGAACTAGTCCAAAAATTTATCACTCATTACGCACACAACACAGAACGTGACATCACCATGGCAGATTTGTGCAACTAAAAACAAAAACCAGGGGAGTTGTTCTCAACTTTCCTACAACGGTGGAGGCAATTGTCTAGTAGATGCTCCCTTCATCTACCTGAGCAAGAATTAGTGGAAATTTTTATTTCCAGCTTAAATGATGAAATGAAATTTTATTTGGACATGAAGGGCACAAAATCCTTTGAAGACATGTTAAATCAAGGGCTCAAATGTGAAAGAGGCCTCATTAAAAAGGGACTTATCAAAATTTATAATGAAAACAAAGATGGTCCTCATCCACACTATAATAACGACAAACCAAAATTTTGGAACAAAAACAAGAATGTTGTCAGATAGTGGATGCAAGAACAGTGAAAATTGCACAACCTGTGGTCAAGTTTGCAGGACCAAATCCCCCTCCTCACAACAACACAATCAATAATCCACAAAATCAAGGTTTCAATACATAACAAGAGGAACCAAAACAAAAGTAACAAAACTACAAGCCAAAATTCACATATATACCCTTAGGGGAACCTATCAAAACAATCCTACAACAATTAATATCCTCCAATCTTGTGACCTTACCAAAAACGTCCAATTATGAGCCTCAAGTCAAGCCACCATGTTGGCAAGATCACAAAAATTGTGAATTTCACCAAGGAAGAGGGCATAAAACAAGCAATTGTCATAGGCTAAAAGATCTTGTTCAGGATCTTATTGATGGAGGAGAAATTGAAATTGAAGGACATGACCCAAAAAAATCCAATGATGATCACTTAATGTACAAGAATCCACTTCCATCACATGATCAAAGGGGTCCTTCTACTTTAGGGAGAAACACAGATACCACAACCAATTACACACAAGCTGCATACAATTATATTGTGAATCACCTTTATGATGCGGATGAACAAGTTGCAACCCTTACCATAAAAGATCAAAATCCTACATGCAACATTGTTATGTGTCGTAGCAAGATTACTATTCAAGTGACACCACAAGGAATGACAGCCCTCCCCAAACAATATAATGTTGTAGATAAATTGGATAAGACACCAACCCTCATCTCCATATTAGAGCTTTTACGCTTATCCCCCTCACATAAAACAATCTTGGACCAAGCTCTCCAAGAAGCGTCTATCCCTGCCAACCTCAACATAGATCAATTTCAAGCCATGGTTTGGAGTCTAAAGTCATCACCATGTCTCACTTTCTCCAAAAGTGACAACACATCCTTCCAATAACCGCATAATACCTCCCTCCGTATTGAAGGATTCGTAAACCAACATAGAATCAAGCGAGTCTTGATTGACAATTGAGCTGACATAAACATATGCACATTGCAGTTAGTCACAACATTGGGTTATGCAACATAATCAATGGATGCCAACAAAAATATAACCATCAAAGCATATGATGATGTAGAATGTTCTTCCAGAGGAGCTGTTATATTACCCATCAGGGTTGGTCCAGTGGTAAAGCATATAGTCTACCAAGTTTTAGACCTTCCTTTTCCATACAATCTCTTGTTAGGAAGACCTTGGATACATGCCATGCAAGAAGTCCCATCTACCTATCACCAATGTATCAAGTTTCCACATAATGGGGTAGAAATTACAATCCTCGGTGATGCTAATCTATTTGCATATTGTAATAATATTCACCATCAGCCAGACATCATCATACCTAACAACAAAGAAGATATCCCTTCCTCATCATATGTTAATCAAACCTCTCTTTCTAGCTTAACAACCCCTACACCAAAATAAGAGAAATTAAAAATGAAAATGGTTGAGGAAGGTCTTGGTGAATATAATCTTAGCCAATTCTTTTGTGTTGGGAAGTTACTCACATCCCCTAGAACTCATGGCAAACCCCAAGGTTTACTTCCATCACCACTGGCCAAAAGAATTTGCACTTTGGCGGAATTCACCCCTGGTAAGAGTCAAGAGGAGGAAACCATGGATGGAGACCTGGCAGAATGGATCTACACAGACCCTATCAACAAAGAAAGCCCGAAGGCTAAGCTCCCCACTAACAAATATGGAAAAGGCTTCACTATAATGCAAAGAATGGGCTCTGATGTCCATAGTGCTTTGGTACCTTGCAAGAAAGGATGACAAGAGCCCTTACAACCTGAGTTGAAACCAAGAGATAAGACTGGACTAGGTTTTCAAAGAGGATCTGCTCCTAAGCTCGATTCAAAGGACAACCCAACAAATCTGTGTATCAGCCAGTTACTCCAAGAATGCAATCCTTGACTATATCTGCAGCACCAATAACCCTACCAACAACACTAGAAACACCAGCACTAGAAAACCCACCTCCAATAGTACATAAGCTAGTAACTAATGCACTAATCAATTCAAAAGACATCCCAGTTTGGTATGATTATCAGATGCTAGAGAGTGATTCTGAGACAGACTCACATGAGTTGGAATAGGATTCATTGCATTTAAATACTTAAGACAAGGAAGAAACATCACCTCCACCACCTCATAAGGATATACTAGTTTATGGAGAAGCATGGATTAAGAGTTTTTAGAAACCCGAGCTAAAAGAAACTTCCACAGGCTCTATGTCAAATCCTGTGCCTAAATCTGACAAGGAGAGTACCATTGATGAACTTCATGCCACCATATTAAACCTTATTGATGCCTCCTATGAACTCAACTTAATCGATGAAGTAATGCCTATCATTTATCCCAAACTCATTGAATGGAACTAGCCAAATCCCCCATGCCTTGACCATTTCCAAAATGATGAGGCACTCATAGAATTTCTAGAATTATGAGATAACATACCAAGCGGGGATCATAAAGCTAGGTTTTCCATTGAACTTAACAGCGCAACATACTTTGGGGCAGATGCCAAACCTTTCAAATGCTAAAGAATGGATCTTCTAGTGAAAACCACATAGTAGGACTTTTTGATCCCAAAAGAGTAAAAACAAAGAGCGTATCCAAAGGTGAAAACCTATCCGAGGCACCTAAGGATAAAAGGTTTGACATCCTCCCCTTTAGTAAAAATTAGGACAGATCAACCATCCTAATCGAAGAAACAAAAGAATTCAATGTGGGGACTCTTGAGACTCCTCACACAATACATTTGGCATCTCTATTAACTACTGAAGAAGAGCCAAAATTTGTGGATTTCTTCTAGAAACGCTAAATCAACTTTCCATGGTCTTATGCAGATATGCCCAGCTTAGATCTATATTTGGTCATGCATCACTTAACTATAGTAGAAGAAGCTAAACCAATCAAACAAAAGCTCAGAAAGATGCACCCACAGATTGTCATTCTTGTCAAGGCTAAACTTAAAAAGCTCTTGGATGTTGAATCCATTAGACCAATTGATTATGCAGAGTGGATCTCCAATATTGTACTTGTTGGTAAACCTAATGGGGGCATCCATATCTATACAAATTTGAGAGATTTAAATAAAGCATGTCCTAAAGATGACTTTCCATTACCAAACATTGACACGATTGTCGATCTAACAGTAGGTCATGCGATGCTTTCTCTTATGGATGGCTTTTTAGGATACAACCAGATTAAAATTGCTCCAGAGGATCAACACAAAATTGCTTTCACATGTCCATGGGGAACATACTATTGGAATGTGATGCCATTTGGTCTAAAGATTGCAGGGGCAACATATCAAAGAGCCATGACTACCATCTTCCATGATATGATACACACAATAATGGAAGATTATGTGGGTGATTTACTAGCTAAATCATTAACAAGAGAGGGTCATCTTGCAGTACTGGATAAAATCTTCAACATATTAGAACAATACCACGTTCATCTCGATCCAAAGAAATGTGTCTTTGGAGTAACTTTTGGGAAGCTCTTAGGATACATTATCTCAAGTAAAGGCATTGAGGTAGATCCTGTGAACGTCAAGGCGATCATGGACATGCCACCTCCAAAGATAACAGTCAGTTAAGGACATTACAAGGGTGGCTACAATCCATTCGATGGTTCATTCCATAATTGGCTGATAAATGTCATCCCTTCACCCATCTGTCACATAAAAATATCCACATTTAATGGGATGCAAAATGCCAGGAAGCATTCCAAATGCTTAAAAACTACCTAATGAATACACCATTGTTGATTCCACCAGACCCAAGCAGACCTCTATTATTATACATTTCAGCTACAACCACGACATTAGGAGTATTGCTAGCACAACATAATGTAGAAGGAAAATAATGTGTTGTCTACTACATCTCTCGAACACTAGTAGGCTATGAACTCAATTACACACCTATTGAGCAAGCTTGCCTAGAATTTATCTTGGTAGCCACCAAATTAAGGCACTACATGTTAACACACAAAATACAACTCATTGCCAAGATAGATCTACTCAAGTACCTACTCAGCAAGGCAGCATTGACAGGTCCCTTGGCTAAATGGGTTATGATGTTGAGTGAATTTGATATTGGGTATGTGGACTGTAAATATATCAAGGGACAAGTTATTGCAGATCAGTTGGCTGATGCACCACTCAAAGGCGACCATCCTCTTATTTCCAACTTTCCAGATGAGGAAATTTTCTTGATCATAGCTACACAACCCTGGAAGCTATATTTTGATGGCTCATACACTAGACATGGCTCAGGGGTAGGTATTATTTTTATCACACCTCAAGATGATAGTATCCCAAAATCATATAGACTCACTTTCCCATGTACAAATAATATAGCAGAATATGAGGCCTTGATCACAGGATTCAGATTGGCCATGCAATGGAATATAAAAGAGCTACAAGTATATGAAGATTCCTAGCTGGTCATCTGACAAGTCACTGATGAATACCAAACAAAGGATTATAATCTCATGTTGTACAAAAGGATGGTAGACATTTTCAAAGAATCATTTACAACTATCACATTTGAGAAAATACCAAGAGATCAGAATCAAGCTGCAAACGCAATGGCTACAATCATATCTCTCCTGGATCTTCCACAAAATTTGACACGCTATGAGTTCTTGGTAGAACAACTTTGGATCCCTGCTTATTATATCCTTGAATTTGAAATGATATGTCGCCTTACCGGTTTTGACTCCCCATGGTACGGTGAGTTTTTCACTTACCTATGTGACCACACACTTCCCCCTAACCAATCAAACAACCAACGAAAAACCTTTATCCACCAAACCGCTCGATACACCATCATTGTTGAAACCCTATATAGATGAAGTCTTGATGGTACTCTCCTTCAATGTTTGGAGCAAGATGAGATAACAAAAGCCTTGGAAGAGGTACATGAATGAATTTGTGGGGCTCACTCAAGTGGTCCTTCACTAGCAAAGAAAATCATGTGAGCTGGATACTATTTGCCCTCCATGGAAAATGAATCCTATTATTTTGTCAAAAAGTGCAAGAATTGCCAAGTTCATGGAGATCTGATACATGCCCCAACACATGAATTAACACCTATCACAACACCATGGCCCTTTTGTCAATGGAGACTTGACCTTGTGGATAAAATCCATCCATCTTCATCCAACGGTCATAAATTTATCATTATCTCCAGAATGTACTTCACAAAGTGGATCGAACTCGTTCCACTCACGCAAGTCACTGACAAGTAGATTGCCTCATTCATTCTCAATTACATCATCTGTCAGTATGGTGTACCCATGTCCATCATCATAGATAACAGGCTCCCTTTCAAAAACCAAGATGTCCATGAACTTTGAGAAGTTTCATATCCAACACCACTTTTCCACCCCATATTACCCACAAGGTAATGGTCAACCCGAAGCATCCAACAAGAATATACTGATGATCCTCAAAAAGATAGTCAATGATGCTGGCCGTGATTGGCACATTCATTTGAATCCAACACTATGGGCATATCAAACTAGCATCCGAACCCCTATAGGTGCAACCCCCTACTCACTGGTTTATGGGGTAGAAGCCATCTTGCCTATTGAGGTTGAATTGCCATCTCTACGGGTCTCCTTGCACAATCTAATAAATGATGAAGAATACTGAGTCTCATGTATTCAGGACTTGGAACTACTTGATGTAAAGCGACAAGCTGCCTACAACCACCTAAAAGCCTATTAGCAGCACATGAGCAGAAGCTACAATCATAGGGTCAAACCTCACACATTTGAAGTAGGAGATCTTGTTCTCAGGGAGAATCCTCATAATCAGCTGAACAGAGAACATTGGGGCAAATTTGATTCCAATTGGCTGGGTCCATATCTCATCACTGTCGTCTTCAGGTCTAGGGCATATCAGTTAGCAACTTCAGAAGAAGAACCACTAGTAGATTTGATCAACAACATGCATCTCAAAAGGTTTCATACATGAAGTTGTACAGAGAATCAAGCTCCTCCAATATCATAAAATACCAAAAACATTCAGAAAACAGTCCTGAAAATAATACAAAAAAAATAAAAAATAATAAGAAAATAGTAAAGAAAAATCATTCATCCAAATGGTGAAAACCATTCCCGTGGCACCTTGGGTAAGTACGGTGGTGAAAACCTAGTAAACAAGTGCCATTCCTAAAGGCTATGGCTCCATTGCCTATCAGACTTGTTGTGATCACATCCATTCACCCATCATTTAAACCATGGCTTGTTATTCATCTACAATCAGGGTTATTACTTCAAGGGTCCCATGTCATGCTTTCATAGAAACATCTAACTGGGGGCAAATGTTCTTAAACCTACTGATGTGAGTAGATTCTCCATTGCTTGTGATTCATTGAGTTTCTCATTCAGAAACATTGTAAAATAATACCAAAAACATTCATAAAAACTCAGAAAATCCCAAAAACATTCGCAAAATGTCCTAAAGATAATACCAAAAACATTCACAACATTCAAAAATTCCAAAAACATGACAAAAACATCAAAATCAATCAAAAACATTGCAATATATATTATTTCTTGTACATACACATCACAAATGACACCAAACAAACATTTTGAGCTACTCAAACGATGACCACCTATCAAATCAACCAACCAATGAAAACATCTGCACACAACCATCTTCACAAGGATGCATCCTTCCTCACAAAACAAAGACATGGTAACATTTTCTTTGACAAGAAAATTTTGTTTAGCTAATAAGCACTTGGTCGATTTGTTATTTATTTATTTATTTATTTATATCAGGTTCCTACGCTACTCCAAGATATCCATAAGTGATTAGAGTAGTCAGGATGGTTCCTGATATCTTTTTCTTTGTTTGTTGTTTGCGGATTGTTCCAATGAAGCTCTAGGGCATATACTAATGGTGTCTACATGGGAAGTTCACTAAGCTATGTGATCCTATGCAACAATAAAGTCATGGATCACTATGGCTTACTAACTACAGCATATACCTTGACCATTTGTACATGAACTAGAATGGAGGGGAACTTTCCTTGTCCGCGATATTTGCTTACAGGTGAAATGCTCAAACCGTGGTTTCTGATACCTCAGCCAAGATCGATACTACCATGCTCGATGATGAAAATTAAGCACTGTAAATAATCCATGGATCGTCATTTCATCTCATCTGTTTATATTGCATTTTGTTGCATATCACCCATCCATTTGCTCATTCATTATTCATATCTGTTGTTTGCATGCAATTAATTCAAGTTTCTATGAGAAAGCTAAGCCTAATATAAATTTGTATTGGGTACAATCACGATGAAGTTCTCTGATACATCATCTCACATCTCCATTCCACATCTATATTTTCTCACCAACTTGACATTCATATATCATGTAGGAATGGCATTATCATTTAATTGCATTTAAAATCATTTCATTCATTTAGTTTCATTTCAAATCATTCCATCATTTAGTTGCATTAAGTTATTTATCATTTAAGAGTGTATTTATTCATTAACTGCATTCATTTAATCATTAAAGTGCATTCATTTACTCAGTTAAGTGCATTCATTTAATTCATTCTAAGTGCATTCATTTACTCAGTTAAAGTGCATTTATTCATTAAGTATATTTAGTCATTCATTTAAGTGCATTCATCTAGAAACATACATGACATTTGTATAAACATTTTTCATTCATTTAGATTCATCTAAAAAATGCATAGTTTACTCATGTCATCCATATCATTATCTCATCATTTCAACATATACAGTATTATCTATCACAATATCATTATTCATTATCTAATCTCATCATTTAGCATAAATCATCATCATTTCATTGCATTAATATCATTACCAAAGCATCATCCATCTATTAACCTGCATCCACATGTTAGCAAATCATACATATAGAAATCATATCATCCACATATACATCTAGAAAGTAAGCATCTCCATATCATGTATCTAAGCATAACTCATATCACCATCTTGCATAAAATCATCTATATCATCAGCAAAAATGAGATCTCATCATATATCGCATAAAAAAGAATACATGTAACATAATACAATGATGTCCAAAATATCAGCCACTAAGAGCCATCCAAGTATCAATCTAATAACAATGCAACAATGCACAAAAACCTCTCAAATGACACTCTGGCCAGATGCTGCTCCCCCACCACCCTCACAATCTCGCCGAGGATGACCCATCACACTATTGTTGCTCTGAACCCTCTGTGACTGCTCTGATCTCATCAGCCACATTTGAGAGTAGGTCATTGCTCGCTGACTACTCGACACAACCTGCTCATATAATCCATGCCAGTAGTCAATCTCTGCCCCTGCCTGCCACATCTCCCTCAACACCTCCCCAGTCGAACCCTATCCCTGTGCTCCCTCCAAAACTTGAACTCTATCATGTAGCTCCATCACTCCATCCACTGCATCATCTCTCTCTCGCATCACTATAGTCAACTCGACCTCCCATGCAAAAAGTTGTACATCTCTAGCTGCAATCTTTGTATCTTTGTCCTCTAGTTGTGCCTCTAAATCTTGGTTGTGCGCCTCGGCCATTGTCGGGTGAGTCTGCAACTATAATATCATAAAATCTCACAGGTTTCCCTCCCCACCACCTACAACTCCTTGTCCCATCTCCATCAGCTCCTCTCCACTACCTACGGCTCCCTGTCCCATCTCCATCGTCTCATCACCACCCTCTCCACCACCAACATCTCTCCCTCCTGCTCTTGCGTCTCCTTGTATCAGTGAACCTTATGACATTCATAAAGGTTGTCCACCTCTGCCTCTCCTCTTTAACTATCCTCCTCCCCCTCCTCCACCTCCAAATCCACCTCCACCTCCAAACCCACCTCCCCCACAACCTCCACCTACTCCTCCTCCTCCAAAACCTCCCCCACCTCCTCCTCCTCCAAATCCTCCACTGACACCCCTGCCTAATCTCCTCCTCCTCTGTCGTGGTGTTCTATTATCCTCAAATTCTGGTATGGGCTTTGCAGGATCTGAGATCCATGGAATCAGATGAGCGACACAATACTATGTATACTCCTTTGTCAGCCCCGCATCTACAATCTTTGGCCTCATCTGCCATGGTCTCACCTGTAATGCTCAGAACTCCGCAAGGGCCTGATAATAGGGCAAAACTGCCCCCCAATGAAATCTCTCCCACACTACCTATGCATACTCCCCCAAACCCCTCAGCATACTCTGCCTTCGCCCAAACTGTCTCATCACTCTCCTTGGTAATTGTCTCTCCACAATATAGCATGTGCAACCAATAAAAAATTGGGTCATATATACATACAGTAAGTCTCTCCATCATCCTCCTAGGGCTCACAATCAGTGCAAGGCCTCCATATAACTGTATCTAAGTCATCTACTGCCCGCCGCCAAAAATCCAGCTTCCCCAAATGGGACTGGGTCATCATGCCTCCATACATACATACATAGGGCTGATCTATCACCCTAAACCTCAAACATAGCAGTCGTGTGATTGGCAAGTTCTCCCAAGCCTAGATATGTAACAAAGTAATCCCTACACCTAGTGATCTACTCTCTCGATACACTACCTCATGAAAATCCTTGTAGAGGTGCACCAACGCACATGGCCCCCATGCATAGCGGGTCCCCTCTATCACCATCTACTCTATCACCTGGCCCCACACAACGACCAATCCATGCAAACATCGATTGGGGCAAAGCAAACCCCCGATGATACCTACTAGTACTGATGGTAATGGCTCATAGAGTGCTGCTATATCCTCCCACACCATAGAGCCATCCTCAATGTATACATCCTTGACAAATATCCTCTGTACAACTATCGTCCCCAGATGGTGATCATATGTCATGAGCTCCCCTCTAATCAGGATATGTAGTATCCTCCAAATGTCCTATAGTGTCATAATCATCTCTCCCATCGCCAAATGAAAGGAGCATGTCTTGTTGTGCCATTGCTCGACCAACGCTGTCAGTAGTCCGCGATTCATCTAAATCATGGGTAGATGCATCATATCATATAACTCAGCTGCACATATACAATCTATCTCCACCCCAGTCAACTATTGTGTGGCGGGATGTCGCTCCTGCATTTGTAAGATAGGAAGATCCTCTTACACATATTAACAAATATCAGTTGTTTTTCTACAAAATTTCTTAAGTTTCAACCTAGACTATCAACAGATACTTTTTAAGCAAGTATCTTAGGGTCTCAATAGGTAATCGATCATGGCAATCCTAGACTACAACAAGCATTTATCACAATGACCTAGTCTCAATGGGGCTGCTATGATTCACCAAAAAAACCAATCAATCAATCAACACAGGAATCAAATGATATTTTATCTAACACTCGGGCATCTATCACAATCATGCCACTCTGCTAACAATAGTGCTACAACTAAAGCACAAAATCGTTAGAACAACAATTGCACAATAAAAGCTATACAATTGTGCTATTTAATCTGAAAAGCGCCACAACAAGTGTACAAATGCACTATACCTACAAAAGCGCTATATATATGCTACAAAGGTGCTAAACTGGTAAACGCGCTAAAACAACTATGCAAAAGTGCCATTGTGGCACCATAGTGCTACTTTAGGCGACAAAAGCACTAAAACATAGGTCTAGCACTATTGTCTTCCTTGGAATTGGACACTTAGAAAAAACATGCTAAAAATGCATCAAAGGCAAAATTAAGCATTTGCGTACCAGTGGTCCATATTCCTCTGGCCGCTGGTATTGACGGATCTACTCTAGTCAGTGATTTGCTATGGGCATGACCATGACCATGATGACTGCTGCTCACTCCTTCACCTAAGGTCACTATCAGAGCTCCACGCTGCCAGAGTGATGGGTGTAAATGAGATAGTTTTTACCCATTCCCTTCCAAATATACACCCCCCAACCCTAACCCTAATTCACCCCGCTCATCGTTGTGGTCCTTGTGAACTTCAGAAGCCTCTCATTTCTCCGTATTCACCTCATTTTCTCCCATTCTATCACCATTGTTTCTAAATTCTTCTATTCTACCTCCTCCCCAACTTCTTTCTCTTTTTCGAGAGATCGCCCAATTTTTCTCTTGAGGGGGCATACCACCCACTAAATTAACATTTCTGGGGCATTTTTTTTTTTGAAATTTTTCAGCCCATCTCTCGAGGGGGCATACTCTTACAAATTTGTCCCCAAAGTCTTCATAACCATTAATGGTTAACTCAACTCACCCACATGGATAGAGGTTTTCCTTCTAACTCAACCCTCATTTAACTCATGTGTCTCTTCAAGCATTTATTGCTTTGACCATAATTATCCCCATTAACTCTTGCACAAGAGTTTATCCATTGGATAAAAGCAATTACCCTTGGATAAAAGCTTTATTCACTAACTCAAGCCTAAACAAACCCTCCTAGAGTAACCTTCATGTCATCTGAAGCATTTAATACTTCTTCCCTCTCCTCTCAAGCCATCTCATGTTGACACTTGTCATCATGGGATTGGGTTGAAAGCCATCATATGGATTACAAACCCATCAATCCTGGCCCTTGTTGAGATTACTCAATCTCAACCATCCATTTCTCTATTTTCCCTATAAATAGAGCCCATTCCTTCTTCAAAAGGATCAGAAGTCTTTGTGCATCAAACTTATAGTCATTTTTGAGAGAGCGTTTAGAAGCATTTGCATTATTATTTTGCTAAAATTTACATAGACTAATTACGTGTTTTCTCATAGTAACTTACTTACACTTGCATAGGCATTTGTTCTCATTTTCACAACAATCTTGAATCTTCATAAGACATCCATGGATAGTGCAAAAAGTTGAGAGCTACACTCATGTGGGACTTGGAGAGGAGAGGAACAAGGGAGGAGCAACTATGAGCATTTTGGGGAGCATCTTGGGGGGTTTTCTTTCCTCTCTTTCATTTGTGTATGCTTCTTATTGTGTGCGTTTTATCTTTCTTGATATGCATGTTTAGGTTTTTAAGTTCATTTGTGTTTTGTTTTGGGTTGTGACTAACATACTAATGATTGAACTTGTCTTGTGCCTCCTTTTGACGTGCATCATATACTATTTAGAAATCTTATAATAAGGGATAAATACTTTTTAAAAAAAACTTCTAAATGAATTCATTTGACCCCCCAAAGATAATGTAAAATTGGTTTTTTATCAATATTTGATGGATTCAAAGGAGACTCCATTGCAAGTATGATTTAGAAGTAGAGAGCTTCTATCCATGAAATTTTGATCTAAGAGCCTTTGATCTAACTCTCTTCAATTAATTACTTCAAATGGGACCTCTTAAATCATAAATCATTTTTTTTTCTAAAAAATGTATGATTTCAACAAAAATCATGATGTACGAAAAAGTGGGAACCAACATTGTGAGTTCACCCTATGTGTATCATGACCATTGATACGATGGTAATCGCAATATTTGTTCTCATTGTACCATCGGGGATCAGGTTGGTTAGGATCAAAAGGGTGCATCATTAGGAGGACAATGACACTGGACTTGACAAGTTTTTGGAAAATGACCTCAATGGGTTCACCTAGCGAGGTATACTCACGTTGACTATTGGACCGAGGGGGGTGATCTTGGATGGAGGTGGGATTGCAAGGTTGATCTTGAGGATTAGATTGATTATGAGGATCCAATTGGATGTTGAAGAAATTATTGGTGGTGGGTTTGGATGGTGCAGCGATGGTTTGGATACGTTTAACATCAGTGACTCCATCGTTGATGACATTTTTGTTTCTGGACCAGAATTTTGGCTTATCATTCTGGAGAGGAGGAATTTTGCATTGATTTCTGATAGTGTTTGATAGTTCCATCCTCCAAGAGCATGCACTCTAAAGGTATACCCTTCTTGGAAATTTCCACAAAGGAGGTCAAGCATTGATGAGTCAAGGGTTTGGACAATTTTGGTATCAGATTGCGTTGAAATAATTCAACCTGGTTTTGCTCTGGTATCGTCCAAGGGAATCTTTTAATGAGATGGCATGATCTTTGAAGGAAGTTGGTGAAATTTTCCCTAGGCCTTTGTTTTGTGTTACACAGGTCTATTACAGAAGCATCATTCTCAATGTTATAGACATAATGATCCACAAATTTTTGGGCTGTCAGGGAATGATGTGATATTGGAGCCCTGTGGTAGAGACGAGAACCAAGTGAGGGTCTCTTCGGTGAGACTTTTTGGAAAAACCCTTATGAGATATATATCACTGTAAGAGACTTCTTGGCATGACATGAAGAATTCTCAGACATGATGTCTAGGGTCACCCTCGCCTTTGTATTTTTTAAACTTAGGCATCTCAAAACCAAGCAGATATGGAGCATTTGAGATGGTTGGGTCATAGGGGTAAAACCATATTTCTTAAAAGGAATAAGTTCTCTTATTAGTACCCTCTTTGAGGTTCTTCATGTCCTGGATTTATTTGATGAGATTGGGTTGTTGATTGGGGGCATTAGGACCATAGTTACCCATATTTAATGTTGCAATTTGATATGACGAGGATGACCACCACCAATGAATTAATATGAAGAATTTGGAGGAGGTTGGGAAATGTGTGGAGCTTGCGATCCTCAAATTGTGCTAATGGGAGGCAAGATCATGTTGATATAATTAGTCCTATTTTGAAGAGGGATGAATGATCTTACTAGATTAGAAGTATGATGAGGAATAGAAGTTGCAGGCGTAGATGTAGCAAGCTGAGGATCAAGAAGAGGATCAAGAATGGAATAGTTTGTGAGGTTTCCTGTCGGAGGTTGGTCAAGAATGGATCTATCAAAATCAGGGGGTAAGTGTGCCCCTTGTGCGATGAGTTCAGTTGCAAGCCTATTGGCATCATGTTCAAAGAATTTCTCCATCGTATCTTGATTATAAGGATCTTTGATTAATGACTGGACACGTGAAGAAAGGTCGAGTTGATCAACAAGTGCTTCTTCTTTGGGTGGATTATTTTGGGTGAAGGATCATTAAATTCAGGCACATTATCATTATTGCCTTGGGAAACCATTTTTGCCTTTTGTGATCGAGTCAAGACCATACACAGGTGACCTTAGGAGGTGAACATTGATGTGAGATTTAGACAATAAGAGGTGATGATTTGGGCTTAGCAAATTTTGATGTTGATTAGGATTAAAAATGATTTGGATCGAGTCCTTTGATTTAAACAAGGTTGATTAGATTAGGATGGCACCCAAGCAAGGTGACGACCAGGCTAGGTAAAATTTATACCTTGGGATTAGGATCAGTTGATTGAGCTTTTTCTTATGTGGGATGAACTTGTGTTCCCAAGAAAAATAGGGCCAAAATATTAGGGCTTAGATCAACCCAAAGTGATTGAGCAAGGGTACTTGGGGAAGATTCTTTCTCGAGCACAAAAGCAAAATGATTAATTGATATAAGATAAGGTCTAAATTAAACTTCACAAAGAAGTAAACTTTTGGATGAGGTTGATTGATTGGATTGATTGGATTGATTAGGATTAATAGGGATTAAGGTTGAAGTTGATTGATTGATTTGAGCAAATTGTGCTAAGTCCTTGAAGGATGATTGGGTGGTGAATTATGGAAGCAAATAGATTAATTTTGAAAGAAGAGAAGTGATGAAGATAAAAGATCACCCTAAGATGACTCAGTAGGTGATGGCATTCTCAAGTAAGTAGGACAAATTTTTGGGCCCACTAAAGTTAGCATCTTGGGATAGACCACATTTTTGCACAAAGGCACAAGATGTAGTACCCCTACCCTAGTTAGCTTTGTAAAACCAGTTTGACCTTGGTTGACTTTTTATGTGGCATTCTTGAATGGTTGAATTAACATGAGGTAATGTTGTATTCAGATATTATGATTATTGTGCGTACCTGTTAATGTGCTTTCGCATCGATTCTTATGTAAGTTTAATGGTCCTCCTGATTCTTGTTATTAATCTCGATCTAACATCTTCATTAAATATATATATGTATGCTTGTGTGACTCTTGGTTGCAGGAGATTGTAGGTACAGTACCACCTAGGTGTGAGGTTCGTCTTCACCTGGATTCATAGGGTTGAGTATACCTCTTTCGTCCTTAGAATTTGGGTTAGGTGGTCGTAAAACCCTCAGTTTACCCTAGTCATGCTCAAGTGAGTGTTGCCTGTGGTCCGTTAGTTTCCTTTTCATTTGGGTTTGTGGGTCAGGTAATTGGTTGGCTTACTTGGTTTGCGTGTGGTAAAACTGAGTATTTAATCTTAAGTATTTATTTTGATTTAATGTGTCCATTTACGCATTAGTAATAGAGGAATTAAAATAAATAGGTTTCTTTTATGTGATTAATCATTTATTTAAAAAAAATTGCTCTATTCATGTTTCTAGCAAGTTTAATTTAATGGTTAATTTTAAACAAAGAATTTATTTATTTTCATGCATTTTGAAGGGGAAGATTTAAATTTATTCGAAATAGAAATAATTTAATCTCTTTTGCTTTTTGGAATAGAAAGGTTAATTTTAATTATTTAAGAAAATATTTTTTATTAGAAAAGTAAGTTTTATTCATATATATTTGATATAGTGTGAAAGATTGATTTTGAGAATTTAATTTAATTAAAAATATTTTACCCTCATTAATATTGTGAAATACAACTATTAGCTTTGTTAATATTGAGAAAATTAAAAATTAAATGAGGGAGAAAAGCATTTTTTAATTAGAACAGTAAGTTTAGATTATTTTAATAGTTGAAAAGAATGATTTTTCTTTTCTTTTCTTTTATTTATTTATTTTATTCTTTTTATTCAAAAGTGGTTTAAATTCTAAAATAAGGGATTAGGTCAGGAGATTCTTCTATTTAACCCTAGGTTTGGAAATAATTTGGGGGATGGTTTTTTGAGAGCATTTTGGAAAATATTTTTGGGAAGAAGGATTTTTGGGAGGTTGATTTTTTTTTTGGAAAATATTTTTGGAACATATTTTTTGGATGGAAAAATTTGGGGGTTTTGGGAGGAGAAGGAATAGCTTGAGCTAGAGGATTGGGCTCTTCTTCAATCTTGCCAGGATTGCTGAACCAGGTAGGCCTCTGGTTTATTTCATTGGTTTCTTTGTTTTAAAAAGATTGTTTTTGGTGTTTTTGTAGAAATATGTTTGTGTTGTAGAAAATCCTTATTTGTGTGGAAAATGAAAGAATTACCTTGAAATCTTAGACTCAAACTCTCCTTGAACTCTTATAAAACCTCCAAATGCCATTTTTTGTTTGTTTAAATTGGTTAAAAAAAAATTAAAACCAAATTTCGAGGTTTCCTGGCGAGACATTACATTTGGTATCAGAGCCCATGTTGCAAACACTGGGATCTGTGGTTTCGCTTGTGACCTTAGTTGGTGTGTGGTGTATTGACCTTATGTGTATGCTTGTCCTCCTTTTTGTATGTGTGTGATTGATCAAACCTTAACTTGTGTGTAACATGTGTGTTCACACCTTATTTTCACCTTCTTGATGTGGGTGCTTTGGAGTGATTGTATGTGCTTTGTCTGCTTATTGAGGTCTTGGTCTACGATTTCTCTTATTCTGAAGGAGAGTCATATGTACCTTCCTTATTGGTTGTTGTACTCTTTTGACTAATCCATTTGGGTTGGTTAGTGTTGTCTTGAATCTAAAAGTATGAAATGTGCATGTTTAAGAGTATGATCTAGCTTAGTGTTGTCGACTTGAATGACTTGTATGGTAAATATTGAATGCTTATTTTGTAGTAAAATAAATGATTATCATCCTTCCTCTTCTCCCTCTCTCTAGAAATGAAATGTTTTTGATATATGTAATTATCTCTTATGTGAGTTTTCTTTTTTTGCAAGAGAAAGTTTGTGATTTCTTGAGCCCTTGTGTGAGCCTTATAACATTTATGTGTTTTTAGATTATAAAAGGGCTTTTGTTTGAAAGTGCATATTGGATATTGAGAAAAATTATATTTTTACATTTAAGAATTCTCCATGTGTTTCGTGGGAATAATATAATTAAATTCTATCTAAATTAAGGTGTATTAATATGCAAATAGTTGATTTTGTGAAACTGCTTTAGTTGTAAAAGAAGTATCAAAAGGGAACATGTTACAGTAGCTTCGAGAGTGTATTAATGTGTTCCACGGAAGGTTGTTTAATGTGTTTCTTTAAACAAATTTGATTGAGGATCTATTTTAGCAATTCTTCATTGAACTTGCCTTTGGATATATGTAATTGCCTTATTATGTCTAGAAAGTGTGAATGAAAAGCTTGTTTGATGTGTATGCATAAATGTGTATTATTTAGTTGATAGCTCCTCGCTTAACTTCTTATCGTACCTTAAATTTTCAATTGATAGGTTGCAAATTATGATATGCGGTTGTATTGTATTAAAGTAGTGAGTGTTCTCAAGAGGTCTTGTATTATTGATAAGATTACCTATTTTGATCTTTGTTGTTTGGAAAACTAAAACATTATGTTGCAACCATAATAATTGGAAATGTCTTGTTAGGCTGTTTGGCATCCACCTAAAACGATAGCAAAATGAAAACCATGCAAATAAATGATAGACTTATAGTGAGAAATTTTAGCTTGTGGTGTGGTCTTGTTGATCTTGTGTCTTTGTAAGAAATAGATTGGTTATCAAACTCTCTTTTTTCTCCTCTTTTCCTAGATTTTAGATTTTACTAATGCTACTAAAGAGTGTTAATAAAACATGTGAAATTGTACTTTTTGCATTTTTGGCTTTTTATGGAAAGATGAAAGTCTTGAGCTTCATAATGAAATTTGCATAGTTAGTAATGTGGTTGTGAATGCTTAATGGATTTAGAAAAGATAATGGAATGATGTTATTTCCTTATGTAATAGTGAATTGTTAAGAATTTCAGTACTGGTATCTAGAGTAAACTTTATTCAGTGATTCATGTGGAAAGCATAGGTAAAACCTTTCTTGAGTAGATGATAGCATATTGAAAAGTACTCCTCATAAATGTGACTAAACCAGTAATGGTGCTATTCCTTTTGTATTGTAAGAAACCCGTGCTTGTTATGTGTACCCATGGGATGGTGAAGTAATCAACCATGGAGGATATGTTTGCTTATGAGTATGGGAAACCATACTGTTTATGTTATGTTGTTCTTTTTTATGTTTCCTTGCTGAGTGCCAACCCACGGGTTGTTGATAAGTTAGTATGTGAAGGGGTAGTATTAGAAGTCATCATTCCTTGAATAGTATGGATCGATGTACGAGTAAGGTCGACGCAAAGCTACTTTAGCTTCTCTATTTCGAGAAAAAATATAGTTATGTAATGAAACTGTATTATAGGTGTACTGAATACTTTCCCTTGTGATGAACTAATTTATAAGGTTCATGTGTGCCAGCCTATTCCTATCCTTTATTTGAGCATATTGATGTTAGTTCTTGAGCAGAATGATGGTTTTATTGGAGGATATTTTGCCTTGTCTTCATGAAAGGTATGTTATTTTTTTACATGAGCTGCCAATTGTCCAGCGTTGGTGGACATGTGGGTGGAACTTAGCCATGTATACCTCTGGCTTACGATGAGTATCCTGAGAGGTACGTCACTATGCGGGGTGCGACCTATGCATGCCCTTTTCCGCGAGGTACATTTCCATGCGGGATATGTCCATTGCGTGCCCTTTCCGCTTGAATTATTGCCATGCCGTGTTGAGACATGATGCAGGATGTAGTAGACATTTCCATGCGGGATACGTCCATTGCGTGCTTTTTCTGCTTGGAGTATTTACATGTCATGCTGAGACACGATGCAGGATGTAGTAGACATTGCCATGCGACCTACTGACAAGTTTAGGGTAGAGCCATGCTGCGTGACGATGTGATGTGGGGTGATGTCGAGGTGCACACCACCATGCCATGTGGGTAGTGTGACTATGTCGCACCACATGATGAGCTATTGCGATAGCTAGACGATTGTTCCTTCCTTCCTTATTTGTGGCTAGATTCTAGTCACATAGTGATGTTATGTGCAATTGTAATATTCTTATTTATTTCTTTGGGGACCAACAATTTATTTTATTTTGACTTTGAAGGTTTAGCCACAATCTTGTGATCTTTTACATACTTGATTTGGTGTTGCAAATTCTGGATTATTTTCTTGCCTTACTCTTGGAATTGGTGATTTATTATCTTTATTCTTCTATACTTTGGTGGCTAAACTGGTTTATCCTTATTGTTTTCGTGTGCTAGTCTTGTGTTGAAATGTGAAATTCCTCTCCAAGGATGTATGAGACAGTCTTGGTTGAGTGTGTACGAGGAAGTAGACGTAAGGAAGCTTGAGGATGGGGGTATGTGAGGCTATGATGCAACTAAGATCCACTACCTACCTATGTGTGGTGACTATCTCTTAGAGGCTAACCACCTTACTCAACAAGGGATGTTCATGAAGGTCTTGTATGGAAGGTAGCACCGCTATGGTGTGCCCTAGCACCATCAAGCCTTTGAGTGAGATGTTGGATATTTATGATCATATTATTGTTCTGAGATCAGGCATAGAGATGTTGATCATGCATGTTATCTTTGACTAAGCATTAGACATGCTCACATGTGGCCTTTTGTGTTGTGCATTCCAATTATGTGGATGATTATCATGAGTAATCATGGAGTAAATTGTGTTGACTTGTCACTATGTTATGGGACATAGTCTTTGGAAAGGTTTTTTTTATATGCCTGTCAAGTGTAAACAATTGAGTTATTTACGTTTCTCTTATTTCATGAAAGTTAATTTGGTTGTAGAATTTGATATTTGAAGCTAGTTCTATGCAATAAAGTTTTATAAAAAAAAAGATGTATTGGTAAAAGAAATTGATCACGATGGCATGTTTTCTCATCATGTTTGATAGATGAGTATAGTAATTGTTGCTTACCTCTTTTAATGCTTTAATTTGGTGTAATGAAAGGAAGAAAATTCTTGTTTCTCTGCTATGATTGTGGATAATTCCTAGAATATTTTAAGAAGTGTATGGTTTTAGATGTATCTTGCCAATGGATAATGACATTCGTAGAGGATTTAGCAATAATTTTTTGATTGTTGAGAAAATATTTATATGTGGGAATTAATAATTGTTAAATGAGTTTCAGGGCTAATACGTGTTGTATGATTTCCACTTAGCCTTACGACTTTCGGGAGTAAGTCAGAGCCTAGGGGGGAGGATGTAGTACCCCTACCCTAGTCAGCTTTGTAAAATCGGTTTGACCTTGGTTGACATTTTATGTGGCATTCTTGAATGGTTGAATTACCATGAGGTAATGTTGTATTCAGATATTATGATTATTGTGCATACCTATTAATGTGATTTCGCATTGATTCTTATGTAAGTTTAATGGTCCTCCCAATTCTTGTTATTAATCTCGAGCTAACATCTTCATTAAATATATATATGCATGCTTGTGTGACTCTTGGTTGCAGGAGATTGTAGGTACACTACCGCCTAGGTGCGAGGTTCGTCTTCACCTAGATTCGTAGGGTTAAGTATACCTCTTTCATCCTTAGAATTTGGGTTAGGTGGTCGTAAAACCCTCAGTTTACCCTAGTCATGCTCAAGTGAGCGTCACCTGTGGTTCGTCAGTTTCCTTTTCATTTGGGTTTGCGGGTCGGGTAATTGATTGGCTTACTTGGTTTGCGTGCTTGGCGTGTGGTAAAACTGAGTATTTAATCCTAAGTATTTATTTTGATTTAATGTGTCCATTTACACATTAGTAATAGAGGAATTAAAATAAATAGGTTTCTTTTATATGATTAATCATTTATTTAAAAAAAATTGCTCTATTCATGTTTGTAGCAAGTTTAATTTAATGGTTAATTTTAAATCAGTAATTTATTTAGTTTCATGCATTTTGAAGGGGAAGATTTAAATTTATTCGAAATAGAAATAATTTAATCTCTTTTGCTTTTTGGAATAGAAAGGTTAATTTTAATTATTTAAGAAAATCAATTTATTTAGAAAAGTAAGTTTTATTCATATATATTTGATATAGTGTGAAAGATTGATTTTGAGAATTTAATTTAATTAAAAATATTTTTCCCTTGTTAATATTGTGAAATACAACTATTAGCTTTGTTAATATTGAGAAAATTAGAAATTAAATGAGGGAGAAAAGCATTTTTTAATTAGAACAACAAGTTTAGATTATTTTAATAGTTGAAAAGAATGATTTTTCTTTTATTTTATTTTATTATTTATTTTATTCTTTTTATTCAAAAGTGGTTTAAATTCTAAAATAAGGGATTAGGTCAGGAGATTCTTCTATTTAACCCTAGGTTTGGAAATATTTTGGGGGATGATTTTTGGAGAGCATTTTGGAAAATATTTTTGGGAAGAAGGATTTTTGGGAGGTGGATTTTTTTTTTGGATAATATTTTTGGATGGAAATATTTGGGGGTTTTGGGAGGAGAAGGAATAGCTTGAGCTGGAGGATTGGGCTCTTCTTCAATCTTGCCAGGATTGTTGAACTAGGTAGGCCTCTGGTTTATTTCATTGGTTTCTTTGTTTTAAAATGATTGTTTTTGGTGTTTTTGTAGAAATATGTTTGTGTTGTAGAAAATCCTTATTTGTGTGGAAAATAAAAGAATTGCCTTGAAATCTCAGATTCAAACTCTCCTTGCTCTCTTATCAAACCTCCAGATGCCATTTTTTGTTTGTTTAAATTGGTTCTAAAAAAAATTAAAACCAAATTTTGGGGTTTCCTGGCGGGGCATTACACAAGATCTCAAGGATTCCTCCTCAAACTCATTACTATGACCATGGAGATAGTTGCGAAATCGGCACAAAAAGGTCCTATGTTTCAACAAGATCTTGTGGTTGATATACAAAAAATTATGGCGCTTAAGGAGTTTCTTCAAGCTAAGCTTATTCTTTTTGACTTGGCGATGGATTGATCTTATAGGATGTTGGGCTGACGTGGTCATGAAGGAAAATTATTAAAAATGTGTGAGACTTAGGTTTGATTTACGAAAATTTTATTTGGAAAATGTTTGTGAAGTGTTTGGAAAGGGTGTAATTGTCAACTACTCTTGGCAAGAAAATATTAAGCAAAGTATACACATTGGCCAAGTGTAACACTAAACAATGAGTGTAAAGGTGATGGGGGGCCTAGATTAGCCCAAACAGATTTTATGGGTATAGCACAAATGAAGACACGCATCAAACATACAACTTAGACTGGAAAGTGGAAACCACTTGATAGGCCCCTCGATAAAATACCTCCAAAAAGCGGACAAATATGGATTCTAGTAGCACTGGCTCCACTCCACGACACACACTTCTCAAGCATACCAGATTCCCTTACCCAAAAGATTCAAGAATCTATTATATGGGTAATTCCTATCTCATCTTATGGTGGTACATGAGGACTAACTTTAGGGTATGATTTGCATCCCCTGCACTATCAAATGTAGGATTTTGGCTACTAAAACTGGTGTCTAGTGTAATTTTCAAGGGATCAACAATCCAACAAATAATTATCGAAGCAATCCACTTAATGATCTAACTGATCTTATCAGTGCAAGGAGGGCCCCCACATACATCGAATTAACTCAACACCTTAGTCGACTGACCAGCTTATTTATATAGCGACTCAAAAAACCCACTCGAGATCGTGTTCAGAGAGTTGATATCCCCGACGTATCCCAATTCGAGATAATCTTGTGGGGTGATGAAATCCCTAATCAAGAAATACCCCTCAACTACAAAAAATAAAAGATGGTCATTGTTGATTACTCTCTTCTTACACCCAAGGTCTATGAAGTCAAGGGGAGAGGATACTTGAGTGCAACAGTGGGTCCACCCTACACTAAGTGTACAAGAACACCAAACACATAAGATAGTTGTTCATTTTATTCCCACATGTATATGATTTTATATATAAAAGGCACAAAACAATCTAGATTAGTCTAAAAAACAATGTCTTCGACAAACGTGTTGCAACAAAAATCGTTAGTAGTTTGCTTTTCAATCTTGGATAGGAAAGGAAAGTCCTTTAAAACTCAAAATTTTATTAGTACTTAAAAAATCCCTAAGGATACAACATAGGTTCTTATCCACAGGTGCAGACACCGCAATGCCTTCGCAAACGTTGAAGGGAGCCGACACGCCTAAAAAATAGAAAGCAAGAAATCTGAAATTTTTTAAAATTTTGAAAATTTGAATTCAAATTATACCTATTGCATAGACATGGATTGAATACCCAAACGCTAATGTGCATGTGCAATTTTCAAAGGATCGAAAATTAAATACTGATAGAGAGTTAGCTAACAACTAAAATTTGAAACTTGGATTAAAAGGTGGGCAGGCTTTTTGGTCCAGTGTATGCATTGAAACTATTCTAATTTTATTGGTTTTTTTCTTTTTAATGCTTTTAAAATATTTTCTGTTAATATTTTTCTTAAAATACGAACACAATGCTAAAAATTAAAACTCTAAACAAAAAGTGTTAATAGACACTGCAGATGTGTTAATCCCTAGGCACATACATTGATCCGACAAAAAATTAAAATTCAAATGCATGCGTTATTCCCTAGTGGTGACGTCGAAACAACCAAACAGAAATATCGAATAGCAAGCGGAAACGTTGAAGCATCAACCTGTGTGCTAAAAATCATAAAAAAATCAAATTTTCATTAGTAACAAGGGACATGGGTCCCATCGGGCATGCCAAAATGAACCAAGAGGAAATAAGGTGATGGTGAGAAGGTTAGTTTAAATCAAAACAAACATAAACATTCAAATAAAACACTAAATAACCTTATACCTTTGCTATGAAACCTCTTGTTCCTCGGATTGGACCCTTGATGAAAGATTGGTCCTTAGTGGATTTGTGGGTTGCTCTTTAGGATGCACAACAATGGATGGGAGATGAATTGATGGATGCCAAAGTGGATGAGTGTATTGGATTGCTAAGTAACTATCGATGCAAAATGCCTATAATGAGGTTTCTAGGGATGAATTCTAAGGTCAAATGGACAACATGAGATTGCACAAGTTGAAGATGTGAAATGAAGGGGAGGAGACCCCAATTTATATATTGGAAAGGGTAGAAATGGATGGTCAAGATCGAGGAGGGATCAAGGGTGGAGATTTAAGGAGAGGAAGCACATGGAATGAGAGGACATTGTGTGGAGACCAAGAGATTTTCCATAAAGGAATTTCTTGTCTCCACATTCCACAATGTACATGGGGAATATGTCCCAAGTACATTGGGAAGACAAAGAATTTAAAATTCCTTGGGAAGATTAGAGTGCGTGGGAGAATGAGAATTTTTTAAATCCTTGAAATGATCCAATTAGGTGCATTTAAGGTTGGAAGGTGAGGAGGGGACAAGTGGACTTAGCCATTTATGGCTATTGTTTGACTTGATGGCTAATCATGGAGATTAGAATCTAGCAAATGATTAAGAAGGTGATTAGGTGGGATAATAGAAGATTAGAAGGCAAGTGGGATTTGTAGGAGGATTTGACAAGAGGAGAGAGAATGAGTGGAGGAATACAAAAAATTAGGATATAATGTTAAGTAGGCTTCTAGAAGAATTAATTAAGCTAAGGAAGAATTAGGGAGAGTGATTTGTAGGAATCACGTGACTTGGTTAATTAATTGACATTAATTAACTAAAAGAGGATTTAGAAGAAATGATTAATTTGAGAACTTTAGAAGAATGAGGAATAATCAATTTATTTAATAAATCAATTATTCTAAAGACTATAGTGATAGGATTAATTAAATTAATTTTAATTAATTATGAGAGGAATAAAGATAACATAATTATTAATTAATTATGTAGGAAGGATAAAATTTATTAAATATTTAATTTAATTGATTTTGGACCTCTACACCAACTTCACACAAAATTGGTCTAAGATGGGGATAAAATGGTAAAGGTAACATCTAAGAACTTCGTACCAACTTCAACAGGAAGGTTGATGGAACCTAAAGTGGAACAAGTGAAACCATTATGCACCTTAATCACAAAATAAAATCTATCATATATATCTTGATGAAATTGTTATGTATAGATATGTTCTTCCTTGATAACATTTTCCATACATATTGATTCAATGAGCACTCCACGTGAAGGATTAAATATTTTATCTTTGTAGTAGTGTATAATGGTCCATTAGGTTCTTTTACAATATCTCTTGAGTGAAAGGTGATGCAAGGGTCACACCTAGGCTTAATTTCCTCAATCAAGTTCACAACATTATTGTTAGCTTCACTACATATATCATCAATAACTATAAAGTTTATCATTATGCTCAACAACATTGGTAGAGTGAGAAGGCAAAGGATTGGCAAAGATTTTCAAATTTTGATTAGAGGTGCCACAGACTTTTTTTATTTATCAGTCACACCATCCAGTACCATAATATTAGAATCAATAAGATCTAGGATTTCATGCTTTAATCAAATGCACTATTGAGTATCATGCTCAGTTTGACTAATGGAATTTAAAAAAAGGCTTTTGGATCAAAAGAAGGCTGAAAAGGCTTGGAAGTATCTCTAGGACAAATGGGAGGAAGCTTCATCATATTTATATTTATCAATTTATCTTTATTTGTAGTTTTGAAGCTTAGGCTAGCGCATGGAGGCTGGAGAGAAGCGTACTTGGCTATGGGAAGCAATGGAACAGGTACATGGAAATCATGTTTATCAAGTGTATAGTGGCAGCAATGGAAAATGCAAGTGGTAAAAGTTAGAATGCACACTTGATTGGTGAAGAGGCAATGACTTCAATTATTCACTATTTGAATAAATATGTATTGCAATAGATTCTTTTAGGAAATAATGCTTTAAACCCACATTCATATAATCTATTCCTACATAAACCATGAGAGAAAAGCATACACACAAGCTTACAGAGTCACCAATAACTGCTCATATCAAGGTGTGATAAGTAAATAAAAACATGTGGTACCAAGAACAATAACAATGATTCACACATGCAACCCAACTGCTACATACTCTCCCACAATGTCACCATCCTCCCAAAACACGAGAAAACATAGAATCAAGAGAGATAACTTGTAAACCATAACTTGTCCTTCTACCAACAACTCAAATAAGCAACATTGTGTCAAGTGTGATCCTATACAAAACACCCCAAAAGAGAAGCCAAAACAACACCCAAAACCATCATTCATTCTCTTAGATCAAACAAACATAAGTATCATATAACGCTAACATGTATGTAAGCCTCTCATAACCTAGAAGATGAAACTCATAATAAAACATTCCCAATGAAGGAAATCAGCCCACTAAACCATCTCCTAACATCCTCATAATGATATCATAACATCAAACCATATGCACAAGGAGATAACCAATGTTATACATCTCTCAAATGAACCTTCTAGAACTAAACATCTCCATAGCTCAAGATCCATATCTATGAAAGATAAGCATAAACAAAATGCACCTGAAAGGAGCAATGGGAAATACTTCTCAAGTAGTAAACTTCCTAGTAGACCAAGAGTGGGGAATCAGAATGATCACCAAGCTATCCAAGTCATCATGACTCAAACTAAGAACAATATCCTCTCAAGTCTATACCAGGTGAATTCTCCTTGGACTTCCTATTGAAACAACCAATCGTCTTAACACATATCTCTAATCACAAGAGAATACTAGCATCACCAACATCTCCATGTATCCATGAGCACCTGTAACTAATAAAACCATGCCAAACTCCAAATGCAACATAGAACTATTATGAGGTATCAAGAAAATGATCATACACTCAATACAAAGAGAACCAACCAAGATCAATGTCAAAGCTCCAATCATGAATCAAGAACGTAAACATGACAACAAGATCTAGCCATCCCCTCCAAGGATATAAAATGATCCATATGAACATATCAAATACTCATATCATGCCAAACCTCTAATCTAGTGTAGCGTCATAAATTTCTATAATCCCTGAAAATTTTAAAAAAAGTTGATTGGACGAGGTACACTTTGCACTTGGTCCCTAGATATTTTCCCAAAATTTTGGGAGTCAAAATTGACTGTATTTATCTGCTTAAATCCAGGAAATTGGTGCACTTTATCAATTTTTACACCTCTTAAGGTTGAAAATAAATTCAAATTTCAATACTCTTAATTTTTAAATTATTCATAAAAAGGTCCCAATTTTAGATCTTCTTTTCAAGTAAATTAAGAGACTTTCAATGGAAATAAATGGATTAGATTTATCTTCCCTTTTACATATGATTACATTGTTGTTCACAAACATTTATTACAATCATGTATTTGATAACGACTTCTTTCATTTCATGTTGCTTCTTTTCATTCATAGCACTTGGTCATATTGTGTTGTTGGGATTTCAAGGTCATTTCCTTTTCAATTGGATCTCAAAGCTTGCATGTACCATTTTTGTTGCATTATGGTGATGTTATTAATAAAATGTATTTCATATGTTAATCACCTTAAGGCTTTTGTAGATCCCAATCCTAGAGATTCTAATCCGTGTACCTCTCCTAGGGTATCTTGTGTGAATAAGATGAGAGATAATGCTTCAACCAATTATCTTTTTAAAAGAGATCAAACATTGGAAAGCAACATGGGCCCATCTCCATCTCATACGCATACCCTTGAGCAAGGGGGGCAAAGTCAAAATATTAACATTCTTACATCTTTCGACCCTCCTTATTCTCCTAGGACCTATCATCAACACCAAAATATATGTAGAGAGGATGGTGTTATGCATTTTATTCATGATATTTCCACTCACATAGAAATAAGTAAAAATTAACCTTTAGAGGATGAAGATGTTCATTCCCAATCTCCAAAAAAGGATAAGAATGACATAGGAAAGGAGATTATCCTTTCACATGACATTCCTTCTTCATCTACAAATCCTTTTATTCCCCTTTACGCATCAAATTTCAAATAAATTCATGATCCTATTCCCCCAACTTCCCATTTGTAACATTCTTATATTCGTGCCTTTCATATAATAACAAAACAAGGTTTTAGAGGACATGGATTTGGGAATTTTGACCAAGGAATTTGTGTCCCTATAAACCCTCCTACACAATCTACTACAGAAGGCCTAGGAAATCATATTTCTCTCCCTATTGATGAACTTCTTAGGCTCCAAAATTTTTAAAATTATCTCAAAAGACAACAAGTCAAAAGATCCCGCAAGAATGCTTCTTCTTCAAAACGTGCTTTTTTCTCATTTCATCAAACCCATGATCATAATGCTGATGATTGCCCTGATTTTCAAAAATCTTTTCAAGATGGCATAGATAGTGGAAAAATTAGAATTGTGGATGATAATTCTTCTTCTTCCAAAAATTCTTCTCCTTCATGTCAAGAAAATGAATTAAAACATATTTATCATCCCGAAAGACTAGATACAAGAATCTATTGGAGATTGAAATATGATAAGAACATTTCCTTTCCTCCTAAAAACCAAAATAAAAATCTCAAGCAAGTGAAAGGGGAAGAATATTGCATTTTTCGTGATTCATATTCACATTCTTTTGGAAAATGTCATGCATTTAAGGAATTTGTTCAAAAACAATATGATCATGCACAAATTTCTCTTACAATAGATCTAGTTGTCTTCCTTGACATGAACATAGTGCCTTAGCACTTCTTTTCTTTTCATGTTTCTCTTCACCCTATGACATAACTAGCTAACTTAACTGGGGGCTCTTTATCATTTGTGTTGGTATTGCTTAAATTTTAAATACTTTGGGGTAGCAACATAAAGTTCACTTTTCTTCTTCTTCACATTAATTTATTTCTACACTCGTGCATTATTCATTATTAGATCTCCTTTCTTGCATAGGGTTATTCTTATGTGAGCATATAATTGTTCTTTGGTTTTCCTCTTTGTTTGAAGAGGAGCATATTTAATGAGTAATACACGTCTTTTTCTTATTTTAATTCTCTTGGAAAACTTACCTCTTCTATGGTTTCAATTATTTACAAGTATGATATGCCCTTAGCATGGAACAACCTCCTGTGAAGTACATGTTCCTTCCTTGAGAGATTTTATTCCATTAGGAAGGCATATCATAGGACAATAATCACCATTAGAAGAAGTACAATGTTTCTCCTTGTTTGTTTCACTTGGGGGGAAAACATTTCACTTCTTTTTCTTTCTTTCTACATCATTATTTCCTTTAGGGGCTGCACTTTTTCATATGTGATTATCATTTCTAACAATGGTATGTTATTATGACTAATCCCTCTTGGGGAATATGTGATTCTCTTTCTTTCCTCTCTTAGAAGATTACCACTTCTTGAGACATGTATTTTACATATACTAATGTCTTTTCTTGCATACGTTCATGTAAATACATTGTGCATTTTCTTATGTTTAATCTCTCTCTAGAAAATTGTGTAAGCTCTTCTCACTATCCCTACACTTGGGTGATAATGATCTCTCTCTCTCTCTAAGGATCCACTCTTTCCTATGTTGTGGATGGTGTGAGTTTCATTACTTGATGGCATTCGTTGTGTGAAATCGTTGTTGCTTTCTCAAGGGTTCTCTCTTATACAAGAGGTGTAAGTCCTCGACTACAATCTCTTTTACGCTTGGTAATGTACATCTATAATAAATTCACCCATCCACATTGAGATAAAAATGAGTCATCCTTCATCAAGAATCCCTTTCACCTAGCAATAGGAGGAAGGATTGAATTCTTGTTCTCTTCCACGCTTCGTTCTAGAAGATGTTATGTTTGTCTAAGATAACTCTTCTTGGAGGTAGATGTCTTTTGAGAAAAGATCTCTTCTCCTCCAAGGATCTCCTTTACACTTATAGCAAGCTGTCACTTTTCAACCATCTTATCCTTTCTTGAAGAATATTCCCTCTCTCACTTGGATTTATGACATTGTTGTATGATGGGTATCTTTTTTCTACTTTCCTTAAGATATCAACATTAAACTATTTTGACATCTTAAGGGGGTGGCACCCACACTGCTCCTTTTGTATTATATTTCTCTTACGCATTGTATCTCTTATATAGTGGGTCATTCTCGAAACTAGAGGGCAGCCTCTTAGTGCAAGATGTCACCACTTTTCCCTTGTACAGTGTCATTCTCAAAACCAGAGGTATATCCTTTTAGAGTGAGATGTCATCACTTTTTCTTTTATATAGTTAGTCATTATTAGAACCAGAGGGCAGCCCCTTAGAGAGAGATGTCATCATTTTTTCTTTAATACAGTGGATCATTCTCAGAACTAGAGGTCAGCCTCTTAGAGCGAGATGATAGCACTTTTTCTCTTATACAGGGTGATTATTCTCAAAACCAGAGCACAATCTCTTAGAGAAATATGTGATGCCTTTCCTGACATTTATACTATACATCTTATATAGGTTGTAGCATACTCAGGCATAGAGTCATATGAGGTGCTTCGAACCTCACTTGCACACACACGTACGAGGTTGAGTGAAACTAACAGTGTTCTCACCCTCCTCCTTTACATGGATCACCT
Source organism: Cryptomeria japonica (assembly GCF_030272615.1). Lineage (NCBI taxonomy): Eukaryota > Viridiplantae > Streptophyta > Pinopsida > Cupressales > Cupressaceae > Cryptomeria > Cryptomeria japonica. The sequence continues at coordinate 257,090,535 of NC_081406.1, forward strand.
AGACATAATCTAGGGGCTAGTTTTCCATGTCCTCTTTTCTCCATGGATCACCTAATTCTAGGGGTGAGATGTCCATGGTTCCTCTTGTTCACCTTTAATCTCATGGATCACCAAAGTGTGTATTCATGTTCTCTCTTCTTCCTCTCATGAGTTCATAGTTTTACTATTGATGGTTCATGGATGATGTCATCTTTGCCCTTTTATGTGATTGTTGGTGTTTATGTGATGGCATTTGTCTTTGTGTTTCAATTAGTTGTTGATACATTGGAGTATCGAGGTCTCTTTGGCTAGTTGATCTGTGGTCTTATGTGTTTTTTTTGTTGTATGTCTTTTGTGCTTTGTCTTGTTTTGTTTGTTTTGTCCTTTTTTGTTTTGTGTGCTCTTACACATGTTTGAGTGAGTTAAGATCCTGAGATTGGGGTCTTTTGTTCCTCAAGATTAGTGATGTCTTATACTCCTTGTGGTATTTCTCCACGTCTCTCATCTTCATCTTTCTCTTTCTTCTACTTTACCAATAGTATTGGCATAAGCCATACTCCCGCTAAAGTGGGGGCTAAATGTAGCATCATAAAATTATGACCCTCACAATTTTGACAGCATTTTAGGTCCTCACCTATGTGACTACATCTCCCTTCTTGATCAAGACCCCTCTTCGCACCTTCATCTCGAGTCTCCTCCCGTTTTAGCCCGCATACCGCCTTGTGACCCTGCCTGAGCCCCAAAATAGGGCAGGATAGGGGCGTGGCACCCCTATCCCCCTCAAGACAGGGGTGTGACATCCCTATCCTTCCCCTTTGGGGTGGTCCTAAGATGGGTCCATCCGACCCTTAAGCATAGTTTATTCTTTGGGGATTTAAACTCTCCTTTGTCGGCCTTCAGTGGGATATAAATTAATCCTCTCAGGCATGTATAAAAGGAGACATAATTCCCTAATTTGATACAATGACAGGAAATAATAGGCAATAAGCGAAAGGCCTTCATTGTCGACATCAAGCATCTATCTAGTTCTCTTCTTCATGTGTGTTCTTCATTCATCCATTGGAGTAACATTACAATATTCATTTGCAAGCATGTGTATGTGTTAGGGTTTTGTCATATTACATGTCATCTCATACTGTTAAGATAATCGGTGAACAACTGAGAGGGGGGTGAATCAATTGTTAACACATTATAACATTTAATCCACTCAATAACCTTTAACCAAATTAAGTACCAGTAAACACTGCAACTTAACAAATAAACAAATAATCAATGCAAAGAAACCATACCACATAACACCATGATTTGTAAATGGAAAACTCAGAAAGGGAAAAACCACAGTGGGAAGCCTACCCATAGTTAGATGATACTTCTGCAGAAAGTATGTGTAACAACGAGGGGCCTGCACATGCAGGAAGGCACATTGCCTAAAGCGTACTACTCATTACAAAAAGAGTCTCACTGACTATAGAGAGACTACAACCTTCTCTAGATAAATGGACAATAATTCAATAGAGTGAATTGCTAGAGATAGCATCTACCATGCCCGATTACAGCCCCGATTAAGCTCAATACCAGAGGACTAAATCCTCTTCCTTAATCCCAATTCGATCACTAATGATCAACCAAATCCTCTGCTTGAATGATATTATAGTATTTGCACATTACAATCCTTGAACATGACCATTCCCATAACCATGATACTTTACAAAGAGTTTCTACCTCTTTTTTATACAAACCCTAAGGCCTAAACCAATTAGGTTGGCCACCTAAAAGATATTACAATAAGATCAATACATAAATCCATTTACAATGATATGCCATGTCGGCTCAAGATCAAAACAACAATAACCAATCCATAAAACATATTGATAACGTGTAGAGAACATGTTATCATGATACCAAACCATAACCTAGATAGGTACCAGACCTATTCTGGGTCCAACATGCCAAAGCAATGTCTTCAAGCATTTGAAGCATGATCAAAGAACTTGTTCAGCATTCTGAAATCCATCTAGAAGCTGCACCAACACCACTTATGCATCATGTCAATATTCCTTAGTGAAATCTTTGTCGGTATCTAGCCATAAAATAGTGTCGATAAGGGCTTACCAGAGTGTATGATAGCATCCAGTTACCATGTCCATACCATCTGACCAAGACATGCTCCAGGAGCATGTACCATATGAAATCAAACATATCCCATAGATCCAAACATGCTAGAAGTGTCCAATAGATAGTCTCTTCTACCGATAACACTAGATCCTCTACCGGTAACCAAAACCTGTCTGCCAGTGTCGGTAACGAACCATATCCCCATTTGACATCAATGCCAAAAAGCTTACACAAATATCAAAGCAAGAGTATAAACCTTTGTATCACAAACCTGACTACTCCCCCTGAGTAGTAGCACCACTCATCAGTACCAGAATGAATAACATCTTTGATAATGCATGTCAGACTGATGACACACTGCATCAATCAAGTCTCTTCCAAAGGGGCAGAAACCCCTAACCTATCGCTCAAGTATTCAAATGATGTCTTAGACATCGGTTTAGTGAATATGTCTGCAATCTATTCTTTAGTGTTCGCATAAACCAATTTAACTTTCTTTGCTTCTACCTTGTCCTTCAAAAAGTTATACTTTATTGATATATTCTTAGTGTTAGAGTGAAATATAGGATTCTTAGACATGTCAATAGCTGCAGAGTTATCACAGTAGATAACTATCGGTTCACTATAATTTTCCCTGATATCCTTCAACATTTGCTTCATCCACAAGACCTGAGTGCAATTAATTGTTGTTGCAACATACTCAGCTTCTGCAGTAGACAAAGAAATGCATGAATGTTTTTTGCTGATCCATGAAACTAGTTTCTTTCCAAGAAAGAAAGCTCCACCAAAAGTGCTCTTCCTGTCATCAGCATCTCCTACCCAATCTGAATCAATATATGCACATAAAGTGAAATCATCATTTTTAGAATACCATAAACCATACTCTGTTGTTCCTTGGGTTAGTGCAGGATCAAGGGGGGCCAAAAAGTAGCGATGTGAAAAAAATAGCCTTCGTCACTCGCCTAAAAATGCGAAAATCCGTGTTGACTTTTTGCTAGGCCTGGGTGTCAGTACACCTTGGCCTGATAAATTACCTATGCAAATCGGATATCCGATTGTTATTTGTAATTTTAATTTAAAAAATATATTATATGTTACATATTATATAATATATTATTACATTATATATATTATATAATACGTATTATATAATATATTATTATATTATATTATATTATAATATAATAATATATTATATAATACAATACTATATTATATATAATATGATATAATATTGTATTATATTATATATAATATGATATAATATTGTATTATATTATATATTATATTATAATATAATATAATATTGTATTATATTATATATTATATTATATTATAATATAATATTGTATTATATTATATATTATATTATAATATAATATAATATTGTATTATATTATATATTATAATATATATAATATAATACAATACATATTATATAATTTATTATTATATTATTTTATATTATAATATAATAATATATTATATAATACAATATTATATTATATTATACTATATTATATTATATTATACTATATTATATTATATTATTATAATATTATATTATATTATATTATATTATATTATATTATATTATATTATATATAATATTATATTATATTATATTATATATTATAATATATAATATAATACAATATGTATTATATAATATATTATTATATTATATATGTTATTTAAAAATAATTTAAGTATAGAAATCGGATATCCGATTTTTTGAGACTTTTATATTTCGACAGTGACATAACTCGGGCCGCGTGAATTCATCAAAATCCGATATCTGGTGTTTTGACAAAAAATTGCTAAAAAATAGATTTAGAGGTAAGAATTTTATTGTTTTGAATCATTTTCATTCATTTTTTGTATTTTTTGTTAATGTTTATTTGATTTTTCATTGAAAATACAGTTTTTTTCATGAAAACTAGGTTTTTTAAAATCAAATACCTAATTGTTTACATTCAATTAGGTTAAAAATGGGGGATAACAATGAAAACACTGACCAACCACAATTGCAACAACCGACCCCTCATTTGCCAAACCCCCCCTCAATTCAAGATTTGATTGCACAAAATTTGAATGAATTGAGGGGGATTGTAGAAGTATATCGTAGGATCCCTCGTCTAAACCCATTGTTTGATCCTCTCATGTCGATCATAAAAAGTATGGAAACCATGACTGAGGAGCACGATGTCGCCCTTTTGTGGCAAGATTCTATGAAGGAAAAATATGCAGATGGCTTATCGTATAAGGATATCAAGGATCTTGAGATATCCAAAGCCGAAATTGCCTCATTGTTTGTCAATCCCCATACTGGTCAGCTCGTAGATCCCCAAAAAACTAAACTTTCTATCAAATGGTGCACAAATGATGGGATTGTGAAAAACTTTTGGGATCGTTGGTGGATGGTTTTCGACAAACCACCCAACAACAATCTTGATATCCCCTTCTATTTCATAAAAGAATTGTATGCTAAGTTTGTTTTACACAAACATGTGAACTACTTTGACATCCAACCTTTCTAGGGTGTAGGTTTAGGTATGCCCCAAAATAGACCTGGGGCAGTCAGAGTAGTCTAGGGCCCATATGTCCCCCCTCTTCCTGTTGATCCCCCACCTGCAGTTTAGCATCTTGATATCATTTGTGAGGCAGCTTCATGGACCATAACGGCTATTCACTCTTTGAGTAGCCTTTTGGTTTCTCAGGCTGCGTCAATAGCTCAACCTACTCTTGATGGTAGCGGTGCATCCGGTGCTTGTGACACGTCATCCTCGACTCCACACATATGCATGCCCCATAGTTGTGTCATGTGTGGGCACGTATGCTTGGGTCCACTTGGATAGCCCGTTGATCCTCATGTGGACAGTGCAGATTATGAGGTGAATGAGATGCATGATGCACCAGATGTTATTACATAGACTGGAGTATACCCTGGGGAGTCCTCACATGCTAGAGGCGAGGAGGCACTGTCATCATACATTGATGATGTATTGGTAAGATTTGTGTTTTCACAGTTCATGTTATATTTTAATTAAATATTTATAAATTAGACAATATTAAGTACTAATTTTTATTTACATGGTCTATTTAACAGTTGATGACCGAGGACGAGTTGAGAAAGATTCATGAGGGCACCTTGTCGGCCATTTCATTTGGCCTTGATAGCTTGACGGTATATATATTATTGCACCTAGTCATTTGTATTTTATTGTACATACATGCTCATCATTTATAGTGGTATTAATTAGATTATGTAGTAACTTGCATGTATATCTTATTTTACTCTTATAGGGAACAAGCAGTACGAGTGCGGGGCAGTGTGATTTAGGATCTGGTAGTGCAGTTGGAGACAAGGGAAAGGTAATTGAATGCAAATATGATTGAATGAATAGTTTAAATAACTTATAGTGATTATACATGTCTAGACATAGATTGATAGTTTCATATACTTGTTGTGTATATATACAGAGAATTCTTGGCTTCACATCCTTGATGACTACACCCAGTATACCTGAAGAAGAAGAAGAGATGCCTCGAGTAGATGTGTGTTAATTTAATTTTTTGATTAGTAGATATAATTTTTTATTATCAGTGACAATTATATGCTAACTTGTATCAATGTCATGTTTCTGAACATATGTAGGTTGTGTATGAAAATATTCAAAACATACATCCTCTACCGAAGACATACATCAAGAGTCCTACAAAGCTGAAGAGAAAACGTGGAGATGAGGTAAACATGAATAATTCAATTATAGTTCATTTTTATGTTAACTTTTCGAATGCGAATTATATAATATAACTAATATTAATTGTGGTTTGTTTTTCTTGTGCACGATCCTTCAGAGCCGAGCAGTCTGGCGAAGAGGATCGATTTTGATGATCCATCAGCAGCTTAGGATGTTATAGATAGTTTTGGGATGCTTACATGTCTAGTTGGCATGTATATTTTGTATATGGACATACATTCACATATTTAGACATACATTTTCTTTCAGTTGGCATTTATGCCATATTTGTGTATGGACATACATTTGTAATCATTTGACATTTTTATATATAGAGAAGTTGATATTCGATCATATAAATTGTTGCTCATTTGTGCGTGGTGTAATCATGGAAATCTTTAATCTTCATTCCAATAATTAAAAATGGTTAATAATGGCTATTTAATGAACAATACAATTCATTTCATTTCATCGTAAGTGTTGTTTTTATAATGAACAATATAATTGATTTAATGAACAATACAATACAATTCATTTAATGAACAATACAATTCATTTAATCAACAATACAATACAATTCATTTAATCAACAATACAATACAATTCATTCAATGAACAATACAATTCATGAACAATACAATTCATTTAATGAACAATACCCTATGCATGCTCCTATTTTGCCCCCCCACTCGATCGAACGCTTGGGGTCATAACCTACCGACGTCGTCCCTTGAGCGCCCTAAGTGCTCAAAATTGTCAAACTTTGACGGGCCCTAACTCAGAATTTGTGGCACCTGCAAATGATTCGTTTGAACCTACGGGGCCATGAAAGGGGTCCTTACAAAAGCCTATCTCAGTTTTTCAAGTTTCCCTACAGTTTTATTAGGGCAGCAATTTTTCGGTTGGCAAAAAAATCGTCAGTCTCACTCAATGGAATGTTGTCGCGTGGCCGATTTCTCATTTTGCTCATCGCGGTGATGAACCATTAGCTCCAACATGTCTAGTTAGGAATTATTACCCTACGCATGCTCCTATTTTTCCCCCCCACTCGATCGAACGCTCGGGGTCATACCCTACTGGCGTCGTCCCTTGAGCGCCCTAAGTGCTCAAAATTGTCAAACTTTGATAGGCCCTAACTCAGAATCCATGGCACCTATGAATGATCTGTTTGAACCTACGGGGCCATAAGAGGGGTCCCTACAAAAGCCTATCTCGGTTTTTCAAGTTGCCCTATGGTTTTATTAGGGCAATAATTTTTCGGTTGGCAAAAAAATCGTCAGTCTCACTCAATGGAATGTTGTCGCGTGGTCGATTTCTCGTTCTACTCATCGCGATGATGAACCATCAGCTCTGACATGTCCAGTTAGGCATTATTACCCTACGCATGCTCCTTTTTTCCCCCCCCACTCGATCAAATGCTCGGGGTCATACCCTACCGACGTCGTCCCTTGAGCGCCCTAAGTGCTCAAAATTGTCAAACTTTGACGGGCCCTAACTCAGAATCTGTGGCACCTGCGAATGATCTGTTTGAACCTACGCAGGCACATGAGGGGTCCCTACAAAATTCTATCTCGGTTTTTCAATTTTCTCTATGTTTTTATTAGGGCAACAATTTTTTGGTTGGCGAAAAAATCGTCAGTCTCACTCAATGGAATGTTGTCGCGTGGCCGATTTCTCATTCTACTTGTCGCAATGACGAACCGTCGGCTCCAACATGTCCAGTTAGGCATTATTACCCTATGCATGCTCCTATTTTGCCCCCCCACTCGATCGAACACTTGGGGGCATACCCTACCGACGTCGTCCCTTGAGCGCCCTAAGTGCTCAAAATTGTCAAACTTTGATGGGCCCTAACTCAGAATCCATGGCACTTGTGAATGATCCATTTGAACCTATGGGGCCATGAGAGGGGTCCCTACAAAAGCCTATCTCGGTTTTTCAAGTTGCCCTATGGTTTTATTAGGGCAGCAATTTTTCGGTTGGCAAAAAAATTGTTAGCCTCACTCAATGGAATGTTGTCGCGTGGCCGATTTCTCATTCTTCTCATCGTGATGACAAACCATCGGCTCTGACATGTCCAGTTAGGCATTATTACCCTACACATGCTCCTATTTTTCCCCCCCACTCGATCGAACGCTCAGGGTCATACCCTACCGACATTGTCCCTTGAGCGCTAAAATTATATATAAACAAGCATTACACTGTAGATACATAATGATCATGAATATTTCCATGTATTGTATACACATAATTACCATTACACTTGCATGTGACATCCATGAAGGGATATGCAAACATGATTTTCTTTTTCATGGACATTGTATATCATCAATATTTCCAAGCATTACACTGTAGACACATAATGATAATGAATATTTCCATGTATTGTATACACATAATTTGCTCATGGACATTGTATATCATCATAACAATGTTACATCAATTCACATCCATATACAAATACAACATCCCACTTCATCTGCATCAGACATCCTCATGTCCTAAGAGAAAAGCTTGCATACAGCAATGCTTGTATGTAAATGAAGACCAATACAAATTAGTTTGGCAAATTATAAATAGATAATTTCAAACATTTTTAAGACGCACAAGATTGTATAATTACGAAACTTACCAGTTCCTCTGCAAAGTATACAAGCATAACTTTGAAGAAAGACACATGTTGATTAAAGCCCTTCTCACTGCATTTCTCTGCATGGTTGAAGAGATGGTAGATATGGTTAAAGAAAAGTTGGATGTAATTCACAAAAAAATTTGTACAACATTGATTGGCTTGATTCCAAGAAATGTTTGGGATGCGGTGTGCGGTCTCGGTTGCCGATTCTTAATTTCAAAACGTCCTTTACATTGGGTGACACTCTAGAATTAGAGTGCCAAAATTGTTGAATCTCTTCCTTCACATTGTCAGTCAACTTTCTATCAACATGTGGAAGCCTCCCACCAAATGCCCATGTATCTTGTTGAAGTGGATCATCAAGTCTTTGTCTTTGTGCAAGTGCTCTATCCAAAGTTTTACGGTTTATGTTAAAATCAACACATGTTTGTCTCATTTGACGAGCCTTCCTCAATTGATGGCTTACTAAGGAGGTTGTAATCACTCTTCGAGAAGCTCTCTTATCTCTTTCTTTGGTATTATTTCCAATAGAATTGAGAGCATCAAATAGATTTTTTGCAATAATAGAATTTCTCTCCATCTTCTTGTTCATACGAATCTTCAATTTGTTTAGCAATGGTCTCATCTTTATCATCTTTAGCAATTGAACAAAGAGTTGGCATTGATCAGTCAATGTCTTATTGCTAAAATTTTGGTTGAAAAGTTGTGTAGCCCACAACCGAATGGTTCTTGTTGACCTCTAGCCTCCAAGATTCGCAATAATGTTCTCATCGATTTCAAATAACCATTTTGGGGTTCTTGAAGGTCTTGGATTTAGAATTTGTCTTTCATCCATGAGAGGGTCTTCATTTCTAAAGTAATTAGGTGTTACATATGGTTCACTTGGTTGAGCAATTCCACCTTCAACGTTAAAGTTTTCCACATTTTCACCTCCTATGTCAAAATTTTCCACATGTTGAGCATTTTCATCATCACTTTCAACATTTTCAAAATTTTCAATATTTTCACTTTCAAAATCTACATTTTCATTTTCAATAACTTGTGGCACATTTTCAAATTCAATTTCCTCTTCAGTTGAGGTAACATTAGCAATATTTAACATACCTTGTCTTCTCCTCCTATGACATTCTCTATCTCTTTCTCTATACACTTCAATTTGGTCATTTGAAAGTTTTCTTTTGCGTTTAGACTTCTGATGACTACTACTCCCCATTTCCCTCTACACATGCTCCTTCGTGATTAACAATGTAAGTATTCACTTTAAGAATCTCCCAAAAGCACAAATTTGTCTCTAGCTGTCTGAAAACCCATGATCCTTGACAAAAAATAGAATATATGCAGACTGTGGGCTGTTGGAATCTACAGAATGGCCCACAAACCCTTTTTTTCTCAGTTTTTTGTACAAAAATCGGATATCGGATTTTATCCGATATCCAATTTTAGTACAAAAATTTGTGGTCCCCAAAAAAATTCCCGTTGTCGCCATTTATTTAGTAAACTGCCACATTACAAAAATCGATATCCGATTAAATCGGATATCGGATTTTATTAGTCATATTTTAGAGAGAGAGAGAGAGAGGAGAGGGAGAGAGAGAGAGAGAGAGAGAGATGACCCTATAAGACACAATATGACCCCTTAGGACACAATATGGTGTCGTTAGGGGTCATAGGGTGTCCATAGGGGTCATATGGTGTCTTGGGACACCATAGAACCCCTTAGGACACAATATGACCCCTTAGGACACAATATGACCCAAAGTGACCCAATATGGTGTCATTAGGGGTCACATGGTGTCCTAAGAGGTCATAAGGGTTCATGGGACACCACATGACCCCTATGGACACCACATGACCCCTAACGACACCATAGGACCCCTTAAGACACCAAATCATGTTGTTAGGGGTCATATTATGTCCTACAACCCTGTAAGACACAATATGACCCCTAACGACATGATTTGGTGTCTTAAGGGGTCCTATGGTGTCGTTAGGTGTCATATGGTGTCCATAGGGGTCATATGGTGTCTTGGGACACCACATGACCCCTTAGGACATAATATGACCCCTTTTCCCTACAATATGACCCAAAGCGACCCAATATGGTGTCATTAGGGGTCATATGGTGTCCTAAGAGGTCATAAGGGTTCATGGGACACCATACGACCCCTATGGACACCATATGACCCCTAACGACACCATAGGACCCCTTAAGACACCAAATCATGTTGTTAGGGGTCATATTGTGTCCATAGGGGTCATATGGTGTCTTGGGACACCACAGGACCCCTTAGGACACAATATGACGAAAAGCGACCCAATATGGTGTCATTAGGGGTCATATGGTGTCCTAAGAGGTCATAAGGGTTCATGGGACACCATATGACCCCTATGGACATCCTATGACCCCTAACAACACCATAGGACCCCTTAAGACACCAAATCATGTTGTTAGGGGTCATATTGTGTCCTATGACCCAATATGAGAGGGGAGAGGGAGAGAGAGAGAGAGAGAGAGAGAGAGAGAGAGAGAGAGAGAGAGAGAGAGAGAGAGAGAGAGAGAGATTGGGAAAAGGAGAGGGGGAGAGAGAGAGAGAGATTGGGAAAAGGAGAGGGAGAGAGGGAGAGAGAGAGGGAGAGGGAGAGGGAGAGGGGGTAAGAGAGAGAATAGGGGATAGGAAGGGAGGGAGAGAATAGGATAATGTGTATGTGTGTATGTGTGTGTGTGTGAGAGAGAGAGAGAGAGAGTAGGGAGAGGGGGAAGAGAGAGAATAGGAGATAGGAAGAGAGGAATAGAATAGGATAAGGAGAGGGGGATGGAGAGAGAGTTAGAGACAAAGAGAGAAGGGGTTAAGGAGAGGGGGAGGGAGGGATATTGGGAAAAGGAGAGGGGGAGAGGGAGATTGGAAAAAGGAGAGGGAGAGAGAGGGAGAAAGGAAAAATGAGAGAGAGAGAGAGAGAGAGAGAGAGAATAGGAGATAGGAAGAGAGGGAGAGAATAGGATAAGGAGAGGGGGGAGATAGAGGAGAAATTGGGAGAGAGGGAGAGGGAGAGGGAGAGAAAGAGTATAGGAGAGAGAGAGAGGGAGAGAGATAAAATAATGAGAGGGGGAGGGAGAGGGGGGAGAGGGAGAGAGAGGGGAGAGAAAGAGAGAGAAGGGGGAGAGGGTGAGAATAAGAGAGAGAGAGAGAGAGAGAGAGAGAGAGAGAGAGAGAGAGAGAGAGAGAGAGAGAGAGAGAGAGAGAGAGAGAATGGGATAGGGAGAGAGAGTAGGAGGAGGAGAGGGTGAGAGACCTGAGGTAGAGAGAGAATGAGAAGGAGAAAAGGGTGAGAGAATTGAAAAAGAGAGAAGTGTGAGGGGGAGAGAGATGAGATAGAACTCAAGGAGGATAATTAGGGCTCAGAATAGACAAAGACGGTGATGGGGGAAGGAAGATGAGAGAGAGAGAGGAAAAGAAGAGATACATGCATGTATACAAACATATATACATATATCTATATAAATATATGTATATATAACTATAGATATGCATGTATACATACATAAACACATATTATATAGGTATGTCTAACATATGTGTAGTAAATGCTAAGTTTACAAGCATACATTATTATGTCTTCATAAACCGTATGAGTTTTTTGAAACACAAAAAAATGTTTTTAGTTTTACATAACCCGTATGGGTTTTGTGAAACGCAAATTTTTTTTTATAGTTTTACATAACCCGTATGGGTTATTTAGCTTTTTTTTTTCAAAATCCGTGCGGGTTTTGGCTTGGTAAGAGGGTTGGAAAACAACCCTAAGGCTTGGAAAACAACCCTAAGGCTTGGAAGTCCATTTTCCCCCCATTTTCTCCAAAATCTCCTAAACATAAGATCAATTGCTTGAAGGAATGTTTGAATGCTTGAATGCTTGAGTATAGTTTCCACGCTTGTACACATATGTCCTTCTTCTTTTCATCTACCCAAATGGGAGAGGAAAATGTAGTTTATATACTTGCCAATTAGGGTTAAAAGACTGATTTTTCCGACCTTAGGCCGACTAGGAAATGATATTTTCCAAATTGCAAACAAAAAGACCCGAGACCCCATAGGAGACCGGGCCCAAAATAGGGCCAGGGACCATGGCACTGGGCGCCATGGTCCTGGGGGACCAGGGCGCTGGGCGCCCTGGTCCTGAAGGACCAGGGCACTGGGCGCTCTGGTCCCACCTCCTGGGACAGCAGGGTGCAAAGGAGGTTCAGGCCAGGGTGCAAGAAAATGCAGTTTTTGGTGTCATAAACAGGTTTCGGGGTCTCCATTCAGATTGCGTGTTGCGTCGCCATCGTGAAGACCGAAATGCAGTCAAAATTGCAAGTGTCGCAATTTTAGGATGCTACAAAACCGTATGAGTTTTTTGAAACACAAAAAAATGTTTTTAGTTTTACATAACCCGTATGGGTTTTGTGAAACGCAAATTTTTTTTTTTAGTTTTACATAACCCGTACGGGTTATTTAGCTTTTTTTTTTCAAAATCCGTGCGGGTTTTGGCTTGGTAAGAGGGTTGGAAAACAACCCTAAGGCTTGGAAGTCCATTTTCCCCCCATTTTTGTCCCTTTACACGTTTTTTCATCCTCCAACATGATTTCTTGACTTCGTCGTCATCAGGTTTACAAATGATCAAGTGGGTATCTCTAAAATTACCACCATAATCTCACACATCTTCTCAGTTTTTTGACCATATAAATTTTTCTATTTTTGGACAACATTAGCATAGTAAACTTTAATTTTCTTTATCAGTGCCTTGACAGTCCTCATAGACATATGTCTACCATTTTAAAATTTTTTTTTGATATACTTGACCAAATTTTAAATAAATTACATATTATTGTTCTACACTAGATTCTATACACTTTTAAAAAAAAAATTGCATTTTTTATTATTTTGATGCAAGTTATGCCAATGCATGAACAGGTACCAAATTTGCAAGATGCGGTCACTTCAAAAAATCATTAAAAAAAATACTCAACGGAAAATTACAAAAAAATACACAACTTCTAGATCTCACTCTTAGCTATCATCCTACCAAAGGGTTTTGCAAAATACTAAATCTAACTATATATTTTGTGCAGCGCATGAAAACAACTATGTTATGTTTTTCCTGAAAAAATCAGGAACAATTTTTCGTGCGTGAAAGGTTTGATCCTCTTAATCTTATCTAATTTTTTTTTTAAATAGTAGTTTAGAAACTAGATTCAGAGTACTACAATTCTTATTCTTTTCTCAACTCCTAGTTTTGATTGCATGACCTCCAAATATCTATTTGAAGTTCAGGTTTACCTGTTTTTCAGAAGAAAAAAAGTGGCCACTTATACCCCCCTTTTTGTTCACCATCTTGGTGCACTTACCTGTAACCATGAACTCCAATCCAAGAAGATACATACAACTGCCAACAAAATCACCAATCAGGAATCAATCCTACACCACCACATCATCACTATCAAAAGATCCCATTGAAAAGTGTAACCAATGAATAACCAAGCTATCATGACATCATGATAAACCACATGCTGCAAGTCCCAACACCAACTATCCAGGTACTAAAAACATCATCCATCCTCTCATCTCAAAACAAACATACTAGTGCGCTAATGACCACAACCAAGGTCAACTAACAAGTATGCACCATAATGAATCAAACCTGGTGGATATAGACAGTCCACAACTGAGTTGTCCCCCTGTAATCAATAGGCCGTGTATCCTACAAATCACATAACTCGTAGATCTAAACACTGAACATGCAAAATCACTATCACAATAGTAAACTGCAAACTGAGATACCAAAAAGAATAATCCTATAGACCATAATGACTCAAACACTAAATCAACATCTGATTTGATTTGCCAAAAATATCCACAACCAAGTACCATAGTCGAGGAACCAAATAAGCATCAAGGATATAATCAACAACCTCCTAACATCAAACCAAATCACCACAAACATGACTATGTCGTGTTAATGCAAAACATGTACCTGCATATCGATGACACCATAATCATAACTATCAATGTACCTGCACTCAACTCTCACCCACATGAAAGTCCAAGTCTCAAACCATTTCCAACCATGTCCTCAAACCGAAGACAAATTGTGTACCTCTCACCATCAAATTTCAACTTTGAATAACACTTGTAAACCTGTACCAAGGAGCACCAAATCTGATAATCAATTATAACATCGTAAATATCTCATAAAACATGTACTCCCTCAAGGTTTTGCCTCATGACTCGTCTAGATGCACTCACACTTACACCCCAAATCTCAAGCACCTACAAGTGGTCAACCAGGTGCACACCTCTCTATACTTATCAAATTGATAAAACAACAACACCACATAGTAGTAGACTGATCATGCTCTCTAATGCCTATTCGAAATCCACAATTTGATTTTGTCTGCAAAAGATATGACCAAAACTATGTAAAGGAGAACATCTCGCTTCCAGGCCCCAAAAACATTTCAAAATGGCAAACTAATGGAACCAAACCTATACCAAACTGTAATGCTCATAATCAGCTTTCCAACGAGTATAAGTCAAAAAATGAACTCCCTGGGTGAAAGTTATGCCAATTGGAAGAAAATGTCCAATTTCGCTATACGGGGATCACATGGACTTAAATTTTTTATCTAATTTCTCAGAGCCCAAATTCCAAAATTTTCTCCAATTGAACTAAAAATAATCTCAAAATTTTAAAAATAAATCTTTGGGTGGGGCCCACTAGCCGGACCCACCCACTTATCCTTCAATTGTCATGACAATTATATTTAGTTTCAATGCGATTCAAAAAATTAAATTTTAAAACAAACCACATTAATAATTGTGTGGGGGAAAAAGTGACACTAAGCAAACATGCCCTAATCTCACTTTCAATCACACACTTGTGGAATACGAAAGAGCCTAGAGGTCTCACACAATTGGCTACTTCTTTTTGTGGAAGAGAGAGCCACGAGCTACCTATTAGGATTTCTATTCCTTTGTTGCAAATGATAGATAGAATGATGCAAGTTCAATCCCTAACCCTAAAGTGTAAGTATGAACTAGTAACAAGATTGCAGAATTGAGATTAAACAATGGAAAGCTGTAAACACAAGGACAAGACAAGAATGCAAATGCGTACCCGGAGATAAAATCTGAGTGAAAATGTTCGGGACGGGGGCGCGGGCACCACTATCCTGATTCTGCCCCTGAAACTGCTCCGGAAACTATTGTTTTGCAACCTGAAAAGTTGTCGGAAATGCTGGAACTGCTGTCTGACAGAGGGACTAGGGCGCCTAGCGCCCCTGTCCTGGCAGGACCAGGGCACCCCACGCCCCTGTCCTGGTCTTCTAGGTTGTAATTTGGTGTGGAGTTCTATCTCGGTCCGCTTTCGTCGGATCTGCAATTTGCGGCGTCATTCGAATCTCGAAATCTGAGCTTATATCTAAAAAGGTATGTTGGGCGGCTATATAGGGTTTTGCCTTAGTCAAACCCCCGCTTTGGTGATTTCCACCTCCACGAATAGCCAAGTTGTATTGTAAAAGTAATGTGTGTGCAGACCTTGTGTGTGTGCAAGATCCTAAAATGCAAGTAAGCAAACTAGAGCAACCTAGAAAGTAAACCCTAATTGCTTGTAAATGATAATGTAAATGCTCCAAATCAAGATGCAAAGTGATCTAAAGAATGAATACAAATGATATAATGAGGCTTATGCAAAGACATGAAAACAACATGAAATCATACCCAACCCCAAGGGAGGGGTACAAGCCAATCTTCAGTCGGTAATCCCATATTGCTCTTCAATGTCTTCAAAGCCCTAAATGGATGAATGAAATTGATGAATGCTTGATGGGTGGATCTTGAATGTTGTTGAAGTCTTCGAAGACCTGCTCTTTCGCTGCATAGAAGGTCCCTGAGACCAAAAATTCTGATCCTTTCAAATGAAGAAAGAGAGCTCTTATATATGAAACCCTAGGTCGTAATTTCAACTTTTGGCTGACCTAGAGATTGAATCTCCCACCAATTTCTTGGGGTTAAGCTTTATTTTATGATTGGATCGTGCTCCTAAAATTTCAGGAAAAATGTCCGGGACCGTGAGCACTCCAGGCGCCACGGTCCCGCAACTTTTCACCAAATTTTCAGGGCCGTCGGATATGATGATTTTAGAGAGAATCCCGAAGTTACAGGTGATTTCGAGATGTTTTGACCCCCGAAATCAAGCCCCCAAGTTCAAAATAGGACTTAATTAGGGTTTTTGATTAAATGATGTATCAGAGGAATAAAATGAAAAGGGCACACTTTAATGAAAAGGGCCCAACTTTATGATGTGGAAGATGATGAAATAGAACCTTAGACCTAATTAATTTAATTAATTAAGTGCTAAAGGGGAAATGCAATGCAAAATGCAAAATGCGCCAAGGCGGGTGCTAAACTAGGTGTGAAATTGTACCACCCTAGCAAGTGCGTACAATTTACGATGCTACATTTAGCCCCCACTTTAGCGGTCATATGAACACTACATGCATATGCAAGCTAAAGTACAGAAAAGTAAACATTATTTGAAAAATGATATATCCATAAGTCTGTCGAACGAAGCCCCCAGCGGTATCTGCAGTACTCAGTTAAGAACCACAACCTACAAAACCACATGTTAGATCACAAAATCACCTAATGCTTACTAAGGAAGGTGATGAAAATTCGAGGGTAGCTATATGCCCCCCCCTGTTTCGGCTTGCTAATTTTAGTGAGTTGAAACAGGGTATCATGTTTACCACTTCGAATTGTTAAAGAATATTGATGACAAATGCTCACAAGAAGATTTGATATGAGATTAAAAACTAATGGAGA
Organism: Cryptomeria japonica; assembly: GCF_030272615.1. Classification (NCBI taxonomy): domain Eukaryota; kingdom Viridiplantae; phylum Streptophyta; class Pinopsida; order Cupressales; family Cupressaceae; genus Cryptomeria; species Cryptomeria japonica. The sequence goes on from NC_081406.1 coordinate 257,107,862, forward strand.
ATAATTTGGTAAGAAAGAGGACTAAATCTCAATTTCAACACAACAAAGAGTGTGAGGATTTGAGAGTTCTCTAACACAAGATGATGGATGTAAATGGAAACAAAATGCAAAGAGAAGAAAAGAAAGGAAAAAAGCATGAATACACACATTGGTGATCCATGAGAAGAATAGTAAGAGAGAAAACATGAACTTCTCGCCCCTAGATCTTGTCTAGGTGATCCATGGGAAAAAGGACATGGAAAACTAGCCCCTAGAGTCTGTCTAGGTGATCCATGTAAGGGAGGAGAGTGAGAAAGTCTAGCCTTATGCCGCTAGTTCCACTCAACCTCATGCATGTGTGTGTAAGGGAGGTTAGAAGCATCTCATAGGAGTCTATGCCCGAGTATGCTACAACCTGTATATGTATAATACAAAAGTGTGACATCTTGCTCTAAGAGTCTGTGCTCTGGTTCCGAGAATAATCACCTTGCATAAAAGAACAATGGAGACATCTCGCTCTAAGATTCTGTGCTCTGGTTCCGAGAATGACCCATTGCTCAAAAAGTGTAATGTTTATGTCATAAGCAAAGTAGAACAAGGATACCTACCTTCTTCACAAAAGAAGATACCCCAAAAATGCAACAATGTCATAGATCCAAGCAAGAGAGTTTTGCACTCTTTAAGCAAGGATAAGATAGTTGAAAAGGGATATCTTGTAGTATGTGTAAAGGAGATCCTTAGAGGAGAAGAGATCTTTGTATAAAAGACACCTATCCCCGAGAGGAATTGTCTTAGACAAATATAACATCTTCTAGAATAAGACAAAGAAGAGAATAAGAATGCAATACTTCCTTCTTTTGCGAGGTGAAAGTGATTCTTAATGAAGGATGATGCTCTTTTTAACCCAATTGGGAGAGTGAATTCATTATGGATGTATTTTACCAAGTGCAAAAGAGGTTGTAGTCAAGGACTTACACCTCTTGTAAGAGAGAATCCTTGACCAAACAACAACAAATGCATACAAGGAATAACATCAAGTAATAAAGTGCACACCATCCACGAAATAGGAAAAAGCGGATCCTTAGATAAGAATAAGGAAAGATCATTGCCTCCCAAGGACAAGGACAATGAGAAGGACTTACACAATCTTCTAGGGAGAGATTTAGACATAAGAAAAATGTACTACATACTCACATGAGTTCATGCAAGCAAGATATTAGTGTATGTAAAATGCTCCTCACAAGAAGTGGGTAGGATAAGAAAGAGAATACACATCTTCTCCCATATCTAGGAAAAGAGGATTTTAAAGAAAAGATGATCAATATTTCCACACTATTACCCCAAAGGGAAATTTTAATCATAAAAAGATGAGATGTATGAAATCGCTCTTGTCCCTATAGGAACAAGAGATAACATAGAAAATTAGGCTATTATGTTGCTTCAAAAATATGATTGCACTTGAAATTGTACCATCATGAATGACAATGAGCCCCCAGTAAATGAGCTACCAATGTCACATAATGATGAGCAACATAATAGCCATTAATTTTATTTAAAGACATGATAGACTGAATGAGGTATTTGAGTATGACATGCTAAACACTCAACCATAAGTGAGATCAAAAACATGTATAAAATGATAAAAATTGAAGAAGAACAGTCACAAGAAATCTTAGAAGAGGGATGAGTGTAATTTATTAGAGCCTTATCCCTGGAGGAAAGGACTTTATGATGAATAGGAGATAAAGATTCATAAGTGGATTTAGAAATTTGAGGGGAGTCATAAAGAGATTTGTTCATCTCCAAGATTTCCTTATGAGGGGAATGAGAGTTGATAGAAGTAGAAGATGATTTAGTTGAAGTGAGATCATCATCACTACTAAATATAGCATTCACATTGAGAGATGGTCTTTTAGATGCTTTGGTGGGCTTAGAAAGATTATATCCAAGTCCAAATGAATATTCATGCATGTTATGTTCTAAAGGAACTTTAATTTCTTGTTCATTTGTGCCACAACCATTTCCACTATAGCCACTCTTAGCCAAAATGTGAAAACCACGACCATAAAGGGATGCTAAATCAGAGAGAGATGGTGATGCCCCATAGGTCTCAGTGCTATTTGTATTAGAGGAAGATGTTAAAGAGTTATTTGAATCGGAGGTAGCCACAAAGTTGTTACTGAATTGCTTAGACAAAGTGGGCTTCTCTTTAGTTTCTTCCTTTGATTTTCCCTTCTCAATCTTAGGCACTCTATATTCTCCTACAAAAGTAGGGTTAAAGTCTAAAGATCCCCAATCGTCTTCTGCGAGAACCTTCTCAGGATCAAAAGCCTTTTCATGTGTAGATTCAAGTTGAGAAGAATCTTCTTCAAGAACTTCATACTCATCCAAAGAATTTTGATTATCAGAGGGTGATGATTCATCCATAGGTATCTTGTTTAAAGAGTCATCACTAGAAGAGGAAGGTTTAGAAGAACTCCCTTTGGAAGTAGGTGTTTGCAAACAAGCTTGAAAATTAGTATCACCTATAAAGTTATATGTCTTATTGTTATAAATAAATTTAACTTGTCTATGCAATGTAGAGGGGACAGCTTGCATACTATGAATCCAAGGTCTCCCTAATAACAAGTTGTATGTTAGATTTCCCGACATAACATGGATAGGAGTAGGCAAAGTAACAGGTCCCACTGTGATGGGTAAGGTGATAATACCTAATGAAGACTTAGCCACATTATCAAAGCCTCGAATGGGACGAGAGTCGGGCTCAATAAGGGATTTATCCACATTCATCTTATGCAATAGATTAATGCTACACACATTAAGGCCAGAGCCATTATCTACCAGTGTTCGTCTTATAGCAGTGTCATTTATGATAACCACAATCATCAAGGGATCATATTGATGTTGAATCTCACTAGTAGGCAATTCATCTTGAGTAAACACAATTTGAGCTTTAGGATTCATCACAGAGTTAACCAAAGATACTATATTACCAGATGTATTAGGTGGAGGAACATTCAAATCTTTCAAGGCATCTTGTAACATTCCATGATGAGCGGAAGAAGTTTGGATCAAATCCCAAAGGGATATCTTAGTAGGGGTAGCTTTAAGTTGTTCTATGAGATCATATTCCTTAACAATAACTTGTGAAATACGAGGAGCTTGAGGAATAATAGGTTGGGAAGGAGGAAGTGAAGTTGGGATAACAAGAGGAGGATTAGGGTGCCTATTGTTTCTTGTGTTATAGGTATGAGCAACCGCATTATAACTCTCTCTAGTCAGTTGCTTAGCATACTCATAAGGGCTCTTAGTAGAATAACCTCCTTGCACAGTAATAATAGGTTTCTTAGGAGTGCAAAAAGAATCATTAGCATAACCACCTTGAACCACTAAGATAGGCTTATTTACAGGTTGAGAATTTTGAGAAGGACAAGCACCTTGGACAATGAAGAGAGGTTTGTTAGGTGTTTCATTCACATGTATCAAATTGATTGAGGATGGTTTAGAGGAATGAACAAAAGTGTTGGAAGAATTATTGATAGTCTTCTCTTGCACTAAAATCTTATCACGGATTAAATCAATTTTAGGAGAGAGACAAGGGGTAGGCATTGATGTTCTAGTAGGAAGAGTAATACTAGGAAAGGTCATATCATCCTCTATCATCAAAGGATCTATATGGGGAATAAACTCTCTAGGAGAAGGATCAACATTACTCTCTAAAGTCTCACTTTTGAGAGGGAGATCTTTGAAAGAGATGTTAACCATCTTGCTTTGAACTAGGATATCCTTATGAGTAGAACCAAGTTGAGGAGAGGGAGATGCTTTATTTTTAGAGGGAGAATAATTGAGATTCAAGGAAGGTGAGAAACTATCAAGGGAGTTTTCAATCTTGATTTCATCCCCTTTGGCTAGGATTCTCTCATGGGATAGAGAATAATCTACACCTTCTTCTAATGGTTCATCCCAAATAGTGAAGTTGTTGAAAGGAATGTTTGAAGTATTGTTAATTTCGGGAGATGAGATAACATTGTTTATTAATTCCTCATCCTTAGGAGGGAGAGCATCAATAGATGTGTTAAACTCATCCTCTTTCCTCAAAATATGTTCAATATGATCTTTAGGGGAGAGAGAATTAAGGAAATTGCTTATTATTTCATCTTCTTTCTCTAAGGGGTGCTTATGGGTAAGACCAACTTTAGGAGAAGGGTAAACATTTATCATTAATTCATCATCTCTAGTGGGAATTTTGTTGGAAAAGAAATTCCATCACTAGGAAATGTCGGGATAATGTCATCTTCTTGCACAAAAGGATCCTCATGAAGGGACTGTTTTTTAGGAGACACAAAGTCATCAAGGGCATCATCCAACAAAGCATGATCATATCTATTAAAAGGTTTATCTTTTGATTCAAAAGGAGACAACTCTTCATAGAGGGGATCATTGAAAACAACCATGTTACTAGATTTAGTGGAAGAGCTGATAGGAATGTACCCTTGAGAGGAATCATTCGACTTATCTTTCTCATCACAACGAAATGGCATAGTAACAATGTTTATGAGTTTTTGGTAAAATGAAGGTTTGGTATCTTTAGGGTTCAAAAACTCATCTAAAGCTTCATCTAATTCATCTTGGCTATGCAAATAAAAATCTGACATTTTGAAATAAAAAAATTGCATAAAACTTAAACACACAATGCAAAGAAACAAAGAAACACACTCTTTCTTTTCCCTATTTTTTTTCTTTTTCTCTTTTTTCTCTTTTTTTTTTTCCTTTTATTTAATGAAAATGAAACTTAAATGAAATACACTAAATTTAGATCTAGATCTAACAAATGCAATGCAAGAGAAAGCAATAATAAGATTCACGTCGGGTTCACCAAAAATGTGTGGGGGAAAAAGTGACACTAAGAAAACATGCCCTAATCTCACTTTCAATCACACACTTGTGGAATACGAAAGAGCCTAGAGGTATCACACAATTGGCTACTTATTTTTGTGGAAGAGAGAGCCACGGGCTACCTATTGGGATTTCTATTCCTTTGTTGCAAATGATAGATAGAATGATGCAAGTTCAATCCCTAACCCTAAAGTGTAAGTATGAACTAGTAACAAGATTGCAGAATTGAGATTAAACAATGGAAAGCTATAAACACAAGGACAAGACAAGAATGCAAATGCATACTCGGAGATAAAATCTGAGTGAAAATGTTCAGGACGGGGGTGTGGGCACCACTATCTTGATTCTGCCCCTGAAACTGTTGTTTTGCAACCTGAAAAGCTGTCGAAAATGCTGGAACTGCTCTCTGACAGAGGGACCAGGGCGCCCAGCGCCCCTGTCCTGGTAGGACCAGGGCACCCCACGCCCCTGTCCTGGTCTTCTGGGTTGTAATTTGGTGTGGGGTTCTGTCTCAGTCCGCTTCCGTCGGATCTGCAATTTGCGGCGTCGTTCGAATCCCAAAATCTGCACTTATGTCTGAAAAGGTATGTTGGGCGGCTATATAGGGTTTTGCCTTAGTCAAACCCCCGCTTTGGTGATTTCCACCTCCACGAATAGCCAAGTTGTATTGTAAAAGTAATGTGTGTGCAGACCTTGTGTGCGTGCAAGATCCTAAAATGCAAGTAAGCAAACTAGAGCAACCTAGAAAGTAAACCCTAATTGCTTGTAAATGATAATGTAAATGCTCCAAATCAAGATGAAAAGTGATCTAAATCATGAATACAAATGATATAATGAGGCTTATGCAAAGACATGAAAACAACATGAAATCATACCCAACCCCAAGGGAGGGGTACAAGCCAATCTTCAGTCGGTAATCCCATATTGCTCTTCAATGTCTTCAAAGCCCTAAATGGATGAATGAAATTGATGAATGCTTGATGGGTGGATCTTGAATTTTGTTGAAGTCTTCAAAGACCTGCTCTTTCACTGCATAGAAGGTCCCTGAGACCAAAAATTCTGATCCTTTCAAATTAAGAAAGAGAGCTCTTATATATGAAACCCTAGGTCGTAATTTCAACTTTTGGCCGACCTAGAGATTGAATCTCCTACCAATTTCTTGGGGTTAAGCTTTATTTTATGATTGGATCGTGCTCCTAAAATTTCGGGAAAAATGTCCGGGACCGTGTGCACTCCGGGCGCCACGGTCCCGACAACTTTTCACCAAATTTTCAGGGCCATCGGATATGATGATTTTAGAGAGAATCTCGAAGTTACAGGTGATTTCGAGATGTTTTGACCCCCGAAATCAAGCCCCCAAGTTCAAAATAGGACTTAATTAGGGTTTTTGATTAAATGATGTATCGGAGGAATAAAATGAAAAGGGCACACTTTAATGAAAAGGGCCTAACTTTATGATGTGGAAGATGATGAAATAGAACCTTAGACCTAATTAATTTAATTAATTAAGTGCTAAAGGGGAAATGCAATGCAAAATGCAAAATGCGCCAAGGCGGGTGCTAAACTAGGTGTGAAATTGTACCACCCTAGCAAGTGCGTACAATTTACAACGCTACAATAATATGTAGGCAAGCATTTCAAAGTTAATTTTTTTTTTATTAAATTTTTGTTTATCCGCGATATTTGTTTAACCACCCCACGGTGGTTGGGACCATGAGCAATGGTATCCAATATATATATATATATATATTCAGGTTTCGTATTTTTTATTCCGATGGGAAAAATATTTTTTTAATTGTCTGTAGATGCTGCGACCAAATTTGACGGTCGTCACAACCATTAATCCAAAATTTTGTAATTTTTCAACAATGATCAAACTAGAACATATTTTATATTAATTTTTGTTTCTCGGCCAACTTGAATCCAATGGTGAGGTCCATTTTATGCCACATGGTCATTTCTGCAAACTTCCCCCCAAAACCCTCATCTAAATAAACATCCAAAGGAAACCCATTTGATCCAATATTTTCCAAACCCCAAATCTGCAAACAACCCATCACAACAACAAACCCAAAGACCTTCGATCTACAATAAATAGCCTGCAAGTATGTTCCATATCTTTTAATGTCTCTATCCTTTTATGCATGTCCATGGCTTCTACTTTGCACCTCTTCCACTCAAGCTAGGGTTATCATTCCAAATCAACCATGAAACCTATAATACCACTTGTTAGGAATTAATATTTTAAACCACATTCAAATAATTCATTTCCTACATAACCCATGAGAGAAAAATATACATACAAGCTTGACGAAATCACCATAATGCAAATATCAAAATAGACAAGCCACAAATAACACAAGATATATCCTGGGAATGAAGGAAAAACTCAGCCTACAAAAGAATCCATACTCCATCATATTATTCAACCATAAAACAACATAGATTTACAATTAATACATCTGAATCATCAAGCCCTCCAATGCATTCCCATGTGTCCAAGCATGAATCAACACATCCCATGCCATGCTTCACAAATGATATCCTTCAAAGGACTCAATACAATGACAGCCCAAAACCACCAGCCTACCTTAACCACTAAACATGTGCTTGCTTATATAAACCCAAGCTCACACAAAAACAACTAGTGGTAAAGTAAAACCATGTGCTAACCTACCCCTTTGACCCCACATTTAATATTGGGTACTAAGTTTTCTATTTTTAAATATCTTTCCCCAATATTAAATAAATACAATATAATAATCTCAATGTTATAATACAACTCATCAAGTGGTCCTGAGAATATTTCCTAGGAATCTCTACATTTTACATGTCCATGTGCAACATCACATAATAAATAAATATTACAATTATAACATTATTATGCAAGGTGTGCAAAACCTTATTTTCCTAATGGATTTAAACACTTCTTTTGTAAGCCCATATTTCTATGGAAAATATGAAGAATGGTTTTAAAAAACCAATTCCAAAAGGTTGTGCAAATTGGCATGATATGCTTTGTCTTAGAGCATCGAAGATAACATGGATAGAGGTAGCACAATGTTATTATTGGTAGCGAATTATTTCTGAGTTGTGTTGAGAAAATGAGCATCGGGCATCATAGGGAGAATGGCACACAAAATCATCCTTTGACAACAATTTAGAACATATTTTTGAATCTTAAAATGAAGTTTGGTCATTCTTGGTGATAGATTTGGGCCTGCCAAACTAAAATCTGGCAAATATTGCAGCCATATTCAACACAAAAATATTTACTTGTGTTAGAATGGTAGCTTGGAGAAGTTTTTAATAAGGCTTCTAAAATGACACGTGTTCTAGTTCCCATGGATCTTCAAACTAGAATTATATCTACCATTTGCCAAATTATGCTGACATTTTAACTTGGAAGCTATGTAAAGGGTTCCTCCAATCCTTCAAATTCAATGAATGGTGACATATAGAATTGTAAAAGTTATTAAAGGGACAAAATCACAGCGCAATGATTTTGTATGAGTGAAATATCCACCTTGGTGATTTTATTATTGCCATTTATAGGGAATATTGTTATAGCATGTTGGTTAAATTTGGTTGAGTGAATATTTCATGGGAGGGGTCCAAATGAAGAAATATTCTCACTCAAAATATGTGAAATAAAAAGAATTAATGGAAAAAGATTTTCATATTCGCTTGTGCAAAAGGAGTTTTTATTCTTGAATTTGATTCTATTCAAGATTTTCCTATGCATGGAACCCTAATTTCCCTCAATTGATAATAGATTAGGTAAATATTGCTACACTTCAAAACAAACAATCAATTGTGAAAGCTCCACTTGCACATGTTTATGTGTCAAAATGGATTTATCCAAAGATCTTCCTTCAAAAATATCATTGAAGACAGACAATAGATGCTGGAGCTAGAGATTATGAAAAAGAATTCCTCTAGGTGTAGAAAGTGTTTCTCATTGGATCATACCCCAATCTCCAATGTTAAAAGCTAAAAATTCATGAGTGGGGTACTCATGCTCCAAATGGTAAGCCCACTTTGTGGACTAGTATAAAGCCATAATATTATCTCATTCCACCTAAATTATAGAGGGTAATGACATCTCCCAAGCTGCTTCAAAAGATAATTATAGTTAAGTTCATCTCCTTCACCCAATTCCCATGATTCAACTAATGAGGAAGTTCATGAGGGTAACATTGGTGGGTTTATCTCTTCATACTCACCAATCCTTCTAAAGAAATTTGTTACACAAGCTACAAAGGCTAAGACCACACCAAAGCCATAGATGACCTTGACAGAAGTAGGTAGCATGATAGTCCAAATGGAGAAATGAGTTACAACCCACCTTTCTTTTGTTAGCCAGAACGAGAATAGATAGAACTTAAAAGAAATAATTATCTTCCATTGAAATATATCCATCAAATGACATTAAGGTTGTCAAAGATAGACCAAAATTTTGAAGAAATGTGTATTACTATAACAAACCCATTCGTGGGTGAAAGTAAATTTTGTTAAATATGATATATTTAATAGAAATGAATCCCTTGTCAACAATTTTTAATTAAAAAAATATTTCATAAATAATACAAATAAATAAAATAATTTTTAAATAAATATATAATAAAGTAAACTTTTAAATAAATAGAAAATTAATATTAATATGTATAATTTTTTAAGTAAATATGTTTATATTATTTATTTTTTATTATTATATTCATTAAATTAATCTAAACTCTAAATAATCAACAATTTTGTTAATGAATTTTAAATTAATCTAAACTCTAAATAATCAACAATTTTGTTAATGAATTTTAAATTAATCTAAACTCTAAATAATCAACAATTTTGTAAATGAATGTTTCATGTTGTTAAAATAAAACAATCTCAACTTAATTTTTCTTAACTCTAATAAAACAATGAAATATTGATTGATATATATGCTTATAAATTTTCTTAACTTCTACACAACTAAATCCAGAAACATATATATCAATTTTTCATAAACTGGAAATCTCATCTCACTAATGAAATATTGAACTAACTATACTCATGATAATTATTTTACATGAGATTTGATTTGAATTTATTAAATTTAAACTTTGGTTGGTTTGTAACAACCCACAGTCCGATGAAAATTTAAGGATAACCAGATTAGATGAATAATGTCCAGAACCGATTAAATGCCTCTAACACTCTCCCTTCTTCTCCCACCAACAATATTCCTCTCTCTACCTCATCACCTTCTCCACCCCTTATTTCAGCTGTCTCACTTACAATATCCCCACAACCTTGTCTCAACACACCTACTAACACCCATTTCCCCTCCTTCAATCGCATATGTGTCCCACCCCTAAAAGAGAGCCCGCATCCACAATCTGTAATTGAATTTACAAGGAAACAAACGACGGCCGCATCAGAAGCATGCATCTTCCTACATTCTACCTTCCACTCATTTAGAAAAGATGACTTCTCCAATGAGGGTGGGAAAGGAAAGAGAATCCAACGCTGACTCTGCACCACTCACTGCCCTTCCACATATCACCATCTCGCCTGGCCATTTCTGCAACAAAATTATCCCACTCAATAAAATTAATTACATACATCACAATTTATTTTTTTAATGTAACCAACAAACAGTTTTGATTACCTTTATAGTTTGAATGCAGGGTCGAAGAGCTGATCTGTTCTCTGCTGCCATCACAAGTCTCTTCAATTTCTCCAACCCCTCCAAACTTTGTATGCCTTGGGACTTCCATGACGTCTGTACTACCTCTAATGTCTCCAATGACCTCGACTTCTCTAGCCCTTCGATTTCCACTATTTCGTCGCAATCTCTTATCTCGATCTCATTTAACTTGGGAGCTCATTTAACTCCGGACACCTCTTTATGGAAAGGGATTGAAGATTTGCTAGGCCGCCAAGTGCCGTTGCCTTTTTCAGCAGTTCACAGTCAGATACACGTAGACTCCGCACTGACGTTGGCAGGCTTTGGATATCCACTAGATGATTATTCTTGGAAAGAACAAAAACTTCAAGGCTGGGACAGCTGTCTCCACTTATTGATATTGTTGACACACTCGTGGAATTTATTATTATCCACGTGAGCATATTTAGAGGCCCCGAAAAGTCCGGTAAACAATTCAACATTTCACAATCCTTGAGGCCTAGTCGAGTCAAACTAGACAGATTTCCAAGAGAGTACGGCAAGCTGGCCAAGAACCGACTTCCTATCTCCAGCACTTCCAATTTTCTGAGTTCGCCAATGTCACTCGGAAGCCCCCTTATGCTTGTGTACGTAGCTTTGAGCTCTCTCAAACACACTTGATGTGTGATTTGATTTGGCAATTGTTCCATCTTCCTACATCCCCCAAAGTTCAAATACTCCAGGTTAACTATGTTTTGCAGCATGTCGGATCTCAAGGTGAGTTCCTGACAACCACCTAAATTGAGATGTTGAAGGTGTCTCAGCTGATTAAAAGAATCTGGCAATGTCTGCAGCTTCTTACATCTCTGCAAATCTAGATGCCGCAGGTTTATCAGATCCCCCAAACGGCTAGGCAGTGAAGACAGCCTTGAACAATGAGATAATTTCAGCCACTCCAGTGATTGGAGATTGCAAAACTGTTCAGGGAGATCCTCCAGTGATTCACAATAAGAGATATTTATGCATTTCAATCCCTGGAGACGTCCTATTGAGTTTGGAATCCTTTGCAATTTACGGGCATCGTCGATACACAGTTCTCTTAACTGCAAAGGAGGCTACAGAAAGAGTAATTGTCAATTACCCAGAAAATACGCTAGTAAAAATTTTAAGATTGGAAGTTCACCTCGAAGCAATGAAAATACGCTAGTAAAAATACTTACATCTGAATTATCCCATAATTGTACTAAGCAATGAGCTTCGATGAGCTCCAAAATTCTTAAATTTCTGAGTGACCATGACTGAATTTTTCTCCCCTTGAACTCATCCAACCTAAGGCAGACAGGGCCCTCCAATGGTGTCCCAAAGTATTTGATAAACTGTTCTTCTCTGCCAGAAAAAAATTTTAATCCGAGCGAGGAAGGTGGAGGGATCCCAAAACATCTGTTTGAAAGGGATCCTATGAGCTCAAAGCAGGCGCTTCTCTGACGCAATGGCTCCTCACTATATTCAAATCGAGCAGCATCTATCCCTCTAATAGACATTCCTCCCTGAATGCGAAAGCGAAGAGCATAAATTAAATGTAATGTGAGGATCAGCAGGACGTATACAAACGAAACGTGTTGGTTTTGGAAGATAAAACCCGTAACTTAAATGAAGTCTCACAGAAACTTCAACAATATACACCGGATTTTAATATTGCATTTCACTTAAGAGTTTTAAATAAATAAATCTACTCAGAACTTAACAAGCCAAAGAAATAAAAGAGAAACTATTTTAAATAGAAACAATACTGTTGCAGCAGTATCGTGCATCCATTAACCTTTAAATTTCGTAAAATTTATACAGAGAGTTTTGAATATGCAAGTTGTGCAAAGAAATGCCTCCTGGTTAGAATTGCAAAACTAAAAGTGTATTGATGCTTTTAAAAAAGTGATACCCCATCAGACCTGTATTTCATTATGAAATTGCGTTGCCAGCCCGAGGAATGAATTGCCTCCAGAACGAACACCCTGCCAAAGGGGCAAAAAAACGCAGTCAAAAGAGAGAATTTTTTTACTTTTTATATTATTATTTTTTCAGATATACATAAATTTTTTTCATATATTCACTTCCCATTTATTGATTTGATATATTTTTCATTTAATTATGTTTGTTTCTCCTAATTATTATTATTATTTTTTCTTTAATTTCTATTATTTATCTTTTGGATCTCTCCAACTATATGCTTCCTTTCTTGCACTCCTCCCATTTCTTTTTATACTGCTGGGTCTGCAATTTCACAGCTCTTAAAAAATTTAATAAAAAACATGTTGATAATTGAGATCAAAATATCAAATAGCAGATAAATTTGAAAGGATGTAGTAGTTGAACATGTTTCAATAGTTGTGATAGTATTTGTTGATTTAAATTTAATATTTTAACAATATATCATAATATTTTTTACTTTAAAGTTGTTAATGTGGATCATGAGAAATTTTATAATTGAATGAAATATACTATTAGATTAAACAACAGATCATTCTTTCAAGTGCATCAATTAAACATGACTTAATTTATAATTACTAGTCTAACTTTTTTGAGGGGTCTTTTTGTACACCCTAACAAAAAGTATGTTGATGAGACATCATATTTGATTATGTGGTCTTTAAATCTTAGTCATAAGTAAAGAATTTTTAAATAAGCTGTTATAAAACAATGAACATGATTTGACATTGTAAAATAAAATTCAGGGAGGGCACCAATTAAGATCTTCAACTATTGGATCCTCTCCTCAACTAAGTATGATAACAAAGATTTAATAACAATTAAATATTGATGTCTTCAAAACATTCTTAATAATAAATGACAAGAATTTCTTTTGGTGGAACTCACCTTGTTTTGTTTCTGTATATCAATTATTTGCTCTTGATGCCATACTCGAAAAGATGGATGTCTACCTGCATGTTCTCTTCCCAAATCTCTTAAATGATCATGCATTATTATCATATCATTCGTATCCACATTAACCAAACACTTGTTAACAAGTGTTTCCCACCCATGCAAACCACTCCACCCTGATTCATTCCATACTTCAATGGCCCAACTTTTCTTTTTGCCAATGAAAAAACAAGCCACATCCATAAACATCTCTTTCTCTTCTTCATCTAATGAATTGTAGCTGACATTCAACCTTCCTTTAACATCTTCGGGCAAAATTCTGAAAATCTTATTTAACTGAGATTCCCAATAATCCTTGAACTTGCCATAAACTAATCCTCCAAAGACAGTAAGGGACAAAGGCAACCCATTGCAAGCTTCCAAAAACCTTTCAACAATATCATCAAATCCCTCTTGTGAATGGGACTGTAAAAATGCATGCCAACAAAAAAGTTCCTTGGCGTGAAGGGGATTCAATGCCTTGATTCTATATATAGTTGAGCCCCATTTTGCAAGGAGATTTAACTCACGTGATGTAACAATGATAAGACTGCCGGATGCAAGGCCATCTTTAGTTGGTAACAGAGCATCCAGTTGGCTACCATGATCCACGTCATCCAAAACGATGAGGGCAGACACAGACCTCAACCGATTTGCCAGAATAGCCTTGCCTCCTTCAATGTTATCGAATGCTACGTCTCGGACATCAAGGTCTTTCAAAAGCATATTTTGCTTCTCATGCAAAGCATTTTTGCTTGCAGCATCTCGCACTGCAAATACAAAACTGCGATATTTGAAGGAAGGGGATTTCCTGTTATACAACTCTTTAGCAAGAGTGGTTTTACCCGCTCCGCCCATTCCCACAATCCCAACAATTTGAGCATTGGGCCCACTCTCAACAGCTTCTTCAAAATCCCGTACGATATCAACCAGTCCAACGGGTTTGTCGGCCACCAGAAAGGGCACCTTTCCCAGTTCCTTAGATACCATATTCACAATATTCTTCAACTGCATCGCCTCATCTCTAAATATTTGCAATGGATATTGAACATATATGAGAACTCAAGCTAACAATGACATAAGAAATTAAAACAAGAGAAAGATTAAAGTCTGTGAGGTTATTTGGTACTTACCTACCATCCTTGATCACGCAGCCAGAACGAAGAGAAGCATTCTCGAGTGCCATCTTCCACTCGTCAAGCTTTTCCTCGGAGTATCTGCCCTTCAGTTGATATTGAGAAAACGCAGGAGCATAGATTCGTTTTCCTTGACCCACCCAGCGCAGATCAGAAGGATCGACATGATAGAAGACAGGAATAATTGTGTTGCCCGTCTTAAGCATGGAGGACAGCTCCGCTAAACACCAAGGGGAATCGGCATAGTTAACAGAGAAAATGGCAATATGAAGTGTAGCAGTGCGAATGGCCTCTTGGATTTGTGCTGGGATGACATCACCCAATTGAAGGGAATGGGCATCCAGAAAGACGGAGATTCCGAGGGCGGTAAGTTTATGGGAGATGGTGGTGGCGAGGGTGTATTTGACATCAACACCGCAATGGTTGATGAAAACATCGAAAGAAGCAGGACGGAGAAGAGGAGAGGCGGAGGAGGAAGCAGCAGATGTGGGCACAATCTCGTCAAAAGTATTTACAATCTGGATAGGTGAAGTGGGAGTATAGGTGGCCATGGAATTGATTCAACTACACACAACTAGCGCTCACAATTCAAAGGCTAGCAAAACAAGAGTGTCCCTAAGCAAACAAACAACTGTCTATGATCAAGTCTGCGCAGGAGACATTTACTTAAAAACTTAAAAAACTTAAAAACGCCTGTGTGTAAAACCGTGTTCAAAGAATCATTCAGTGGGCACAAACCTACCTGGTATTGTTTCTTGTCATCTACTGCCTAAACCTACCAGGTATTGTTCTCATCTTCTAGGGTTAGAAGAGAGCTCAAATTGGCAGACGTGTAAGGTGCAGATTCATTTCGGGGAGTTTGGAGTGCATTCCAGTGTAATGCATCTAGAGGATTGAAAATGTGGTGGGTTTTCGGTCAGTAGGACAGCAATGATGCAGAGTGGGGTCAAATTGACTTTATTAGAGAGCTGGAATCCATTATCAAAAAGACAAGCCGTACAAGTACCGCTTTGTCATCACTGTTTACGATTGGATGGATTGGAAATGTATTTGCTGGATGGATTGGACAGCCATAATGGAGAGTGGGGTCAAACCTGCTTTATGAGTGGGTCAAAGCTGTCTAAGTAGTAATTTGTTATTACATGTTACGATTAGATGGCTTTGGCTAAAATTTGCTTTGTCAAATTTAAGTTATTTTAATCGGGTTGACCGTTGAATTACAATTTATCAATTTTCCTATTTTAGATGGATGATTTTTAGATTTGTTTTAGATCATGTTCAATCATTTATTTATCATTTATCATTTATCATGGATGAAAATTAGAAAAAAAAAATGTACTAGATTTTTTTGACATTTTTTATTTTTTGTTTCCTTTTTCATTTTATGGAAAAAAATTCTAATAGAGTCAAATTCAACAGTTGAACGTGTTTCAATTGTTGTGATAGTAGTTGTTGTTTAATATTCATACTTGTTGATTTAATGTCTAATTTTTTTGACAACATTGCACCAATAGTTATGACTTTAAAGTTGTTATTGCTATTATGACTACCCATAATTAAATGAAATGTATCTTTAGTTCTAAAAAGCAACCAATCATGTGATGCCACATCAATTGCACAAGTATGGGGGCTTCTTCTACACGACTATTGTTTTCACCTTTTTTTGGGTTGTTTTGGACACCTTGGCAAAAAGCATGCTGATGTGCCATCATATTTGATGGTGTGGCCCTAAAACCTTAGTAACAAGCAAGGGACTTGTCAAGTAAGTTGTTGTTAAAAATTGGGAGTTATTTGAAATTTCCACATAGGATTTTGAGAAGTGCCAAGTCAGGATGCACAAATACTGAGTCCTCTCCCCTATTGTTAGTAATTATAGTCACAAGGAACTATCCCAATACAAATAGTTTAACACAGAGATTAATATTAACAAATTAAAAGCCTTTTTTTTTTTATGAAAAGAAAATATTCTCTAAAGGACTTCACTCATTATATAGCCTTCATGTTATTCGAAAAAACAGTACTTTTAAATTGATAAAATTTTAAGAATTATTCAACCTTCATGTTATTAAAAATGGCTATGAGCGATTAAATAAATATTTTATATTTATTTAATATTTATTCTTCTATTAAATAATTAGTTTGAAAAGATTAATTTATTTAATTCATTTCGTGTCTTTCTATTAATTGATTTAATTGAAATATTTTATTAATTAATTCATCTATCCTATTCCTCTAATTAATTAAATATCTAATATTTAATTATTCTTCTGATCAATTAATTGAATATTTAAATATTTAATTATTTCCTCCAATCATTCAAATATCTAATATTTAATGGTTATTCTTCTATCCTATAGTCTCAAATATTAAATAATTCTTAATTATTTAATCTCTTTTCCAACTCATTCTTCTATCTCCACTTCATCTTTCCTTTGCCAACTCATCAAGCATGTGGCTAAAGATATTAATATTTGTTAAATATTAATTCATCACTTATCTTCAACTTCCAAATTTAATAAAATATTGTGTACTTACACATATTTCATAACCTTCTTCTATATTCTCTCTAACATCCCTACATCTTAGGAAGGACTTGAGTCCACTTGTCCTCGCATGCCTAAATCTTCTCCAACCATCCCTAGATTCCCTCAGTCAGCAACCCATTCAAGGTGAGATGAGTGACACTTGTCTTCTCCTTCCCCCTTTCTCTCAACCTTCACATTTTCTCACAGCCATCCAAATCTGCTGATCTAATCATGACCGTTGATCCAAGCCACATCATCTTATCCTCTCAAAGTCTATAAAATCAGGAGTTTGAGTTTAGAAAGAGTTAGTCTTCAAGTTAATCATTTGTGAAAACTTATGCATCCGTGAGTTTTAATCTTGAATCAAATAACATAATCATTTAGCATAGTCATTTAGCATTGCATATCATAGTATCAGTTATCAGTCCATTCTTCATATGTCATCTTGGAAGCTATCAATGCTTGTCTGAGAGCACACCATCTGCAACCAAGAATAGTGGAGTTAGGACACAATGAGACTTAAATCATGAAGGTAAAAATAGTGTTTTTATTTTAATATTCATTTCATGTAGTTTCATTGATTGAGTTTGGATTTCCTATAGTATTTCTTTTGTATTTTGTGAAACTAACATGTTGTAGGTACTATTCTGATGATGAAATTCAAATCAACACATTTTGGCGCCTACTGTGGGGCTCAGGCCTTGAACTTACCTTTTCTAATATCCTATCCTATTCTATGAAATTTGACAGCACATTTGTTTAGTAAGTTAGAGCTTTTGTCACTTAGGTTAGCGCCTGTTTTCAATAGAATAGCGCTTTTAATCATGAATTCACACATTCAAACAGTAGGTCAGCGTCTTTGTCACAGGTTAGCGCTTTTGTAACATAGGTTAGCGCTTCTGAACATAGGTTAGCACTTTTGTAACGCAGGTTAGCGCATTTGACAATTTTTTTAGCGCATATGTTCTCTGTTCTAGCGCATTTGAAACAGATTGCAAATTTTGTATTCAAATCTTGAACTTAGGCTTATGGAAGGATAATATATATGGAATATTTCCTCTTCTCTTTTCTCTTTCTTATACTTGAAGTTATATTCCATATATATTGTTAGGATGTTTGAGAGGGGTTTCAGACCTCCAGAACTTATAATGCAAAATCTAGTTTTTGGAAGATCTTCCAAATTTTAGACTTAGTCAAATTTCAAGGCATTTCAGGATCAAGAGTAAAAAATTTGTAACCAAGATTTGAAATTAGGCTTGTGGAAGCCCACCTAAGGTTTTGGATTTTCACTAACTTCTTTTTTTATTGCAGGTTTCTAACACTTTCTTGCAGATTTGGAGGAGTTAAGTTAGGATTTAGTGGTTTCTTTTCTAGCTTTTTTTTAAGCTGGTTAAAAAGAACTCATATTTCCTTTTGGGTTAAAAAAACTTCATTTTTCAATTTGGTGTTCTAAAAATTACTTCACTTGTTTTTGGGCTTTAAAAATAATCATATTTGCAAAGTAAAAAGAACAACAAATCAAACATTTACTTTCTTGCAAAGTTGGGATCCACGCCTCAAAATTTGGGCTCTAAAAAGAACAACAATCTTTCATTTTCTTGCAAAGGTTAAAAGTGCAATCAATCTTTTTTTTTTGCAAGTTAAAAAGAACAATCAACTTGTCCATTCTTACAAAGCAAGCTATTTTTTTTGCAACGATTTTTATTTTGTTGACTAGTATTTCCAATTACTAGTTTAGAAAATCATTTGCTATTGTAAAGCGGAAAATTGAACCCTAGTTGCTCTCCCCTCTCCAACTCCAAGGAGAGAGAAGGGAGGTCACTAGGATTGACGGTTTTCACTTAGGAGAGACTTTACATTCAAAAGAGGGGTTGAAACCCACAAGATCCAATCCCACACAATGCAAGATTGGATTCTAAATGAGTTTCAAGGGTTAAGACAGCAAGGCTACCCTCTTTTGTAAAGAATGTAGATAGAAAGATTAAGCTAGGAATGCATGAAAAGTGAGAAAGATTCACTTATAAACAGAGATAGGAATATAGGATGAAGCTGCGGACCTGAAATTAGCAGTAAAATGTCGAGATGGTGCTGTCCTGCAAATTTGAGCGAAATTTGACGGGACGATGGCACCCGACGTGCACACGGTCCTCCGAAAAATCCGCGAAACAAAGGGGGATCTGTTCGTCTCTACACAAGGATTCCAGATCTTCAATTTCATCGGCGTACCTGCAACCTACACACAGAAAAGCGAAGACGATTGGGGGGTTAGGGATTAGGGGTTTGCCCTCAAACCCCGGTTTTGGAATTAACCAAGAAATGAGAAATGCTATAAATGTAAATGATTGTAATGTAAAACAAGTACTAGTACCTTGTTGTAAGAATGTTTGTATTCTTACATGCGAAGGTGTAAATGTTGTTGTATGTTGTAAGTAGTATGTGATCTCCTCTTCAATGGTTGAATCCTTGTCTTGAATGCAACACTTAGCCTTGAATGGAGATTTAGAATGATCAATTGCTTGAAGGAAATGCTTGAATGCTTGAATGTTTGAATGTTTGAATATCGCTTCCACCCTTTTTTCATCTTACCAAAATGGGAGAGGAAATGTAGTTTATATACTTGCCAATTAGGGTTGATAGACTGATTTTCTCGACCTTAGGCTGACCAGCAAACATTATTTTCCAATTTGCAAACATAAAGACCCGAGACCCAAAAGAGACCGGGCCCAAAAATAGGGCCAGGGACCAGGGCGCTGGGCGCCATGGTCCCACCTCCAAGGACAGCAGGGTGCAAGGAGGATCAGGCCAGGGTGCTGAAAAATGCAGTTTTTGGCGTCATGGACAAGTTTCGGGGTCTCCATTCAGGTTCAGTGTTGCGTTGCCATCATGAAGACCCAAATGCGGTTGAAATTGCAAGTGTCGCAATTTTAGGATGCTACATTTAGCCCCCATTTTAGCGGGAGTATAAGCGTACGCTCATACTTCCGGTAAAGTACAAGGAAACAACATTGAAAGACTTTCACCACGTCAAGGAGGCAAGACACACCAAGCCCCCAGTGGACTAAGGATCTTATGACTTCGATTGACAAAGTAAAAGGGAAAATCACGAGGGAGAACCATGACTGTCAGTAGTAAGGTTCCCTCACTATGAGTCATGCAAGAGAAATACCAAAAATTTTCAAGGCAAAGCTAAGTTCGCCAAGAAATTTTCAAGTATCCTGAAGGGATAGACGGGGTGTATGCCCCCCTACATTAAAGCGATCGCACACGCCTCAACGGGGGTGATTGCTTTAAGGTAGTGATACACATAAGAAATGAGAAAGGAAAGGAGCACATTATCACAAAGATTTAGCCCCCAAGTGTGAGATAAACCCAAGGATAATAAACACAAAACACGAATCATGAGGTGACTTCACTTTCCTCGGGGTCAGTATGCTGTATGATAATTCATGTATATCATATGTATGTATGCATAATTGTTCTTCATTCCCCAATCAAGGAAGGTCACCTAGAAGAAGGGAACACATGTGTCTTTTGAGTCAACATGAGAGAGACCAAAAGAGATCTCAATGCTTTGCATCGTCCTCAAGTAGACAACACTAAGGACAACAAATAGAAGAATGAGAATAACACATAGAAGAAGTAAAAAGAGAGGAGGAGAGAATCTGCTATGCTAATGAAACTAGTCTAGCACGTCATCTACCCCCCGATCTTGCTGATCAATGTTTTGGGAAGGTAGGAAATATGCTAGAGGAGGAACATTCAACACAGTAGATGGAGCTATCACAAGATCCAAACAAGGGCTATGTTCATGTTCCAAGCCACGTTGTTCTTGTCTAGGAGCTAGGATAAGTGCTTTAAAAAATTCGTTAGATAAATCGTTATCAATATCAACAAGTTCATATTCACTATCAGAAGCAAGAGAAGTAACATTTTCATCATGAATAACATTTTCATCTATGTCATCATCAAGATTTATAAAAATAGGATCTTTAATTCGCACAGGATCAAAACCATCATGCATCTTATGTTTAGGAGTTTTTGGAGAAGATGGAATAATGCTTGTTGAAGGTGTTTTTGGAGATTGCAAAGTTTGAGAAGCAGCTGCTTGAGCTCTAAGACGACGCTTTCGTCGGCGTTCACGTGCAGAACGATTTCGTCTAGTCTTAGTAGGAAGTTGAGAAGATTGACGAGGAGGAATGTTCTCATCCTTATCACTTGGGTGTTTAGGTTGTGGTCTCTTAGGCTAGATAATAGGAGAAGAGGAAGGTCTCTTCTCTCCATAAGAGGAAGGAGGAGGAACTGCTCCATATAAAGGAGGAATAGTTGGTTTAGGAAGGAGACCAGGTCCATCATGACGAGGAGGTATAGGTCTACTTTTAGAAAGTTTATTAGACATAGACATAGTCACATCCATAGGAATGGGTTGGGAATCTTCTTGAGGAAAGACATTAGTTTTATCTTTCAAAGGAAGAACTTCCCTCTCAAGAACGATAGGAATATCAAGTTTGGGTGTTCTAGGTTCACTTAGAGATAGGATCATATCTGTTTTCCACTTTTGATAAGATTTGAAAAGATGATCACTTCGCGGAGGAAGAGATTGGAATTGTTTAGGCCAAAATAATCAATAGGAACACTAGAAGTTCTTTCAGCTGGTTTAAAGAGACTATGATTGACAGTAACAACTTCACCATTATGGGGAAATTTCAAACATTTATGAATAGGAGAAGCAATAGCTTTCATGGAAGATAGCCAAGGATAGCCTAGCTTCACACGAAATTGTTCGGATGAAGGAATAATAGCAAAGTTCACATCAAGGGATTTGTTATGGACTTCAATAGGTAATGTAATGGAACCAATTGCAGGAGAAGAAAATGCATCAAATAATTTCATAATCACATCTGTTTTGTCATAGATCACTTGATTCAATTGCAAAGTAAAAAGAAATTCTTCAGTAATAACATTAACCATGCATGAAGGATCAATAAGCACTCCACGGCAAGGTGTGTTCTTGACTTTTGCAACTATGTATAAAGGACCATCAGGTGCCCTGATAGTTTCACTAGAATCAAATGTGATGGAAGGTTCTTTAGGGTTTTCTTGCTGCTTTACAAAGTTAATCACATTCGGAGTCATAGACACAAGACCATCAGATGAGAAAGAGGAATCATTAGTCTCAATCACATTAGAGGTATGAGAAGGTAATGGATCAGTAAAAATCTTAAGATTTTGGTTAGGAGGAGCTACAGATGTGTTGCCTTTATCATTCACTCCAGAAACAGAGATAGTATTATTATCAATCAGATCTTGAATTTTACCCTTTAAAGCAAAACATTTTTCAGTATCATGCCCAGGTTGACGATGAAATTGACAAAAAGATTTGTTATCAAAATAGGGTGAATTAATCTTTGTAGGATCTATTTGCTTTATAGGAGGGAGAGTAAGCACATTTTGTTCCAATAACTTATTCATAATACTATGCAATGATTCATTCAAAGGAGTAAACTTTCTTTCTTTCTTAAAAAACTTAGAAATAGGAGGCACACCTGATGCTGCATTCACATTGTTGTTGATGATGTTTTCATTGAATTTAATGGATTCTCTGTTCGGTTTAAACTTTCCAAATGGTTGTTGACTACTATCACCCTTATCACTTGGAGCCATAGGATTTGCTTGTTCCATTTGACTCACAGTCAGTTGATAATTGTGAAGAGTTGCACACAACTGTTGGAAAGAAGTAAACTCAGAAAACAGAAGTTTGTCTCGAATATCTTTTTGTAAATTAGAAATAAAGATTCTTTGAATATCATTGTCAGGCACTGGAAAAGAAATTTGAGCATACAAATGCTTATATCTACCAATGAAATCAGTCACTTTTTCTTTAACACCTTGTTTACAATGCATTAAATCAATCAAAGTAACTTTAGGACTTATATTGTTTTGAAATTGTTGAATAAAAACATTTGCAAGTTGTTCGAAAGAAGTAATAGAATAAGAAGGCAACGAGAAATACCATTGTAGGGCCTTATCTCTTAATGTTCTAGTAAACAGTTTTGCAAGCAACCTTTGGTCATAAGCAAAATCGGTACATATTGTTTGAAAAGTCTTAACATGTGTTAGAGGATCACCTTTACCATTATAAAGCTCCAAATGTGGGATTTCAACATGTTTAGGTGGAATAGCTCGAACAATGTCAAGAGAAAGTGGGCTTGCAACATCAAATGTGGGCACACTACACTTAGATTGATTCATAGAGGCAATTTGTTGCTGTAAAGAAGAGACAGTTTGGGCAAGATTGTTAATGGTCGCTTCAGTCGAAGAGTTCATATTAGACGTGTTAGATTGTGATGGAGGTATTATGTTATTGAAAGAAGGTATTGATTGAGAGTAAGGTGGCGGGACACTATGATAGTTAGTCATAGGAGATGATTGGAAAAGAGGAGCACTACAAGGAGGAATGGAATGGTTAAATGAATTGCCCCCTTGCGTCATGTTCATTTGTGGAGATGTAATAGGAACACTTATTGAAGGAATGAATGAAGAAGTTGGATTGAATGAAGGAAGAGGGTTAGTTGAAGAGGAAGGATTGCCCCCATGACTGGTGATCATAGGCGGAATGTTTTGTGTAGAAGTAGTCATTATGTTTGATGTAAAGGTAGGTATGCTAGCAATAGAGGTTGTCAAAGGAATAGAATGATTAACTTGAGTGGGAGGTTGTGTATAACCTAAAGTTTCAGCACAACTCTTCATAGGTATCACATTCGAATCCACAATGTGTGCAATACCACGCAAAATATCAATTCCATTCTTATCACTTTGAACCATACGTTTTAGACCCTCAATTAATGAAAGAGCTTGACTATCGGGATACTCTTGAGACATCCATTACTGGAAATCATCAAATTGGTTATCCAATTTCGAAAGTTGTTCTACAGAAACCTCATGGAGAGCTTCTTCATCATTAAGAGGATTAGAGGAATTACTCGTGTCCTCATTAAAAAGGCTATTCAAATTAGGTTCCATCTCCTCGGTAATTAAACCTCGGAAAGACTTAATTCTACGGCTTCGTCTAACGAGAATAGTGTAAGTAGGGCTTATTGTTGTAAAACTCATGCACTAGAGAGAGAGGGAAGATTTTGAATTTAGAGGTAGCAAATTTCAATAAAATCAGCCAATCTCCTAGATTTAAGCTGTTAAATGCAATCACAACAATCTCCCAAAATTTCGGAAAAAATGTCAGGGACCGTGGCGCTCGGGGTGCACACGGTCCTCGCAACTTTTTTCAAAATTTTCAGGGATGAAAGTTATGATGATTTTAAAGCTAATCTGAAAAAATTGAGTGATTTTATGATCCGTAGATAGGCCAAATTAAAGTTGCAATCTCAAAATTGAACCCTACCAAGATTGTTGAAAAATGCAAAATTCGAATTTTGAAAAAGAGAGGGAAACTGAAATTTTGAATTTTATGATTTTAGAGGGAATACTAAGAGCAATGCAAGCTTTGAAATTTAAAAGTTGACTCAATTTCACGCAAAATTCAATTTTGAAAGCGGAAATCAAAGTTGATGCAATTAAACACTTAATTTCAAAAGTCACAAATTGCAAGAATTTGAATAAAGCACTGAAATTTCGAATGAATGCTAACACACTTTTCAGATTTAGGACAGTAAGAACACAATTTTGACACAAAATTTCAATTTCACCAATTTTTGAATGATTAGAAGCCTTAATCCAAGCAATCACTAGACCAACTTCGACTGTAATTTTGAAAGTGTTATAATTGATAAAATCAGCCAAAATTCTGGATTTTAGCAAAAAAATACAGTAAGATCTAACTCCCGAAATTTCGAAAAAAATGTCGAAGACGATGGCGCTCGGGGTGCACACGGTCCTCGCAACTTTTTTCCAAATTTTCAGGGATGAAAGATATTGTGATTTTGTTGCGGAATCTGAAATTACAGCTAATTTGGAGGTGTTTTGATCAATGAAATTGTCGGTCAAAGGTTGAATCAAGAGGGTTTTAAAAATTAGGGTTTTGACACTTAACCACTTAATTTTCAAAATTAAAGCACAGATATGAATTGATAACTTGTAATAGAAGGGTAGATCTGAAACAAGCATTAACAATTAAACATTTCGCAAGCTCAATTACTAAAAAGAAAATTTAGGGTTTTTATGCAATTAACCTCTAAAATTTGCAAAAGATCAAACATGGAAATATAATCAAGGAATCCAATTTTCAAATCTAACCATGAATAATCAGAAAGGATGTTCACATCGGGTTCACCAAAATGTAAAGCGAAAAATCGAACCCTAGTTGCTCTCCCCTCTCCAACTCCAAGGAGAGAGAAGGGAGGTCACTAGGATTGACGGTTTTCACTTAGGGGAGACTTTACATTCAAAAGAGGGGTTGAAACCCACAAGATCCAATCCCACACAATGCAAGATTGGATTCTAAATGAGTTTCAAGGGTTAAGACAATAAGGCTACCCTCTTTTGTAAAGAATGTAGATAGAAAGATTAAGCTAGGAATGCATGAAAAGTGAGAAAGATTCACTTATAAACAGAGATAGGAATATAGGATGAAGCTACGGACCTGGAATTAGTAGTAAAATGTCGAGATGGTGTTGTCCTGCAAATTTAAGCGAAAGTTGACGGGACAATGGCGCCCGGCGTGCACACGCTCCTCCGAAAAATCCGCGAAATGAAGGGGGATCTGTTCGTCTCTGCACAAGGATTCCAGATCTTCAATTTCAGTTGCGTACCTGCAACCTACACACAGAAAAGCGAAGACGATTGGGGGGTTAGGGATTAGGGGTTTGCCCTTAGGTCAAACCCCAGTTTTGGAATTAACCAAGAAATGAGAAATGCTGTAAATGTAAATGATTGTAATGTAAAACAAGTACTAGTACCTTGTTGTAAGAATGTTTGTATTCTTACATGCGAAGGTGTAAATGTTGTTGTATGTTGTATGTTGTAAGTAGTATGTGATCTCCTCTTCAATGGTTGAATCCTTGTCTTGAATGCAACACTTAGCCTTGAATGGAGATTTAGAATGATCAATTGCTTGAAGGAAATGCTTGAATGCTTGAATGTTTGAATGTTTGAATATCGCTTCCACCCTTTTTTCATCTTACCAAAATGGGAGAGGAAATGTAGTTTATATACTTGCCAATTAGGGTTGATAGACTGATTTTCCCGACCTTAGGCCAACCAGCAAACATTATTTTCCAATTTGCAAACATAAAGACCCGAGACCCAAAAGAGACCGGGCCCAAAAATAGGGCCAGGGACCAGGGCGCTGGGCGCCATGGTCCCACCTCCAGGGACAGCAGGGTGCAAGGAGGATTAGGCCAGGGTGCTGAAAAATGCAGTTTTTGGCGTCATGGACAAGTTTTGGGGTCTCCATTCAGGTTCAGTGTTGCGTCACCATCGTGAAGACCCAAATGCGGTCGAAATTGCAAGTGTCGCAATTTTAGGACGTTACAGCTATGTGGGGCTAAAATAAACACCATGCTTGTTGGAGCAACATCTCCAAATAGAGGATAAATCATATTTCTATGGAAGGTTAAAAAGAACACTTATACTTCGTGTCTCGAAAGTGGTAGGCATATTCTCTCCCCTTAATTGGGTGACTAAAAAGCCAAACCCACTCTTTTATGCTTTCTTTACTTTCAAGCATTAAATCCTTTAGAGGCATGCCTTCCCGAAGCCTCAAAAGGGCTAGTGTGAAGGGTACGACCCAAGTGGGCAACGACTTTATCACCAAGTTTACCAACCCACTATAATCAAATGTGGAGGCTGATGAAAATCTCCTCCAACAGAAGTGTGTATTTGATAGCCTTCCCCTAGTATCCTTGTGATGCGAAAAGCCTTTGTTCTAAAGGTTGGGAAGCCTCTTAATTGAGTTTATCATTTACCGTGTCGAATGAAATCCTTACTACAAACCATAGAAGTAGAAGCTTTGAGCCAAGTCAGTTGTCATACATTGGCAATATCATAGTGCAAGGGTGGGGGAGAATTCGCCCCCAAGATTACTCACCATATATCTCCCAAGATAACTACCCAACTGTGAAGCAATTCACTTTGGGTTAATTTCTGGCAAAAGGCAAAAAAACGGGCGCCCTCTAGGGGGTGACAAGGTTGTTTGAGCTGACGGAATATCAAGACTAGTGGGCTATGATATTGTTGATGACCTTTGAATAAAGTGTCTATCTGATGTGTCCTTTATTGTAAATCAAACCAGTGAAAACATTGGAGATTTGAAAATATCCTCACAAAAACATACACTCAATGTTTAGCACAGGGATGATCATTGTTTTCATGTGTGTTATGTCTTCTTTTTATGAACATTGAAATATCTTGCAAATCAACCAATACAACAATCAATTCAAAACAAAGAGCAAAGAGCAACCTTAGAGAGAAAAGAATTTGCAAATCCCACAAAGCACTTTTTTTGAGGTGGTTATCAACTTTTCAACTATCTTTAAGCAAGATTTTCATCCAACAAGATTAAGGGAGTATCAAACCAAGTGAGCAAGAGTTTATCATCCAACTATCTCAACAACAAAAATACCTAGATAAGTATTCAAGTTAGTCCAATCAAGTTTTCATATTGAGAGACTTTATCCATATCATTTGACATACTTTGTCATAGGGGCCTATCAAATAAACCCTCTATTCGACTTAGTGAGCTTGAGTATCCAAAATGAAGTATCTATCAAGTTAACAACATTAACCTATCCAAAATGAAACTTTGATCACTCATGTGACCATCCCTTGTCACTTGAAAAAGAAAAATCTTATTCAAAGGAAATTAGTCCTAGCCTAAATCAAGATCCAGATATCATGGCTCTCCAATCTAATCCCATTTTTTATCAAGATCCTACCTATCAAGAATCTTATGATCCCGTTTCATTGACGATGATCTCGTTTTATCTCAAGAGTAGAGTCCCATTCAACATCCACCTCCTAAGCAAGAACATGATATCCCTTCCATCTCCTTCACTAATCTAATTCAAAATCAAGAGAAAAGCACAAACTCAAATGATCCTACTCCAAGTCAAGATCAAGTTCAAGGAATCTCTTCATCCTCCAGATCCATTTTAGGTCCTTTCATTCCAAAGTCAAACTCTTCATCCTCCAAATCCATTTTAGGTCCTTTCATTCCAGAGTCAAACTCTTCATCCTCCAAATCCATTTTAGGTCCTTTCCTTCCAAATTCAAACTCTCCATCCCTTCCATCCATCTTGGGTCCTTACTTCCCTCCATCCACCATTCCATCACCTCAAATGATC
This sequence comes from Cryptomeria japonica, assembly GCF_030272615.1. Lineage (NCBI taxonomy): Eukaryota > Viridiplantae > Streptophyta > Pinopsida > Cupressales > Cupressaceae > Cryptomeria > Cryptomeria japonica. Next base: position 257,136,255 of record NC_081406.1, read on the forward strand.
CATAAGAAAGATCAACAAAGGCACACATCTTTGAACTTATTTCAAACATCTATCTAAACAATATTTTCAAAACTATTGTTCCATCATTTCCTTTATCTATTTTGGGTTCTTATGTCCCAAAATTCAATTTTCCTCCATCTCTTCATCACTTCTCAAGTTGTGTACCAACACTCATATTGAATGCATTTCCATATATCCTCGCACAAAGCTTCAAACATTCTATCTATTATCCAACACCTCTTTTCTATCCTTCCATCCCTTTCATTCAATCCTTTGCATAAATTCATCATTTGTTAAATAGGTATTTGTGTCATTTTGTCACATGCTTGCCCATGCTCGAATCTCATGTTCAGTCCTTTTCCTAGATATCTATTCATGATACACTTCAGAATCTGAGGTTGTTCCTCTTTAACATTATCTTTTGGTTGGGATACATGCTCAATCCAGAAAAGAACCACTTATCGTATCTTGGTACCAACATCTTTTGATTACTACATCTCATACACTTAATCAATTGCTCTAAATCATTGTGATCTCTTAGTCAAAGACATGGCTAGTGAAAAATCTAAAATCTTGCTTTAGTGCCACTGTAATTATCAGACCCATGTAAGTTTCATTACTTACAAGATAATGCAATCAAAATAAGAAAAGAAAAAGACAAATATCAAAAGATCCAAAGCATGATCAGGAAAAGAAATATCCAAAATAAGAATATATATATATATATATATATATATATATATATATATATATATATATATATATATATATATATATATATATATATATATATATATATATATATATCAAAAGCTTGGCTATGGGAATATGCTAGTAACTCCATCAAGGCTATGGACACCTAACTAGCAATGGAGCAATATTTGTGATATTATAGCGATAACCTCATTGGAGCTATGGATGCTTTCTGGCAGCGAGGCTCTATCCAGGATGCTTTTGAAGTCAGGGTAACTCATGTAGCTAGCCATGTTGGATTCTGAAGATTACAATGATCATATGAGCTAGAATGAACCCAATTGCACACACATAGGTAATCAAAGACTAAGTACCTTGATCCAGTTTGGAATTCTTCTTCCCTTTTGAGTCTACTTCCTAGTTGCTAGATATGTTTGGTTGAATTTTTCTAGAGGTTCTAAGTGTGGGTTGGGTCTCTATCTTTGAAAAGTTCAGGAAAACTTATTCAGGTGGTGCTAAATACTATGACAATCTTACATATCACCTCTTTACAAATGGAGACCTCTATACTTGGAGTCAAAGTTTCATCCACTCCATTCTCTCATTATCCTTCCTCCAGTATCCATTACCCTAACTAAATTCATCCAGTGCTATCTACGATCTTGCTTCATGCTAATCTATACCATCTATTCTAAGTATTAATTTCTTCCATCATCTATCACTGTCTATGATCTAGTTTCTTCTATCCATGTCCTATCTCCATCCATCCTTGATCTTGATCAAAACTAAGGACAAAAACATGATTTAAAAAAGCTCTCGACATGTCTCTTCATGTTCCATAATAAGATGCATCCATCTTTCACCCATTCATCTCCACCTCAACAATTCATCCATTCCTTGTCTTGCTATACATTGGGGCAACCAAATACATCTTTCTTCTAATCCAAAAATTAAAAATGTCTCATAAACTAAAAAAAAAACATCAAAAGAACAAAATTGAAAATCAAAGCATGAGCGCATGGCCCATCCATCAAATCAACAAACATGAAAACTCTCAAAGTCTGCAATCAAACTGATCACATGTCGTGTTAATCAATTCATCACTCAAAATCTATCAACATCAACATGTCTTATACAGGGATAGGTACACTCAAAACCAGGCAAATTGGTCTTATACGGGGTACTCACTCTTTGAAACCAGACATTGTTATCAATCATCGAATAAATCAAAACAATGACATAGATCAGTATGACTGTTGGATTTTGCTCTGGGTAGTCTTATCTTTATCAATTGATGGAACGACATGTTTCATCTCTAAAAAATCAGGAAAGACAAAAAAAAAAAGAAGGGGAAAAATGCAATAAATTTAGATGGTGAAAACCTAGTAAATAGGTGCTATCTAAAAAGTGAGTTCTTCCATCTATGAGATCGCTTTGTGCACCTATCCACTCCATCCTATCACATCTATCACTTCCATATATCTTAGCTCATCTATTTCATCTTTCGCATCCATTTCTCTAAACCATTAGTAGAAAATATGCAGCTTACCAACAATTATCAATCTTTGACATACTTGTCGTGGTCACTGTCTAAAATTTTATCAGAATCAATCAATCTGCGTTTATATCCCGCCATGGTTTGGATCTTGATTAATTCATACATCCATAATAAAGTTGCATTTCCACTGGGGGCAAAATCCTAATTCCTTTTGCTAAGGTGATATTTTGAATCTTTGAAAATCCAAAACATTTGAAAAACTTAGAAAAACCAAAAACATCTAGGGTTTTGAAACAGATAACGAGCAACAAAGCAGCGAGGATCAAGGCATCTTATGACAATTGAATCATGAAACTCATAAAATAAAGAAATAACCAGCAAGTAATAAAGGATTATCCGAGATCATTCATCAAGATGATTATATCAGTTAATGACCATTAGAACATGTGAATGACATGCGAGATTCAGTATTTATATTTTGATTTTATTGCTAATCATGTACTCTATGCGACTCAAGGATGTCCATGACTAGAGAAGCTATGATGGAGCATGATTATTTTCTTTGTTTGTTGTTTGTGTTTTATCTCTTACTAAAGTATGTACTTGTCTAAGTATATGATCGACAAAAGATCAAGGAGGACGTTCCAAGTCATGAATGAAAGGGGATAATCCTTGTCTGTCCTGCAAGCAATACTCAAGTCAACTTGATTCATTATATTAAGTTGCTTGTATTAACTTTCTATATCAAAATCTATGTAAGAAATACTTAGGTCAACTTGATTCATTATATTAAGTTGCTTGTATTAAATTGCTATATCAAAATCCATGTAAGAAATACTTAGGTCATCTTGGGTCATTATTTCAAGTTGCTTGTATTTTCTTACAACATTTTAAAGCTCAATGATGAAATCAAGCACTGTTACAAGATAACATATGAAGAATGGTAGTATCATTTTTAGTTAGATCATTTTAGATTAGCTCATTATTCATCTACATTATAAGCATTCAATGTCAGTTGCATTATAAGCATTTCATTTCATACATAGATCAATGGTCATGAATAAAGATTGAGTATACTTGGACAAACAAAAACAATTTGCATTTGATTATTATAGGTGCATTTATTTTTGGAATCATTTAAGTCATCATTCATTTCATTTAGTTTGCATTCAATTAAGTGCATTTCATTAATCATGTAGTGTCTCATCATTATTATTTGCATTGTCATTAAAGTTCATTAAAGATAATTTAGTGGCATCTTTGCACTTAGATTCATAATCATTGTAAGCATTACATTTAAAAATCAAAAGCATATCATGTAGATCATTTGCATTTTCCCATCATTATATGCATAAACATATAAAAAATCAAAAACATTTGAATAACATATAAAAAATCATTCATTTTGCATTCCCATATAGATCATTGCATTTGCATCATTTAAGTTAGTAACCATTTTCAGTTGCATCGAAGGTCATCAAAATCAAAAATCAAAAAACATTTATCATTGCATCATCATATAAAGCATCATCATAATGAAGAGAAAAGATCATAACATGATCCATATAATCAATGCATATAGATCATCATCATATAGAGTAACATACATAATAAAGATCGTCATATAGAGTCCATGTCTGCATATAGATCATCTTAAAACAATAAAAAGTCCAAGTATACAATGATATCGGATAAAAAATGCAAGTGCCTCATTAATAAAAATCAAGTCAAGAATCATGATTGCCTCTCAAGCCTGTGGGTCTAACACTTGGATCACCTGCAACACCTGCACCAGCATCATCATCCGATGGAACCATTCTTCAATTTAATATCTTCATCATTCATTCAACTATCATCTATCATGTCTCATACAGGATGTATCTTTCCTGAAACTAGACATTTTGATCATCTATCATGTCTTATATAGGATGTATCTTTCCTGAAACCAGACATTTTGATCATCTTTTATCTTATACGGGATGTGTCCTTCCTGAAACCAGACTTGATCTCAATCCATTCAATCTTATCAATCCAATTCGTCTGATCAATCTGCAATTTGTTCACTCATCTATCTTTCATATAACATTCTTCTTCTATCGAGAGATCATCCATGCCTTTAATGCACAAACGATCTCTCGAGGGGGCATCATCATCAAATCAGTATCCAAAAATCAGTATCTGGGGCACACAATCAGGATTTTAATCTCCATCAAGAACACTATCGAGACTTGATTTAATCTTTGAAACATTGTTGTCTCGACATCATTTCAAAGAGGGGCAAAATGTATACACATAAAAATGGCTATGAGCGATTAAATAAATATTTTATATTTATTTAATATTTATTCTTCTATTAAATAGTTAATTTGAAAAGATTAATTTATTTAATTCATTTCGCGTCTTTCTATTAATTAATTTAATTGAAATATTTTATTAATTAATTCATCTATCCTATTCCTCTAATTAATTAAATATCTAATATTTAATTATTCTTCTGATCAATTAATTGAATATTTAAATATTTAATTATTTCCTCCAATCATTCGAATATCTAATATTTAATGGTTATTCTTCTATCCTATAGTCTCAAATATTAAATAATTCTTAATTATTTAATCTCTTTTCCAACTCATTCTTCTATCTCCACTTCATCTTTCATTTGCCAACTCATCAAGCATGTGGTTAAAGATATTAATATTTGTTAAATATTAATTCATCACTTATCTTCAACTTCCAAATTTAATGAAATATTGTGTACGTACACATATTTCATAACCTTCTTCTATATTCTCTCTAACATCCCTACATCTTAGGAAGGACTTGAGTCCACTTGTCTTCTCATGCCTAAATATTCTCCAACCATCCCTAGATTCCCTCAGTCAGCAACCCAGTCAAGGTGAGATGAGTGACACTTTTCTTCTCCTCCCCCCTTTCTCTCAACCTTCACATTTTCTCATAGCCATCCAGATCTGTAGATCTGATCATGACCGTTGATCCAAGCCACATCATCTTATCCTCTCAAAGTCTATTAAATCAGGAGTTTGAGTTGAGAAATAGTTAGTCTTCAAGTTAGTCTTCAATTAAGTTTTCAAGTTAATCATTTGTGAAAACTTATGCATCTGTGAGTTTTAATCTTGAAGCAAATAGCATAATCATTTAGCATAGTCATTTAGCATTGCATATCATAGTATGAGTTAACTATCAGTTATCAGTCCATTCTTCATATGCCATCTTGGAAGCTATCAGTGCTTGTCTGAGACTTAGGACACAATGAGACTTAAATCATGAAGGTAAAAATAGTGTTTTTATTTTAATATTCATTTCATGTAGTTTCATTGGTTGAGTTTGGATTACCTGTAGCATTTCCTTTGTATTTTGTGAAAATAACATGTTGCAGGTAGTATTCTGATGATGAAATTCAAGTCGACACAATTGGTATCAATATTGTTATGTTATGCATAAACAAATGAATTAATTTTAAGAATGGGATTATATTATAGCCAAGACTAATCATATATTTAAATTCAGACTTTATTATGAAATGAAATACAAATCCATAGGTACATTCAAATTTAGTTATGGATAAATTATGTTCCTTACCTTAAAAATATGATGTAAGTATAAAGAGTGAAATGTGTTGGATTATCAAGTTGTCACATAGTGGATATGTTGATCCTAATTTTTTAATATGTCGACGATATCTTTGTGATAGAAGTAAGATCCTTTCCTTAGTAGTTCCTAGTCATGTTATCTCTTAATAGCTTTTTGTTATAAGGTATTTCAATTCTATTGTGACGTTAGTGGTTTCATCACTTACATGTTTCAAGTATTACTATAGTGAGAACTATAGGTGTTGTTTTTGAGTATATAGACATAATTGGTATTATTGTGTGGTTATATGGGTTATTTGGTTACTAATTCATTAAAGGTGATAGAATTTAAGCTCGAGATGTCATGGTTTTTTTTTTTTGTATTAAGTATCATAGAATCACAAAGCTCATTTTTTTCTCATTCGAGCGCCAAACTAGAAACAACAATTGGAAGACCAAGAGTCACAACTTAGAAATCCACTTTAAACAACAATGGAAGACCAAGAGTCACAACTTAGAATTCTACACAAAGGTGTCCCTCATGGGAGTTGAACATGGGTCTCCACATTGAGGACTAAATGCTTTAACCAACTAAGTTCAACCCCTTGGACGATGTCATGGTTTTTTGATAATTATAGAATTTTATTAGATTGAATATACATAATTGAATTGATATGGTTAATGTTGTCTTGACATGAGGCTTATTAAAATAAGATTATAATGTATAGAATGCTTAATTGTGTGGCTCAATAAGATATGGAAATTTCAATGTGATTTAGTGAATGAATTTTATGGATATTTGATTTAAAGTGTGTTATTGTGGTATGCTTAAAATTCATTACTAATGCTTCGACTTTGATGATTGCATATAATGTACTAATGATTATGCATCAATTGTGTAAGTCAAGTTCGAATGAAAATTTTAGGGCAGATAGAAAGCCCAATTGTGTTTCTACCAATGCACCTTATCTTAATTCATTTAGAGGAATTAAGGTCCTTTTTAATGTGCAAATGTTGTGATATGTGTATGTGAGTCTAATATTCTTAGTGGTGTAAATGTTCTTTGTTTATGATAAATTACTCATTAGGGATGGTCTTTTGAATTTCTTTAATAATGGTCATTTTCTTGTGTGGGTTTTTTTAGGGTTTTAATTACTTGAACTAAGTTATTCTATCAAAATTTTAGTCCTAGGTGTTAGGTCTAGGCTCGTAAGGGGTTTTTTTGAACCATACAAATATTTTTGAAATTATTTTTAAGCATCTTGAATTTTTTATTTCCTAAAAGTGATGAAAATAGAAAGTCGCTAAGAGGGAAAAGGTGACACCTCATCTTATTCTCTATTTGGTTTAGGGTAGTTAGAACAAAACAATATTTTTGTATTAGTCATGTAACTAGGATTCCACATGGAAACATTTCTCAAGTTTTGGGAATCTCCAAGTGGAGACACATAGAGATTCCCAAGGCAACTAGGTGTCTCATCTTGGGAGAGTTTAGGATTTGTGATAAATTAGGTATGAAGATGGCATTTTTCATCCCCACATCCATGTATGAGAAGGTTCACCTTTTAAATTTATGTAATTCACTTGAGGTGGGAGAGAATTTTCTTTTCTTTTTTTTAGCATAATTTTCTTAAATGGAGGAGAGAAGAAAGAGTAGAGAAGAATGCTTGGGGAGAAAACAAGCTTGAAGTAACTCCAATAATCTACAATGTTTTGGAAATCTCTTCAAGATAGAAACCAAAACCTTAAATATAGTTATTTTGTAATGATTGTTCAATGTTGTTGTTATAGTTATTTTGTAATGATTATTCAATGTTATTATTAAAATATTATTTGATTTGTTTGAAATCATGTTTTATATTATGGTCTTTGATTTAGGTGTTATTTTGGATATTTTAAATTTTAATGTAAACTCTTATTGCTAATGTGGGATTAGAGTCAACCTTTTCACATGGTGAAATAGGTCCTCCATATAAGTGGGGTAGACTGTGTGTGGTTCCCAATTTTTTGGGTTTGGATATGAGTACCCATAGCTTGTAATTTTCAGTATGATTCCCTACAATGTATGGATTTTGGATCCATGAATATCCATCCACCTAAACCACATGTTGTATAGAGGAAGCGTTAAAAAGTGTTCCCTTTGTATGTTCATGCATTTGTCCCATGGTCAATTAGCTTTTAAGGAGGTTGTCATCGGCTCTTTTGTGAGTGAGTGCATAGGCATCATCTTCTTACTATTTAGAAAGCATCCATCCTTTATTTGGAAGTGTACTCATTATTAGCCGGCCCTTGTTTTGGCTACAGGTAGATATAGGTTGGCCGACCTTAGTTTTGTGAAGATTGGCTGGCACACAGAGGAAAAAGGTTGCCATTTTTTTGTATGAATAAGCATTTCCATTAATATATTTAAAGCTACACTATTAACAAAAAAATAGTTAGGAGGATACAAGATAACTCCTCGAGAGCCACTTAGGCAAAGCCTGGAAAACCAAAAAAATACAGAACCACGAGTAGTACCCGAAAAAATGAATACTAAAAAGAAGTTGCTGAGAGGCTAAGGTAGTGGTTGAGGGAGGTGGTGAAGGGTCTTTTCATCTTTTTGGCCCCATACATCAATAGGTTTAGGGGTGTTGTCTAGAAGAGATCACCATGTTGGCAAGAGACATTGCATTGAAGATCAGATGTTGTCGTTGATGGAACTTGAGTCAGATATCTAGTCTAAAGTTCTTGACTCATTCATTCTGAAAGATCGATTGAGGTCCAGTGAGGTCCAATGAGAAGAACAGGTTATCCTATAGATTGTGCAATATTTTCGTTGGTAGATCAATTATGTTGAGTATTTGGTGTTGTAGATCTCAGAGAAGCATTGTGGTCATGTGATATACATTATTATAGGTTTGTGGCCTCCAGTGATAAGTTTTGGGTGAGTTGGAAGAGCTGATAGATAGTTTTCTGGTAGAACAATGTTTTGTGGTAGTAGCATGTGAAGATTTTGTGTGCGGATCATGTCGAGTAATTTTGAAGGTTTTTTGTGTGTTTGACGTTGTTGAACCATCATATGAGAAGTGTGTAGACATTTTTTTTTGGTCCACTTTATGTTTGAAGTTCATATGAGCGATTATGTGCAATTTCATGTGCGTGCTTGGAAGATTGGTGCTCTGGTATAAATTATCCTTTACTACATTCTTCTGCTCTTTCGCTTCGAATAAAAAGTGAGAAATGAATGGTCAATTTACCTTTTATCCTTCACATACCTAGCTTTTCATTGTAATAAATGCACTTTGCCCTAATATTTTGGATACTTTCTATTTCACACGGATCTTCTGGGGACCTTCATATTAGCTCGAACTCTTCTGGAAATCCATCATAGATATCTATGATCATCACATATACCTCTGCAACCTGCTAGAATTAGGTACAAATCTCCAATAGGGGGTTTAAAATATTTTCATGAAAACCTCCCCCTAAGGCCGAATGCCTTAGTTACCGGATGAGGTTCCCACACCGGAATCGGGTGTGCTCTGGTATAATGCAAAATATTAGAACAAAGCAGATGAACAAGAATTGGGTGAAGAAGAGTGATTCAGAGGTAGGAAATGGGTCCACACCCGATTCCGGTGTGGGAACCTCATCCGGTAACTAAGGCATTCGGCCTTAGGGGGAGGTTTTCATGAAAATATTTTAAACCCCCTATTGGAGATTTGTACCTAATTCTAGCAGGTTGCAGAGGTATATGTGATGATCACAGATATCTATGATGGATTTCCAGAAGAGTTCGAGCTAATATGAAGGTCCCCAGAAGATCCGTGTGAAATAGAAAGTATCCAAAATATTAGGGCAAAGTGCATTTATTACAATGAAAAGCTAGGTATGTGAAGGATAAAAGGTAAATTGACCATTCATTTCTCACTTTTTATTCGAAGCGAAAGAGCAGAAGAATGTAGTAAAGGATAATTTACAGAGATTCCGAAGTGATATCCAAATTTGGTGTGCGATCTTCCGTCCGGTTGAAAGGTATTTAATAGTGAAGCCCCTTTTTGGTTGAACTTTTAAATTTGATTTCGATAAGATGGCTACATCTAGTACTGCAACTCCTTTAGTTGTTGAAATCATTGAGCATGCACATTCCTCAAGTGCCACACGAAGTTGTCTCTACAAACTAGAATCCATTGATTTAATCTCCCGGAACTTCCTCAAGTAGTTAGGCTTCATTGAAGGAACTAAGCTCTGATACCAATTATTGGAATCAAGGATCACTAAGAGGGGGGGTGAATTAGTGGCCTATCAGTAAAGGAATTTTTTGACTTAATCTCAAATCACAGAAGCATATGCAAGAAAGTAAACTGCACAAATACAAGACAATCAACCAAAAAATCATAACACCAAGATTTTTATGTGGAAACCCAAAGGGAAAACCCACGGTGGGATTTGAACCTACAATATTATTCTACTATGGCCAGTAGAAAAACAACATTATAAAAGGGGAATGTACCTGCATTCAAGCTTACAGCCTAGAGCTCACTACTCAAATTACAATATGGAAGTCTCATTGACTTACATATTATTTACAATCATAAATACAATGATTGAACTTCAAAATAGCATCAAACAATGCCTGGATGAGTTTCGGTTGAGCGGAAGAAATCTGACTATAATACCTCTTCTACTCTGCTTTGTTTTGCTTATCAGTCAGCTATCAGATCAAGAACGTGCACACGAAACTGCGCCAAAAAGGTTTCTCGATCACTACTCGTTCATACTGCACCATACCACACACCAAAGATATCTTCTACATCGGTCTTATATATTCGCAATCACAAAATAAACAATTTTCAAGTCAGCCTGTAATGTAATGTGTAATCATGAGTCGACTTGAATGGGATCACCAAAAACATATGTGGATCATCCAAATGATTTTAAAATGATTTCTATATGTCGGCCCTATCATCCCATGCATGAATTTTACCACCACAATCACCGAAAAGCTTCCAGACCAAAACAACTCTACTTATCCTAAAATATCGGTTATTTGTCATCCGATCGCATTCACTTCTGATTACCAAAATTCATAATTATCGGATAGGATTTTGGTGAAGAGTTGACATCAATGACAACCCTAGACCATTATTCATGCATCACTATCCATCGGATGAGTGTCAATTGCCAACAAATAGGTGATAAAGTCATGTAAGTTTGGTATCGATGTTGTGTCTGCATTATCAGAGAATGATAAAGGCACAAACAAGTGAATACATCATTAGACATTGTGTTTGAGCAGAGATTGGAGTGTTGCAGGGAAGACAAATGTGCTTAACCAGAAGTGTCATCAAGCATTTGTAGATGCTATTCTTTCAGTTCATTTGATTCTGGATTGTTGTCTGAATATTTTGTAAGTCAGTGAGACTTCCTTGTAAGGTAGTGAACCTTCCCTGAGGGTTGTAGCCTTCTGAGTTATTGTATTTTGAGCAGTGAGCTCTAGGCAGTGAGCTCAGATGCATGTGCATTCCTCATTGTAATTATTTTCACATAATACTGTAGAGTATCATCTTATTGTGGGTAGGTTCCCACCATGGTTTTTCCCTTAACTGAATTTTCCATGTCAAAATCTTGGTGTTGTGTGTTGTGCTATCAATTTACCCATCTTTGTTGTTGCTACAGTTGATCAGATTTGTATTTGACGTTAAGTTTGTTAATATGGTGAAAAATGATTCACCCTCCCTCTTAGTTTTCCTTCATTGTTGTTGCCAACACTAAGTACACACATGAACCTCCCAAACACTTTCCAAAATCCACGCAACATAAATCATCAATTCTGGAGCAACAAAAACCAAAAATTATAACTCTGCAATATAGAACCAACAAAAAAACCAACCATCCCACTAGATCATATAACTCGACCAAATCATCTTCTGAAACACTGAAACTCATACTAAATCAACTAGAGATAAGCATCTCAAAACCCATTAAACCACATCAGCATATCTGCAACCAAACCAACTCAACTCTCTGCAATACACCAATTCTCTACAACACAGGAAAATGTTAACATCAATAATAACAACACATACCAACAACTCTAATATCCAACACAAACTTATAATTTATTGTTTTATGTTGCCATCAATGACAAAGGGGGAGAATGTTGACCTATTTTCATTGATGTCATTGGTGTAGTTAGGTTTGGCATGTATGTTTTGGTTTGGTTCGGTAGTTTGATTTAGTATATATTATTGGTCTACTTCTTTTTGTTCTTTTATTATGCATTGTATGTATGCTTCATGTAGTTTTGAGCTCTGGTATCTACTTCACCAGAAGGCATTTTGGGTTTGGTCCCATTTGGATATGATGAAGGCAAATTTTACAAGGCGAATTTGGATCTGATTCCATCCGGATATATTTGAGGCATATTCTACAAAGTATTTTGGAATCAAAATTGAAGCCAACATCTTATGAAAACATTTTGTTGTAGTGTGTGTGTACATTTTGGTCTCATCCCTTCTCTAATTGAGCTAACTTACTAGAATATTTGTTGCAGATATATATAACCATTAGTTTTGCAAGTTAGAGATATAGTTGTTGAAAACAACTAATGTGTACATATTGTATATGTGAAAAGTTTTTGTGGATGTGAATGTTGTTAAACATTATATGTATAATGGATGTAAAAGTAGTTTATGTACTTCAATGGAACGGTAATTCATGCGTATGCGAAATTCAACCAATTTTGTATTTTTGGCTATAAGCCTATCATCTGATAGTGAGCCACCCCTTGTACTATATAATTGGTTACATATTACACTATACTTAAGAGATCACTCTCACCATGGTTTTTCCCATGTCGGATTTTCCACGTATAAATCTAGTGTTATGTGTTTATGTTAATTTCCTTTACTGCATTTAAATTATGTTATGTGATTGGTTGGTTAGAAGTTTTAATAAGTTCAAGGGAATAATGATTCACCCTTCCGCTCTCAATATTATGGATATTCAACAAGACCTATGTTACTAGGGTACTTAATTTTTTATTTTATGAAAATTGACATGTGGTCCCTTATTAATATTAAGGGGGAGTGTTAGAACATAATGTTATTAGGGGTCACATCCTTATAAAATTCACATATAATGTTCTAATATAAGGTTATAAAACCTATCTATTATATACTTTATAAGCATATCCCATTTGAAATAATCTAATAACTATTAGATTATTAATTATTTGTGAATGGGGGTCATTGAAAAGGTATGACTAGCGAAGTCAATATTCCTCCTATATTTAAGGAGGTTCTCTCTCATTTGAGAGGAGTGTGAATTTGGAGCTTTATGGCGAGTTGTACCGCTACACAAGAGAGGTATTATTAGCCATGTGGAAATATTGGAGAAGTTTTTTCAAGTTCTAGTCTATTTTATGATAGACTACATTTGTAATTGTTTTAATAAAACAATACTTTATGGGGTTTTTAATCTGAAAGGGTTTTCCCCATTTATATCTTGTGTAATGTGTTAATTTATGGTTGCACGATTCTTAATGCATGCTTATTTTATATCTTGTTTATAATGATAACTATCCTAAAATCCTAATTTTTAACATATATGCATATATATACAAGTATGACTTAAAGTGTAGATAATGCATATGGGTTTTTAACGCATAAAAACCCAATCAAGTTTTTAACATTTAAAATATTGATCTAGTTTTTTTGAATTAAAAGAGTGAATGATTTTTTATATGTGTGTTAAGGCTTGTAATTAGGATTGGATGGTAAGGCTGAGGTTTGGGAGCTTTGTTTCCCTCCTTTTTCGGTGTTTATTCTTCAAATCTATTTTTTCAACTTCCTTCTCATCAAGTTTTCATTTTATTAAGTGGGTATTTGTAAAATTGCCACCATAATTTCAAACATCTTTTGAGCTTTCTAACCATATAATTTTTTTTATCTACTTGAGAAACATTAACATATTAATTTTTAATCTTTTACTAATGTCTCCAAAGTTCTCAAAGACATATATATGTACTATTTTTTAATAACTTTTTAACGACTTGTCCTTCAATTTGAAATAAATTATATATAATTGTTCTACACTTAATTATTTACACTAAAAAATTGAATTTTCAATTTTCAATTATTTTGGTACAAAATGATAAACAACTTCTAGTACTCACTCTTAACTAAAGGGTTTTTCAAAATACTAAATACAACTATAACTTTTTTTACGCTCACACCAGATACTGTTATGTTTTGCTGAAAAAATAGGAAGACTTTTGTGTGCATAAAAGATTTGACCCCCTTAATCTTATCCATTTTTGAAAAACTTTAGTAGTATGGAAACTAGACTCGAAGTACTACAATTCTTTTTATTTTGGTATCTTCAAATTTTGATTGGTCAAGTCTCAGATTGCTCCTCCAAGTTCATGTTTAGCTGATTTTAGAAGAAAAAAAAGTGGCCACTTATACCCCCTTTTTTGTTCACCAACTTGGTGCACTTACCCATATCTGACTAGAAAGCTAAAGTTGCAATACTATAAGTAGTTGAACTATTGGTTTTTGGCTTCTAGAAAAGAAGAGGAATTTGATTTCTAAATAAAATTTTATGATCTAAAAATCCTATCATGGGACTTTAATATCAAAGATTAGATTTTTGTGCCAACATCTACATGGGACACTCTAAGTTCTTTAAATTGAACCAATACCTTTCATGTTATAAATTCGACCGTTTGTGCTCAAAACTCCATATTTATGGTTTCCAACCTATATAGTTTGTGCAAAGGCCCTCTATCTTTTGGTGGCGAACTATCTCATGCATCACAAATATTATAGATATCCATTTAATATGATTCCTTCAATTAATATTATCAAATAATCCATCTATCTTGTCTTTATAATATAGGTAAATTTTATTTCTTTGGGAACTGGTGACGTTCCAAATCACTACTTTAGCAATCACCATGATTTAAAGAACCCATTTTTACATTTAAGAGGCTTGTGAGAATATGAATTCTTGATCTCCCAATTAAAATTACTTGAATTTCTTTAAATTTCTCTGAATCATTGTGTACCTCTACAATATTCTTAACATCTTTCATTTTAAATTCTATTAAAAAAATTTAGAAGATACTTTTGAAATCTTGTTTTATTACTCTTGTAGGACCATAGTATTCATTGTGTACCTTTACAATATTCTCTAAACCATCTTTCACAATTTAAATTCTATTAAATTTTTTGAGAAGATACATTTGAAATCTTAGACCTTTAAAACATTCCTAACATCTTTCTTATACTTTAAAATGCTCTTAACATCTTTCAATATATAGACACATTTGAAGCCAACTCAATGTCCACGGGTACCAAGTAACATGCAATCACTAGTGTGAAAAAGACATTAATATGTAACGTAAGCCTAAGCTAACAATAAATGTATTGATAAAAAGGATATTAAAAAGCTTAAAACCTCACTACATAATTTATATGGGATAAAAGAAATCCCAAAAATAGCTGCATTGTCTTCAAGTAGGCCCACTCATAGCCTCGTAGACATTGGCAGACCATTTATAGCTTCATAGACATTGGCAAAGATGGTAAAACCCTAAACAAATATTTTTTATGGAGACTTTGAAAACTTGGTTCAAAATCAATAAATCAACCAATCAAAAAATTTCAATATTGTTGTGTTGCCATGAGGAATAAATGTGCATAGGAAACGAGGAACCCATTAGCTTGAAAAATCATCTTCCTTGATTGTAACAAAAGAGGTTTTAGTTTGAGGAAGTGATGGGACCTTGGATGTTCTTGGCATCTTAAAATTTAAGAGAGATATAGCTCTTCATGGTGAGGGTTATGTCTTTGCTATTTCTTTGTACTGTGTTTTTCTCCTTGTCATAACATATTTATTATGGGATTTTTTTTCTTTTTAATGGCATCAGCCAAACTCCATTTAGTAGTTGATGTTGGTGTTTGAGCTTTGGCAACAGGCAATCATGGCACCCCTGAACAAATGGCCTTGCAAGTTTGTTCCAAAGGTATTTCATGAGGTATGTCTTCTAGTACCCCTAATGTTGTCTTGCCTACCCAAGACTTTGATAATGCATGCAAATGGCTTGAGAAATATACCTTGATAAGTTACTTTGTGGGTAGGGTTACACCTAAAATCATGTTGTGTGATTAGATCACTAAATCCTGGGCCCCTCATGGGATCTGGCTTGGTGGCATCCAAAATATTACCAAGGGTTTTTTATGTTTCACTTTTCCAATCCCACCCATGTTGAAGGTCTCCTTCGTCATGGACCCTAGTTTGTTTGGTCTTCCTTTCTTGTTTTTTCAGCCATGGTCAGAAGAATTTACTATCTTAGATGACAAAAATCTCAAGGTCTTGGTTTGGCTTGAGTTTCCTAGTCTCTCCTTGCCTTGTTGATCGTTCTTGCAAACCATTGTCTAATCTATTGGCAAGGTGGTTTGCATGGAACATAAATGTTATTTTAATGCTTGACCCCAAAAAAGGATTTATGTCAAAGTTGAATTGTCTCAAGACCTCAAAGAGACTATTGAGATTCAAATAGGAGGTCAATGCTACTCACACAGAGTGCTCTATTTGAACCTTTATAATACTTGATATCAGTGTCAATCCTCAACTCATAAGATTAAAGATTACCCTTTGGTTACCCCAAGGACTAAAAAAATTCTCAAGGAGTCTTCCCCTCTGCACTCCTTTGAGGCTACTAAGAATGTAAATAGGGGGACTACAATGGTTTGGAAAGGGAAAATTTCTTTGACTGCTTCTCAGAAGCAGCCTAATTCTACTTCTATGTAGCTGCAATAGGAGCCAATGTCGGTTCAACCCACGACTCTGCCACATGTGCAAACTACTTTAAACCTTGATTCTTAGGGGAAAGTTTCAGCTATCGAGGATGTTTCCATCCATGCATGGGTTTGTACTCCTCAGTCAATTTTGTTAGTTTAACCATCTTCATTGTGTCATTCTCATAGCTCTTTTAGGTGAGAGGCAAATGGCAATGAGATTCCAAAAAAATGTAGAGTGGCCACTAGGGATTCCTACCCTAGTTTTCGACCAGCTTCTGATTTCTTGCAGAATAGCTTCTTCTCTCTTAAGGACAAGGATGATATGAAAGATTTTAAATCATGAATTGTATCTCATTGAATGTATAAGGTCTAATTAACCTCAATAGGAAGTATTTTGTGTGGGATACTTGATAAAAATTCCCTAGTATTGATAACTTTTATCTTTAGGAGATTAAAATTGCAGCTTTCATGTTGGTTGTTGTATGTCATGTAATTTGGTCAAATAGCCTAGTTTTTGCTTCAAATCATGAATATAGTCAAGGAGGTGTCATCATCCTCATCTCACCATGCTAGAATTCCTCTATTCTAGATCATGGTTTGGATCCCACTTAATGGCACGAGTGGGTCCTCATGTCAATTGATAATCATTATTTTGGGATCATTGATGTTTACTCTCCCAATGATGTTGTTGAAAGATCTCATCTGTGGTGTTGGGTAGTTGAGTCTCTTCCACCTGCCACTTGGATTTTGTAAGAAGACTTCAATATGGTGGAGGTGGCCTCTGATAAGGGAGGGTTACTACCTTTTCATTGGATAGTTGATGAAAGAGAGGCATGATTTTATATGCACAATAAATAGAGCCTTTTCGACCCTAATACCGACTGTCGTCGTCCTCAAGGTGTCTGGAACACTTGGGGTAATTTTAGGGCTAGTTCTAACAAAAATTTTAAATGCCTTGATCATGCCATGATCTTAGCTCAATCCTTCTTTTCTTTCGAGGAAAACCAAGATCTTCCGATTTTACCTCTCCTCGAGGTTACTTTATCAGGCCACTATCACATTAAGTTCAACATTGAATGGCAAGTGGGTCAAGTATGACCACTAAAAAAATAAATTAATACTTCTTTGTTGAGTCACCCACCCATGGTGGCCAACATTCAGAGGGTTCAAAATCTTAAGAGCTAACCCACTCAACTCTCTGCCTAGTTTACATGGTGGAAAGATGTCATCTAATGCATGGCTCGTTTTCTTTGCATTTATAACAAGCAGTTGGCCATGCATTGCTAATAGTCCTATGAGGTGACCACCATGGATTTGTGTAATGCCACTAAGGCTTTGGCTCTCAACCCTTTTTGCTTTGAGTTGTAGGTTCAAGTTGCCTAGCTTTGTCAAAATAAACAAATTGCAAATAACTATGCTATGTGTGGAGCTCAAATTAAAGCTAGATTGCACTAGCTCAAAGTCCCGAAAGATTTTTTCTTATCTCTTAGGGTGTTAAACTCCTCACTTGGTATCAAAAGCATCAAGGATAGTCACACGATACTCTCTAAGCTATTGGATATTCTTCAAGATTTTGTTAGACATTATGAGAAGGTGTTCACAACACAAAGATATTCCCTTGAAAGAGACCAAACTTTACAATAATGTCTCTCTGTCGTGCCTTCACGTCTTTGTGATTCTTAAAAGGTTTTTTATGATCAATTGCTTACCCTTTAGGATCTCAAGGAGACTGTGTTTTCCATGGTAGATGATAAAAACACTAGGTTGTGATGGCCTCCCTTGCAAATTTTACAAGGCTTTGTGGATATATGTTGGCCCTCACATTCATCAGGTTTACTCAGAAGATTTTCATTCAAGCTCCCTTGGTCAGCTTATCAATAAGGGAAACATTAAATTCATTCATAAGGATGAAGATCTAGAGGATATTTGCATTTGGTGCCCCATTACTTTTCTCAATATCTCTTACAAATAATTACTAAGGCCTTAGCTCTCAAGATTTGTCACCTTCTTTCATAGATAATTTGCCTTGAAAAAATTGGTTTATTAAATCCAAATTTATCCTGGATAATATGATTGTTAAATCAGTAAGTTGTTTCTAGATTTGATTGTGTACATGTTTTTGCATCAAAAACATGTACACAATCAAATCCAAAAACAACTTACTGATTTAGTTATGGATTGTGGAAATTTGATCAAATTAATATCATTGTTGTCTAGGAAGGCATAGAGTGGGCTTATTGCTCTAAGAAAAATGCCTTTTTTTTAAAAGTTGATTTTGTTAAAGCTTATGATCACATCGAATGACCCTTTATCCTTGCAATGCTCAAAGTCCTAGTGTTTGGTCCCTGTTTCATTCAGTCTATGCATTTATGTATTCTTTTCAACAATGCTTCTACCTACATCACCATTAATGGGCATCGATCCTCAGCTTTTGGCCCTTTTAGGTCCATTCGCCAGGGATACCCTTTGGCCTTCTCCTTGTATGTTTTGACTATTGAGGGTTTCTTGCTTTTGCCATTTTAGTTGGGCACATTGAGGGCATTTTCCTACCCGAGTCATCTTCTTAGTTGGTCGATTGTCATTTTATTGATGATTCTTTTCTCACTGTGATCGAAGATGAGCATGATGTTTAGACGACCATTAAATGTCTTAACACCTTTTGTGTAGCATTAGGTTTGATGATTTGATAGCACAAGACTGGATGTTATAGACAATCCTTTCCCCCAACTCCTTAGATTTTCTAATATGGGTGTAAATGGATTCAACATGGGGAAATATTTCAATTTTTGGGCATTCCTTTAGCCTTTTAGGGATTTTTGGTTAAGCTCTAGAATGCAGTTCTTGACCATATTGTGAAGAAGCTTGCATTTTGGATTACCAAGCCATTTTTCATTGGCTGGTAAATTCTAGATTTGCTCTAATTTTTTGGCTGGCACCCATGTTTATTATTCCTCTTGCTAGGCTCCTTCTAAGGCCTCTTACAACAAGTTGGAAAAGATCTTGCAAGACTTTTTGTGGGCTTCTGAAGCTAACCACCATGATTTTCATTGGGTTGCCTGGGATTATTGTTGTCTTCCTAGGGAGCCTAGAGGTCTTGGTTTTCTTTCAACCTAGAAATAAGGTCTTGCCTTGTGTGCCAAATTATTTGCATTGTTTTGAGAAATGAAGCCTAGAAAAATCTCCTTAGGCATTACATTTATTTAGGTTATCTAGCTCATAGGCCAACCTAGAAGGGGATTGATTTTCAAACCCTCCTAGTTATGACAGAAGTCATTCAAATCCAAGGGACTTAAATGTTGCTAAGAGCATTTGGCAGGCTTGGGAATTCGTCAACCCTTCGCTCCATTGGGATGGGGCTGGTTTCAGAAATGGCCTATCTTTTAATCAACATCATATTTGGTGGTCGCCACTCATTCAAGTGTAAGAGCTCCCTCTAGCCCACATTCTTGGAATTCATGCTCTACATTTTCAAAAGCATAGCATTTTTGCTCCTCAGGATCTTTTCTCTAGAAGCACTATAAATATTTGCTCCTAAGAATATTTGCAGACCCAATTTTGCCTCGATTGACCAAATCAACATAAATTTGACATTGTCTTGTTGACCCTTCCTTTAAATATGCTTCACAATATTAACATCCACTCAATCAGGTTGTGGTTGAAGGATTGGCAATGGTTTCCCAACACAACCTTCTATAATGACAAACCCAAATTGGGTTATAGTTGAATTGTTAGACTCACTTGCCTATTGCTCCAACCTTGAATATTCGATGACATTTGCAATTTTCTTAGTCTGCGTAGCATCGCATATTTCATACTATTTGGTCGATTATTGTTGAGCTGAAGATGGAACAACTCACCTAGCATATTCTTTTTAAGGCTTGTTGTTGGGCTCTCGAATTTGGCATTTGGGTATGCCAGATCCTCATTGCCCTTTATGTGGGTATCCTGAGACTTTCATTCACTCTTTTGGTATTGCAAAAGATCCCAACAGCTATGGAAACAAATTCATGCTTTTTTTGGTCCTTTTAGCCTAAGTGTTTCTCTTGGCATATGATCTTGTTGGGAGATTCTCCCTGGTTTACCTTCTAGTTCATCCAAATATGGCATGCTTTTAGGATTGGGATCCTTTTCATGTTATGGAAAGATATAAAAACTAGACTATTTTTTCTCATCGCTATCTTGATATTCATGTTTCTATGTTTACTAAAGCATGTATAAATGATATGTTGCTCCATATTCAAGTGCAAGACAACACGCTTGTGTTGGAGTTGGGCCATCTATAGGAGCTTCTTCAACATTGGGGAAATGATCCCTATATGGTTGCCAGAGTGCCACTGGACCATTCTATTTTTGGTACTCGATCTATGCCTTGTGACAGGTGGCACGACTACAGCTCCCCCATGCATCGCTTGCACACTCTGTGCTCCCAAGATCTGCACTGGAAATCTGGCAGTGGAAAAGACTTCTAGCGCAAGTGATCCACCTCTCCACCACATGGTATATCTACTACTGTGTCCAAAACACAGGAGGAGTGTACCCCCTGCCTACAAGTAGCACAAGTTAGCTAGATGCCGACGTTGATTCTAGTTGGCCTAGTTCTTCCAAATGGATTTCTTAGGTGCCACTAGTCATTTCTCTAGCCAAAAAGAAGAATGAGAAAGAAGATGACACTTCTACTAAGGAGGGGTGGAGTTGGAATCAAGGAACAGTGAGAAGGGGGTTAATCAATGTTCAACAATTTTTAACTTTAATAACCTAATCTTTCAACCACTTAATGCAAACAAAGTAAAGTAAAGTGCAAAAACACAAAACTAAGATCAACAACACCACAACACCAATATCTTTATGTGGAAACCCAATTAAGGGAAAAACCACGGTGGGATTCAAACCCACAATATTAAAATACTCTATTAGAAGTATACAAATATTATATAAGGGGAATGCACATGCATTTAGGCACACTACCTAGAGCTCACTACTCAAATTACAATAAGGGCTACAACCCAAAAGGCTCACTACCTTACAAAATGCTTATAAGAGGTACAAGAAGGTTTGAACTATTTAATAGCATCAACAAATGCTTGAGTATAGTTCTATTTAAGCACAATATACAATTGTCTCACTACTCTGAGACTCTCTACTATGTTCTAATATTTTGCATTATACCGGAGCACCAATCTTCCAACCGTGCACGTAAAACTGTCCACAACCACTCATACACACTTCAAACATAACCATGGATCTACCAAATGATCAAATGAATCAGTCTAATATATCCACAACATCAAATTAGGACAATTCCATGTCGGCCCAAAAACCGCATAACACACAAATGAAATGTGATACCCAAGTCAGCTCAATCCAATTAAAAAAACTAAGTAGACCAAAAGAAAATTTCCACATGCTTCCCATATGACAGCTCAAAACCCTCAAACATACAAACAACTATCAAAATTACTCTACATGATCCGCACATAAAATCTTCACACGTTATTGCCACAAAACACTGTTCTACTAGAAAACTATCTACCAAATCTTCCAAATCACCCAGAACTTATCACTAGAGGCCACAATCCTGGAATAATGTATATCACATGACCAAAATTCTTCTTTGAGATCTGCAACACCAAATACTCAAAAATACTCAACACAACTAATCTACCAACAAAAACATTGTACACTTTGTCAAATAACTTGTTCTTCTCACTGAACCTCACTGGACCTCAATCAATCTTCCGAAATGAATGAGTCATGAAATATAGATTGGATATCTGACTCAAGTTGCCATCAATGACAACATCTGATTATCAATAGTGTCCCTCGCCAACAATCTCCCCCTTTGGCATTGATGGCAACACTTAGTGAAAAATGACTAAGTGTCGAACCAAAACCAAAATATATACACTGCAACCAAAAATCTAATTGTTGGACTCCAAAGAATCAAAGAATCAAATATCTCCCCCTAAGATCAACATTTTTCACTCATCTATTCTCCCCCTTTGACATCAATGACAAAGGTATGGTTCCAAAATTAAATAATTCTATTTACATATGCACACATAGTCCTTATACACTCACAAAAATTTGACGATATCAACATAAGACTTCTTCAATGAGTCTAAGTGGTTGTCCCAACATTTCTACATATTCTCCAACATGGTTATGAATCCACAGAACAAGTAAGATTGTTCCTCTACTAACTTTACATCTTCTGAACCACCACTAGCCAGAGCATCTTGAGTATCTTTGAGAGCACCCAACATAATGTCTAGCTTAGGAGTAATGAGACTCCTAACTTCTCCAACTCTACCAATTATTCTCCCCTGGTCATGGTCCAAGCTTCTAACTTTCTCAAGTAGTGATATTACTCAATTCTCATGACTGCTCAAAGATACCGACAGGGGATTAACAGTCTAAGATATGTGTTCAAGCTCACTCTCATGCACCTTAGACTTCTACTCAATATATGTAGTGAACTTGTTCAAGGATAGACGTGATTTATAAAAGTTCCCACCTTCTAACAATGCATCTTTCTTGCTCTTCATACAGTATCCTAAAGTGACTCTATCTCTGACAATTATTCTTTTTGAGTTTCAAAGACTCTTTGCATTGAATTCCTTTTGGACCTTTTCCTTAACTGACTTTTCAAAATATTCAAAATGTTTATCTACATAATTAATCAAACTCCTTAATTGTCCATATGAAGTGTCTATAGTATCTTTTTAAAATGAAGGCATCAACTTTTCAAAAACACCGATTCCTAGGGTTAGCAACATACTATCCTTAGTATGGGATTTCAAAAGATCCTCACTGGCCTTAGCTTGTTCAAAAGATGTAAAATGAAGTTTTTGGATTGGGGACAGAGAGGCAAGGTTTATTGAACCTTGAATGAACTTTGGATCATCAACTACTTTCTTTCCCTTCACTATCTTAACAGTGTCTTTTGTCTGAAACTTGAATTCAACCTTGACCTCCACTTTTTCTTTTTTTGGAACTCTTCTTAGGAACCAGAGGATCAATTGCAATAACTCAAGGATTCTCTACCTTGTCCTTTCCATCACCTGCTTTCCCTATATCCTCTTCTCTAGCTTCTTCTTGCATACTGACCTCTACTTGCTCAACAGTCTGAACTTTCAGAAAAAAAAAAGTATCATCCATTGTCTATTCATCTTTCAGATTGACTTGTGATGTCATGTCCTATTCTTCCGAATGAGTTTTTTCTTACCCTTTAGCCTCATTTACCTCATACTAATTATCCAACAAAATTTTTATCAAAATATTTTCAATCTCCTTTGCAAATTCATCTACCTTTCCTAAAATGATTTTATTTACTCTATGCTTACTCTTGAACTCGTTCTTTGCTAGTTTAAAAAACTATCAATCTCTTTTGTAGTAATAACTGAACATAGGCTAACTAATACATACTCCTTTAGTCTCTCATCTTCTTAATATTCATGATAAGCTCACTCCGAAGCAACTCACAAAGAGCATACTTCTTATTCTCTCTCATCATCTCATATGCGACATAAATTGTAGTACCAGAAATAGAATTTTCTCTGCTAGAATAATCGATTTAATACTCAATGAACATTGATGTGAACCTGATGTCGCTCTAGGATATTATTAATTATCATTCCATGTTTGTCAAAATTTCACCTTGTTGAATTGGTCACAATGTCATTCTTCATAGCCTTTAGGGATGGTATTTATCTGTATGCAAATAATCCAGTTACAACTTGAATGACTGTATTGGTGATTTTATGAGGCTTATCAAACCATATCAATTCATCAGGAACTCAACTCAAGATGAACCAAATCCATTCCTATTCATAGAACATCATAAATCTAATGAACTGCACAAGACCCTTGTCTTCCAAGCCTTGAAATTTTGGTTTCAACATCGAACTTGTATCTGCTAGTTGATTGTTGTATAGATTTAGTATTTACAAGATATCTAATTCCTCAATGGGACAGTGCATGTATACCCTAATATCGTCAATATGAAGTACTTTGTAGGGAACCAATGAAAATTCACTTTTCGGATCATCCTCCATGGAAATAAATGGATGGTTCAAGAGACAAGAGGAAAAAATTGATGGACAAACTGAAGGAGAAGAAAGAACATAGCATAGAAAATCAAGACAAAGCTGATGAATGTGATAAGCTCGCAAGAGAGAATGTTGTATTGAAGAATGAGATGCAATCCATTATGATGAAGTTGAATAAGGAGATTGAAGATCAGAAGAAGAATGAAGAAAGTTTGACTAAATCATTGAAGGACAGAGCAGATGAATGCTTTAGGCCTACTTATGAGAATGATCAGTTGAAGCTTGAGTTAACACAATCAAGGAATAATGGTCAAGAACTTGAGAGACAGATTGTTGTCATAAGAGATGAATTTTCTACTGCAAATGAATACAAAGACAAATTCAATGCTATCTCAACAAGGCTTGATGAGAGGCTAGAAAGTCAGAGACATGGAAAAGACATGAGAGGACTTGGATATGAGAAAGGAGAATCCTCGGGATCTCGACAAAGTAATGCAAAGCCTAATCAAAAGAAGAGCAAAAATTCTCTGGTAAGACAACTTAATGCCTATAAATTAAATGGTAGATGTTTTACTTTCAATAAATTTGGTCATATGGTAAATCAATGCAAAAGTAGGATGTCGAATAATGGAATGAACAATATGAACAATGGTCCTACCTTTACTGGTTAGTGTTTCATATGAAATAATTTTGGTCACAAGTAAAAAATGAGCAGAGCAGTCATGAACAATTTTCAGAACAAGAGATGTTATGCTTGTGGGATGTTTGGACATATCTTTAACCAATGCAGGATGAGACCAAATTAGATGAATTTTAGACCTATGTAGAAAAATGTTGTTTGCCATCCATGCAACAAAACCGGTCACATTGCAAAGTATTACATAAGCAAAAATAATGCTTTCGTAAACAAAGGAAAATCAAATGAGAAAGGCAAAGCAAAGGTAGAAGAAATTAGGAACAATCATGAGAAGATGTGGATTAGAAAAGATGAATCCAAGGCAGATAGTGGATCTACACCTGAATTCGATGTAGGATCTTCATCTGGTAACTAAGGCTTTTGGCCTTAGTGGGTGGAATCTTCATGCACAATTTTTGCAGAACCTCCTGTAGAGATTTGTGATCAGTCAAGGTTGATTGTAGATGGTTATCCAAAATTTATCATATCAATATTTGAATCCGGTGAGTTGGTTTATGCTGAACATGGCATCTAGTTGAACCTTACCAGTGCATTTATGTCAACTTAAAATTAGGGTTTTCAAAGTTAAAAAGGGCAAAATGTGAATCATTTCTCACATTGTGATGCAAGAGTTGAAGCAACAGAGCAAGGCGAACCAGATTTCAAGGTGATCAAAAGCTTAAGGCATTCTGACAAAAGACCATTGTGTATCTGATAGAAGCAAAAGGTATTTATAGAAGCATATTTTGAACCCTAAAATTCTTGAAATGGCATCTTCTTCTATTGATACACCTTTGGTAGTAGAGGTTTCTGAATGTGCAAGGCAACAATTTAAGAAACATCCATTTAAGTTCATTGAGGATGATCCAAATGGTGCTTTTTCATTTGTTCCATATAGAGTTCTGCATGTTGATGATGTGAAGGTATACATTCATTGTATAATTGAGGAAACTAGGAATAAGGACATCTTAACCTTGTATACTAACCATATAATAGATGAAGTTGGAAATCCAAAGTCAGAATATGCTCAGTTGCAGAGGAAGGATTTCACATAGTTTGTTCACTTTCCATCATTCGATGAGGATGAATGGGTGTAGTACATTCTGAGCCATGTGCACAATGAGTTTATCTTGTTGGACAAACCATACATGATAACCATTGATGTATCCTAGAGCATGATGTGAGATTTGCATCCATGATCATTGGCTATAAAGTTTACCAGTCTAGTAGAATGAATTTTGTCGCTAGTATTGCAATTTATGTAGCGTATCAGATGGTGAAAGAGGACATGCAATATGATCTATGTTCAGTCCTTCTTGAAGAGCTTCTCAACAATTTGAAGAAGACTAAATCTGATAAGAAGCATGTTTTTTAATTTGGTTCTCTGATTATTTGTCTTGCACTTTACTTCATGAATGAGATCCTCAACACAAGTAGAGTCCAATGGGCTTACGACTTACCAGTGGCGTCTTAGCTCAAGGAAGGCATGCAAATATTGGGAAACAAAGAGAATTAGACAACTGCCTTGTGGAGCTTCTTTAAAATTTTCCAAGGCAGAATGAAGAATAGAGTAAGGATCCCTAAAGAGGTAGTAGACAAATATGCAGACACTATCTTTTTCATGGTAGATAAATACCAATTCCATATGGAGGTGATAGAACCAAGAACTGTGTGGATTTTTTTAATGGGCTATGACGTTGATACACAAAAAATTGAGGTCTATGCTCAACACCTTCTGAGAAAATCGATGGACTCAAGTGAACCAAGATTTGACACCTTCAAGGACAAGGGTATGGAGTTACATGAGAAAGTCACCCATCCAACAAGAAAAAGAAAGGTATCTAAAATGGCTAAGGAAGTGGTTGTACAAATGGGATTCACTAGAGAGGCAATCAAGAAAGCGAGGGAGAAGAAGGCATAAATGGAAGCTAAAGAGGAATTAAAGAAGCCTAAGGTTAAACCACTTCCCTCCTAGTCGAAGCCTAAGGAGACTAAGTCTTCTTCTAATCCGGTGAAGTCATCTACATCCAGAAAATGAGTGTTGAAACAAAAATAGAATCCAAAAAGTGTTAGGATTCCCAAAGATACTAAGAGGGGGGTGAATCAGTATCTAACCGGTATATAAATTTACTTGACTTAAAACATGAAGAGGATATTAAACTGTGTACCGGTAAACCAAAAATAATGCAGTAAACAAGAATAATAACAACAACATGAGAAGCACACCATAACACAATATTTTAATGAGGAAACCCAGTGTGGGAAAAACCTTGATGGGATTTGTGACCCACAATATTCACTTATTCGCTAATAAGGGAATATTAATCTTACAATAGGGGCCTGCACATGCAGGAAGGCCAAGTGCCTAGAGCTCACTACTCAATTACAAAAGAAGTCACACTGACTTACAAAAATAGATTATACTAATCCAATGTCTTGTACTGCTTCAAATTAGCATCTGCTATGCCAGATCCAGTACTGGTTTGAGCTCTACTACAAACATAAACCCTTAACCAATAATTCACATATTAGGTCTGCATATATCATATCTTCTCTCTACAAAATGATCTACAATGATCTCATACATACATGAGTCATATTACAATTCACCATGTCGGCTTACAATGATTTTACAATTAATTACAAAATACATTTTAAATAAAATTGAAGTCGGCCAAGGTGCCGGTATCCTTCCTTTCACTGTCAGTGTTCTGTATGCTGGTGTAGAGTCTACGAGTGCCGGTGCTTGCTGGTATCATATGATTGAAAGGTTGCCATCAATGACAAAACCTTCAATCACCTACAATTTCTCATTGGAGTGTGAATTTGCCAACAATCTCCCCCTTTGGCATTGATGACAACACTCATGAGAAAAATTTCAAGAATGTATCCAAAATTGAAATCCAAAAATCTTTCCAAAAACTGTGCCAAAAATTTTACCAAATGTGTGCTCCCCCTGAGTGGATGATCTCTACTTCTGGATTTTTCTCATCACACTACTCCCCCTTTGACATCAATGACAAAGGTTGTCATTCATTGTCAGTGGAGTCCTGCTTAGATTCTTATAACCGGTGGGTTACAATTTGAAAGATATCAGTCAAAATTAAATTTATGCCATTACTGAATGTTTTGTAGTCTTTTATTGCCTCTTGTGTTCTCTGCACTGTACTGGTGAGTATGTGCATTTTCTCTTCCGGTGTCTTCAGTCCAGGAACCAGAGCCTCAGATATTTCTTTTCTCAAAGAAATAAGATATTCTAGTCTTGGACTAAGTTTGCATTTCAAGTCCTTTGCTTTATCCTTTATTCCCTGTTTGTCATTCTCTATTTTCTTGATTTTCTCTTCCCGCTCTACAATCTTCTTCTCTAACTCAAAAAATGAGTCCGATGCACCTATCAGATTGTCAGCAATATTATTTATCTTCTCTTGTGCTTTGCTGATCTCCTTGTCAAGATCCTCTGTTAGGACATTCATTTTACAAGTGTCCCTGTACAGTTTCTTGAAGTCATAAATTATTTCTCCAAGTTCCGGTAAAAGGGTATCCATTTCTTCCTTGTTCTTCTTTACAATATCCTTAAAGAATTTCTCTTTTTCTTTTATCATTCTTTCCTTAAATGTATCCTCATTTATTTGATCAATAGTCAATAGGTTGCCGGTGATGAACTTAGACAATGTGTCTAGTTGACCTAAAGAATCCTTATCATCAATAGTGCACTTTCATGCTATCAATTTAAGAATTGGTATTGTATCATCAATAGCCTTATAAGCTTGTGCATTGCATTCTGTGATCTTCTTTATTGAATCTAACAGGACCTCTATTACATTAGTAGGTATGAATTTTGTCATAGAAGTACCAGATGTTTGTCTAACAGTCTTTACAATAGCCATGCTACCAGTTGTGGTAATTACCTTGCTTGATTCGACCTCTGGTAGGTCAGTCTATGTTTGCATTTCCATAAGAAGGGGTTTGGGCTTTTCATTTTGTGTTGGTGGCACTGTTTCAGTCCAAACTTGAGCCTCAACCTATACCTGTTCTGTTTTCTCCAATTTTGTCTCAAAAGGTTTCTCAGAGCTTTCAACTGTCGATTTCTCAGATGTTGTCTCAGTTTGTACCTCTGAAATTTCTTTTGCCGGTTCTTCAGATGGTTTATCTATTGTATCTACCGGTTTCTTAGTGGTATCCTCTATCGGTTGCTCTACCTATGTAGGGTTTTCTATATTTATCTCAACCTCTACAGCTGGTGACTCAATAGACACATTTTTCTCCTTATCCTCAGTGGTTTCTCTGTCAACCAGAACATTAACTTCCTGAGTGTCTACATTTACCGTATACAAAATTTCTGATTCTGGATTTGTATCCTCTACTAGAGTCTCCATACTCTCAGTGGCTAGTTGATTTTCAGTAGTGTCTACCGGTGGAGTATCTGAAGGAGGTGGGGGCATATTATCAGTTATTTTCAGGCTTGGTGGTCCACCTACCTTACCTTTTCCCTTATCTCTATCCTTTTGATATACTTTGATAGTCTTTGGCCTAAGTAATTCTTCCTATTTTTCCTTTTCCACAAAGAATATATCCCATGCATCAGCTGTTTCCTTAGAAACTTCCTTTACTCTAGCTACCATCAGTGCTACATACTGGTGAGCAGTGGAAAATACTATCCGGTTTGCTTCACTAATTAGTTTGTCTATTTCATCAATTGAGTTGACTGGACGTATAGCAAGTAATTTTTCAATCTTCATTTTCTTGTCTAGCTCAACAATGGCTAGCCTTCTAGCTTCCAGTCTCCTATATAGATCATTTGGAATTTCATCGACAACTTCCATCAAGAATTTCTTGTATATATCTAAGTGTAAAATTACACTGTTCTCTATACTTTCCTTATCATTAGCTGATAGTGTATTGTATATTTTATTGATTTGTTCTTCAGCTTACCATCCTCTATAATTTCACTAAGAATTTTTTCTATTGGGGCAATATCTTGTTTTGTCTTCTTCTTCTTCTTAGGAGTCATTTTCTTTGTCGGAGGCCTCGCTACCTATTGTTTTTGTCTTGTTCTTTTTGGTGTAGGAGAAGGTGCCGGTGAAGGTTTACTTTTCCTTTCAACCCTTTTAAATACAACAAGTATGTCACTCTCAGAAGGAGTTCCAACCGGTGAAAGATGAGTTTTTGGTTGAAGTGCTTCCAACTCACTTTCAGTTATACCAGTTTGTTTTAACACATCTTCCTTAATTGCTTTCACCTGCCAGGATCCTTTGCTTACCTTTTCTTCAACTCTCTTAACCCTTTTCCTTGATTGAATTGTGCTTTCAATTGTTTTTGCACTACCAAACACTTTCTCTTCCGGTTCCTTTGGGGCTTCAAGGAGGGCTTTTGCATAAGTTTCTATGATGTTGTCATCTATTTCATAGCCCATTTTAGTTACCCCAATAGTTCTAGGGATAACTGCCTCCATCCAAATTTCATCTTTCTTGATCACAAAAAAAATTTCATTCTGATATTTATCCACAATAGCTTGTGATAGTCTTACTCTAGTTTTCATTTGAGCCTTCAGTGCTTGAAAGTGTTCATTTTGATTTTTCTCCTGGTTCTCTCCCATATTGTTCAATAGTTCTGATAGTTGTTTTCCTACCGGTATGTCAAAGCCAAAATCTCTAGTACCAATATCGGTTACTTATTTGGTTATGTACAACATCAGACAAACAAGTGAGTTTCCAAATCTGAATGTTCCTTTCTTATCTCTTTTGATCTTTCCCAGATTGTCTATCAACTCATCTTTAAGCCATTCACATATATCTATTCTTGCATTATCATTGACCATATCATAGGAACTTTTGATACATAGGCTAGAAACTGAGTTTAACCTATTTACATGTGTATCCTTATAACCTAAGATCATACTGATAAATCTGACATTTATATCTTTCACATCGTTTACCTTTAGGGACCTCTTATCAAATGTTGCACCAGTTAGGTTTATCACTGTGTCATTTGAGACCTTCTTTGTTTTGTTAGGTCTGTTACCGGTGGAGGGTAACCCTGTTACAACTTTTACTACTTCTTTTGTGATTTTATGAATTGAGTCTAACCAGAAAAATTCACCATGTACTCTGCTTAACACAATCCTTATGATATCCTTGGGAAAATCCGAAACACTAAGGATTTCAGTAAAACCTAGGGTTTCTACTATCTTATGTTCAAGTTTGACATTTCCAGATTCATCACAAATCATAGTCCTATACATATTTTTAATCTCATCATTACCTAGTGCCTCAATATGACAATATATATGCATCCTAGGATCTTTAGCATATACTACTCCTTTAGGGATTTGAGAAAATGCACCTATGCTATCATCTTTCTTTGCAATTTCGGGGGCAAGCTAGAATATGGGTCTAAGGTGCTTAACAACTTCAACAACAGTAGGGTTTGTAATAAATTCAGGAGTGGATGAAGATGCCATAGCTATAAATACCTCAATCTGCCTTAAGGATGGATGATTTGATAGATTGCTTCACTTCTTCACTTGAAATGCCTTTGCTCAAGAATTTTCATGCTCTCGAAGATTTGAATGCTCGGTGAATGAAAAAGGAGCCAAAATACTTGCTTTATAATGTTATTTTCTCCAACTGCCACATTTAATGCTTGCCAGTTAAGTCACAACTTAACTCATTTGCCAATATAGAAGTAATTTCAACTTCTTACCATCAATCGAGGGAATAATATCATGTTTTTCATTTTGTTGCTAAACCCCCAAAAGAATTTGCTTCAGTTAGATGAAGAGTCTCCTGTCGGTGGAGTTTTACTTTATTCTGCCGGTGGAGGAGTATTCCTATCAACATTCTGATCTGACTTTCTAATCCATTGTTTTGAGAATTCTTGCTTTACCTCTTTAATCTTTTCTTTACTTTTCAAACTAGGACCTTTGTTATTTTCCGGTGATGCCTTACTTCTACAAAATTTAGCAATATGTCCAATCTTGTTATAGGCATAACAAGTCACATTGTTCTTCTGAATAACTTTTCCATATCCTATGTCGGTATGTGTTTTGCATTGATTAGATAAGTGTCCAAATCTTCCACAAACATAACATCTTACATTCATTCTACAATTTTCTGAATTATGACCAACTTTGTTGCATTTAGAACATTGACCAGTGGGTGTATTAGTGTTCTGATAATGTGTAGATCTACACTGATTTGCTCTATGGCCATACTTGTTATAGTTAAAGAATTTTCCATTAAATTGGTAAGTAGTAGGTTGCCTTACTGGTTTGCTATGATCATGATTGTTTGTAGTACCGGAGCTTACACCAATTTCAAATCCAAGGCCATTTGTATCACCATTAGGTTTCTGATTTTTTAGCATGTCATTAAGTTCCTCCGAACTTTTCTTGAATTTCTCCTTGTGTTGTTTTGCAGTAGCCAATTCATTTTCCAAGAAGTCCTTCTGTCTCATGAGTTCAGTTTTATCATGCTCTAAGTGAATTAGATCCGTCTTTAGCATATCATTCTCATGACTGAGTCTGAGATTTTCATTAGTAGCATCATTCAGTCTTCTAGTCAAGTCATCTTCGTTTTTCTTTCTATCTTCAATTTCTTTACAAAATCTCATAGTCATATCCTGCATCTCATTCTTTATTGTACTGCTTTCTTGTCTTAGCTTGTTTACCAGATCATTAAGAGTTTCCTTTTCATCATTCTCATTCTGCATCTTTTCACAAAGTTCTCTTCTCTTGTTCCTTGCAATAGTAAAATTTTCTTGGAGTGCTTGAATAATATCCTGAGTAGCCTTTAGATCATCTTCAAGTTTGATATTCCTCAACTTTTCTGCATCATAGTCTGAAAGAGTTGTTTCCAATTGCTTTCTCAAGTTTTCCATCTCTACCGGTGACAAGATCTTCCTCAAGCCATTAGGCTTTTGAAAATAGAGGACCAAGCTCTGATACCAATTGTCAGGATTCCAAGGATATTGAGACGGGGGGGGGAGGTGAATCAGTATCTAACCGGTATATAAATTTACTTGACTTAAAACATGAAGAGCATATTAAAAATGTGTACCGATAAACCATAAATAATGCAGTAAAAAAGAATAATAACAACAACATGAGAAGCACACCATAACATAGTATTTTAATGAGGAAACCCGGTGTGGGAAAAACCTCAGTGGGATTTGTGACCCACAATATTCGCTTACTGGCCAATAAGGGAATATTACTCTTACAATAGGGGCCTGAACATGCAGCAAGGCCAAGTGCCTAGAGCTCACTGCTCAATTACAAAAGAAGTCACACTGACTTACAAAAATGGATTATACTAATCCAATGTCTT
This sequence comes from Cryptomeria japonica, assembly GCF_030272615.1. Classification (NCBI taxonomy): domain Eukaryota; kingdom Viridiplantae; phylum Streptophyta; class Pinopsida; order Cupressales; family Cupressaceae; genus Cryptomeria; species Cryptomeria japonica. Next base: position 257,169,877 of record NC_081406.1, read on the forward strand.
ATACTGCTTCAGATTAGCATATTCTATGCCAGATCCAGTACTAGTTTAAGATCTGCTACATACATAAACCCTTCACCAATAATTCGCATATTAGGTATGAATATATCATCTCTTCTCTCTACAAAATGATCTACAATGATCTCATACATATATGAGTCATATTACAATTCGCCATGTCGGCTTACAAGGATTTTACAATTAATTACAAAATACATTTTAAATAAAATTGAAGTCGGCCAAGGTGCCGATATCCTTCCTTTCACTGCCGGTGTTCTGTATGCCAGTGTAGAGTCTGCTGGTGCTGGTGCTGGTGCCTGTCGGTATCATATGATTGCAAGGTTACCATTAATGACAAAACCTTCAATCACCTACAATTTCTCATTGGAGTGTGCATTTACCAACAAAAAGAACTTATGTAGTTGTATCCTCCGTTTCTTCTAAGACTGAGTTAGAATAGGAAGAAGAGAAAGCAAAGAAGAAAGGATAATTCATTAGGGTGATTAGGAAACCATAGTCCAGTGGCACCCAACCGAGTAAGAAAACACAATCTGAACCCTCTCTAACCAACAGGCCTAAAAGAGGAAGAAGGCTAAGAACAAAATTTGATAAGGACCTTGAATCCAACAAGGTGGAAGGTAAATATACCTTTATTCCTCCATTAACTACAAAAGACATAACTGATGAAATTGTTAAGGATGGTAATCTTAAGAATATCAATGTATACTATGATGATTTTGATGAGAAAGAGCAAATGGAGGTTGAGGAAGTTGTTGTGTTGCATCTGCATAACTTCAGCAAGTCATTAATTGAGTTAGAACATAGCATTCCAAAAGATCTGTATAATATTCTTGATGCTAGAAGGATAACTACAAGCAGACTAGATAAAGAAATGAAAGATCATGAATTGATAAATATCAGTGATTTCATATCTCAAGAAGAAGTTGTTAATCTTATGGAGCTGGCCAACCAGAAGGAATTCAGAAGCAAAAATAGAGTCAATAGACTTATAATTGGCAGGGTTGAAGAAGTAAGAAAAGAGACTGAAGAAATATGGAATAGGTTCCTAAAGGACAGTCAATTACCAATCAACCCTAAGTATGATGATGAACCTCCAAAGGAAGATACTTTGCATCTGGTAGACTAGGCCAATATAACTCTTGATGCAGTAGATAGCCAAAATCCTCCGGTTGATCATCTGGAGACAGTGGAAACAAAAGGTGAAAAGGCCAAAGAGACTCCTAAAGATGATACTACACTAAGTGGTGACATCGGTGCACAGGTTAAGGATAAAGAAGTAGTGAAGGAGAAGGTATAGGATAAGGCGGAAGAAGTAGATAAGAAAAAGTGAAGAATTGACAATGTCCCAACAATCATGGCAATTGACACTCCAAAGGACAAAGGGAAAATATTTCTCCCACAAATCTCCATCGATTTTGATAAATCATTTTACATTGGTAAGGTGTCCCCAACAGAAAGGCTAATGGTAGCTGCAGTAGTCCAAGCTCAAGCTAGTCAAGACTTGGTAAAATCTGAGACTAAGGACAAGAGGCTGATTGAGATGTCTATAAGTGTTTTGCAAAAGGTTGTACTAGAAGTGCAATTAGATCCAAAATCCAACCCCTCTGATAAGCTCTTATAGTTAATTAACAATATCAGTACCAATTTTGAATCACTGGAGAAGGCAACCACCAAAAAGGTATTGGATAGATTCAAGGAGGTGAGAATGCAAACCTTCTAGAAAATGATTGAAGGTGATAGAGTTAGATTAAATAAAGGACTATAGACTATGTATGAGGCATTGAGTGAATGTAGGAAGATATACAAATCATGCCTCTCACTATCCAAGTTCACCTTAGATGTAGATAAGCAAATAAGTGTCTGCCAGGGAAAACTTGACAGTATAGCTCACTCATTTGATTCCAATGTTGCCCTTTCCAACTATATAGAAGGTTAGGTGTTGGCTCTTACTAATCAAATCTCAAGCCTTAATTCAGATAAGGAGAAAATTTTGAGGCGGTTCAGTGAGCTCCAGAACCTTATTGCTCCCCAGATGGACACCATGTTGAGCAATAAAGTTGATTGCTTGAAGACAATGGCTCAACCAGTTCCATATGAATTAAATGATATGGAGATTTATGCCTATGTTTTTAGTGAATTCATCATAATTTTGGATAACTTGAAGAATGGGTGGGATACCCACTTATGATTTTTGAAGATCATTTTTGCAGATATCTTCAAGTATATATAGAGTATCCGGTATATACCCCTATATATAAGTTTTGGTGCAAGCACCCCAATTTTGGCATTGCTATCAAAGGGGGAGAGTAGAGTGAAAAATGTATAGAATGATATAAATTTCTGAAATTTTGGTCTAATGGGGAGCCTTATAAATTTTGATCTGGTATCCAGGTTGTTTCAACACTTAGTCATTTTTCACAAGTGTTGCCATCAATGCCAAAGGGGGAGATTGTTGGAAATTGACACTCATTCGGTGGATACTGATGTGTGAATAATGGTCTAGGGTTGTGATTGATGGAAATTCTTCACGAAAATCCTATCTAAGAATTATGAATTAAAACCAGAAGTGAATGTGATCCGGTGACAGATAACTGATATTTCAGGATAAGCAGAGCAGTTTTGGTTCAGAAGCTTTTTGATGATTGCAGTGGTGAAATTCATGCATGAGATGATAGGGCTGACATATAGAAATCATTTTAATATCATTTGGATGATCCACATATGTTTTTGGTGATACAGGAATTGTTTGATGCTATTTTGGAGTTCAATCATTGTATTTATCATTGTACATGATCTGTAAGTCAATGAGACTTCCATATTGTAATTTGAGTAGTGAGCTCTAGGCTGTAAGCTTGAATGTAGATGCATTCCCCTTTTGTAATGTTGTTTTTCTATTGGCCATAGTAGAAAATATTGTGGGTTCAAATCCCACTATGGTTTTTCCCATTTGGGTTTCCACACAAAAATCATAGTGTTATGATTTTGTGGTTGATTATCTTGTATATCTACATTTTATTTCTTGCATATGCTTCTGATGGTTTGAGATTAAGTCAGAAAATTCCTTTACTAGTAGATCATTGATTCACCCCCCCTCTTAGTGATACTTGATTCCAACACTATTTATACAATTTATCAACCTTGATGACAAGGTTGGTCATATCCTCAACTCACAATTACAAAATTATATCACATGATACAAAGATCAAGTCAGAAAATTCCTTTACCGGTAGATCACTAATTAACCCCCCCTCTTAGTGATCCTTGATTCCAACACTATTTATATAAGTTTGAAAATTCCTTTACCGGTAGAAAGTAAAATGTTTCTACATTTTACTTTTTTTCATATGCTTCTGATGGTTTGAGATTAAGTCAGAACATTCCTTTACTAGTAGATCGTTGATTCACCCCCCCTCTCAGTGATCCTTGATTCCAACACTATTTGTACAATTCATCAACCTTGACTACAAGGTCAGTCATACCCTCAACTCACAATTACAAAATTATATCACATGATACAAAGATTGACCACTGAACCAATATTATGATATATATGATATAACATGGACCTAAACCAAATGCTCAAACACGCAATACCACCAGAAATTACACCAAGATCAACCACAACATGCTACACAACCAAAATACCGCATAACACAAATAATATCATTGGATCATGAAAATCACCAAAAACTCACAATGATCAATGCAGACAATCAAAACAAATAAGACATGATTAGGAAACACCAGCAAGCACGTTAGAATAATATGTAATAGCTGCACCGACACCACTTATCAAATCTTCATTGATCAACATCTGAAACTCAAGAATACTTGAGGAACTTAAACTGTCACGAGGACAGATAAGTTTTCGAGAACCAAATCATGAACCATATGAAAAGAAGATACACAAGAACATCCCAAAAAAACTCCCAAAATATCAACTCAAGATCTGATCACATTCGAATATACTAGAGGAAATATCAAACTTTGCAAAGTATTGATAAGAAGAAATAAAGTATAAACTGGATCATATGATATGAGCAATTAAGCTTCTGGATCACTTAAACCAATACAAAAGGATACAATGATACAAGAAATACTCCATACATCGAACCATGATCCCAATAAACCAATATGCAACCACTAAAGCAATAAATCACAGAAATATGTTGACATCAATGACAACAACATATCCTAGTAGCAATAATTTCCAATAATCTCCCCCTTTGGCATTGATGGCAACATGTGGATGTGAAAAATAATCAATGCAAGGAAAGAAAACGTCTCCAACAAACTCTCCCTAAGATCAAGCAGATAAAACAATTTTTCACATGCTTTCTCTCCCCCTTTGACATCAATGACAAAGGTTCTCAAGACAGAAAACCAAACTCTTCCACTTAGATAAACAAATTAGCTCAACTGAATCACAAACAGACTACTCCATCAGAGGAGCAACATAGACTCATCAATCCAGACAAGAAGATAAGATCGTGAAGTCTTATCAGATTGATGCAACTCAATGCATCTAGTTCCCATTAGGAGGGGTGGATACCCCTAACTTGGCTCTCAAATAGACAAATGTATCTGCAGGCAAAGGCTTGGTGAAAATATCAATAATTTTTCCCTTTGCGGATACATACTCTAGCTTCACTTCCTCTCCACTGACTCTTTCTCTCAAAAAATGATACTTGATTAATACATGTTTAGTCTTTGAGTGTTGCACCAGGTTCTTTAACATGTTAATAGCACTAGAATTATTACAATATATGATAGTAGGCTCATCATAGATAACTCTAATATTCTTCAACATTTGTTTCATCCAAATTACTTGAGTGTAGTTACTAGCAGCAACAATGTATTCAGCCTCAGTAGTAGATATGGAAACTGAATCTTGTTTCTTACTTTCCCATGAAACCAATTTCTTACCCAAAAATAATGCACCATTAGAGGTACTCTTCCAATCATCAACATCACCAGCCCAATCAACATTAGTGTAAGTACATAACACGAAATCATCATTCCTCAGATACCACAAACCATAATCCACAATTCCTTTCAAGTATCCAAATATCCTCTTTACAACAATGACATGACTCTCTTTTGGATCAGCTTGATATATAGCATCCATGCACACAACATGCACAATATTAGGTCTAGTTTGAGTCAAGTATAGCAGTCCACCAACCATAGATATGTACAAGGTCTGATTAGCTTTCAGAGATTCATTATTTTTAGATAATTTGTAGCTAGTCACCATAGGAGTTCCAGCTGATTTAGAATCTTCTAATTCAAATTTTTTTAGTAATTCCTTCACATGTTTAGCTTGAGATATAAAAATACCTTTTGCAGTCTATGAAATTTGCAAACCTAAGAAAAATTTCATCTCTCCTATCATAGACATCTCAAATTCTTTTAGCATATCACTAGAAAACTTCATACTCAAGTTATCATATCCTCCAAAGATAATATCATCAACAAAAATTTCAACAATCAAGATGTTATCATTCTCAATCTTGAAATATAGATTACTATCAACAATACCTTTATTAAATCCTAATTTCAGCAAATACTTATCTAATCTAGCATACCAGACTCTAGGGGCTTGTTTCAATCCATAAAGATCTTTCTTTAGTTTGCATACCATGTCTCCATCATATGATAGTGAAAATCCATCATGTTGCTCAATGTAGACTTCTTCCTCAAGATCAACATTCAAAAAGGATGACTTGACATCCATTTGATATACCTTGAAATCCTTATAAGTAGTATATGCAAGCAATAGTCTAACAACTTCAAGTCTATCTACTGGAGCAAAGTCTCCCCATAATCAATCTCTTCCTTTTGTGAATAACCTTTGCATACCAATCTTGCTTTATTTCTGAAAACTTCACCGACTTCATTCAATTTGTTCCTACATACCCATTTAGTACCAATCACATTCTTGTCTTTAGGTCTAGGCACAAGTTCCCATGTGTTATTCTTTTCAATCTGATTGAATTCTTCTTCCATAGCCTTCATCCAAGTTTCATCTTTGCAAGCCTCAACAACATCTTTAGGTTCAATTTTAGAAATAAAACATACGTCTTCAACTGCTAGCCTTCTTCTAGTCATTACACCTTTATTTTTATCACCAATGATATGATTTTTAGAATGATTCAATCTTACATACCTCAAAGTCTTCTGATTATTTTGATTTTTCAGGTTCCTGCACCTCTTCACTAGCAGCATCAATGTCCAGTTAACTATCTCTACCAGATCATTTTGCTTCAATTCTTCAGTCTAAATTTGTGTTAAAACAACATTCTGATCATCATCATATCTGCATGCTCTGATTTCTTTTCTACAGTTCTCATCAACCTTCACATTTGCACTTTCTACTATCTTTCTTAGTCTCTTATTGTAGCACCAGTAGGATTTTCTCTTTTTTGAATATCCCAAGAAGATTCCTTCATCACTTCTCGGATCAAACTTTTCTATATCCTCATCTCTCTTGATATAACACTTGCTTCCAAAAATTTTGAAATATCTCATAGTAGGAACATGACCAAACCATAGTTCATAAGGAGTTTTACCAGTACCACATTTTGTATGCACTCGGTTTAATGTGTAAACACCAGTGCTAACAACTTCTCTCCAATAGATCTTTGGAACATTCCCTTCAATCAACATAGTCCTTGCAACATCCAAGGTAGTTTTGTTCTTCCTTTCAACAACTCCATTCTGTCGTGGGGTTCTAGGAGCAGATGATTGTCTTCTAATTCCATGCTTCTCACAGAATGAATCAAATTCACTAGAACAAAATTATCCTCCTTTTTCAGATCTTAAACACTTCATCTTCAATCCTATATCAGTCTCAACTTTCTCTTTGAATATCTTTAATTTGTCTAATGCTTCTGATTTTTCCCTAAAAAAGGCAACCCACATCATCCTGGAATAATCATCAATCTGTCACCCTACACACTTCTTATACTTGTAGGTCCACATAGGTTAGTATGCACAAGATCTAGCAATCCATCAGATGTATACTGCTTACTTTTGAAAGAAATTCTTGTTTGCCTCCCATTTGACATTCCTTACATACCAGATTAGCATGCTTAACAATCTTAGGCAAATCTCTAACAGCTTGAGTAGAACCAATTTTAATCAAAGATTCAAAACTAACATGACACATTCTCCTATGCCATAACTAAATTTCATCAATCTAAGCAATCAAGCAAATTTTCTCATCGACGTTCAAATGAAAGATATTACCTTTAGTCTTAGTTCCTTATGCAATCTCTATATCATAGACATTTAGGATCTTGCATTTTCCATTCTTGAATTGCAAATCATAACCTTTGTCAACCATTTGTCCAACACTTAAAATATTATGCTTCAAGCCTTCAACATACAATACATCATCAATGTTATGCTTACCATCAAAGGAAATAGAACCTCTATCACAGATCACATAGGCTTTGTCATCTCCAAATCTTAATTTTCCACCATCATACCTCTCCATATTCACAGATTTTCTTTTATCACTAGTCATATGATGTGAACAGCCACTGTCAATCACCCATTCATCTTTCTCTTCAAATTTAGTAGCTAAATATTTCTCCTCAATAGTATATCTTGTGGAATCAGGAGGTACCGGTCCATCTTCTTTAATAGCAATAAACATCATTTAATCTCCTTCTGATTCTTCATCTGTAACACCTTCATCAACAACATAATAACAGTTCTTCTGATGCTTATACTTCTAGTTAGACTTGTAAGGCTTATCATACTTCTCATATCTATCATTCCTATCATACTTATCAAATTTATCATGCCTATCATATTTAGACATTCTCTTCGGGCATCTAGAAGCAAAATGTCCTATCTTATTGCAAGAGAAACATTTTAGAGGTAATTTTCTATCATAATTACCAGCTCCTTTAGGCAATCTCTAGGCAATCAATGCTTCAAGCTTGTCCAATTCTCTTTATTTCTCTTCCATCTCTCTTCTCTCTCTTTCATATCTAAATATTATACATTCTTCAAGATCATACTTCTTTCCGGATATAGATGCTCTAAATGTTGTCTTAGACTTTCTATGTGATTCACCAAATTCACTTAGTTCAAATGCAGCAATCTTTCCAACCAACATATCTCTTGTCACAGTATTCACACTCCAGCTCTCATCAATAGAAACTACCTTATTTTTGTAAGCAAGAGGCGATGATCTCAGCACCTTAGCAACAATTTCATCTTCTTCAAGGGTTCCACTGGCACATCTAATACCCAGGACAAGTTCATTCACCTTAGCCATAAAGGAATTTATGTTCCCATCTTCTCCCATTTTCAGCATCTCATACTTCCCTTTCAAACTCTGCAACTTAGAAACTTTGACTTGTTTATCTCCTTCATACAAGGTCTCAAGCTTCTCCCAGATTTCATGTGTAGTATGAAGTCCCATCACATTAGTCATTTTTGAATTAGTTACAACACTTAACAATGCTTCCTTAGCTCTGATATTATTTTTAGCATCCTTGATCTCAATGATAGTAACCGATCAATTCTGAGGAATAGAATAGGCATCCTTTGTGATCTTCCAGTAATCCTCTCCAAGACATCTCAAGTGCACCTCCATCCAATTCTTCCATATAGCATAGTTACTACCATCGAATCTCATACTCTCCTTCTTAAAGCTAACACCTCCAGTTTCCATCCCGGATCACCTCAAGTGGTAAAGCTTCTTTTAGAGGATCTAGCTCTGATACCATTTGTTGGCAACAACAATGAAGGACAACTGAGAGGGGAGGTGAATTAGTTTTCACCAGATTAACAAACTTAACCTCAAATACAAATCTGATCAATTGCAACAACAACAAAGATGGGCAAATTGATAGCATAACACACAACACCAAGATTTTGATGTAGAAAACCTGGTTAACAGAAAAACCATGGTGTGAACATACTCACAATAAGATGATACTCTACAATAGTATGTGAAAATAATTACAATAGGGAATGCACATGCATTCAAGCTCACTACCTAGAGCTCACTACTCAAAATACAATAACTCGGAAGGCTACAACCCTCGGGGAAGGTTAACTACCTTACAAGGAAGTCTCATTGACCTACAAAATATTCAAACAATAATCCAGAATCAAATGAATTGAAAGAATAACATCTACAATTGTTCGATGACAGTTCCGGTTAAGCACATTTGTCTGCCCTGCAACACTCCAATCTTTGCTTAAACATAATACTAAAGTATGTATTTGCTTGTTCACACCTTTACCATTCTCTGATAATGAAGACACAACATTGTTACCAAACTTACATGACTTTATCACCTATTTATACAATTCATCAACCTTGAATACAAGGTCAGCCAAACCCTCAACTCACAATTACAAAATACAAAGATAGACCACCAGACCAATATTATGAAATACATAATATAACATATACCTAAACCAAATTCTCAAACATGCAACACCACCGAAAATCATGCCAAGATCAACCGCAATACACTACACGACCAAAATACCACATAACATGAAGAATATCACTGGATCATGAAAATCACCAAAAAATCGCACAATGATCAATACAGACAATAAAAACAAATAGGACACAATTAGGAAATACCAAAAAGAACGTTAGAATCATTTGTAATAGCCGCACTAACATCACTTATCAAATCTTCATCGATCAACATCTGAAACTCAAAAACGCTCAAACAACAACAAGTGCCATGAGGAAAGATAAATTGCAGAGCACCAGATCACAAACCATCTGAAATGAAGATACATAAGAACATCCCCAAAAAACTCCCAAAATATCAACTAAAGATCTGATCGCATCGGAATATACCAAAGGAAATACCAAACTCTACAAAGCACTAATCAGAAAAACCAAGCTGTAAACCAGATCATATGATATGATCAATTAAGCTTCTAGATCATTGAAACCAATACAGAAGGATATAATGATACAATAAATACTCCATACATCTAACCATGATCCTAATAAACCAATTTGCAACCACCAAAGCAATAAATCACAAGAATATGTTTGTCACAATAAATCACAAGAATATGTTGACATCAATGACAACAACATATCCTAGCAACAAAAATGTCCAACACTTAGTTTGGATAATTCATGATTTGGAACTTCCCAAGCGTATCTTCTGGTTTGTCAGTGAGTTATGTTAGTTTTGTTGAGCGTCGTGGTGAAATGACGATGATTCTAGTGATCCTAGTTGTTGTGGTGATTGTAGAGGAATTCACATTGCTTGTTGATGTTCTTTGATCATGGTCTATGCATTTTGGTGGTCCGCATTGATTGTGGTACACGTTATTGAAGATTTTATTGGTCCAGTGGTATTCTTTGTGTTATATGTCTTTCTGGCTGACCTGATGGATGTTGCGTGTTGTGAATGATCTTGGCGAGTTATTCGGCGGTGTTGAATATTCAAGGAGTTTATTTGGCTCCATGCTATGTCCTTTTTGACATTGTATTGGTCCGGTTATCGATTTATGTATTGGGTGATTTAATTTTGTATTTAGGTCCTATGTGTTGAGCTGAACTTAGAGTTAAAGTTGATGATTTGTATTAGTCATTGATGTAATCATGTAAGATTTGTGTCTATGGTTGTGTTTACAATCTGAGACAGTTGTATGTGTGAGCAAGTGAATCTATCATTCAGTAGTGTTGAAACTTAGTAGCTTCGGTAAGATAAATGATTGAATGAGAGACTTTATTTATCTTTCATTCAATCATCTACCTTATCGACATAACTACAATATAAATATAGACCTCATGATTAAATAAATGAACTTGTTATAATCATATTATATGCATAATAGATAATTTTACGCATGTTATGATCAGACCAGACTTATAACTATCATAGCTATCATATGATAGCATCGATTGATGCTATCATATGATAACTATAATAGTTATCATCCTAGTCGCATGTTAATACCGATCATTTATCTGATGATTATATTTGACTTATCCCGACCATTTATCACATGACTATATTACTTGACGTCGCCCCGATTATTAATGGTTATTGGTATAAACATGTTAATATGGTAAATGACGTGACCGATAGTTATCGGTATAACACATGATAAAGGATAAATGACATGACTGATAGTTATTGGTATAACACATGTTAATGTGGTAATATTAACTGAAGCGGTGCCTATGCACCGATCAAGACATGTCTTGATTGGGCATGTCAAAAGACATGACCGGTCTAGGCATGCCTTGATCGGTGAGCATAGACTATAAGTATATGTCAATGAAGTGTTGTAGATGCATCGAAATAATTAATATTATCTTCAGCAACCTGTGACATAAGAAACATAAAATATCAGTAAAGAATAATAATAATATATAACTTCAGACTTGAATATAAATTTGAATATCATTTACAAGTAGTGTGGAAGAGTAGAAAAGTGTTGTTGTGTAGACAATGTGCTTAACTAGAACTATGATCAAGCATTTGGAGATTTTATTCTTTCAGTTCATATAATCCAGATTGTTGTTCGACCTTTGTAAGGCAGTGAGCCTTCTCAGTTGTAGCCCTTTGTTGTTTTGAGAAGTGATCTCTAGGTAGTGTGCTTGAATGCATGTGCATTCCCCATTGTAACATCTTCACATACTACTACTGAGCATCATCTTATTGTGGGTAGGTTCCCACAGTGGTTTTTCCCTTAACCAGGTTTTCCACATCAAAAATTTGTGTGTTATGTGTGTTGTTGATGTGGTGATTATTTCTATTATTGTTGTTCATGATCAAATTTGAAGTTAAGGTTAATTTATTTAGGTTTGGTGAAAACTGATTCACCCCCCTCCCCCCTTCTCGATTTTCCTGCATTGTTGTTGCCAACAATTGGTATCAGAGCTAGATCCTCTGGTAGTAGCTTGACCTCTCAAGGAGATCCAGGATGACAACTATTGTTTTCAAGAAGGAGAGTCCAAGGTTCGATGGAAATAATTACTTTATATGGAAGTTCACTTGAATTGTCTGGGAGAATATTAATGGAAGATTACAAAGAATGTCTACAATGTTCCTTCGAATGGTCTAGTTACTACAGCTGAGATCAAGGATGCTGAAAATAATATAAGAGCTAAAGATGCATTGTTGAGTGCCTTGACCAATGCAGAGATGAATAATGTGATGGGACTTTAAATAGCACATGATATTTGGGAGAAACTTGAGACCTTATATGAAGGAGATAAACATGTGAAAGTTGCAAAATTATAGAGCTTAAAAGGTAAATATGAGTTGTAAATGGGAGAAGATGAGAATAATTCATCCTTTATGGCTAAAGTGAATGGTCTTGTGTTGAACATCAGATGCACCAATGGAGTCCTTGAAAAAGATGAGATTATGGATAAGGTATTGAGATCATTGGCTCTTGCCTGTAAACATAAGGTTGCTTCTATTGATGAGATCCAGACTTTAACAACTGTGACAAGAGATATGTTGGTCAATAAGCTTGCTACTTTTGAATTGAGTGAACTTAGTGAATCACATGGCAAAGCTGAGACTACATTTAAAGCTACTGTATCCGGGAAGCAGAAGTATGATCTGGGAGAAAATTTAACTAGGGTTTCTAGATATGAAAGAGAAATGAGAGAGATGGAAGAACAAGAAAGAGAATTGGATGAGCTTGAAGCACTTATTGCTGGAAGATTTCCTAAGGGAGCCGATAAGTATGAAGGAAAGTTACCTTTGAAATGTTTTTCTTGCAATAAGATTAGTAATTTTGTGTAATTTTGTTTCTAGGTGTCCTAAAAGAGTAGAAAAAGTGTCGAAGTATGATAAGCCCTATAAGCCTAATCGCAAGTATAGATATTAGAAGAAGTGTTATTATGTTTCCAACGAAGGTGTGACAAATGAGGAGTCTAAAAAGGGGAATTTTGAAGATGAATTTGTGTTCATTGCTATCATGGAAGATGATCTAGTACCTGTTGATTCTACAAGATGGATTGTTGAAGAGAAAGCCTTGGCTGCTAAGATTGGTGAGAAAGATGAATGGGTGATTGACAACAATTTTTCACATCACATGACAGGTGATAAAGGTAAATTTATGAGTATGGATAAGTATGTTGGTGGCATGGTGAGATTTGGAGACAACAAAGCTTGTGTGATCCATGGTAGAGGTTCTTCTTTTTCTTGATGGTAAGCATAATATTGATGATGTTTAATATGTTGAAGGTTTGAAGCATAATTTTTTTAAGGATAGATGGTGGATAAGGGATATGATTTTCAATTTAAGAATGGGAAAAACAAGATCTTGAATAGCTCTGGTATAGAAATTGCATCAGGATCTAAAACTAAAGGTAATATCTTTCATCTAAATGTTGGTGAGAAAAGTTGTTTAATTTCTTAGATTGATGAGAGTTGGTTGTGGCATAGGAGAATGTGTCATGTTAACTTTGACTATAGGATTACGATAAGTTCTACTCAAGCTGTTAGAGATCTGCCTAAGATAGTGAAGCCTACTGATTTGATATGTAAAGAATGTCAATTGGCAAAGCAAAGAAGAATTTCATTCAAGAGCAAACTAATTTATGTGGATCTTCTACAGTAAGAAGTTTGTAGGGTGACAAATACTTTATGTTGCTGGTTGATGACTATTCCAGAATGATGTGGGTCACTTTTCTAAGGGATAACTCTAAAGCACTAGAAAAATTCAAAATATTCAAAGCTAAAGGGGAGATAGAGACAAGATTGAAGCTGAAGTGTTTAAGATCAGATAGAGGAGGAGAATTCACTTCTGGTGAGTTTAATTCCTTTTGTGAAGAGCATGGAATCAAGATATAGTTGTCTGCTCCATGAACCCCTCAGCAGTTTGGAGTCATTGAAAGGAAGAACAAAAATATTTTGGATGCTGCTAGGACTATGATGATCGAAGGAAATGTTTTGCATGTCTATTGGAGAGATGTTGTTAGCACTGCTCTATACACATTCAACCAGGTGCATATAAAAGGTGATTCCGGTAAGACCCCTTATGAGTTGTGGTTTGGTCATGTTCCTATAGTTAGATATTTCAGAATCTTTGGAAGCAAGTGTTAAATAAAAAGAGATGAGGATATAGGAAAATTTGATGCAAGATGTGATGAAGGAATTTTTTTGGGATATTCTACTAAGAGCAAAGACAACTGATGTCACAACAAAAGACTAAGAAATAGAGTGATCCGGTAGAGACAATAAATTCAAATCCTATTGTCGGTGAAGAAGTTCAGGAGACTGAAAATTAGAATAAACAGAAGACACCCAAGTATGTAAGACTAAATCATTCAGAGAATCATACTATTGTGATATAAATAAATGTGTAATGACTAGGAGAAGAATTGTTGCTGAAGAAACATGTCTAATTTCAAAATTGCACCTAAAGATGTTGCTAAAGCTTGTAAAGATGAGAATTTGGTAAAAGCTATGGAAGAAGAGTTAAATCAAATTGAGAAGAACAATACATGGGAACTTGTTCCGAGGCCGAAAGACAAGAATGTAATTGGTACTAAATGGGTGTTCTAGAATAAGCTGAATGAAGTTGGATAAGTTGTTAGAAACAAAGAAAGACTGGTATGTAAAGGATATTCACAAATGGAAGGTATTGATTTTGAGGAAACTTTTGCTCTGGTAGCTAAAATTGAAGTTGTTAGACTATTTCTTGCATATGCTGCTCATAAGAAATTCAAGGTATATCAAATGGATGTGAAGTCGACCTTTTTGAATGGTGAATTGGAAGAGGAAGTCTACATTGAGAAACCAAATGGATTTTCATTGACAGATGAAGGATACATGGTATGTAAACTGAAGAAAGTATTGTATAGACTAAAGCAAGCACCTAGAGCTTGGTACGCAAGATTGGATAGGTATTTGATGAAGTTGGAATTCTGTAAAGGTACTGTTGATAGTAACTTATACTTCAAGATTAATAATGATAATATTTTGATAGTTGAAGTTTTTGTTGATGACATTATTTTTGGAGGAGAAGATGATTCGAGTAAGAGATTTACTAATGATATGCAAAAAGAATTTGAGATGTCTATGATAGGTGAAATGAAGTTCTTTCTAGGATTGCAAATTACATATACTGCTAGAGGCATTTTCATATCTCAATCTAGGTATGTAGGGGAATTACTAAAGAAGTTTGGGATAGATGATTCCATACACGTTGGAACTCCTATGGTAACTAAATGCAAGATGTCTAAAGATGATGAATCTCTGAAGGCTAATTAGACCCTGTATGGATCTATAATTGTTGGACTACTTTATTTGAATCAGACTAGGCATGACATTATGAATGTTGTATGTCTTGTTGCAAGATTCCAAGTTGATCCGAAGGAAAGTCATGTTACTGCTATAAAGAGGATATTCAAATACTTGAAGGGAACCGTTGACTATGGTATGTGGCATCCAAAGAATGATGATTTCATTTTGAGTTCTTATTGGATTTGTTTATAATGAGTCTACTATTATTTATTGTGACAACTCTAGTGCAATTAATATTTCAAAGCATCCGGTGTTGCATTCTAAGATAAAACATATATCAATCAAGTTTCATTTTTTGAGAGAGAAGGTGGCTAAGAAAGAAGTTAGATTGAAATATCTATCTACTAAGGAACAAAGTGTAGATATCTTCATGAAGGCTTTTCCTACAGGTACATTTATTTATCTGAGAGAGAAGTTAAGGGTGATTTCCCCTCCTGGTGTGAACTAGATGCATTAAGTTGCATCGATCCAATGGACTTCATAGTCTTATTTTGATATCTAGATTGATGAGTGGGTGCAGCTACTCAGGGGGATTAGTCAATGTGTGATTTAGTTGTTTAGATTTGAGGAGAGAATAATAATTTGTATGTTTCTTTGGCATTATTATCAAAGGGGGAGAGATGCATGTGAAAAATTGTATTATCTATCTTTGGTGTAGAGCTGTGTGTGCATGATCTCAAGGGGAGATTGTTGGAGTTGTTTTATGTCTTTGCATTGATTTTATTTTCATTTTCATATGTCACCATCAATGCCAAAGGGGGGATTGTTGGATATTAGATTTGTCGGGATGTGTTGTTGTCATTGATGTTAACATATTTCTGTGTTGCAGAGAATTGGTTTATTCCAGAGAGTTGAGTTGGTTTGGTTGCAAATATGTCGATACCAGTGAAAAGTTTAGTGGCTAATATTCGACAATTGGCTATTTTTTGAAATTTGGGAATCAAATTTGGCTAATAATTTCAACTTTTAAGGTGACCCAAATTGTCAAATTTTTACAAATTTTTATTTTAATGTTATTTAAATCGCCAGAGAATTTATTTTATTAATTTTTTTAACTTAAAGATTCACCACAATATTTGATACATGATGAGATCAGATTCGTCAACATTTTATAATTTATTGTAGAAATCCAAATTAATTCACCAATAATATATCATAATTATTAGTTACTTTAATATCAACAATCTTTTGTTTCCACCATTGATTTAAAATATAATCTAATGACCTTCATTGTATTCCATGAGGTAAAATGTACCTACAAGTTGTAATGCTTGTGGGGTTTGAAATTGCTTTTGAATTGTTGACTTCAATGAAAACCAATGGTCTAAAAGCAATTTTTGGCCCCATGAGTATTACAAATTGTTTGTAAATTTTATCTCACAAAATAGAAAGAGGGCTACTAGATTATTTTAAGTTAATCATAGAAACCAAATAAAGTATAGTCTAACCCTTAAACTCATTAATGATTTCAACCTTCATGCCTTTACTTTTTTTATAAAAGATTATTTTTAAATGAAAGGAAACACAATAGTAATTAATGCATACAATGATTATTTTCCAAGATTCGCCAATATTTTCTACCAAAAAAAACTGATATAAACAAATTCGCCAATAGAATTAATTTTTTTTTTATAAAAAGGAAGGATTCGTCAATAAGCATTATTATTATTTTTAGAAAAAAATAAATATTTGCCAAGATTTTATATAATTTTTTGAGGGGGTATTTCTTAAAGTTATCACTGGCCGATGCGGTTTAATGGGTTTTAAGATGCTTATCTCTAGTTGATTCACTATGAGTTTTAGTGTTCCAAAAGATGATTTGGTCAAGTTATATGATCCGGTGTGATGGTTATTTTTTCTGTTGGTTCTATATTGCAGAGTTGTGATTTCTAGTTTGTGTTGCTCCAAAATTGATGTTTTATGTTGCATGGATTTTGGAAAGTTTTTGGGATATTCATGCACGTCCTCAGTTCGGATGATTCATGATTTGGAACTTTGCAAGCTTATCTTTCAGTTTGTCAGTGAGTTATGTTAGTGTTCTTAAGATTTGATGGTGAAATGATGACGATTCTAGTGATTTGAGTTGTTGCAGTTCTCGCGGAGGAAGTCATGTTGCTTGTTGATGTTCTTTGATTGTGGTCTATGAATTTTGGTGGTACATATTGATTGTGGTGCACATTATTGGAGATTTTATTGGTCCAGTGGTATTCTTCGTGTTATACGACTTTATAGCTGACACAATGGATGTTGCGTGTTATGGATGATCTTGGTGAGTTATTCAGCGGTGTTGTGTGTTCGAGGAGTTGATTTGGGTCCATGATGTGTCCTTTTTGACATTGTATTGGTTTGGTTATTGACTTATGTATTGGGTGATGTAATTTTGTAATTAGGTCCTATGTGTTGAGTTGACCTTAGAATTAAAGTTGATGATTTGTATAAGAAATTGACGTAATCATGTAATATCTATTATCTATAGTTGTGTTTATGATCTGAGAGAGTATTGTATGTGAGAACAAGCAAATCTATCATTCGGTAGTGTGGAAGAGAAGAGAAGTGTTTTTGTGCAAACACTATGCTTAACAAGAACTGTTATATGGCATTTGGAGATGCTATTCTTTTAGTTCATGTAATCTGGATTGTTGTCCAATATTTGTAAGGAAGTGAGCCTTCCTAGGGTTGTAGCCCTTTGTTGTTTTGAGTAGTGAGCTCTAGGAAGTGTGCCTAAATGCATGTGCATTCCCGATTGTAATATTTTCACATTCTATTGCAGAGTATCATCTTATTATGGGTAGGTTCCCACTGTGTTTTTTTTGCTTAATTGGGTTTTTCACATCAAAAAATTGTGTGTTATTGATGTGGTGATTATTTTTGTTATTGTTGTTCATGATCAAATCTGAATTTAAGGTTAATTTGTTCAAGTTTGGTGAAAACTGATTCACCCCCCTCCTAGTTTTCTTGCATTGTTGTTGCCAACAATTTGTTCAACTAAAATTAAAAACACTAACAACTGAAACTATCTGAAAGTTTTTACATAAATAATAGAACACTACTCACCCTTTGACAATAATGACAAAGGGAAAAAACTAATAAATGTGTATAAATATAACTCCCCCTAAGGGAGACAACCAACTTTAACTAGAGAACTGCGTAGTCTTCTGAACATATGTGGTCCAAGATTCTTTATGCTTGTCCCAATGTAAGATAGCCTCTATTAGGAACTCAATCTGTACTTGTAAGGATGCATATATCTGCTCTGCTTCTTGTATTGAACTAAGTTTAGAATATGTTAATTGTAATACTTTTGAAAGAGAACCGTTCATAATCAATATGCTTTCATTGCTCATGTCCCACAATTAACCTAAAGGAAGTATGATATCATCCCTTTGTTGTTGTAACTCATAGTATTTATTGTGGAGCTCTTCAATTGTCAATCTATCAGAGCTAGACAAATCTTGAGATAACCTATAGTTGGCAAAGGCTTGCTAGATCTTGTCTTCAATAAGGTTCATTTCATTTTTAATGCTTTTTGTGGCATCTGGCCACTGAAGACTATATGAGAAAAGTACATCCCTATTTGATAAATATGACTAACCTTGAGAGATGAGTTGGGTGAGTTGTTGATGTGGAGCCTCACATTTACCTTTAAGTTCTTGTAACAACTGCTCTTTGTCTTCTTCTCTATCTTTCTTATATTTCTCCTTTAATTTTTCTGAGTGATTTTTAAATGAACTAATTAACACTTTGCATTTATTAGCACTAAGGATATCTAGATCTAATTGACATTTAGGCATCACAACATGAAGTGTAGTAAGTAGTTCTTCAACAATTTAATCTTTCTTTTGAGCTTCACCTATTAAATCTTGTCTATTAGATGATAAGAAAGCTTCTCCAATTTCATATTTCTATACAGGATCAACTTTAGAAAAATAAACTGTCAACTTGGAAGAAGTTATAAGTTGAATTTTCAATGGTTAGGAGAACAGACTCTTCCAAAAACCATCAATTGTACTAGAGCTAGTACCAATCACAATCACAGTCTCAATCACTTTTACATTTGTTCCATATTTGGATTTTCTATCTTTTCTTTTGATGTATCCTTGGGCTCAGATTCACTTCTTTCTGTCTTTGTTTTCATCTGTTCTTCCTGACCTTTGTCACTTGAGTTTTCAATTTATTTACCATTTCTAGAATTAGGGTATGTTGGAGGATCAACAAAAGTTCCAGATGCATCCATTACATCATTCATAATAGGTGCATTATTTATAGTGTTAGATATTCACATCCTCAAACTCATCATTAGGGGTACCAGAATCAGTAGTGGGTAACATACCATGATTCTTAGCAATAGACATTACTTTTTTAGTGATTTCATCTTTAAGTTTCTCCTTAGCATTAGGTTCCCCAAACATAAGATTACCTAGACCTTTCTTGGTCCTCAATTCAGTCTTACAGGCTTCTATAAGACTAGCTTTATCTTCCTTCAGAAGGGTGAAACCAACAAACTCAAAAACTTGATCCTTAATAACCTGCTCTTCCTCTCTTGCAATTTTCCTAATTCTAATGAACTCTTCCCACAATTCAATTGGGATATATTTTCTAAATTGTTTTGCAATAACATCTAATTTAACACAATACAATAGAAAAGCTTTTACTTTACTACTTTTATCTTCATCACTAGCCTCATTGTAGAGATCGCCTACCTCTTTTGGATTTTCTCCTTGTGCAATTGATTCAAACATGCTCTCCACATCAAGAGGTCTCTTGAATTTATTGACCTTTGGATTTCACATGTGTATTCGATATTTCTTTGATTCTTCTTCTTCCTCGGACTTGATCACTATTGTTTTCCTCTTTGCTTCTTTTGGCTTCTTTCCTTTTGGGGAGCTAGATGAAGTACCTTTGGAGTCTTTTCTTTTGTCGAGGCTCCGGATGAGTCGACAAGTCATTGAGAATGCCTATACACAGTAACCTCTTCTTCAGTTAAATTTTCTTTAGCCATTGACTCCTGAACAACTTTCTTCACATTCTTCTCTCGGGTCTTCTTTGAATGTTCCATGTGAACCTTAAAATATTTTTCATTTGCAATCCTAAACCGTTCTTGTGTTTTATCCATAGGGATCTTCAGCAATACATGAGCTATACCCTCTATCATTTCCTTAGTGACCTCATAGCTAAATGGTGGAATCCAAATTTTCCTTAGCCCATGACAACTTCCATATAGCATTTGTCTATTGTTAACACAAAAGTAATATCATCTTTGCATTTCTCAACCATTTCTTTAGGAATTCTTTGCCGACTCTGCATATTGAGTTGGAAAAGGGAGAAATAAGTGATGACTATGTATTCCCTTGCCATCTTGTTGATGAATCTCCTCAAGCTATCTACAATTTGATGACCTACCGGTCCGGTCGATGACCAAAGCACTTTTCCTTGATCGAAAACCTCTTGAAGAAAATAAAATAAGATACATAGAGCTAGGGTTCCATACTTAAAGGGGTGCTTCTTCTTTTTACACTACGCAAGGTTCTCTAGGAATTGATGCCTTAGGATGTCACATAGATCAAAATATTTGTTAAGCTCAGCTATCTTGTAAGACATGTTCATGGTAGTGGCTAAAATGGAATGATCCCAATTGGTAAAGTAGATTTTATTTCCTATCATCATTACCAATTACCTTATCACCACATTCTCAATGTAAGAAATAGATAAAGAACACCCATCGGGAGTTTCTCCTGTCAGATCCCTAACATCCTTGTTCCTTGCTAATTTCAGAGAAAGAATATCTCCAGAATCGCTCAAACGAGTAATAGCCCTCATTACATCCTTGGTGATGAGATGGGTCTGATCTAACCACATGAACTTGTCATGGAATCTACATTTCTAATCTAACCCATTTTTCATCATAGGAAAAAATTCAGAAAATCATGCCAGGTGTTCAATCTCTTTTGAACAAGGTTTTTAAATATAGGTTTTAATTGGCCAATCTTTCGAATCATCTTTTTTGTCCATAGATCCAACATTTTCTCATGATGACTGAATTTATCAAGCTTCACATGAATGTAAGACTAGATGTCTTCAACCAATACGACCCCAAGGGGTATGTTTGAGAATACGCTAGCCAGATTGACCTCCATCACCTTATATGGAGTTTTGTCAAATTTTGGATGGGGCTCGGTTGCAATATCAACAACAATAGGAGTAGTCATGGTCGCAGATTCAACAAATTTCAATTTAGATTGATTCACTGAGAAACTCTAAATTCTTTGATCGCCTGCAACACTTACAATGCCTCTTTGATTCATGATGAAATGAGATTTATCGAAAAGTCCTCCTTTTATCCTTTCATCCATTAAATCATGTTAAATTCTTATGCGCTATCATCCACTACCTTTAATTGTGTAAGGACATGCCAAACTTCTGTGATGAGTTATGATTTCAATATACTTAGCCATACCTACACACACTCTTCTACGTCATTACTACAACCTCACTTTCTTTGGTAGGGGAAAAGGATATTGAACTCTGATTACTACCCCTAGGCCAAAGCCACATGTTCTTTAGTTTCTAGATGAAGTACTTGCACTAGAGCTAGGTGCATCCATAATTTCTTTCTTCCTCCAGATCTTCTTCATGTCTTCCTTCACATCGTCTACATTGATCTTCTTTTTCTATTTAGCTAGAGCTTGAAACTCACTCCTACATTGCCATGTGTTCGGATTTGTTTGCAGTTGTAACATCTAATATTTACCGGAGCTTGTCTTGACCTGCACTAGTTAGGTCTATGCCCAAAAGTATTGCATGTATAACATCGACCTTTAAAATGATTATATCTATTTTGGTTTATAACCATATTCCTACATTGATTATCTTTGTGGCCATAATTATTTCATGTATAACATCCACTAAAGAAGAAATTAGAATTTTGATTTATGCTATTCCTACATTCTACTACCTTATGATCTATTTTATTGCATTCATAACAAGAACCATTAAAGAAGGTATTCCTCTTACTTACCTATTGCTCGACTAATGACTTACCTCTGTTTACCTTGATGGATTTATTGGAATCTACTGCTTTTTTTGGAGATGGACCCTCTTTGTGATTTGTGCTGGATTGTGAACATTCACCTGATTCAAGTCTTGCATTCTTTTTATTTTCCAAAGGATTCTTCACATCCTTTATCTTGTTTGACTTACTAGAATCGAGTTTGCTTGCTTGTTTCTTTGCTTTCTCTAGATCTGCCTTTAGAGATTTGTCACTTCTTGTTTTAGCCTTTCACACTCTTTTGATTTATATTTTACCATTTTGTTCAAATACTCCTTGGTCTTCTCATTATCTTCACTTTTGACTTTCAAATCTGTGATAGTCCTATTTGCTTGCTTAAACTCTTCACTAACTTCTTTATGCCTTATTTTACACTTTTGGATTTATCATCTTAGCTTCTCAATGCATTCATTTGCTAGCTAGATATTTTCTTTCGGATCTTTGTTTTCATTTTCTACTGCCTCAAGATCCTCAAGAGAATTCCTCAGGTCTTCACTTAAATTGAAAAGTTCAACTTTATGGATCTCCTTCGAGTGGTTAAACACTTCCAAAGGACTTAGCTAGATGATACAAATTGTTGAATATCTGAAATACCAAGAGGGGAGGGATGAATCAATATTCCCTTGAACTTATTAAAACTTATAACTAACCAATCACATAACATAATTTAATTGTAGTAAAGGAAATTAACGCAAAACACATAGTAGTTGATTTATACATGGAAAACCCAACATAGGAAAAACCACAGAGAGAGTGATCTCTCAAGTATAGTGTAATATGTAACCAGTTACACAGTACAAGGGGTGGCTCACTCCTCGATGGGATTATTTCCCAAATACAAAAGGCTTATTGTTGGATGACAGGCTTATAGCTGGAATACAAAATTGAACTGTTATAGTTGCATTTAACATGCATGAATTACATCGTTGAAGGACACAAACTGCTTTTACATCCACTGTACATAAATTGTTTAACAACATTCACATCTACAATTTTTTTTTGCATATACAATATGTACAAATTAGAATTTTTCAAAAACTATATCTCTAACTTGCAAAGGTGATGGTTATAAATATCTGCACCAAATATTTTGGTATGTCGGCTTAACTGAAGAAGAGATGAGATTGAAATGCACACACACACTATAGCAAAATGTTATCATAAGATGTTGACTTGAATCCTAATTCCAAAATACTTTGTAGAATATGCCTCAAATATATTCAGATGGGACCAAATCCAAATTTACCTTGTAAATTTTGCCTTCATCATATCTGGATTGGACCAAGTCCAAAATGCCTTCCGATGAAGTAGATACTAGAGCTCAAAACTGTGTGAAGTAAGCATACATACAATGCATAATAAAGCAACAAAAATAAGCAGACCAATAACATATGCAAAATCAAACTATAGAAACAAAAAGCAAACTACTGGACAAAATCAAAACATACATGCCAAACCAAACTACACCAATGACACCAATGACAATAGGTCAATGTGTCTTCTTTGACAGTGATAAATGTGGACACAAATATGTGCAAACATAAAGATCATGCTTTCTAGACTACATGAAAGTCATCTTGTCATAATTTATAATCCCATTGTTTTACTACGAGGTCTTAAAAAAATTATATTGGATTCGTGGTCTCCTCAAATTAGTCTCTCCCTAGGTTCATTACATAGTGTCTACATGACATAGTACAATTCTTTTACAAGTGGAATATTTAGAAGGAAAATAATTTGCAATATGCCTACAAGAATTACAACTAGGATTTAGGTAGTAGGTGGTGTCATTGACATGCACACTCCTCCTCAATGGCGTCACCTAAGGCCAAGAATTGATTTGAATTTGAAGAATATAAGCCTAAAGGTCTTATGCCTATTAGGTCATATATCTAGGATTTAGCCACTAGGTGGTGTCATGTACACTCTCCCTGAATCGCATCACCTAAAAGCCAATTACAACACAAAAGGTTTCAAAGTGATACCTAAAATTCCAATATATAGCATGTGCTCATGATCTTCAAAGTGTCTTTATTATGGAATAATTTCACTTGAGTGAGGTTCCCATGATCTTTAAAATGCCTTTATTATGGAATACTTTCACTTGAGTGAGGTGCCCATGATCTTCAATGTTCATTTTAATTTTTAGAAATGATATTCTTTGAAAAGAGTAAAATAACTTCAAGTAAGATGGTACTTTTAGTTGGAACTGTTTCATAAATCTTCAAGACTATTTTGATTCTTTAAGAGAAACTTTCATATTTCTCCCTTTTGATTCAAAAACACATAGAAGATAGTTTTTTTCATAATGTATTGCACCATCCATGTAATAGCACCTGCACCATATGAGGGCATAATCTCACCAAAGAAGCACCAGTATAATTAGTAACAAATTAATCAATTAAACTTGATTCTTGGTGCAAAGAAAAATCATAATATTACATGAATGTGTCATTCCCAAAGATCATATAATATTCCTCATAAATTTAGAGTATAATCCAATGAATAGTAGCAAGGGGATCAACATACATTTTACTAAGCATAAGCATGAAAAATTAGAGAATTAGACATACTACTACATATAGTAATGATCCATAAAAATTTTAAGCAACGAGTGAGCTATTCTTTCTAGGTTTGCTCCTTAGACAATGTATAATGGTGATAGCCGTCCATTATGAATAGTATGATCGAAAAATGGATCAAATATAAAATAGAATAACAAAAGTCTCTGATCTCCAAGAAAGGCTAGTGAACAATTTATCAATTTTTTAATTTTCTTATGAGTGATCCCACAAGAGTGGGCAACACTTTTTGGCCAATTTTGACACTTAAATGAACATTTCGAAAAAAACCTCTAGTTTTTGACACCTATAACTTCTAAACCATTAGGAATTTGAAGATGATGTAAACTAGTGATTTGTGACATCTTTTCTACATATTATAAATATATTTTTTCCAAAAAAAGCTAGTTTTCAACAATAAATTAACAACATTTTTTTAAGAGTCATGTGCATTCCATAACGCATTTTTTTCTACAAATGGTAAAAACTTGATTCTTTCGAATTTAGGATTGTAACATCGATACCTAAGGCATTCCGTTGGTTTCATAATGAATATTTTTTATTTTATTGTTTTGAAGTTAAACTAATTATAATTTAGACATAGGTGTATTTTTGAACTCATAACTTGTAATGTATATATAAAAATTTAATTAATTTACTATTTTTATGAATTAATTTACTGTTTTTCCAAATGAATTGAATAGAGAAGTTGTTATTCCATGAAAACATATTGTTAGTCAAATTTAAAAACAAGTTCATAATAAACACAATATAATAAAATTATAGTCATTGGAAAGCTTGCTTTGAAGACTACCATCTTGCATTATGGGTTGTCAAGATTGTTCAATTTGAGCCTTCAACCAAAGGTTTAAAGGCCAAAAATTTGTAAAAATTTGCAGACTTTGGGGGAGAGATGTATAGCAAGGGGATTCGATCAAACACCCCTTCGAACAAAGGGGGTTCATTCAAACCCCATAACGTTTGCTCGAACCCATGTTCGTGTTGGCATTGTGTTGTCATTGATGTCAAATGGTATGGGAGATTGATGAGCAGTACCATCATTGATACATACCGGAAGTGATGTCTTTGATGTCACCTAGCTTTGCAGGTCACCGGTAAGGAAGAGAGTGTCATCTGACATATTGGAGTCACCAAGACACAAGTTAGTGTTGACTTGTGTTGAAGACATGGAAAGGAGACCGGTGTGATATAACAACTGGTAAATGATGACATCTATAAGGGAGCAAGATGTTGGGTTGTTGATTGTGATGAAGAGGCAGAATGTTACAAAAATCACATCAACACCGAAGGTGAAGTATGTTTAGGCCACCGGTATGCTGTTGGATGTCAATCTATAGGACTCCCATCGGATAAAGTTGCAGTCACCAAATGAAGAGATGATTGACACTGTTGTAAAGTGGAAAATTGGATCCTAGTGACTCCCCACCTAGGAGAGAGAAAGGAAGCCACTAGAATGATTTTCACTTGGGAAGAACTTTACATTCAAAAGAGGGGTTGAATCCGCTAGATCCAAATCCAAGGGGAACAAGGATTTGAATTCTGAGTGGATTGCAAGTGGTTGAAGTTTGATTCACCCTCTTTTGTAAATGAGAAAGTTGACTTATTGACTATGCGGAAAAGAGAGAGGAAATGAGTGAAATGAGTGAAATGAGGAGCTACCAGTTCAAGATTGCGCTGTAATTCTGGATCTAAGCTAATTAATTTGACATGGATCTACCCTGCAAATTTGGAGAAAAGTCATCAAACCGTGGCAGGAATGTACATGGTCCATCAAAAAATCCGTGAAATGAAAAGGGTTCTTCCATCTCTACAAATGAAGCCCAAGCCTGCAATTAAAGCTGTGCACTTACAACCTGCACACAAAAAAGAGAAGAAAGGGGGGTTGTGGATAGGGGTTTACCTCAGTCAAACCCCGGTTGAGGAATCAACCTTGAAATAAAGTAATTGCAAATGCTTGAATGTAAACAATGGAAATGGATACCTTGTAGATCTGCAACTTGTTGATGATGATTGCTTTGGTTCTTGAATGTAACCACAAATATTATATGAAATGGCATGTAACATGAAAACACGCTAACACACACACACATGCTTGCAAATGAATGTTGTAATTTTACTCCAATGGATGAATGAAGAAGACTTAAATGCTTGAATGCTTGATGATGACCTTGAAATCTTGTATCTTCTCCTTATGCTCTCTATCTGTCTTTCATTATCCATTCATCCTCTATCCATAAATGAGGGTATTTAATTCTCTTTTATATATCAATCAAGGATTAATTTTCAACCATCGAAGGCTGACAAAGAGGAATTGCAAACCCCGAAGACAAATTGTGCATAGGAGACCGAACAGACCTAACATAGGGCCACCCTAAGAGGTGGGGACAGATGCGCCATGCCCTTGTCCTAGGGAGATGGGGGGACAGTGGCACCACGCCCCTATCCTACCCTATTTTGGGGCCCAGATAGGGTCTCAAGAAGACACAAGACATAAAGGAAGAAGGGAGAAAGGTTTGAAAATGTAGAGATAGGTCCCGGTTAGGGAAGGAGATGTCGTCGCCAAGGTAAGGACCTTAAATGTGGTTAAAATTGCAGGGGTCATAATTTTATGACACTACAACTATGTAAACCCAACCAGATCACATGTGCATGTTTGAAGATATGCATGCTCAAATAGGGAAGCCATATTGGTGCAATACCGGATGTAGTTGACAAGGATCCACTCCCATCGATAAGTGGAGCTTATCTCCTATTATGCATGGAATGTATCATATTTCTCCGAGATAAGATAGAAGAGTTAAAGGCAGGTGTTTGAAGGCTCACACCGGATCAACCAGTGAAACACTAAGTTGCTTGAGGTGCATGTGACCAATGATATGCATTGGATAAGCTAGGTAGACATGATGAGTTACTGGTACAAAGATTGAAGGATATGTTTGTCACTTTGATGAACCAATTGATAGGTGAAAGGGTCTATTGATGAAGAAGGCAAGTTGGAACAATTGCAAATAGAGAATGTTGCCAGAATGAAGATGAAGTTTGGTGCCATCGGTATGCATGGTATCTTACTAGTATACATACAAAAGATACTACCGGTATAGATGTCAACCGGTAAGCTGACAAAGTGTAGATGCGGAAGGCCCCCATCTGTTGATGATGTGGATGAGGAAGGTTGGAAAGAGTGCTGACTGATTTAGGTGTTGAACCGAAAGAGAAGCAAAGTGCCAGGGAGAAGACAGATCGGTTAGGGTATAACCGGCTGGGTGTGTGAACTGATAGATGAACCCGGTTGTATGCCATTGGTCGGTGACCAAGTTAGACCGATATAGTGAGCCAAGGTGGATGTTGACAAAGGTACCATGTGAAGGTGAAGTGGCATGCATTCATAGATCAGTGTGGTGTGTCGGTAAGGTCATTGGTGGTTGGTCCAACATTAAAAGATGACTGTGAAGCTTGAGGAAGGATGACCAAGGATTGTAGATCAAGATCAAGGAAACAACATAGATCCAGGACAGACTGATCTTGCAAATTGAAGTGGGTAAAGGAGACCACATCATGCACTTGATTGACTAGACACAAGGCCAAAAATCATGCTACAGACGGCTAAAGATAGAAGACGTGAATCTCAAGGTAAACAATATGGCGATGCTCATTGATGGAGTGCTGGTCATCGATCAAGGACATGAGATCTGATCAAATATGATGTGCCATGATGATTAGAGATCATATTGGATGCAGATTCAATGCATGGCGAAAACCCTAGCATGCCAATATTCAAACTCACATTTAGGAAGAAAAATCTAGCTATAAGAGTGCAACCCAAAGATGTAGATATTGCTGCATGAGAGAGTGAGGCTAGTGAAGAGAGAAAATCACTCAAGTGCCCAACGTCAATCAAAGAGGAGACTGAGTTTGTGTGAGAGAGAGAGAGAACCGATTTGAAGAGTTCAACTGGCCAAAGTTTGGCAATTGGTAGACTGTCATTAAGTCTAATAGAAGTGTGCACCAGTGGTGACTAAACCAATAGAGAAGAGCCACAAAAGATTGCAGAGAAGATTGCAATGAAGAACCGGTAAGATGAGAACCAACATTAATCAGATAGTAGACATCTAATTGAGTGAAGAAGAATGTGGTGGCCAACAACAGTATGTTAGAGAGGAAGGAGAACCAACAGAGAGCAGAACCAAAAGAGAAGAAGAAGAGGCTAAACTGATAAGGGTGTAGTAGAGAGTAAGGTTGCAATAGTGAGAAGGTGAGTGGAGAACCGATAGAAAATTGGATAGAGAAGAACCGGTGGAGAGATTTGCACAAGAGTTACAAAGTTGTTTTGAAACAAGGATATTACTTTTGTACCTAATATATGTTTATAGTAGATCACTGAGTTGGAGCTCGGTGCAAGGGTTGGTGCTCCTTAGGTTGGTGCCCTAAAATTAGGGGTTGGTTCTCCTTGGGTTGATGCCCTCAAGTAGGAGTGGTACTCCTTGGGTTGGTGCCCTAACTGTTGTAACCAAGGTTTTCATTGTGAGGTTGGATTGGAGTAGTAATCTCCAACAACACTTCTCGCTGAGGTTTTTCCCATCTTGGTTTTTCCTCGTACATCTGGTGTTATAAGATGTCCTTTTATGTGTGGTTGCATTTGTGTTATCCTCCCATCTAACCGGTATGTATGCTTTATGATTAGATTGGTTAACTGGTATATACACATAGGATAGAAAATGAAAATGATTAGGAAACCACTGATTCACCCCCCCTCTTAATGGAATCTTGTGTTTAACAGTTCGGATGTACACGTTTGACACAAACATTGTTGTAATGGACATGTTCGTATGAGTATGACTTTTTTCAACTATCGATGTTCGTACGAACACGAGGCTAACATAATTTTTCTTTTAATAATATTTTCATATAAATATAGATATTATTTTTATTTAAAAAAAAAATAAAATAGAAAATTAATTCATATTTTTTGTGAGAGAAGGCATTTTAAGGTGATTTTTTTGTGTGAAAATTTTAAAGGCCATGATTTCAAAGGAAGGACATGGGGAATACAAAGACAAGGGGAAATAAGACTTCAAGTATTCACCCAAGATGGAACAAAGATATCAAGAACAAAGAGTACAAATATATTGAGCACATATGCATCTTGACTTAAATTTTATTTAATTTTACATCTATCATGTACTTAAAATTGTCCTTATTTGATAAAATAAATAATTTTTATATTTAATAATATATCTTAATTATTATTTATGCTATCTTAATAATTTTATCTTAATTATTATTTGTGCTATCTTAAATTATCAAGCATTTGAAATTAATGTATTAAAAATAGTCTTGTTTGAAATTACTCTCTCTCTCTCTCTCTCTCTCTCCTTAAGTCTTTTTAGGACCCCCTCTCTCTTTCTCTCTCTCCTTCCCTCCCCTTAAAAGTCTTTTTAGGACCTCTCTTTTTAGGATCTATTTTTAGGACCTCCCTCTAGAGTAGCAAACATTTGGAATTGGTCCATTAAAATAATCTTGTTTTAATTTAGTCTCTCTCTCCCCCCTTATGTTTTTTTAGGACCTCTCTTTCTCTCTCTCCCTCCCCCTCACCTTAAATCTATTTAGGACCTCTATTTTTAGGATATCTTTATAGGACCTCTCTCTAGATTACAAAATACTTGGAATCAACACATTCAAAATTCTATTTAGAAACTCTGTCTAGATCATCAAATACTTGGAATTTGTGCATTAATCTCTCTAGATCATCAAAATTATATTTAGAAACTCTCTCTCTCTCTCTCTCTCTCTCTCTCCTGAAATCTATTTAGGACCTCTCTTTTTAGCATCGCTTTTTAGGACCTCTTTCTAGATTAGCAAATACTTGGAATCGGTGCATTAAAAATAATCTTGTTTTAATTTAGTCTCTCTCTCTCCTTAAGTCTATTTAGGACCTCTCTCTAAATTAGCAAATATTTGGAATTAGTGCATTAATTTAAATAATATTGTTTTAATTTACCCTCTCTGTCTCTCTTGCCCCTTAAATCTATATAGGACCTATCTTTTTAGGATCTCTTTTTAGGACCTCTCTCTAGATTAGCAAATACTTGGAATTGGTGCATTAAAAATAATCTTATTTTAATTTACTCCCCCCTCTCTCTCTCTCCCCCCCTAAGTCTATTTAGGACCTCTCTTTTTTATGATCTCTTTTTAAGACCTCTCTTTTTTATGATCTCTTTTTAGGACCTCTCTCTAGATTAAAAAATAATTGGAATTGGTGCATTAAAAATAATCTTGTTTTACTTCATTCTATTTCTCTCTCCCCCATTAAATCTTTTTAGGACCTCTCTCTCTCTCTCTATGTTTCTCTTACACACACATCTATTCATCTTTTATGTGTAGAATGGGGTCAACAAGAAGAAAGTTCTCAAGTGGGAGTTGAGGCAAATGAGTATGAAAAACACATAGTTGAAGATAGGGAAGAGGCCCAAGTTGAAATAATGGAGGTTGGGGAGGGGTCAAGCTCGCTTCCTTCTATTGGTATGGATGAGCAGTGTAGACACCTAAAATTAATTAAATTAATATTTAATTAATTTATCCCTCCCTGCATAATTAATTTTATTAATTATGTTAGCCTGTTATTTCTGTTAAAATTAATTAAATTATATTTAATTAATTTTTTCCCCTAGCCATTTAATTAATTTATCAAATTAATTATATAAGTCCTCACTTCAAAAATCACCCACTTCATTTTCAATCTTATGCTATTAGTTTGTATCCAAATCAATTCCCTTTTGCATCCTCATTATGCCTAATTCATTACTCATTCCATTCATCTCAACCTCATAATGTCAAATTTCCACTACAATCCATCATCTTAATCCACTTATCCTTGATCAATCAAATCATATACCATTATTGTGTAACTTGGAGAGCATCCAACATCCAAATCCATAAGAGAAAATCAAATCAAATGTAGCATGGGCACATCCATTTATAGCTCTATTTATGGAGCATGGAAGGTAACTTAGTTTTATTTGAGTGTTTTAGATTGTTTGCTATGTTTAGAATGTTTAACTAACATGTTGCATTTCATTGCTTTCATTTTTGCATGCTCAGTGAGACCCCAATGTTCCTAAATTTTAACAAAATTTAATTTTTTTGTGGGTTCACACATATCGGTAGAAAAATAGTATCTATGTCTGAGAAACACCGTCTCCCCTTCGAAAATGGTGTCTCCCCCACTGCAAAAAAATGCTTGTGTTTCAACTAACTTACTATTTTTGCAAGGAATTCAAAATATTCTGCTTTAAATCTAACTATTAGCCACAAGACTATATGAAATGACATCTCTATTATAGTAGTACCATCTCTACCTCACCAACTGTCTATTTTTGTCCATCATTTTAAGCTTTCATGATTTTAAATCTAACTATTTGTTGTAGGGATATGAAACAATGTCTGCAATACAATTGACTTTCTATTTTTGTGCAATATTTGAACTATTAAAATTTTAAGTCTAACTATCTATTGCAAGTCACTAAAACAATGTCTCTGCCTTTGTAACAATGTCTTTGCCTGACTTATTTTCTAGTTTTGTGTAGGGTTTAATATTTTGTTTCTAAAATTAACTATCTATTGAAGGGACTTCAAACGATGTCTTTGCCTTTGTAATAACATCTCTGCTTTACTAGCATTCTGATATATGCATGATTTAATATTTCAGATTTTTGAGCTAACTGTCTATTGCACATACCCAAATTGGCGTATGTTCCTCTATGACAACATCTATGTAGGTAGAACACCGTCTCATCGTATGTCAAGTTGACTTTTAACTTTTTTGCTAGCAATTCATTTTTGCAGTTTGTGCACAACTATTCAAGACTAGTTTCCAAACTACTAACACTTTTGTCTTGCAGATTCGATTGTTGATTGCCCTTATTTAATCACTAAGTGGATGAGTAGATGCATTTTTGTTTAATAATATTATCCTTGTTTGTTGTTTCTTTTTGGGTAGTAGGTATATGCTTTCCCCTTGCACAAGCCTGGTTGATAAAAAAACCAAACCTACCCTTTTTGTGTTATTAGATTAGAACCCAAAATATCATGGAAGTGTCTTCTCCTCTTTGGTAGGTGAAGATAAACCATGTTATATACTTAGAGAGTCTGCCTCCCAGTGTGTTTCACTTGTGAGAGGGAACAAATGAAGTGGTAATTTAATCTGGTCTACTATATAAAAAAGCGTGATGTGAAAATCATAGCCCACGGGTATTAGCTTTTGTCATTCTTGCCAATCTAGAAAGAGTTTCATACTCTAAGGTTGTCTTGTTGCTCATAGGGTGTTGGTAGTCCCTAAATTCTAACTAGATACCATTTGTCATAGTTGGACCAAAATCCATATTCACTAATTCAGGGAATGCAGATTGTATCTAGAAGTTAACCCTTCATGTACCCTTCATTGTGAGATATGAAATTCCTTGACCAAAAGGATTTCAAACCTTTGCGTTAAGAGATTTGGTGTGCCCTTGTCGTGGTGGGGGAGCTAGTGTCACTAAGTCTATACATATCCACTTTGTTTGAGGTATTTCTATTTATATCAAATAGCCTTAGTGATTAGTATCCACTTTCCAGCCTAGGTTGTACATGCTTATGGGTGTCTTTATGTGTTGAAACTGTTTATGTTAAATTTGGGACAATCTATGCCCTCCCTTATCTCATGCTTGTTTAAGTGTTAAATTGGCCAATGTGTATTCTTGTTTGACATCTCTTGCCAAGAAGACAAATCTTCAAAATTCATGAATTTGACCAAATTTTCCTAAATCCTATTAAAAAATATCCATCAAAATCTCTATTTTTGAAACACCATCTTTGCCTGTCAAATACCGTCTCCATATAAAATAACCTTTGACTGCCAAATGCTGTCTCCATCTACCAAATGATGTCTCCACCTTGGTTTCACCATCTTCGCCCAAGAAAAATTTCTAACTTGTCTTCTTGGATGTTAACATGTCATATACAAAAGTCTCTCAAACACCCAAGGAAGTCCATTTATTATTGAGTCAAAAAGAAGAAGCCTAGTCAAAAGGAAATCCTAAAGAGGAGAAGCTTTTTATACAAAAACCACAAGCTTTTACTAAAACACTGAGTCTTCCTACATCCTTTCCAAGACTTCCTTAACGGTTTAACTAGAGAATTTTAACAAGAACCCTTGGGATCATGAACCTTTGAACAAAGAGTAGCCTTGTCCCAACGATTCAATAAGAGTGATCATATCCCATTGTCTGGTATTCCTCGACCAAAAATATCATACTAGAGTCTTTTGTCATCTTGAGTAACCTCTATCCTTTGCCATCATTCTATTGTCAAGAAATTCTTCCATAATCATCCTTTCTTGATCTTTTTGGACTTAGTGCATCAACCAAAATTAGCCTTTTAACACAAACCAAATCACTCCCAACAATATTTGATTCTTAAACCAAGGTCAAAACTTTACAAAAGCCAAATTTAGATCTTTTACTCTTTGAGGATCCCTAATTAGTATAGTGCTTGAGAAACTATATATGTCAAGTATTGCACCTAATTAGCCTTAATAATTTGGGTTGATCCAAACGTTCATCTTTGTTTCTTTCTTAAGAAATTAGCCTATCTTAAGTTGGAAAAGACACAATCATAATCAAATCATAATCAAAAGATCTAGATTTGACCTATCTTGGATTTTACCTTATTTTTGGACTACATCGTTGATCCCTACTCCTCACCTAATCCTAATAAAATTACTAAGGTGGTATCCACATCCAATCCAACCTAATCCCAATCAAAGGACTAAGGTTTTATCCAATCCGATCTAGTTCTATCCAATCCTACTTTACAGATCAAACTTTTCAACCATCAAATCAAAACATTAAGTCCCAACCTTTGACCTCATATTCGTTCATACCTCTTTGACATTTCAGTATCCATAACATTCTAATTTTTTTCCATCCTTGCCACTTTAAGGTTACCTTTGTATGGTCTACATGTGTGCACAAAAGCAAAATATGACAACCCAAAGAGATGAAATTCTTGACCCTAATTCCTATTTTTATTATGAAATTCAAGTAGAGGAAGACCTAAACTATTTCCTTGCTTGAAAACTTTCCTAAGGGACCCACATAACCATGAGATGATAGAAAAATGATTAAACATAATCCTAGTGGTTTCCTAACAAATCTCATTAAATACGAAGAAATATTGCCACTTGACTTTGATAGGTCTATCCTTGATACTCTCATGGAAAATAATTTTTTTGATCGACCTATCCTTGACACCATCCTCAATCCTCAACTGAGCACTTTTGTGCCTTTCGAAACTTCCAATCCTACTGCTTGACTATCCACAACTTCAACACCATTGAATAATTTGCTAATTACATCAATACTAGCCTTCCACCTATTAGCATAGCACCTACTTCTCACCCTTCGACCTCTTTGAAAGTGACTGCATCTTCCTACCAATACATTGGTGATGACATTCTAGTTGTGTTCACTTATATCCCAACATCCAATTCAGATCAAGGTTCTTTAATGTCCAAAACCAACCACCTAACCTTGCTAAGGTGATCTAGGAGATGAAGAATATGATAAAAAACTTAAAGGAAGGAACTCACAAGAAGTATTATACATTTGAAAAAAATATTTCCCTATCCTTTTGGTTCATCAATCTTAGTGGCTCCTTATCCACTTGGTTTTGAGATTTCTATGTTTGATAAGTATAAAGGTAAGGGATATGCTAGAGAACATTGTTGGAATCCAAGAACACTGAGAGAGGGGGGGGGGTGTTGAATCGGTGTTCTCCCGGTATAATTAATTTTAACCTTATTAGCAAACCAACTTAGTAACCGATATGCATAAAAGCAAATAACAAGTAATAATAATGCAACCACAAAGATCAACACCATAACACAAAGATTTATATGTGGAAAACCTCAAAGAGGAAAAAGAACGGTGGGATTTGTGACCTACAATATCTATCCACTGTCTAGTTGATTAAATATTATATGAGAGGGGCCTGCACATGTAGGAAGGCACACTGCCTAGAGAACACTTCCCATCACAAAGGAGCCTCACTGACTACATGAAATATTTGGACTACAATCTGGAAAGAAAATTGAACTGCAAGAATAACATCTCCTATGCTTGAGTATAGTTCCAGTTAAGCTCAATACCGGAGATCTTAAACCTCTTACAGAAACCCAATTTGATCACCTATGATCAACCAAAATCTCTGCATATGATTACAACTTTATTCGCACATAGATAATCCCATAACCCATAACTTTGACCATGATCTACAAAGAGATCTTACACCATATTTATACAAACCCTGGACCCAAACAATTAGGTTGACCACCTAAAAGATAATACAATAAATCCATAACATAAATCTGCAACCCAAGTCGGTCTGAGGCTGAGGCCGAAACAACATTATCCAATCAATAAATCCAACCGGTAACACTCAGGAGTATCCACCAATACGTTACATAAACCGGTCCATAACCTACAAGTCAATAACACATAATAGCACCAGACCTAAAATAGGTCACCACAAGCCAAATGCAACACCACTGATCAACAAGAACATGAACAAGATAACCATCAACATCTTGAGAACCTTCTAGAAGCTGCACCAACACCACTTATCAAATCCATCAAAAGATCTTCAACAAAGCTCTGCCGGTAACCAAAAGGCTTACTAGAACATATGATAGCTTCTGAATCACCAAATCCTAAACCAACAGAATGTGACATGCATCTAAACCACATGAATGACCAAACCAAACCATTTCCACCAATTTGAATATACCAGAGACCAATCTCATGAACATCATCACAATCCAACCGTTCTACCGGAACCCGGTAGACAACCAAATAAGCTAGTGTTGACATCAATGACAAACATCAATGCAACACATAATCAATTCCTTCATATTTCCAACAAACATGTGAGGGAATTTTACATATCTTACCAAGAGGTCTCCTATAGTGACATGTACCTAAGAAGAATTTTTCCAAAAACTATAGGCAGGTCTACCTTGCTTGGTTCATTGACTTACATGATAGATCTATCAAATCATTCCTTAATATTGTGGAGAAATATGTGGCTCATCATGAGTATAACATTGAGAATTATGTGTCTATGGTTAACCTATGTAATACCAAAAAAAGAAATGCGGAGACCTTTGCAAAATTTTTACAAAGATGGCGACACCTCATTAGGAAATTCCCTTGGGATATACTTGAGAGTTATACCAAGTCGAGTTGTTCCTTTGTAACCTCGTACCTGGGATGTCCTACCATTTGAGTTTCCAATGTCTTGAGAGATTTGAAGAAGTCACTAAAAAAGGTATATCCCTAGAAATAGTTCTTCTTGAACAAGGGGTCCTTAAGCCATACTAAAAATATTCCCAGTGGTCATCATCCAATGACAGGCCCAAGTATTGTTCTAAGAACAAAAGTATGTTCAATGATGGTGTGATCGAAGAGAAGCATGTCCAACTCGTTACCATACCAACCAAAGCAACCACCACCAATAATACGAGTCATAACCAATCCGATTCTCAAAACCAAACCAGACCCCAAAATACCATATCCATTCCTAGCCGATCATCCTACTCAAATAACAATTCTCAGCAAGAGTAAATACCCCACTTGCCAAACCTATAGAGTTTGTCTTCCACAATCTTGTTATAGTCAATGTCATGGTCATTCCTATGACCCACCATTATGAACCAAATCAACCTAAGCCTTGGTGGTATAATGAAAAATGAATATTGTGATTACCATTGCATACAAGGTCATGATACTAGAAAATTCATGAAGCTTAAGAATTACATTCAGGGCATTATTGACAAGGGTGATGTTGAAGTTGTAGTTGATAAACCTAAAAATTTTGATGACAAGCTTGAAATGTATCAAGACCCCTTTCCTAAGCTTGGCAAGGATAAAGTCTCATCATCTCATTCAGTTTCTTATGAATACACCAATATGATCATGCATTTGAATCTTGTGTAGGACATATTGAGCCCGTCGAGAACTATGTCAATATCATTACTATCCAAGGAGCTGATCTTACACCTACACCTCATAGAGAAAGGATAACCATTTAGGGATCTCCTCCTCCTTCATCATCCAATAAACCAACCCAAGAAAAAATATTCATCTAAGGTGCCTCACCTTAAAATCCACCCCCTCCAAGCAATTGAAATGTAACCACAAGAAGAGGAAAGATAACTACCTCTTCCATCTCCTTCTTCTACACCATCCACCACTTGCTATAATATTCTTGATCACCTTGGTAAGATTCCTACACAAATATCCATCCTCAAGCTCCTCAATACTTCACCCATCTACGAGGAAATCCTTGAAAAGGTGTTGCTAGAATCATACATACTTTATAACATTAATGTTGTACAAGTTTAGGCCTTGATGTGTAACCCCACCTAACAACATCATCTAGTCTTTTCTTCCAAATATGTTCCATCTGGTGACCTTATTGGTTCCTCCATTTGTTTCCTCAAACTTTCTAAAGAATTAGCTCTCTCCTATCAATGGAAATCTAAGACAAATGGCCAATCGACAAGAATCACTTACAAATGCAAGCAATTCTTCTACTCTTTGGGCTGTAAGATCCAGGTGGGTAAACCTTTGCAATATTTATAGATCTAGAACAAATTGTGACAAATATTACGAACTAGTAAATGACTCTTAATAGAATGAATCAAAAGACATGAATCTGCTCAAAATTGGCTCTATTTTAAATACATATCATTCAATGCATACTTGAGAGCGAAAACCACATTGTAATTCTACTCCTACTAACATAAATGAAATGAAACTCAACATAATTTTGAATTGATTACTGAAATTCAACAAATGGGACC
Organism: Cryptomeria japonica; assembly: GCF_030272615.1. NCBI lineage: Eukaryota > Viridiplantae > Streptophyta > Pinopsida > Cupressales > Cupressaceae > Cryptomeria > Cryptomeria japonica. Next base: position 257,208,700 of record NC_081406.1, read on the forward strand.
AATGCTTAATGCGTTGAGCAATAGAGTCATAGATTAAATAAATCCTATGAAATTCACTTGTAAATCTATAAACCTATGTCTGATATAAGAACTTTGGTTCATCATTCTAAACCATAATTAGAAAATCTATATCGTGTTCCTTCACTACTGTAAATACACTTAGAAGATTTAATTTCTTCCTTAAAGAAAAATAGTAAATACACTACAAACTTACGAGATTTTCACAAGGAAAAATTGATCTATCCTAAACAAATAAACTCATACAAGTAAAAGAACACTGGATAAGAAACAATTTGGATTGATTTTTCATTAATATGCACTACATTATTTCATACAATTCATACACTATAGAACTCTACAATTGTATTTTCTATAGAAAATTTTCTTACAAAATAAACTAGTCTACATGTCCCATGCAAAGTAATCTCAAAACCGCTGCAAAGTAACCAAGTGAGTTCCCTTTTATAACACAATAGAGCAACATGTCTTGGGTTACTTTTCCACATGTAAAATTTTTACATGTTTTAAAAAGCATATTCCAAGGGTATCATATGACCCAAAAAATTCATAGGCCAAAAGAAGGAAACAACTCAGCCGATAACTTCTACTGACTAGAAATCTGATTTGATTCCTCATGTTAACGCATCCAAGCTAAGCTACAGAAAAACCCAAGCCTAATAATGAACTGGCATCTGCAAGTCCTTTTGGAAGATGACATGTTATTAAAACAAAATTTCTTTGGTCAGAAATGACCAAGGCACTGCAATCTCCTCTTGCTTTATCTTTCATTTTTCCTTTAGGAGAATCTGGTTGAAATTATCAATGTGAGCATTATAAGTTGGACTCACTATGGCTGCATTTTGTCTATTCAAAATTCTTACACTATAATAAAGCTCATATAAGACATCTAGTTGTTTATGTATAGTCTCTTCCAATTTGTCAACATCATCTGTGACTTTGTCAATAACATTATGTAGAAGAACCTTTCCTAGCTCAAATTTCTATTCTTGTTTTGTTCTGTCCTCCCTAGTATCCTTAATAAATGGTGGGGGGAAGTGACCTACAACTTTTTCAATCCACTGAGAGCTTTTGATATGTGTTCATGAAACTTGTAATGCTCAATCAATAGCGCATGTGCCTCATACATTGTGATCTTCAACTCATCCATCATGTTTGCCCATGGCTTCTCAGCTTCATTTTTAATGTTCTCAGAGAACTGATGCAAGTAATGAACCAATTGATTCTTTTTAGACAAATATTTAATTATAAGTTTTAAATGTAGTTCTAATTTTATTTGTCTTTAAATAATTTGGACAATCTCTTCATACCTTGTCCACATAATCTAGAAATGTGGCAATGTTTGTTGAAATTTGACCTTGATCAAATTATGAGCCATTTTAAACTTACTAGTCTTGAGCTCTTTCTTCAAGGACACATTTTCTTGCTGGGCCCTGACTAGTTTCCTTTTAGTTTCTTCTCTTTTTTCTTTCTCAAAGAAGGCATCAATTTTTAACTTTGAAGTTGTGGCCTTTGCTTCCAATAAGAGGCCCCTTCTTGGAGATACTCTTAGTGCCTCTCTCAAATCATTATTCTCCTTCTTGAGCTATGCTATTATTTTCTCTTACTCTTCTACCTTTTCTTTGTTGAACAAGGATGTATTTATATTGAGTTCTACAACTTTTGTGGCTGAGATATCTTTGAGTCTATAGACCATAAACTGCCCTAAAATTTGTTGTGGGTCAGTTATTGTTGATGGTCTCTTGCCTTCTGTATATGATCACCACAATGAGAAATTCTTATATGAGGGCTTGAAATCTGATCCAAAGAATAACTTATATATCCCTTCATCTATTATCCTATGATAAACTCCCTCACATCTTCTTAAGTTGTAAAAAATAATGCATGATGAAATGTCTAGTCTTGAGATTAACATGTAGCCAATCTTCTTCATCTTTCATCCCTTTCCGGGTGTCATGTTCTCTATCTCTTCATTCACACGCTCATGAAACTTCTTGACATATTCATCACGTTGCTTAGAGGGGATATCAACCTCTTTTCCAATTATCTCTCTTCTGTTCTTTTTGTAGATAAACATTTTGAATTCTTTAGAATGAATAAATTCATGATTAGACAAGAATGTACCCGAGGCTTTCCTCCTCACATTTTTAGTTAGATAGTCAGCTATGTCTATGATATCATCATTATGCTCATTGGGAGGTACATAAGGCTACATTCTCACTTCTTGTACCACTTCCTCTTGCTTCTCTATATTTTCACCAATTCCTTGTGACACTACAATACTTGTGGATGGGGCCTATAGCATCGTAAATTGTACACCCTTAATGGGTGGTACAATTCCAAGCTTAGGTTAGCACCCTCCTTAGTGTGTTTGCATCTTTCATTTCAATTTCCCCTTAAGCATTTAAATAATTAATTTAATTAAATCTAAAATATTCTCTTATCCCTCTATACATCATAAAATTGGGCCCTTTACATTAAGTATGCCCCTTTTTATTTTATTCCTCTAATTAGCACTAGTACATTTGGGGATCATTTTCGATGGCCGATCTTGGAATTTTGACTATTTTTCGTCAGACTACCGACAAATGAAGCCGTTGAAAACTCGTCGTCAGACATTCCAACAGTGCCAGCTAACATCGGAATTTTGACGACACCCTGAACTCTTTCGACGACAGCCATGACCACTCATTCGGTGAGAGAATTTCGTCGGGCATAGAGAATCCTCGTCAGATGGACGTCGAAATTCCAACGGATACTAGGAACTATGCATCGATGAGGATGCTATTGTTTTGACGGTTTGGTCATCGGTGCAAATTTAGGAGGATGTTAGAATTCCAATGAGGATTTAAGGAATTACGACGAGCATCTGACATGAGAGTGTCATCAGACATACAACATCCTTGTTGGATGTTTTGTCGATTAGCGTCGGAATTTCGATGCCTACCAAGAACTATGCACTAATGAGGATGTTGTTTGTCTAACATTTGGTCATTGGTGCAAATTTAGGGGGATGTCATAATTCCGACGAGGATTTAATTTTTAAAAAAAATACGCATTCCAATTATTTTTCATTAGGATGAGGATCAATCATGCATTCAAGGTTGGTTGGGGTCTAGTTGCAAGAGCTAGATGAGTCTAGCAATTCTACTAATGAGTATACCACAACATTTACATTAGAGATTTGACTTGCGACTTGATTCATGTCTAAGAAATTGAGGATTAAAGTTATTACCCAACATATGTCAAGGTGATGTTGATGTTGAAAGTTTGAAAATGTAGCTTGACTCATGTCAAAAACTTGTTACGCATTGGGAGTTGAAGATACAAACAAACTAGTGCCAAGAGGAAATGATGGAATAAATCATCCATACAATTGAAGTTACTCAAAAATTATAATTATGTCAACTCGCAACTACCCGACAATGACATCAAATTCAAAATACAACATTTTTTAGATAACCTAGATTGTGTGTCAACTATTACATTAAACAAGACTATACAACACTACAAAAATCTAGCTTAAATATCTATGACAAACTAAAACATAAAAGCTTACACCCATGAAAACTATGTGTCATCTAAACTTCATATTGATGATTTTGATCATGATTAAAGTTTGAACGTGACTTTATATGGGACCACTACTTCAATAGAAGGAGTTTCATCCTCTAATGTGATACTTATGGTCTTTTCATCCCTCAACCTCCATAGTTTTCTAGGATTTTGTCCTTAGATTTGGATGCTTGAACAACAAGTGCTCATAGTCATTTCTAGTTTGGATTTGTGTTGGTTTGTTTGAAGATGCCCTCTTCCATCTATCTTTACAATCTTTAGATGACTAGAAAGATCACCAAAATAACATAGTGGTCATCATCATTAGTCTAGTACATGATAATGGCTCCCCATAACCATTGAATATACTTTCCTTTGCATGAAGTTGACAATGGCATTCTCCTATGTAAAAATAGTCTTGGAAGGTGTGGATGAGGGTCCTTTGCAATATGCAATTCTCCAAGTATGGAAATGAAATACTACATTAATGGTGCTTGTTTGTTCCCTTTTAGCATGTCCTACTAGATGGACCCAAGTAGTTCAATTTTAAGTATACCGAGATGAATTTAAATACCATTTGGAATCCCACATGAAGCCACATTGATATTTTATCCATTAATGGTATTCATAATGCCAAGGTTGGTAGGTGGAGAAGAGTAATAAAAAATGACAGGAATGTGGTTTGAAGATAGAGGTTGGCAAAAGGGATGATGGCATGTACAACTCTAAAGTTCCAATGAAGAGATGAGTGAAAGAAAGTAATGGTTGGGAGGTGTGGTAGGGGAAGGTTAAATACCTTGATGGGGATAGAGAGAGAAGTAAAATTGAGAAGGGAGTCATTTTGGGAAGGTTAACTTTTTCACTCTAATTTCTTACACAAACTCATGAGATTTACTATGCTTTCATACTTTGACCTTTAGGGGACTTAGACCAACACTTGAAAGATAAAGGGGAAGGATCTACATGAAAAGTGATATCAAGGAAAGTTTCAAAGTCAGTAAATGTGTATTTCAATCCATGACATGAGTTACATGAAAAGGGGACATGACAAGTCTAACCTAACCAATTTATCTTTCCCTCGAGCAATTCAAAGCTTGTATATTCAAGAAAGTGTGAGCCTTCCCATGTTGCATCCTTAGTAAGAATATTATTCCATGTAATCAAGTACGTGGTTATGGTTTTTCTCTTGAATTTCCTTTTTTAGGTCTCTATGACTATCTTAGAGACCAAGATGAGGAGGTATCTTCGAGGAAGATTCAATATGTTTTCCCAATGCCCTCTTCAATTAGAATATATAAAACACATTATGCATTTTAATTTCATCTAGTAATTACAACTCATATGCTACCTCAACTACCTACTTTAGGATGTTATATGGCCTCTAAAAGTGAGGACCGAGTTTTTCATATTTGATTGCCTTTACGAATGACTGCTTGCAAGGCTACAAAGAAAAAAAAAATACCAACTCTCCTATTTCAAATATTTCATCCATATGATGGCAATCAACACAAATATTTTTGTTGATTTTCTGGTTGTTGGAGATTATTTTTGAGTGACTTTGAAATGTATTAGCCTTGTAGGACCAAGTCACTTTCTCCTTGGAACCTATTATCAAAATAAATAGGGTCAAATTTTTTTTTAATCTTCATACCCATATAATATCATGAAGGGGTTCAACTCAATGACAATATGATGAGTTGTATTATAGTGGTACTTCCCCAAGGGAAGCCATTTTATCCATAAATTTTGCTAGTCCATTGCATAGTTTTTTATTGCATTCCACCCATTTATTTACTATATTAATTTGTTCATCCATTTGAAGGTAATTGTTAGTGTTGGGCGTGAATTTGCTTCCCACCAAACAAAAGAGCCTTTTCTATATGCTCAAGGATTGAGTATGTATGTCACTCATAATTATATTAGGTGGTCCATGAAGCATAAAGACTTCCCTGAAGAATACTTTAGCAACCTATGGTGCCTTTAATTCAAAGAAATGATAAAGAGGTGTACTTAATAAATGGGATTTTCCACAACTATGTATATACAATTCTTGAATTGGACCTTGAGGAGTCCTACAATGAATTCCTCGAGGCACTCACCCATTTTTCTTAATAATTGGCAAGGTATGAAACAATCTTATTGGAAATGACTACTTTATTTTGTTTCATTTGCAAATAAAAAATCCTTGACCTATTAGAGGATGTCACCTTGGATTCCCTTCCAAGTGCACCTATCTTTGATTTTCTTATAAGTTTTAAAATACTATTAGTGGCTCACAAAAAGCAAGTAATGGATTACCCTTAGAAATTTTGTCTTAATCTTAGATTCCTAAAATCTTGTCCATTAGAGCATGAGGTCATTGGATATTAAGTACTTTTAATCTATTATTTCACTTCTAGAATGCCAATATTTAATGTTCTTTGTGTATTATGTGTCACATTAGTCTTCCAATTTACGGAGATGTCAGACATTAAGTTCAAGGTTGCTCTCATAGATAAAGAATTAACAACACTATTTATTTTTCCCTTCACATACTTGAGATCAAAATCAAATGCTTGAAGTTTAGTTTACCATTTTTTGTTGTTTCTCATTCAAATATTTTTGGTTGAGGAAATATTTCAAGATTTCATGGTCCATCTTGATCTTGAAATTTGACAACATTTGCATGAGGGCCAAAATATCTTTATCATAGATTGAGAATCTCCTTTTTGCCTACTTGGATTTATAACTTTGAAAGGCAATGGGGTGCTTTTGCATGAGTGTGACTTTGATTCCCTCTCCAAAATAATTAAATTCCAAAATAAATGGAAGAATTTTTTTAGTAATAGCTAATAGAGGACATGACCTCATTACCACCTTTAGCTTGTCAAAATTCTATTGTTTCACTTTCATCCACTCGAAGACTCCTTCCTTTGTTAGGTTGGTTAAGCGAGTGGTTAGCTATGATAAACTTTTATAAAATATTTTGTAGTAACTCTATAGGCCAAGGGGTAGAGGCAAACCCACAACCACCTTGATCTTTTCCTAGTCTACTTGCATTCCCTTTTGTTGGCATTCTACACTCTTATGAGAATAGTTGATGTTATCATTGATGGCAACCAACTAGCAACTCACAGACAGACACCGACAACAAAGAATACCAGTACTCCAGCCGACATGGGATAAAGTTTTGTTTATATGAATTGTTTTGTAATGTAATTATCTTTTGTAAGCTGACATGGTATATTGTAAAAGACTCATATATGTATGAGATCTTATAGGTCATTTTGACAAAGAGAGAGAAGGAAGTTGTATGAGAGGTATAGAGAGTGAGACAATTCATTGTATAAGGTGATATAGTTGATCATGAAGGTTTTGGTTATAGACTGAGCTTAAGATGATACTGAACCTGGCATGAGAGATGTTGTTTTGAGCAATACATTGTATTTTGATAATCTATTTTGTAGTCAGTGTGACTCTTTATTGAGCAGTGAGCTCTAGGCTGTTGGACTCCCTGCATGTGCAGGCCCCTTATTGTAAGTAGTATTTATTCATTGGCCAGTGAGTAAATATTGTGGGTTACAAATCCCACTGAGGTTTTTCCCACATCGGGTTTCCTCATTAAATATCTTGTGTTATGGTGTGTTTCTATGTTGTCTCTATTATTTTCATTTATTGCATTAATTCTTATTTACCGGTACACTATTTTGGGGTGTAAAGTTATAAATAAGTTTAAATATTCTACAAACCGGTTAGACACTGATTCACCCCCTCCCTCTCAGTGTCTTTGGGACTATCATTGAATCTAACAATTGGTATTAGAGCCTGGTCCTCTATTTGCAAAAGCCTAATAGCTTGAGGGAGATTCTGACACTGGTACTGATGGAGAACTTAAGAAAACAGTTGGAAGGAGCTCTTGAAGATTTTGATGCAGAAAAATTGAAGAATATCAAACTTGAAGATGATCTGAGGATTGCTAAGGAATTCATTAAAGGACTTCAAGAAAATTTGGTTATAGCACAAAATAAGAGAATGGAACTTCATGAGAAGATGTAGAATGATGATGATGAAAAGGAAACTCTTAGAGACATTGCAAATAAGCAGAGACAAGAAAACAATAATATGAAGATTGAAATGCAAGATATGACTATGAGGTTATGCAAGGATATTGAAGACATGAAGAACAATGAAGATGACTTGACTAGGAGACTTAATGATGCTAGAAATGAAAATTTGAGACTTGGTCATGACAATTATATGCTAAAGACAGATCTAATTCACATGCAACATGATAAAGTTGAGCTTGTGAGACAAGTTGCAATTCTGGAAAATGAGTTGGCTACTGCAAATAAACACAAAGACAAATTCAAGAAAAGTTCAGAAGAACTTGACGACATGCTTAAAAGATAGAAACCTGATGGAGATACAAATGGACTTGGATTTGAACATGGACAAAGTTCTGGTACTGCAAACAATCAAGATTAGAACAAACCGGTAAGATAACCTAATGCTTATAAATTTAATGGGAAATGTTTCAATTGCAACAAATATGGTCACAGAGCAAATCAATATAGTTTTAAAAATAATCAGAATATAAACTCACCCATCGGTCAATGTTCCAAATGCAATAACGTTGGTCATAGTTCAAAAAATTGCAGAATGAATGTGAAATGCTATGTTTGTGGAAGATTTGGGCATTTATCTAATCAATGCAGATCAAAAACCTGTCAAGGATATGGAAAGGCTATTCAGAGGAATAATGTAACTTGCTATGCTTGCAACAAGATTGGATATATTGCAAAATTATGTAGAAGCAAGAATGCATTGACGAACAATAAAGGATCTAGTTTGAAGGGCAAAAAAAAGGTAGATGAAGTAAAGCAAGAATTTTTAAAACAATGGATTAAGAAGAGTGATAAAAAAGTAGATGAAACTATCTCTGCATTGGTAGAATAGAGTAATCCTCCACCGACAGGAGATTCTTCATCTAACTGAGGAATAATCCTTAGGGGGTATTGCATCAAGTTGAAAATCATGCATTCTACACTCGGATGATGGTGAGAAGATACATTTCTTCTTTACTGGTAGATGTGTTAAGTTTTCACTTAATTGGTGAGCATTTAATGTAGTTTTAAGAACCTTTTTGGCTATAAAGCACTGGGAAACCCTTATTTTGAACTCACTGAGCATTCAAACAATCGGAGAGCATGAAACTAAGCAAGGGGATTCTAAGGCAAAGCTGCGAAGTGATTTTCAGGCATTCAAAATTTTGGTTAAGAGGTATTTATCTTTGAAATGACTTCCTCATCTTTTGTTCTTGAGTTTATTTCAAACCCTACCATTGTGGAAAATGTCAAACACCCTAGATTCGTATTCAAGATTATCCCCGAGATTGCGAAACATGATGATTCTGCAGAAGCTTTTTCAAAAATACCAAAAGGTGTAGCATTTGCAGAAGACCCTAGAATCTACATACATTGCAACATAGAAAACCTAGGGATTGAGGATTTGAAGAAGATATTCAATGAGGTTATTATCGATGAAAATGGAGTGATTAAACCTGAACATAAGATTGTGGAAAATTTAGGTTTTGTAGAGATTCTGAACATTCCTGAATTTCCAAAGGAAGTTGTCAAACTTGTATTGAGAAGAGTCCACGGAGAATGTATGTGGTTAGAGTTAGTTTGCAAGATAACCAAGGATGCAATTAAGGTAGTTACTGGTTTACCTTCAACCGGTAGTAGGCCTAATAAAACCAAGAAGATACCTAACAGAGGAGTTATGGATTTAACTGGAGCCACATCTGATAATAGGTCACTTAGAGTGAATGATGTCAAGGATATAAATGTAAGATATGTGAGTATGGTACTAGGATACAAAGCAACTCATGCAAATAGACTAAATTCTGTTTCTAGCCTTTGTATTCACAGCGCATATGAGATGGTGAACAATAATGCTAAGATTGATGTGTGTGAATGGCTTAAGGATGAACTAATTGACAACCTAAAGAAGATTAAGGGAGACAAGAAAGGTACTTTCTATTTTGGCAATCTTCTAGTATGCCTAATGCTTTACTTTGCTAAGGAGATACCTGACATAGGTCACAAGGATTTTGGTTATGACATCCCGGTAGGAAAAAAAATACAAGATGCTTTCACTGGTATGGGCACTGACAATGTTAAGAACATTACAGACTACTTCAAAACATTTCAAACCAAGATGAGTGCTAGAGAGAGACTACCACAGAGCATAATTGACAAATATGACAAGGAAATCTGCTTTGTCATTAAGCGAGATAAAACTTGTATGGAAGCAGTAAGCCCTAGAACTATTTAGGTTACTAAGATGGGTTATGAGGTAGACCTATATGTTTTGGAAACATATGCTAAAGCTCTACTTGATGCACCAAGGGAGCCATCTGAGAAATTCTTTGGTAGTGCAAAAACTATAGAGAGCAATGTATCTATGCAGAAAAGGACAAAGAGAAGAGAAAAGTTTATCAGAGATGCCTCAAAGAAGGTCAAAGAAATCAAAGAAAATGTCATGAATATCAGTGGTATATCAGCCAGTGAGCTTGAAGGACTACAACCTGAAGCACATGTTTCACCGGTTGTAACATCCTTCGATACTAATAGTGGTAAGGCTGATGAGTTTAAAAGAGTAGAAAGGAAGAGAAAACCCTCACTAATACCCTCTCCTTCACCTAAGAAAACCATAACACTAAGGAAGAAGTAGCAAAGAGTTAGGGAATTGAAGAAGAAACTTACACCTAAAAAGAAAGAGACACTGGTTACCCCCACATTGGATGATTTATTGAATGAGATTACAGAGGAAGGTAATCTGTCTAATGTAAATAAATGGTATAATTCTTCAAACGATTCTGACAAAAACACAATTGAAGAAAGCATTGTTTTGCATTTAGATATTTACAAGAAAGTGTCGATAGAAGTGATTGATGGGTTACCAAATGATTTATACATGAGATTAGAAGCCAAAAGGCTATCTGTAATGGAATTGGAGAAGAAGTTGAAAGTTGAAGCACTCTTAGCTATACATCTAGTAAATTCTAAGAAAGAGATAGATGAACTTATTTCTGAAGCTAACCAGTCAGTATTTGTTAGTGGACACGGGCAAGTGATCCTGATGGCTAGAAGGGTAAAATAAATTGTAGATGAGACTACGGATAAATGGGATATATTCTCTGTAGAGAAGGAAAAGCAAGAGGAAAGAAGCAGACCTAAAATGGAGAAAACATTCAAAGTATATCAAAAGGACAAGGGAAAAGGTAAAGTAGGTGGTGTACCCTCTATAAAGATAATAGATAACATCCCTCCACCAACCCAGGACACCCCTCCTTTAGCACCTTCATCACTGGTTCATATAGCTAATCCACCAGCTATAGCTACTGAAGGTATAACACATGATAATACTAACCCTAAGTTGTAGATAATTTTTACAATGAATGTGGATTCTCAGGAGGTAAACATTGTTGTGAACAAAGATACTACAGAGGTTAAGACTGATAGTGTTGAGGAAAACAAGATTTCACAAAAACTGGTACAAACAGTTGACTCTCAGGAAACTGAGATACCAGCTCAAATAGAGCAACCAATGACTGAAAAACATACAGAAGACAAGACAACTAGCACAGGGCCACCAGAATCTGAGAAACCGATAATGACAAAGAAACCATCTGAGGTAGAGGTTCACGTTGAGTCTGTAACACCGGCAGTTGCAGAGAAGCCTAATAAAATTGAGAAACCATTAAAGGTAGAGGTGCAGACACAGACAGATCCACCAGAGGAAAATAAAAGAAAAGTGGATACATCTATTGGAAGTAAAGAGGATATACTAAAGGTGATTGGTTGGACATCTACTAAGAAGAAACCTACAATAGAACCAATCACATCTACAAGTGAATTCAAACCAACCAATATAACTGAGGTACTTTTGGATTCAATTAAAAGGATTACTGATTGCAATGCCTTAGCTTTTAAGGCAACTGATAACACATTACCTATTCTAAAGATGATTGCACCTAATTGTAAGATAGATCACATTAATGATTCTTTAGGGAAATTGGACACATTATCCAAATTCATTGTTGATGGTGTGATAACCATAGATAAGGTGAATGAGGACACTATAAAGGAGAGAGTTAAAAAAGAGAAGAACACATTATTTGAAAACACCATAAAGAAATGTACCGATCATGTGGATACGCTTTTACCGATACTCAATTCTACAATTTTGGAGTAGAAGGAGTTATATAGGGAAGCATGTAAACCTCACTGTTTGACTGAGGACATTGATGAGGAGATCAAAAAGACACAAAAGGAAATTGATGACATTGCGGATAATGTTATAGGTTCATCAAGACTTATATCAGTTTTTTAGCAGGAAATGGCAGTTTTTGAGGAGAAATTAGAAAAACTTGAGAAGGAAAATGCAAGAATAAGGTCTAATGCCCAGGAACTAAAGGATAAACTTGGTCCAAGGTTGGATAATCTGATTAATCAGAGAGTTGAATTATCTAAGGCAACAGTTCAAGGAGAATGATCACCGAAGAAACAAATGCACTATCTCACTGGTATGATCCAACAGACTGAGGCAACTCTTACCGACAACAACAAATTTATGCAGAGTTTGAATATGATTTTGGCAGACATCTTTTAGATTGTAACCAACCGGTTACAAATCTTGAGGTAGCATTTTTGTACTCGTTTGATTATTTATGACATCCTTTGTCATTGATGTCAAAGGGGGAGTAGTGGAGAGAAAAATGCATGTACAAAGGAGATCACTTGCTCAGGGGGAGCACATCTTTTTGGATTTCAGTTTTGGGATAACAATTTTGATTTTTCTCATGAGTGTTGCTATCAATGCCAAAGGGGGAGATTGTTGGCATTCTACACTCTTATGAGAATAGTTGATATTTTCATTGATGGCAACCAACTAGAAACTCACTAGAAATTGGTTTCTACATGCCCGACATCACAAACTTCATACACCGACAGACACAGACACCAATAGGCACTTCACTAACATGCAAATTACATCGGCAACAAAGCATACTAGCACTCCAGTCGACATGGGATAAAGTTTTGTTTATATGAATTGTTTTGTAATGTAATTATCTTTTGTAAGCTGACATGGTATATTGTAAAAGACTCATTTAGGTATGAGATCTTATAGGTCATTTTGATAGAGAGAGAGAAGGAAGTTGTATGAGAGGTATAGAGAGTGAGACAATTTACTGTATAAGGTGATATAGTTGACAGCGAAGGTTTTGGTTATATACTGAGCTTATACCGGTACTAAACCTGGCATGAGAGATGTTGTTTTGAGCAGTACATTGTATTGGATTTGATAATCCATTTTGTAGTCAGTGTGACTCTTTATTGAGCAATGAGCTCTAGGTTGTTGGCCTCCCTGCATGTGCAGGCTCCTTATTGTAAGTAGTATTTATTCATAGGCCAGTGAGTAAATATTGTGGGTCACAAATCCCACCGAGGTTTTTCCCACACCGGGTTTCCTCATTAAATATCTTGTGTTATGGTATGTTTCTATGTTGTCTCTATTATTTTTGTTTATTGCATTAATTCTTATTTACCGGTACACTGTTTTGGGATACAAAGTTATAAATAAGTTTAAATATTCTACAAACCAGTTAGACACTGATTCACCCCCCCCTCTCAGTGTCTTTGGGATTGTCATTGAATCTAACACCTTTACACTGATGATGTGCTCTAAATATGTAATTTATGCCATAGAAACTCCATATTTAGACTCTTTATCAAAAATAGTCTAAGAATCCAAAAACCCCAACACTTCATATATGTACCTTAGGTGCACTTCCAATGTCTTGCTACAAATGAGAATGCCATAAAAGAAAATGTGGAAAAAATTCCTCAAATATTTTACAATCCATACAAGAGTAGAATGTTGTAGACACATTTTTCAAGCAAAATAAAATGATAAATATTCATAGTGCATATAGTTTCATCTAAAGTTGTCTTAAATATATCCTCCTCTCAGATATGGGTTTGATGGTGACCCAATTCAAGGACTATTTTTTAGAAATAGATTACTCCATTGAATTTATTTATTAGCATATCAATCCTTAGGATTAGGTACCAATTTATTATTGTAGATACATATTTAGTATTTTGTATTTAATGCACACTCTCATTGTGTCATGCTTCTTTCTTACCAAGACCACCGAGGAAGAAAAAGGGCTAAATCTAGGTTGAATGTACCCTATTTCTAATAAATCCTTTATTGTGCTTTTCATTGTCTTCCTTTTGTTATTTGAGATGAAGATAAGAGGTAGTTATAATACTCACAAAGTACAATACATACAAAAACACACTCATTATTATTAGCCCTCTTTCACTCATTGGAATATGCTTGCATAGACCTCTCCAACATGTATGAATCCAAACCCCATGTCCTCTAACACTCCAACACCATAAGACCTTCCACTAGTCACTCACCCTAGTACATGCTCAATTAGGACTTCTAATCCCCATTAAAAGGATACAATGAATAACCCCAACACATATACATCATAGGCATCCCAAGAAGGATTCTCAATATACACAAAAGGGGTCTCTACTCCACCAACCAACCAAAGTACAAAGGGAGTCTTACTGTTACACCACTGTCCTTTTGTGTCATCATGTAGGCTTGGGAAAATCATGAACATGGCCTTCCTCCCCTCTCCTCAGTTCCTCCAAAAGGCTTCTAGGACTTTATAGGGTCCACCTACTAACCTTCCCAAAAATCCAACCACTGAAATTCCCATCACACCCTATTTGGCAAACAAGAAATTGTTGTCTCACTGGTTTTGCTAAGACAGTCATAGACACTGTTAACTTAGGAAAACAAAAGGTTTGCTTAGCTATTGGTTATTCAACTTGGTGACCCTTTCCCTTGTCAATGGAGCTCTCAAACATTCCTCTTTCCCTTCACTAGACTCCCCAAGAACCATTGATGCATTCATATCACTTCAAACTCCATGAAATCACCGTGTTTCAGACCGTGACTCAGAAATCAGTCCCTTGCATTCAACTAGCATGTGCCAAAATTACTCATGAGCCCTTGAAAACACCAAAATATTAAAAGGAATGATATTTTACAAGTTCCTACCAGTTTTGGTGGTTTTCCTATGGCTACAAATGATCATTACATTATTTATGGTCACTATTAACCCTAGGAAGGGTTTTGATAGTGCTTTACAAAAATTGGAATATCTTTTTCAAAACAAAATCAAATTGGATGAAACCAAAGCCAAAATAGAGGGGATTCGGTCCTCTTTCATTTCCAGTAGGTAATAAATGCAAATGAATAACAAAATTTAAGGATCCAAGGCCTAGAAGTGACTGTAACATGGAGTAACATAGGAAAAGTGCAGAAAGCTTTAAGATTTTATTGATTTCTCCTTAGTATATGGCATTCCAACCTTAAAATGAATGAGGATAGGCCTTTTTATAGTCTTCTCAGTCTTCCCAATGCTTATAAATACCTTTTTAAACTCCACTTAACCATTGGAGACATAAAATTGCCCTTTACAAAGACAAGTTGCTCATGACAATATTTGTCAATAATGACAACTTTCAACATTTTGTTAAACCATGACCTTAAACACATTGAAATAGGTCCAAATAGACATGAAAGTACCTTTGGAACCAAATTTTATGTTATTACATCAATTTAACCCATTTTGACCCATTTGCATAGTATTGTCCAAATCAGGACCTTCTTAGGACCAACTAGACAACTTGATTACATGAATGGTCAAATGACCTTATTACAATGCTATTGGTCTCATTAGACCTTATTGACACAAGAAACCATATATAATTCAAAATGTTTATATTTGACCCCATATAGGTCTTTGGAATTGAGAGGTACACTTGGTTCTCTTGGTGCTCTTGCACCAATGATCATCAACTGAGAACTATTGGCTATCATAATCACTATGCATAACGAGTTTTTGTTAGAGAGATCAAGTATTATATTAACAAAGTAATGAATTTACAAGGCTACTTTGATGCATTTTATTCCTACCTCCAAGAGGTAGCAACTTTTTGATGTGCACTCTTCTAATTATATGTTAATTGAGGCTTCTAAAAGATTAAGGTTGTCTAACATGCACATATATGACTCAAAACACTTTCTTCTTCTCCAAACAACGAACTTGAAAAGCAATGACTATAATTTGTGATTAAGGAGGAAAAGTTCAAGTCCTTGAAGTGTAAGACAAGGTGAACTCATCTTATTTCAAAGTGCAGAATTGATCCATTCATGGTGCGAATTCAAAAGGGAGTTGTCAGCCATCCAACAAGGAAGGTGATCTTAGCTGCAAGTTATCATTTACCCTTTCTTTTCAGGTTGATTTCATCAAATCAAGGTGAGTGCAATATTGTTTTTGATGAGGATTTAATGAAGATCTGATTGAAGGATACTCTTTTAAAAAAATAGATCTCCTTTTAGATCTGATTGAAGGATTGAGAACTAGTTTCCATTGCATCCTTGTAAAGATTATCCTTTTTAAACAATTAATCCTCTTTAGTTTCCATTTGGTTTCATTCAATTTTATGCAATACAGATAAAGTTCTCTTGATTTTTGTAAAATCTGTTAAAAACTTATTACTAGGGTAACCCGAGAATGAATAAAATGCATTATATCTTGTTTCCACGTTGAATAACTCTTCCAATGGGTGAAAAAATCTTTGTACATATGTATCTTCATATCCAAATATCTACAGGGCTCCATGTCAAGAAAGGTACATGCAAAAGGTGTGGAGAAATCACTGTTTTCCGAGTCTCAGTTAGAATGAGACAACAAAGAGGTGGTTTGGAAGGGTTGAATGTATAGCAAGGGTCTTGGAGGGATATTGAGGGTTTAGAAGGGAGTGAGAGGGTGCTACACATTTATGTCAAGGTTTTAAAACCTTTGAATAAGCCAAAATGTTAGGGTTTTGCTGACTGTCCTTAATGACACATATTTGTCACTGTGAACAGTGCTACCACAACAGGGTACCTTATGTCTTTAGGGTGAATGGGAGGATGAAGCATATTGTTTTAGTTATGAGAGAGATTCATTGATATTTCTTTGAGTACCCTTGGGTTTATGTGTGCCTACTCGGCATTAGGAGTTGTGTCCAAAAGCCATTAGGACTCCTAACTGGAGAAGGGCTTAAGGGAGTAAGATTTTCTGAGTTGGTGTGATTCAAGGGTCGGAAGACCTCAAGATAGATTTGGGAAAGGTGAGTATACCTAAGTTGATGTATGTTAGTGGTTTTATGGGACTAGGGAGTAGGAGTGAGTCTTTGGGGTGTTGAAGCATCTTGAGGGGCTAGTAGCCTAGTGAGGGCTTGGGGTTTGTTCCCTATTGAATAGGTGAGTTAGGAGAAAGATCTCCCTAATTGATTGAGATTGGTGGAGTCTCTGCATCACAATTCTTTAATGTTGACCTTACCTAATTCTTTGTTTCTCATTGAAGCTTACACAAATGCTACTGAGGATGTCATGGGAGGCATCTTATTATAAGATGGTAAAATAGTATGCTACTATTCAAAGATTTTCTTTTCAACAATGAGGGATTATCTACCTTATGATATAACTTTATGCATTAGTCTAGGTGATGAGAAAGCATATAAAAAATAGTATGAGAAAGACTCAAATTATGGGGAATACAATTAGCAAGAAAGTAGTACTATATAGGCGAGCAAAATTAAATGTGTCCAAGGCATGGTTTCTACTTTTGGAGGCGCATAACTCCAATGTGGCAATTCATTTTGGTGGCGGAAAAAAAGTGATTCATTTGCAAAGTTGCATGCACTTTCAAGGATGCAATTAGTAGCCAAATCTACTAGAGGATGTGAGTTATGATGTACTTTCAAATCCAAGATGCATAAAAAAAGTATATAGAACTAAAGAAAAAGACAATAGCATAAATCTCTGCCATATTTTAGGGCCTTTCTTACCTTTGGGGTTGAGTTTATCTTCAACCAATATTTTGACGTTTAAAGATGTCATTTTCATCTAGATGTATTGATGACGAATGCTAGACATTACAATTTGTAAAGAACTAATGCTTCTTAGAGTTCTTGATGCCAAGTTTTGAACACAATGTGTGTTAAGTATTGATGTAGTCAAATACAAATATTCTCTCACAGTTGCCACAAAATTTACTTTTCTTCATTTGTATGTTTTGGAAAAATCTTCCTTGATGACCTCCATGAAACCAACCAAATTGAAATTCACCTCCATCACTAAATCAAGTTTGAGTTCCTTCAACTCCTCCTTGGCTAGGAGGCTAGGAATCCAACATTGTTGAACTGGAATTCTAATTTAAGTAGGGCAGACATAATTCTCTCTAATCTAATAAATTTAAAAGAAATACATCTCCAATTTAGAAATATAATCATCAACAACATCTACATCAATTTTCCCGTCAAACTTAGGCATGTCACAACTTACCTAGGCTCTAAAGGGATTCCAATTGCCAAATGACCTTTCCAATGGGGCCCACTACTTATTTTGGTTACTTCGGAGCATCAACACAAATTGGTTCATCATCCTTGATCTTTGTTTTCCTCAAGCCACTTAGATAAACAACTTGAAGGATTTCGAGGAGTTAGTAGCTAGTTCTTCAATATCATTGAATCTCGTCTTTAGTTCAAATATCCAATATCTGACTACATTTGATGGTACATGCAAGAGAAACTAGGTTGTGATAGCACTTATCTAAATTAGGCTAGTAATTTGGGGAGCAATACACTAGTTGAGAAATTTATTGTACCAAAAGTAAAAATTGAACAAAATAAAATACAAAAATGATAATTACAACATAGTTGTTACATGGGCTTAAGTTGACAATTGACACTCTTCTTGGGTGCCTTAAGTTTATAGAAATGGCATCTAGAGGGTGTCTTTGAACAAAACTACACAAACACTAACTAAAATTTGTCATGAGAATTCGTTCAAGTGTCTAGACTTGAGGATGAAAAGTCATAGTTTTTTCAAAGTCGAGGGACAAAAAACTTGTAGGTCTTATGATGAAGGAAGAAACCCCTTTGGTTGAAGGAGTGATCTCATGTAGAGCTCGCATTTGAGTTTTAATGGTGGTTAAAATTGATTATATTGAGTGTGCATGCCACTTATAGTTGCCGTGGATGTAATCATTTATGTTTCAGTTTGTTGTAGCTGTTGTAGACTTGTAGTAGAATATTGTAATATTGTAATGCCCTATTTAATATAATAGATGACCTGTGATCTAGATTCTTCCGAGTATTGTATTCTCATTTTGTTGCCGCGGTTGTGTATGCATGGGTTGTTATCATTGCAATTATCATATTTTGGTCTACTATTGTTGTGGTAGAAATGTTTTATAAACCATTTTCAACATGTTTAATATAAATACAATTTATAGTTTATCTTTCATTGTGGATTTGCTCCATAAATTGGGTTATCCATGTAAATGCAAGATTGGAACAAAATTTTGTGGGTAGGCTATTATTTATATGAATGCGATGGGAAACTTCTAGTTTTGCGAGACTTGAGAAAAATAGATTAGGGTTTGTTTATTTTAGGGTTAAATAATGAAGTCTAAAGCATATTTTTAGAGTTGCCGTGTCAAATTAATATAACCCAGGTATTTTTCGAGGTTCTGGTTAAATATTTAAGTCCAAACTTTAAATAGCTAAAATATTTTCATAAGATTTTGTGGTTATGTTTTCCAGTTTATCAGTCAAATATGATTTGGTGGTTATGTTTTCTATTTGGGGATTCATTGATTGAGCCCATGTAACAACTTTGTGAAGTTATTTGTGCCTTCAAAATTCAAAACCATGGTGGCTATGGTCTACAGATGATAACTATTTATTTCTTGTAAGAGCAAAAGATCATAATGGCAAACCCTACAAAATGCTTACATAGGAACTCAAATAATCACCATTTATCAAAACACACAAAACTCTTATGAAAGTTGCCTTTGACACTTTGGAGAAGAAAAAAATCGAGATACCTGAGTCACCAAATGATCCGACTCAATGCAAAATTATATTGTCATTGCTACTTGATTTGTATCTAGAAAAGACCTTCCGGGAATCCTTGAGCTCACTTTCTTTCAAAAGTGGATCCGCCAATAAATGGCACACACTATTGTTGACAATTCCAGTGATAACTCAAAAGGAGTGTAGGAACTATTAGAAATTTGGGTTTAATAGATTAGGGAAAA
The DNA here is from genome assembly GCF_030272615.1 of Cryptomeria japonica. Lineage (NCBI taxonomy): Eukaryota > Viridiplantae > Streptophyta > Pinopsida > Cupressales > Cupressaceae > Cryptomeria > Cryptomeria japonica. The sequence goes on from NC_081406.1 coordinate 257,228,501, forward strand.
ATATATATTCTGCAATCTTTAATCTATTTGTGAACACTATTGATGAAACCAAATTGGATGCCCTTGATTGCAAATAAAACCTTACTTGAGGAGCACGCGGTTGTGGAGAGATCGCTCCATGGGGGGAGGGAGGCAAGAGCAACTTCAACTTTGGCAGATGACGCTCCCGACTTGTGCTTGGTTTTATTTAAAATGAACCCGCGTTATGTTTTTTTTTCCTTTAAGGTGACCGAGTTCATCGAAATTCTGATGAACTCGGGCATTTAAAAAAAATAAATCAAATTTGATCACAATATGCCTTTTCCATCGGAAACCTTCATCGGAATTTGAGGCCAAATGTATTAGTGTATAATAGTTTCATCAAATACCCTAATTATGTCTTATTTCAACCTTCAAGGTCTGATTTCACATATCTAGACATCTCAAATTTCCATATACTCTTGGAATTATCTCTAAAATCACAATATCTTGCTTCCTTGAAAATTTGGTGAAAAGTTGGTTGGACCATGTGTTCAAACTTTTTCTCCCCAAATTTCGGGAGCATGTTTTGGCGGTATTTTAATATTCAAATCCAAGAGATTGGCAAAAAATATCATTTCTAAGTTGGCATATGAATCAAAACAAAGTTAGGGTTTCCTACATAAATCCTTCCCTTCGTCATTTGAAGGATCTAAGATCTAGCAATTGAAGGAGCCTCTTATGAAGTGAAAGTGCAGGATATGTGAAGCCTACAACAAAAAATCAAGGATTCATCAAGCATTTATCAAGCCTTCATCAATCATTTTCAACATCCATTAGGAGATTTGAAGACATTGAAGAATAATAGGATATCACTAACTGCTGATTGGCTTGTACCTCTCCCTTAGGGTTTTTTATGGTTTCATGTGATTTGAAGCATTTACCTTTACATTTACCTTTACATTTACATTCATTTAGGGTTTTCTCTCCAAAGTGTAGGGTAGAACTCTAGGTCTACTTTCTTATTCATTTAGGATGTTGCATACACACAAGATTCTTGCACACACATTTTTAGTACATTATTGGCTATTTGTGGAGGTGGAAACCACCAAAACAAGGGGTTTGACCAAGGTAGAACGCTATATAGCCACCTAGACACCCTTTTTCAAGTTGCAGGTGCAAGTATAGGAATTCGGCGGACACACGATTTTTGGAACCGATGAAAGACACGGGTAGAGACTTAGTTTCAAAAGTAGATCCTAGTTTCTAGGGACTAGGGTGTGGCATCCTAGTCCAAGACTAGGGCATGGTGCCCTGGTCCCCCCTATTCTGCAACATTGTTTTGGTAGTTCTGCATTTTTGGCCTTCAGAATCTCAGATCTAGGATTTCAGCTCTCTGTCCCATCAGGGACTAGGGCGTGGCGCCCTGGTCCAACATAGTTAGCATGAAAATTATATGATAGGTGCACCTCTGAGTTCATTTTCTAGCTTTGCATTCAATTTTTCAGTTTTAGTTTAGCAAGTTTTTGCATTTTTAGTTCATATTTGCATCTTTGTTCATCTCCTAGTCTAATTGATCATTGTATTGCATTTTGCACATCTCCTCTTCATTACAACAAAGGAATAGAAACCCTAAGAGATATTCCTTGACCCTCTGTTTCTCACAAGAAGTGGTCAAAGTAAAATATCTCCCTAGGTTCTTTCGTATTTCAATGTGTGTATAAGAGTGGGATTAGGTCTTAGTTAATTGGTTCCATTTTTATGCTCCACAGGGTCGGGAACATTTGAGTCAAAGGTGCACCAACAACTAACCTTCAAACTTCAAATACTGAGGGACTTGGGGATGGAGGGGGTGGGGGGGCAATGGTGTAATTTTCCAAAATAACACCAACATTCTGTATAAACAACAATATCCCTCTAGATCAAACTATCTCATTGTTAGCCCAATTGGTAAATGAAAAGTGTTTAGTAACTCTATGGCCTGCTCATTACGTTTGACATTGTTAATCATAAAGTCACCAATATCTAAGAACACCAGGAGAAATGACCCCTTAGATTGCTCTCTAAAAGGGGTAGATGCTTCAAACGTTTGCCACACAATTTCTAAAACAACCAATCTATTGGGTACAATGAAGGGAAAAGCATGGCTTTGACCACTAAATCCATATACCCTGATGTAAGTGTATTGCTCAACCATGTACTTGTATGCCCAATTATGATCAACATTGGCCTTAAGTTCCTACCCTTTGCTTTTGGCCTTAGGATATTCATTATTTGCTCAGTCAACCTTGGGATGTCAATACCACAGGCAATGCATATTCTTTTGACAAAGTGTTGATCAAACAAAAGAGCTTGGGAGTTCTCATACCCATAGTCCCAAATTGATGTCCATAATTGAACTGGTTGTTGATGCCATTAGAGTAAAAAACACTTACATGAAGCTATGATCCCCAAAACTCAAATTGTTGTCCTTGATACATGAATTAAAAAATAATACCATTTAAAATTGACCTTGGCATCTTCAACAATCTGAGGATAATGGTATGTTGTATAATCAGTTGCACTTTGAACATCACAAGTTAATACCGTTATTTCCTTGGGCATACGTGGGCCTCCTTCATACCTGAGCACCTGACTTACTACATAGTATGTGATTTCAAAGTATTTGTAGAACAATTCCACCTTGTATGGGGGCATCTCTGTTCTTCCAAATGGTTGTGGTTGGCCCCCATACCTAGGCCTATGCATGGGTTAGCATTTTATTCTGTACAAACCCTTAGTGAACTCATACTCTGCCTTCAAACTTGCAAGGTCAATCTTTGTAATATACTCCCTACAATCTTTCATATCAAAAACTTCTAGCACTTTGTTTTTGTTTATTTCTAGTAGACACCTATTTATAGACCTAATAAATCTAGTAGCTGGGTTGTAGCATCTAGCTAAGGCCTTAATCAAGTCTAAATTAACAAAAACATTGAAAACAACTAATCTTGCAAGCCCTAACTACCACAGATTCAAATTGCACTCTAAGATTTTTGATTTTGACTTCAAGAAGAAAAACTATAAAATATTGTGTCCCTTGATCTAAGAATAACTTTCTCTACAGTTACTTTGTTTGTCAAATTTTTTTGGGACACGAGCTCCTGTTTTTGGCCTATAAGATGACCTAGGTAGTAGGGATATTAAATCATCATAAAGATTATTTTCTTTCTTCGGCCTCTTTGCCTTACGATCCCTTGATTGTGAAACTTTCAAAGAACTTGACATTCAGTGAACCCTTCTAAAAATCCTATTCAATTTGTTTAGATATCCTAATCTAGGGTTTTAATTTGTTACCCTGGCTTCTTTCTTATTTTAATTTTTTTATTATCATAAATTGATAGCAAAGAGATGAGAGAATCATACTTACTAGTTTTATTAGCTGGTTTAAAGAACTAGAGATATTTAAAATCTTTTGCAAAAACCCCAGCTTCACCTCTTCTTCACTTAAAATTTTGCTTTAGATCTTCACAATGAATCTAAAAACACAAACAACTACTTTTAAACTTTAGTATTTTCCTCCATTAATGCAATTAAGTGTGCTTTTTGATGCCACAAATGGGTAGAAACAAAAGTTTAAATACCATATGTCGATCAAAAAGTATCAATGGCTACCAACGGGATTCAAATTTTCTTTAACTAAGAGAATCTTTAACACTGAAGTTGTCTAAGAGTCATTTGAAGCTTCACCGAGTACACATAATATCCCTTGGTTTCAAATTCACTATTCCCTTATTTCCCTCCTCAAAAACTCGTTGAAAGCCTTTCGGGAGTCTTAATGGGTCCTGAGTATTCTCCAGCTATCTGCCCTTTCCCTTCCCAGAAGCTTGCTGAAGGAGACACGAGCTATCAACGTGTCCTAAGTTGGCACACTGGACCCCTTTTATCTACAGATAAAATGCTTTCCAATCACTCCTCGATAACTTGTTGAGGAGAGGAAAAGCATCTTAACGAGTCCTGGGTTACCCCACACACCACCTTGTTCTTGCCTTCCCCAGATGTTCACCAAGACAAAGGAAAGACTTGAGCCAGATCCGAGTACATTATCCCCCATGCTTTCCAATAGAACTTGGGACTCGACACGAGCTAAGAAATAGCTCACTGAGTACCTAAGTAACAATTGTTGGTACTTTGCAAAGGAAAACACTACTTGAAGCTCAATGAAACATTTTAAAAGGTTTCATTGACTCCCGAGTTACCCCTTTGAAAGGTCATTTAATTGCCACCTCAGATGGGATTCAGAAGCTTGGCAAGGCATGAAAGAGAGTTGAATAATTTTTTAGGGTCATTTAAACTAAGGCTGACTTAAGAAAAACTTGGAGAATGTGCACATAAGTTATTTCCTTAGGACATCATGGGGAAGGGTTTGAACACTAGGCACATTATTTTAAAACAATAAAAAGGGTGCAAAAAACTTAGGATTAAAATGGGTCATAGCAATCAGCTAAAATAAGAGGGCTGGAACCCGATGCCAGTTGCAAATGATGAAAAGATCCATGAAAAAAGAACTTAAGTCATATTCAACTAGTAAAGAAGGTCACTAACCAAAACCCGCCAAAGGAAATTTAAAACATACTTCATAACCAAGGCAAAACATAAAACATAACCCTAAGGCCCTTGGAGAATACAACTCTAACATACCTCTCATATATAACAAACCCCTCCACGTTGAAGATATTGTACATAAGCACAAAATCAAGTGAGTCCTTATAGATGGTGGATCTAGGTTAAATCTATTTACATACAAGTTGATTAAATAGTTAGGATTCTCTGAAGATCTAATTGATCCTTCCAACAAAATTTCAATCAAGACATATGACGATGCTGAGAGAGTCTCCAAATGCACAATCACACTTCTACTTCAAGTCAAGCCAACAATAGTTGAAACTACATGTCATGTTTTGGACCTTGATCTCCCATATAACATACTCCTTGGCTATCCATAGATCCATTCCATTCAATCTATTCCCTCCACTTATCAATGTTTACAATTTTCATACAATGGTAGAGAAATCACCATCCCTGCTGATCTGCAACCTTTCCAATAATTAAAACTTCTTGAAGGCAAGAGCCCCTACCATTTTCATCTAAATACACCCACTTCACCACGAAAAAATGACACTTCTACCCAACTCAAGGTCAAGGTCAAAATGATTTACAATGGTTGTGGAGAATGTACCCATTAGAAGGCATTCTATGTGGGACATCTCCCTCCCTCTCCTAAGTCCTATGGCAGGCCCAAGAAAATTGATATTAAAAAAAATCCTACCACATTTCTTTTGAGTATATTTCCTGTTTTGTAGCTGTAGCATTTCTTTCTACATTTTTGTGCATTTTCTTACCGGATCTTACGGAGCTGGATTTTGTTTGTGAACATGATTATTCCTTATTCCTGAACCATGGAACATGTGGATCTTTATTTGGCCAGTTATCGATTCTGGATTCTCGGACAGTTTTCTGGCTTAGAACTTTGGAACCGCCTGGACCTATCCTTCTATTGGTGAACCTTGTGGATCCTTTCTGTGGCTTGTAGTTTTTCAATTCATTGTTTCCAACATTCCTTGGCATGTGGCCGACCTTCCCTTTGGTTTGCACTTCATCCTTTGTATTTTTTGAAGGATTCTCTTGGTGGAGGCCAACCTAGTGGTTTTGTACATTTCATCTTGTTCATCAATATTTGATTCTTCATTGACAGAGGAAGATCCCTCTAGACTGTATAAATCAATGTAATTTAGCTTTTAGTAACTAGTTTTTGGAACCGGGAAGATCCAACTTGAAATTAAGCATGTTTGTATCAGGCCAGCGAGCCGAATCTTGTAACCCGCTCGTGGCCGGTAGATTGTAAACAATTTTCATGATATAATCAATCACTTCTACATTACCTCCATCATCTTGTCTTTCTTTCATTGTGTATTACTCTTGTTGCACGGTCTAGATAGATCTCATTGAGGTCCCTCCTATCCATGACTGCACCACATACAATGCAAGAAGACAACATTCTAGCAATGACAGGGCTTCACTTAGTGAACATGGATTATAGCACGTGTGTTTATGCAATACTAAATAATCCCCCTATTTTAAAAAATGTAACCCTAAAATACTTTTTTGTCACCCCCTCCCAATACACAACCCAAATAAAAAACCCCCTATTTTCACCAAATAGGCAATATATTGCATTTATTTTTTGAGATATTAAACCCCCCAATATGAATGCACGTGATATAATATAGCCTAGCTAGTGAACCCCCCATGATAGCAATTGGGCCCACTTGATGAGGAAAATCTTGCGACTGATGTCACTTCATGGCTCTATTGAGAAGAAAATGAAGAACCGCAAACATCCCAAAATATATGTATCTAAAAGCATTTACTATTGTGGAAAAAATAGTTTATAAAGGACATGGTCTAAGACCTAAATAGAAAGGAATAAAAGCACCCATTGCACCCATTTCATAAAAGCGCGACAAAGGCCTGGGTTACTCTCCCATGCCTAAGGTTAACATTTTTTCTGTTCAAATAGACCCTTCTTTCGATGTTGATGAATCTGACAAAGAGGAATTCTATGAAGTGCCTTTCGAATAACTTCATGACCTCTTTAATGAAGTCTATATATACACTATCACTCCCTCAACTTCACTTGATCTTCCACTTGTGTACCCCAAACTTTTTTATTGGGACCAACAAGGACCACCAACTCTTGACATTTGTGTTGATGATAATGCCCTCTTGGCACTTTTAAATATTTGTAATGTTGAAGATCACACGGAAGTACATGCCATTCAACTTAATAGGGAGGCATACTTTGGTAACCAAGTCAACTCCCTTAGTCACAAAGATGATAATAAAAATCAACAATCCCCTAATGAAAACCTCAATAAGGTGCCATCAGACATTAAAAAAGTAAAAATAAAGTGTGTATCTACTAGTGAAACCCTAGCTTAAGCACTAGAGGATAAGGGAATCGACTTGCTTACCATGGTTCCCCCATTACAAGAGAGGTCCTCATTGTTGATTGAAGAAACTAATACAATCAATATGGGAATAAAAGAAAATCCAAAGAATGTATTCATCACCAAATCTCTTATTGATTAAGAAAAATAGGGTATTGTAACTTTTATCAAAGATACACAAGTCAACTTCGCATGGTTGTATGTTTATATGCTAGGATTGGATCCTAATTTAGTGGTACATCACCTTGCAGTACACTCTAATGCAAAATTTGTTAAGAAAAAATTGAGAAATATCCATCCTCAAGTTGCTCTTTTAGTCAAGATAGAGCTACAAAAGATCTTAGATGTGGGATTCATTCGACCTATTAACTATCCAGAATGGGTTTAAAACATAGGATCTATTGGAAAACCTGTTGGGGGCATACATATTTGTACCAACTTCAAAGATCTCAATAAGGAATGCCCTAAGGATGACTTTCCTTTTCCTAACATTGACATCATATTGGACCTAACAGCTGGACATGAGAAACTTTTCCTTAATTGATGGTTTCTTGGGATATAATCAAATCAAAATTATTGGTGAAGATCAACATAAGGCAATTTTTACTACTCCATGGGGAACTTTTTGCTACCAAGTTATACCCTTTGGGTTCAATAACATAGGAGTGACTTATCAATGAGCTCTGACCATCATCTTTCACGATTTACTTCATGACATTATGGAAGACTATGTGGATGATCTTTTAGGTAAATCAAAGACTCGAGAGGGACACAATGCCATACTAGCTAAGATATTTGAAAATATGGAGAAGTATAAATTGAGGCTAAATCCTAAGAAATGTGTCTTTGGGGTTAATTTTGGTAAACTCTTTGGTTTTATTGTATCACATAGAGGAATTGAAATTCATCCAACCAAGGTGAAGGCTATCATGGACATGCTGCCACTAAAGAATCTCAAGCAACTTCACAATCTTCAAGGAAAAATCTATTCTATTCACAGATATAGTTCCCATTTTGTAAATAAGTATCACTGCTTTGCTCATCTACTTCAAAAAGATACCAAATTTCAATGGCACTGTTTGTGTCAAAAGGAATTTGATAAAATCAAGGAATACTTAGCATCTCCACTTGTGTTGATGCCTCCAATCTTTGGAGAACCCATTCTCTTGTATATATCTACTACACTAGTAGCCTTTGGGGAATTATTAGCACAAGTTGATGAGAAAGGTAAAGAGTGGCCTTTGGGGCATTACTAAAAAAAAATCCACCATTACATGCTTAATCATAAGACCAAGTTCATTGTGAAAATTGATCCCCTCAAGTACCCGCTTTCTAAAGATTCTCTTACAACATGAACTACTAAATGGGTCAAGATCCTAAGTGTGTTTGATATTGAGTATGTAGATCACAAAGATATCAAAGGTCATGTTAGCGTAGATCAATTAGTTGATGCCCCTCTACAAGGAGAATACCCCTTGATTGCAGAGTTCCCAAATGATGACATCATTACCATCACACAATCTACTAAGTGGTAGTTATATTTTGATGGTTCTTGCACACAACATGGATCAAGGGCAAGAATTCTTTCAGTAACTTCTCAAAGCAACCACATTCCTAAGTCATATAAGATAGCCTTATCATGTACAAACAACATTGTTGAGTATGAAGCTCTCATGATAGGTCTCTGCCTTTCTATGCAATGGAAAATCGCTTATCTTCATGTGTATGGTGATTCACAACTTGTCATTAAACAAATCAATGATGAATACCAAACTAAAGATGATAAGTTGCTCCCTTATTATTGAATGGTGGAAGACTTTAAACAAAATTTCTCTTCTATTCAGTTTGAGCAGATCCCCTAAGAAAACAATAAAGATGTTGATGTTATAGCCACCATTGACTCTCTCCTATAGATGCCTGATAATAGTCATAAGTGTGAATTCTTGGTTGAGCATCTCCTTATTCCAACATATGATGTACTTGAGTATGAAATGATATGTGCACTTGTTCCCCTTCGTATCAAGACACCTATGCTTACCTTAACAACAAAACCTTCCCACCCCATCTCACCAAAACCCAACAACAAACTTTCATTCACCAATCTGCTTGCTACACCATCCTTGGAGACACTTTATTTCAAAGGCACTTTAGTCAAACCATCTTACACTGTTTAGACAAAGAAGAAGTTGAACGTCCATTATAAGAGGCACACAAAGGTATCTATGGAGCACACTCAAGTGGTCTCATATTGGCTAAGAAGTTGCTTGAAATGGGTTATTATTGGCCTACCATGGAACGAGATTCTTATCACTATGTGTAATGTGTTAATATATGGTTGTATGATTCTTCATTAATTTATTTTATATCTTGTTTATAATGATTAGTATCCTAAGATCCTAATTTCTAACATATATCAGAGTAGGTTAGGCTATACTAATCATTTTTTAGGTTATACTAAAAGGTATGAAAAACTTGATAAGAAACCTCTTTGTGCTCAATCAACACATGTAAGACCCCTCTGCAATATTTTTGGAGTATTTTTTTTCATTATTTAAAATTTAAAATTTTATTTTTTCCTTTAGTTTATTGATAAATATTGGTTTATAATCATGCTACATAACCCAGTTTATCTTAGGTAAAACCATATGCTTGACTACATTTTTTAGCTTATTTAGGTTGTATTAATCTTTTTATGAGTTTTTAAGAAAACTATCAATAGTCATCAAATCGATATAAGTAGTATATTTCCTGCATTGAGTTAACAAGAATTACTTAGAATAAGGCAAATATCTCCACATAACCTTACATTTTCTATCAAGTTAATTGACCTTCAAAATATTCTTATTAATATTACCACTCACATTTATTAAATGACACAACAAAATATAATAATATTTTATTTCATACTACATTACTCTCTATTTATTTGAAAACAAATATCTCTAATTCACAATATACAAAACATAAACTTGTTAAACTTGACACTCAAAATAAATTATTTTGAATATTCAACATCATATATACAAATGAAGAGACTTATGAGAAAATTACAACCCTTAAACATTTTCTCTCTAGATATTGTTCAACTACTCAATGATCTTTTGACTTAGGCCCGTTCTCTTAACACCATTGGAACTGCTCTATTTTGAGATGAGTGGCTTCTAACCTATGTGCTATATACAAAAGTTTCATGATCATTAACTGCTTGTTATTGCACCCAAATCTGTAAGAGGTATGTCGATATAGTACTTCATGTAGTTCACAATGACGATGTTAAAGCCCTCTCTATTATACAATAGAAAATTGAAAGAAACAAAACCAATGACCATGTTTCTTTATGTCGAGAGGGATCTACAATGACATCAAAATGTCCATAAATAAAAATTGAATTTTGAAACAATTTGATATGCAAATGACGGGTAAATGCATGAAATGTGCCATCTTTTGGTTTTTGTGGAGGTGTTATATTATTACTCCAAATAAAATAGAACCCTCGTCACTTGTCTTCAACTATATAAAACCGTTACATTCAAATGATAGTGGAAGAGCGCCATAATATTTAAAAGGAAACAATCAATAGAATCAAGTAGCAATGTGAGATTCTCTTTTATTATAAGATATCTGTCAACATAATTTACTTATATTTTTAAAATATAGATATACTAGTTAGATAATCTAATGGCCATATCTCTTAGCATGAGACTTATTCAACCTATGCATTAAATTGACATGCTACGTGATGGAACGCCAAGTCATTGAGGTATTGGAAGCTTGAGTGCTACAGCTAGGTCTTGAAGGGCCGTTACAATAAGGATCTACGAATAAAATCTTTCTACATTCAAATGCAACGTCATAAATTATTTTCAGCGCTAATGTTGGTGAAAGAAATTTAACATTTCTCTATGTTTTATAGTAGTTTTTGAGTGATCAACCATATTAATGAAAAAATAGGATTGCAATAAGTCTCTACCAGCTTATCTTACATTAAATGATTTGACCCTGAAAATCTTGACTAAAATTAGTCGACAAGGATCAAATGCAATAAAAATATCGCAAGTACACATTTATTCTCGTATAGATTATGAATCAAAATACTCTATCCAACTGTTTCTTCACAGCTGACGCTCTTTCTAAATAGTTATCGAACTGTTTCTTCACAGCTGATGTTCTTTCTAAATAGTTATTTCCAGCAACTGGGATTCTTTGGCATCCCATTAAGCTAGCCCTTCTTCTATCTACAACCATCATTATTGAAGGTATAGAAACTTTATTCCAAATCTATTTGCCATTAAATGATCACACACTAGAGTGATATCTTGAGGGACCAATTATTCCAATTATTTTGGGGAGATGAATGATCTTTTATTTGTAGTGTCCCTTCTAGATTCACATTTTGATTTATGCTTTGATACATTCGTTTAGACTCATGGTTGATATTTTGGTGATGTTTGATTGATACTTATGATCTCATTTAGACTCTAGATGTTTATTGATGATGATGGATATTTGATATGACTTATGGTGATTGGATGATTTATATGATTGATGATACATTCTGGATTATTGATGGATGGATCTACATTGGATGGATTATATACACTTGATATTTATATGTGGAATATATGATTTATGATGTCATTATGGTTCTAACCCTTATTTTGTGATTATGGTTTCACGCTTTACATTGATGTTGTTATTGTGTGACTGTTTTTGTGAAATGGATGATGCCTTATCACTTATTGCGAGCATGATATGGTGTTGTGATTTTGCTTTCACTTGTCTGTTTATCATGATGTATATATGTTGTATATGTAGCATATTGTGTTTAGTGGTGTATGCAGGTTTGCAGGTATCAGACATTGATTCCATCTGGTCTCATAGGTCAGAGCGTGTCCTATTCCATTGGCAAGTTGTCAGAAATGGCATGTGTTTCCCTCCCACACTCTAGGCTTAGTTGTCAGTCTGGGCAAGTCCAATATCAAATTTTATTGTTTTCATTGGTTTTCTACACTTTTACCAAAAATGTCATTTCTAAAACCAAAAGCGATGTTTCTAGGATCAAGAGCACTAAAAGATAGACCAAGAGCACTAATTTGGCTCCTAGAAGTGCTAACCTGGGTTTTGAGATCGCTAATCTGTTCTCAGGATGCCAGATTCGTCAGTTTTGGTCATGATGATTAGTTTTCTGATTTTTCATGCATTTTCTAGAGGCATTTTTGGATTTTGATGAGTTTATTATAATTGATTATGATGTCATATTATCTTTGCATGATGATTTTGTGCTCCGGTAAGTGGTTTTGAGTCTTATCGTTGGGGTTTTGTCTTGTATGCTCTAGTGTAAGTAATCCCTGTTGTTCAGAAATGAATATGAAAGCTCCACTGAGTTGAGTTTGCCTCACTATTGAAGATTGGATAATGCTTTCGAATTGTGCTTGGTTTATTGGTCAAGCATTACTTTGGTGAAGGGTCCAAATGCCTTGTACGAGGTTTTATGTGTTTCCTTGTTGATCTATATGGTCTCAGTGATGTTGTGACTATTTTTTATATCAAATGCTAGCCTTCATGTTGTTATTTTGTTATACGTTTCACCCTAAGGTCGTGTTGTAAGGTTAGGGGGAGTGGACTTTCATGTGATGACTGAGGTCATGTGAGATAGGTTTCTAAGTGGTTCTTTTTGGATGCTTAAAGTCTAAACTGCCAAGGCACATTCAAAGTTTTCTTGATTTTAAATAAGTGATAACGTTAATAATAAATTAATTGGGTTGTAATTCACCAGATAAGATAATTTTTGGTTTGAAACCATTGAGATGGCAAGATGATCTCCCTTGTTCTCACATAGGTTGAGATGGCTCCACATATCTATCAAGGGATTGATATTACCTTCTTTGTGAAGGTAGCATGTATGCATATCAAGAGTATGGTTTTTCTCTTCTTTGTAAGGGTAGCATGCATGACTATCAAGGGTATGGATTGACCTTCTTTGTGAGGATAGCATGTATCAATGTGTCTATCAGGGTCTAACTTTGTTCCCTTCTTCATGAGGATATCATGTGATGACACTCCACTCATACCTATGACCATAATCTTTATGCTTGGTTTCTTGTTCATGCCTCTGGGAGTTTGTTGTTTTACTTCATCCTTGTGGTATAATTGATTTTGATTCTTGATGTTTTCTTGTGGTTGTTATGTTAGCTCCCTTGGTTGTTAGGTGTTAGCCTAAGTCTTGAGTACGAGTTGGAACCCCATGTTATCTCTTAGCACAGGGGTGGTTCCTATTTGGTTCCACATGGCCAGGTGGTTTGATGCCTTCTTCCATTGGTATATTCTTCATTGGTGTTAGTGTGTGTAGATTTGGACTCTATGATTCATCATTATGCGAAAGGACTTGTAGCTGATTTCTATGTATAAAGATTATGTAATGTACTCATGGTGACATTGTAATGTAATAAGACTATGTACTTTTATCGTGGTCTCTTGTAATAGGATTTGTTTATGTAATACTATGAACTAGTAATGAAATAGGATGGTGTACTATCATATGGATCATATTGTAAAAATGTGTATTATGTATAGGATTGGGATCTTAAGATGAATTAGAGAATTGAATTTCGAGAACTAGTGTAATCTTGTTATATCATATGATTTATAATGAGTAATGGTGTGAAGTCTTATATGGAAAATAGAATAGTATTTTCTGCATATTCATGCATATATAAATGGAATGATATGGTATTAGGAACATTTTAGTTGGTGCTTAAAATGAACTTAGATTATTGGGTTTCTAGAGATATGCATTGATAGATCATAATCTCATGTATAAGAAATAATAAGTAGATTTTAAATGGAATGTATGTTATTTATTTCATGATATGGATATGTTACTAAGATGTTTCTAGTAAGTAGTGATGTTAAGGTACCCTAGGGAATGTATGTATGAAGGAAAATTATAATAAGAGGTTAAATGTTATGTTAGCATTAAATTCCACTTGGGTTATATGTTGCTATGGTTATGTTCATGATGATAGTAAATGATACATTTGATAAGTATATGGTAATTGATCTTAGTTGCACATGTTGTATTAGTTGATAATAATTTTTTTTATCTCTATTTGTAATTAGATTATGTGTATTTCTATAGGGTATTTTGGCAGGCATTACATTACTAGTTGCATAGATTTGGACAAAAGTTATGGAAAATACTCCACAAACTGGATAGTTTCTCTTATGCACAATAATTTATGCACAACTTAATAAATTATGTGGATATCTAATCTATTAATATTCCCTTAGAGTGACACTAGAAGTCTCTTATTTGGACCAAATTTTTACATTGCATCACATTTATTTGTTGTTAATAATTTTTTTCCTTTCATCTTTTTAATTTATTTTTTTAATTCAATCGACAATGTAAATTCTATCTATTGATATAATAAAATAAAGTTATATGCCTGTAAATTATTTTTATCTCAATTCTCATTATGAGGGTTCACTATTAAATTATTTATATTCTTATCCATCACAATACTTAGAAAAAATAGCATATGGTGAAGTATTGAAATGAGGTAGTGAAGGATCATCTTTATAGCATAGACCCATGTTTCATATAAAGTTCTATAATTGTTAAGTCTTGGCCTTAACATGAAAGTTCTAATTATGTTGCCTAAGTGCACAACCTATACTACTAACAATGTGTCCTCAAAAGGGAATCTTATTGCAAAGAAATTTAAAATTGGATTCAAACCTTCAATCTATTTTCTACATATCCATCAATCATTGCACTACACATCACAATCAATTATTTTTCCACTAAGAATGGTGTAGATGAATCTACAAGATGTTATATAATTATTTTGAGATCAGATTTTCATAGTCAAGAATTGAGGATTCTCTTGAGGAATGCATACCAACTAAACAATTGGGTACCTTTGATAATTTCTACTTTATTGATCTCATGAATGCATTCAAATGAGATTTACGAAACATTTAGAATATGTCTCTCTAGAAGTTATGATAAATAATTTAGAAAGTTCAAATGTTTATTTTTGTATTCTTGTATTTTTAGATAAATAATCACACATTTAAACCACATACAACACTTTAAGAAACCTTAGAAAAACCTTTGAAAACCCTATATTTTTTTAGAAAAAATTGGATAACCTTAAGAAAAAAATTAGAAAACCTTACAAAAATCTTACAAAAACTTAAATTTTTTAGAAAAACTTAGAAAAATTCTTGTATTACATTACAAAATCATAGAAAAATCTTTTAAAACCTTAAAATATTTTCATTAAAATCTTTCTCTCTTCCTCTCTCCCCTTTCGATTCTTTTTAGTAGAGATCTAGCTCTTTCTCCTTAAGTGTGCCTCCCCTCTCCTCCCCCCCCCCTCCCCTTTAAGTATTTTTACTCTCTTGAAGATCTCTCTCTCTACTTAATTCTTTCTACTCTCTTCTCCTTAAGTCTTTTTATACACCCTCTCTCAAGATCTCTCTCCTTCTCTAGACCTTAAGTCATTACAAAATTTCTCTAGATATATCTCTCCCTCTCTCTATTAGAATCAAAGATCACTAAGAGGGGTGGTGGGGGGGTGGGGGTGTTGAATCAATTATCTACAATAAATTAAATCCTCAAACTTATTCTTTATCCACCGGTTAATAATGCATAACAGAAAAGTGTTGGTAGTGGGCCAACGTCCCTCACAAGGATTCACGACATGGTTTAACAACCTCATATGGATTCTATAAGTATAGTGGTTGTATCGGGCATTGACAGGTTGATCTTTTGGTGTAACGAAAAACCCTAGCTTGTAAAAAGTGGTATCAGAGCTTGGTCACATGTTCGAATCACGCAAGCCACGACGAGTGACGTTGGGAGGGGGATTGTTGGTAGCGAGCTAGCGTCCCTCGTAGGGATTTGTGACATGCTTTAACAACCTCCTATGGATTCTATAAGTCTAGTAGTTGTATCGGGCATTGGAAGGTTGATATTTTGGTACAATGACAACCCTAGCTTGTAACAAAAAAACATAAACTTGCAAAAAAGAAAACACAAATCCACAACACCAGAATTTTTATGTGGAAACTCAGAAAGGGAAAAAAAACAATGGGGCTGGAACTAGCAATATTCATATACTATGGCTAGAAGTACATAAATATTACATAGATGGGGAATGCACTTGCATTCAGGCGCACTGCCTAGAGCTCATTGCTCAAATATAGTTTCTTGAAAGGCTACAACCTTCAGGGCAGTCTTACCAACTTACAATTTAATTACAATATGAAAGTATAATGAAATGAACTCTCAATTAGTATCTGACAATGCAAGAATGAGTTCCGGTTAAGCACTGACTCTTTGACTGTCTCTACCTCCTGAATACTTTGTTTCTATCTCATTTAGCTACGGATTGATCTGAAAGCAAAGTGAACATGTGGAACTACTCTTAATCACACCAAAATTAATCGCCACACTCTTAACACACCGAAAACCAATTTTCAAATCGATCTTATATATTTGGTCTTAACACAAAATCAATCTCCTTTAAGTTGACTTCAAGAAGTGTAACATGTAGATTAAGTCAGCTTCAATCTTGAACAAAACATAGCACCAGAACAAAAGATTATAATTTCACACATCCACTAATACAGTTGGGGTCAAATTCTGATGGAGGTTTCCGACGGACAAGGAGCATTGTGTGAAAATTTGATTTTTTTAAAAAATATGCTCGTGTTCGTCAGAATTCGGACAACATCGGGCATTTTATAAAAAAAAAAAACACAACACATTTTCATTTTGATCGAAGCAATTTGAAGCAAGCGGTGACTGTCTTGCCTCCCTGCCCCCCCCGCCGGAGTGATCTCTGCACAAGCAAGGTAAGGGAAACTAATTTTTTTCCGCAATCATATTGAGACTGGCTTTTTTTTGTGAATTAATCCATTTTGCGAATTAATCACATGCCATCTGTATGCTACCCCATTTTGCGATTTTTTTTATTGGAGCATTTGCAACTAATTTCTGACAAAAAACCCCCTTCGATTATGCTTTGATGGATGTCCGTACCTTGTTCCAAAGCTCCTATTTTGGCACATGTAGGGAGGATGCTGGAAAACATTGTAGAGAAACGTTTTTAACAAAATACAATAGTTATGGATCATGAAACCCTTGACCCAATAGACACTACACATGCAAAGCTCGAAATGAGTTAATAAAATGTTTTTTAACTAGATGCTTAACAATATTTAGACACGACAGTAACGAGGATTTTTACAAAAACAACCCTTAATCATACAATAAATATACATACCAGTTTGCATATTTATCAGACACGGGCTACCAGTTACATAGTTGAAAATATAACAATCAATGGGAGACAGGGTAACAAACTTTTACTTTTCAAACCTTGAAACAAAATGAGAATAATGAAAAGATACACATAAATATCCATTGTAACTAAAACCAATGCCTTTCATTCACTATTCAATGAGTCATCAACTTCCTTACCAAACTATCATGGAATGTCCAAATTTCTTCCTCATCCAAGAAGCAAGAACCCTAACTATCATGTGTCATAGCCAGAGCTCGAGATATTGTAAATGAATTTCGATGGGATGATTAAAAAAAAGTTAAGTATAATATATTCCCATTTTCTAGTGACATAAAGTGACCCATTCTTTTAATGCCTTTAGAAAGTGTTTCAAGCCCAAAGTCTTTTAGACACTATATTCAATGTCGTTAGAAAACTACTAGGCAACAATTCTCTTAGCCAATGATCAAAACCATATAGCATATGCTCACATATTCAAATAGTATCACCAAATTTGATATTCTATGCAATATAAACACAGACTGGAGTAAACATATGAATGATGAGTCTTACTAATAAGATCCTTTTCCAAGTACATATTAAATTTTATCTTTGTCAGCCTATATCATATGGTAATGTATCCTTTTTCAAACCATGTAATTGTATTTGCATATGATCACTATATTTTTCTATAGCAACCAAAGTCAATGAAGATACATTCTAAGAGATGATTGTTCACTGATGTCATTGTAATGTGAATCCTGTAGTGTTCTTTTTTCATTGTTCTATAGTGCTTCTCAAGCTGCACCAACATAGTTTTATTTAATGGCTTTGTTTTGATAGTGAATTCTCCATGGCTTCCACTGTCTTTTTCTTGGCACATTCAATGCATTGTCATCTATCACTACTATTTATTGTCCTTTTTACCTTTATTGAGGTTGTTCTCATACATGTCATTCACTTTGTCTATGAGTATATCTCAACCAATTCACTGTTGTAAGTAGAAATAAAATATTAGTCTCATCTCTTTTACTATTTTAGACCTTCATAGTAATCTTTGCAATATATCATTTCCTTCCAATTATATGGAATAATGATTTTCTTTTTATGGAATGTGATGAAGGCTTGAGTGTGTCTTCTTGAACAAAAAGAGGACTTAGAGAAAGTAGATTCACATAAGGATAGGTGGATTTTCCTAAAGATGAAGGGATAAGACTTAACAAAAAGAGGACTTAGGATGATGACAAGGAGGATTCATTTAAGGATATGGCATATTCACCTAAGGGATAGTGTATTCTCCCAAGAATATGGAAATTTTTTTGATTGGTGGAATGACATACTAGATCAAGGAATGATACAAGGGTAGATTCACCTAAATATAGGGTAAATTCAGCTAAAAGGGTACCCATGAGATTGTGGTACTGACTACCTATCTATGGATGGTGTATTTGGATACAAGTATGATGAAACCATGCTTGTGTATGATGAAACAAAGTCCAGATCTCTATTATAGGTCCAACATAATCTCTATTATTTGAGACACCATTTTATTAGCATATCCAATTAGGGTAATTTATGGGTTTAATTATGGATCATGTTGTCTATTTCCATGCACTATCGAACTTATTTGGATGTATTGTGATTATTTTAATTTTGAAGTTATAAATAAATTATGTTTGTACCTTAGAAAGGGTAACTCCATTTGATGTTTGGGCAGTTTATTTGAAAACTTATGGTGATTATTACCCTATGTTATGTAATGGAGTTATTTTTACACTAAGTAATTAACTAGAAAAATGAATTTGTATTGTTGTACAAGTATGATACAATACAAGTATGATGAAACCATGCTTGTGTGTTTACATGTTTGTGCATCCTATTGAGAACCAACCTCGCTATTGAGGAACTCAATAAATGTGGTGTTAAGTAGAAGAATGGAAAACTCAAGAAGCTATGGTGACATATTGTGGCATTAGTAGGGATTATCTCCATTGACTGCACCTTTCAAAGATAGTATCTCCTAGTTCTCCTCATAGAATGGACCATTGGATGGCTCATAGTGGTATCCTATCCTACATTTATCTTGATGGCATTGCCGATAGTTGGTATGTGGTTCTTGGTACGGGTTTCCTCTTACCCTATTATCTTATTTATATCTTTGTTCCAACATGTGGAGATTGATTTTTGTCATGCTATGATGATTTTCATGTTTGCATGTGTTTTGACATTATGCAAATAGATATAATGTCACACCATACTTATGTTTTGATATAGTGTAGGTGATGGTTACATGTTGTTGATGGTAGCGATTTGGGTTCAATGACACAATTCCACACACACACACAAATATTTGAAGATGCATTTTATATTATTTCTTCTTAGTGGCGATTAGTGTTGGAAGATTTGCACACATGTAGAGAGGAACTCATGTTAGATACAATAGGTTGTGTTTGATAAAATATGAATGTGCCTCATGATGTATACATATAGCTTTGGTGTGTGACATGCATGCACATTTTTCCATAAGACACATTGCTATGTGGCATGTGCCCTATGCATGTCTTCTTTGTGAGGCACGTTGCTATGTGCAATGTGGCCCTAGGTGTGTCTTCTCTATGAGGTGTATTGCCATGATATGTTAGGATTTGTAGTGTGCAGGCCACAAATGCATGCATGAGGGACTATTATTATAGTCATGTTTTTTGGGCATGTAGCCTAGGCATGTCTTCTCCATTAGGTACATGGCCATGCCGTGTGGGAGTTTTTGTGTTCATGCCACAAATGCACACATGAGGGACTATTATTATTGTTATTGGAATTGAACACATTTATTTGACTTATTATTGTTACTATTTTTTCTTTCTTTCAATATTTATGATCTTTGGTAGTTTAGTGAAACTCTTGCTATTTTTAAATGTTGCCTTCTTTGTTGTGATGTGATTCCTCACCAAGATTGACATAGATAACCTTGGATGAGTGTATATAAGGAATCAAACATTGGGAAAATTTGAGGATAGGGGTAAGTGTTTGTTGTATGGGTAGCTACGATCCACTTGTACATTCTTAGTGATTATTGACGGCTATGTCTTGGAGCTGGCTAATCCCATTAAACAAACAAGGGGGAAGTCATACATAATCGTATGGATCCTCCCTAGTTGTGTGTGGATTCAAGACCATCATTTCATATGGTTCTTGGTTACTTTGTGAGACCATGGCATCCTCTTAGACCAATATGTGAGCCTTGTATTGTTATCCCTGCAATGTGGATGAATAAGTGTATGTTAAAATAAATGCTTTGCTTAGAATACTCAAAAATGTCTCTCAGAAAGTCTGCAACAGGCAAACTTTTAGTAAGAATTTGCAGACACAATGCTCAGAAATTCACACAATCAGCTACATTGAATACATTCTCTATTAAGTTCAATGGTTTTGGTTCGATTTGCAATTTTTGTGAAGCTTTTGCACTGAAGTTTCCATACCCTGATTTTTTTGCCTGTGAAGAAAGACCATGTCAGATAATATCAGCAAAGAACAAAATAAGGAGACAATTGCTAGATTATGGTCTAACTTGAAAAGAAAAGGTGATGGGAAATGTTATTGTCCCTGCAAAATTTGTAAGGGCTTAAAGACTAGAAGACTTCTAATCAAAACAACTAAGAAACATTGTAGGCAGCATGGTCACATTGAAGGGGGACATGATTATCATCCACTGGTAAGTTGTTCATTATATCGTTTTAACAATTTATATACATAAGAAATCACTTGATAATGAGATCATGATCATGGTTTATTTATGCATATCAATTTTATATAGGTGGAGCACCCTGGAGCACATGGTATGGATCAACAAAACCCTAAGAATATGGTTTTTGAAGTGGAGGAACATGGAGGTGTGAATATCAAAGCTGAAGATAATGATCCCATGGAAGATGGCGATCATGCACTAGAAAACACAATTGAATATGATGGTACAAATACATTGATCCATGACACATTTAGTACTGGCACAGCTGATCATGATGATTAGGATGACCTTGATGTTCTTGATTTACCTTTTCTTGTTAAGGCATATGAGCCCCTTTACAAAGGCTCCCAAACAACTCTTCTCTCTGTTGTATTGTTGTTGGTGAACTTGAAGGTTATGAATGGTTTATCCAACATAACAATCTCACGTATGTTAAGGTGTGTCATACATGTCATTACAGTTAATAAATGGTGAATCATGTACCATTAATATTCTTTATATTAACACCTCAAACTTTTTTTTTTGCTGTAGATTGATAGGTGAGTTTTTCTTACCACCATCAAATATTCTACCTCGCTCATACCAAGAATTATTTGCCATTATGAAAGATTTAGGAATGGAGTATCAAACAATAGATGCTTGTCCCAATGATCATATTATATATCATAAACAACATGAATTTGGAACAGAATGCCTTGAATGTCATATCAGTAGATATCGAACAGATCAAATAACAAAAAAGTGCCTCGCAAGGTTCTTCGTTATATTCCCATTATTCCACATATGCAACGATTATTCAGGTGCACTAGCTTGGCACAATTTATGGATTACCATGCACACAATAGAAGTTGAGATGACATTATTCGAATGCTTGCGAATGGTTCCACATTTATGGACATAGAGGAAAAGTGGCCACACTTTAAAGAAGAACCTCGTAATCTTAGGCTTTCATTGGTAGCAGACGATGTCAATCCATTTGGAGAGTTGAGATCTGTTTACTCAGTGTGACCTATTTTTGTTATCAACAATAATATTCCTCCATGGATGTCAATAAAGAGGGAGCACATAATGTTGGCAATGATTGTTCCAGGTATTTTATTATTTAATAGTCATCTACATTTAATTATAAATATTGCAGTAAAATGGTCATAATAATTATGTACTGTTTTTGTTCATTCTGCTAGGCAAGTACCAAGTTAAAGATATGAATGTATATATTGAGCCTCTTATCGACGAGTTGCTGGAGTTATGGAATGGTGTGACCATGTATGACATCTCTAGACCAATAGGACAAAGACAATTTCAATTCCATGCAATGCTTGTATGGACAATACATGATGCCCCAGGGCTAACACATTTTTGTAGTACGTTATAGTGTTCAAGTTGCGCATGATAATTATAATTATAAAAATTAACAGATTTAATAGAATTATACATTATCTTGTAGGTCTTCAAACAAAGGGAAAATTTGCGTGTGCAGTTTGTGGTCCAAAGATGAAATCCCGTCATTCAAAAAGTTTAGGAAAGCAGGTGTTTGATGAGTATAGGCACTTCCTTCACAAAAATCATAAGTACCGGAATACTGAAAAACATCTTTTCAATGGGAACGAAGAGACTACATCAAAGCCACGAAGAATGACTCCTCACTTATGGAAGTTGGAATATAATAGAATTAATCGTCAAGGTAATGTCATTCCATCTAATGGTTTATGTTTGGAATTTGAATTTTTCTATCGTGTTTTGTTTACTAATGATGCAATTGATGATACTGAAAGTCGTCAAGGCATGGATGGCCACCTTCCAAAGGGACTAAAAATTTATCCCAGACAATTCAGTAGGTTGCCTTACTATGAGCAGCAACAAATTGTGCATTTGTTTGATACAATGCATATTGGAAAGAATATAACAGAGACATTATGGAAAATATTGGATGGAAGGCGTGACAAAGAAAAAATTGTCAAAATTTGTAGTGACATTGTGGAATCAAATCATGCAATGAAAAATGTCATTCAATCAAATAGAAATGGAGATCAGAATAATATAAGTGCCCTTCCTTGGTTATTAACGGAGCAGCAAAGCAATTCTATAAAAGAAGTCATACAAAAAATTCGATGTCCCATAGAATTTGCTGCAAACATAAATAATCTCATATCAAAGAAGAGTGAATTTGGGCCAAGGATGAAAATGCATGATTGACATACCTTCATTAAGGTAATTCGCGTTCTTGTGTATTTACTATATATTTGTATACTGTGCATGTACTTTTCATTGTATTATGTTAGAAAACAATGAAAATATCATTTTATAATTGTTGCAGTACGTTCTACCTCTATCTCTCCCAGACCACTTCGATAATAATATCAAGCAAGTCATATATGATCTTGGAAAATACATGAGGTAAGTAGTGATGTTTGTTCAATTTGTTGTATAGATATTATATTTGCCATTGTTTTACTTGTTATGCAATATATTGTATATTATTTTGTAAAGTCTTGTTTATATATTTTTGCGCCTTCAATCTCTTTAATTAGGTGGTTGCCATCTAAAGAAATCCACAAGGAAGATATTAAATAGTGGAAGAGAAAAATCCCTCATCTAATGTGTGAAATGCAAAAGTGTCTACCTTCAACTTTTTTCAATGCACAAGAACACTACCTCATACACCAAGTTGAGGAGATCGAATTGTGTGGACCTGTACACACTAGGTCAATGTGGATGGTTGAGAGGCACTTGAAATTTTTGAAGGCTTTGGTTCGAAAAAGAGCACATCCTGAGGGTTCTATGGTGGAGGGATATATGGTATACCAAACTATGGTGTACATTACTGAATATCTTCCTAAGTTTGCAGCAAAAATCCATGTAGATCGCATTTGGGATCTCAACCCCATTAATAAATTCGAAGGGGAGCACTTGATGGGGAAAGGTAGATTGAAGAAAGTGAGAGGTAATGATAAGATGTTATTGTAGTAAATTAATTCTTCATCTTCTAAATAAATCAGTTGTAAGTGGTCTATTAATTATTTGTATAGTTGGTCGGGAGTGGGATGTGCTACATTTGTATATTGCATACAATCTTGATTGGATGACGGTGTGGATTGAACGATGTCAACATTCTGGTCGCACATTAACATGGGATGGTGTCACTTCATTGGTTAAAGAAGCTCATCGTAATGGAGATTCCAATGTTACACAAAGGGAAATTGATTTAGCATATGGTTTAAGAGATCAACAGGTACGTATAATTTTATTAATCACTCGTATGTTTATCAACTCATGATGCAATAATTTTAATATGTTAGACATATTGCAGGTCAAACACCACAAGGCTATGTGCTGCAATGGTCATAAATTTTGCATCAAACAGTTGGATGACACAAAGAAAACTTGTGATTCTGGGATAACTGCAGTCTTTGAGGTGACCAATATTTCATCTAGAAATGACATACATCCTCAATTGTCTCAAAATCGATACTATGGCATTTTGGATGATATACTTGAGTGTGACTTTAATTCCTTCAAATTAGTTTTGTTCGTCGTCAAATGGTATAGGCTATGACTGAATATAAATGATCCTGATAGAACTATTATCGAACATGATAATGGATTTACAATGGTTAATACAAGGTCGTTTGAATGAGTTGGGGATGAGCCCTATGTTCTTCCAAGTCAATGTGAGTAGGTATTTTACTCGGAGGTTCCACATAAACCAGGTTGGTCATTTGTTGTTAGACATGATCCAAGAGGAAGGCCGATAATGTATAATGTGATGGAAGAAGAAGATACCGAAGAAGTAGAAGATGGTATAGATGATCATGATCGACAGTTACTCAATGATGTTCCTAACGGAAATGTACACGAAGAAGTTGATGATGATGATGGTGCTGCTGCTGATGATGATGGTGATGGTGATGGTGATGGTGTCGGTGATGGTGATGATGATGACGATGACGAACACAATGACGATGACGAGGAGGAGGAGGAGGAGGATGATGATGATGATGATGATGATGATGATGATGATGATGATGATGATGATGATGATGATGATGATGGTCATGATGATTAGTTTGATGAAGAAGAAGATCAATGACATGAATGAAATGTATGAGATGCGATTATTATATTATCTATTTAATATTGATATCTTGATAGAAATTGATTTGACTTATATGGTTACATAAATAATTCATATTTTTTGAATTCTAATGCCATTACTTAATTAATTCATGATGCACCTCTAGCTATGTGATAGATGGTGATTTAAAATACATATGTGATGGATTACATGCTTATGATGATACATGTGACATTTTTTGAACTTTGTGTTTATTTATGGAATGTGGACTACTTATTAGCTATGTGATGGATGGTGATTTATGATACGTATGTGATGGATTACATGTTTATGATGATACATATGTGATTCTTATGATGCTCAATTACATATATGATGATACATATGTGATGCTTATGATACTGCAGTATTTATTATTTATCAAATTACAAATGTAATGCTTATGATGCTCAATTGTTGGTGCAAGAACCTGAACCCCTTTGACGAGGATCCTGCACAGTCTCATGGATCGATAGGTATAAGTCAATACACCTTATAGAAATAATATATTTTTAAAAAATTACAAGAAAAACAAACTTCCTCAGTTTTTCAAACCTCAACATTAGCAGAAAATCTAATACAGTTATCAACACTTGAGGCCCCAGTTGGACTTACTCAAATTTTAATCTCAACATCAACTTTATGGCCAATTTCTTCATCAATATTACCCTCATTTGCAAAATATCTCTCTCATTACCAACTAACTCTCTCATTTGATGGTGCACAGGTATCACCAAATAGGTATTTGTCAGATGTTTCTTCCTCGAGTGAGGGAAATGCAGGAATAGAAGAGGAAAGTGAGACATGTAGTAGATCTCAAATAGGGAGATCAACTAGAGGTCAAAAGATTAGAATAAAATTCAATAAACGCATGGAATTTTTTCTTGCTCAAGGGGGGTCATGTTCTTATGATGATGAGACCAAAGGCGACATTGAGGTGCCCTTGAGGTACAAACATCTACTGAAACAATGTGTACCCAAGGAACTTCCTCCAATAAACACTGATTTTTGTGTTAATGAGAGGATATATCGCATAGCACCTTCGTCGTTACATGGTTTGGGCCTATTTTCCATGGACAACATAAAGGTCTGTTACAACAAAGTTGCTGAATTGATGGAGTTTGTTGGACCTTGTTACAATTATAATGATTGGATGCAGATTGTTCAATATAAAAAAAGTATGCGTAGGTATGCACTGTCAGCCAATTATATACAACAAAAAGATAATGATCAAAGTAAACGAGTGGCTATATACATTGATGGAAGGCCAAAAGCAACGGGGAATCTTGCAGGTTTTATAAATAGTTCATGACCTGGGTCAACTAATAAGCAACCCAATTGCATATTTGAGGCATGTGAGGGAAATTGTGTGTTTGTATGTGCGATAAAATCAATAAGTGCAGGGGAAGAGCTACTAATCGATTACAATTTGAATCGTATAGATACAAACAAAGTTACTATCATGGGGGTGGTACGTACTATATATATACCATTTAAGCCAACTTCCAATTAATGAATCCAATAAACCATTGTATTATTAATTTTTTTTGCTAAGTCTATTGGTTTCATTTCGCTAACGTTTTTATATTTTTACTTTGTCACAGGGCCACATGGATCCACCACATAGCATAGATAGGGGTGTAGGTCCTGACACTTCTACGGAGCAGGTAAACCTCATTGTAATTGTACAAATTAGATAGAAGCAAACTGTTACATTATGATCTTTTCTTGAGCGTTTTAAAGTAATTTTGATAGTGTTAATTATATTCTTGTCACAGATGGATGTTCGGGATAAGGGAAAGGAACCTGCAGTACCTTAGCACCTCCATAGGGATGTGGGGGGCTCGATAGTGTTATGCGTTGATGACATCGCACTTAGCGCAAACTCTATGCAATTTTTACAAAATAATATTAGAAAAATTAGGCAAGAGATTGTTGATTTGGCAACCATAAGTCCTCAGACTGATGAGATAACAAAGAGGGTGCAACTATTGTTGACGACAATGGAAAACTTGCAAGTAAGCAATAATGAAAGCTTTAATCATAACAAAAGTTCAATAATGGTTTATATTTTTATCTCTTTTATGTCATTAACTAAAATATGTATGTGTTGTTTTTACAAAAATTTATAGGGCCTCATCATCCTGGTGGCGATGATTAGGGTATTGCGAGAAGTTCAGGTGATGACCATGTTCTATATATTAAAGCCACTCCTTTGGACTTGTGAACTTACTTTTTTAATGTTTTACATATTTAATGTATTACTCTTCAGGTGCTGACATGGGTTTGAGGTCGAGCCCAACTGTATTGTAGATTGCAATGTCGGCAACATGTAGCATGCAGACATCATTTGTTGCACCGGCTCGTGTTGACCCGCCCTCTGGTGGTAGATCCCTCTTTTTCTCTCTCTTTCGTTATGTGTTTATTACCCTTGAAGTGTTCTTTCTTGGAGGCATTTCATAGTGGATTCATTTACTGTGGCAGGAGATGCACATGAGGATGCACCAGAGGTGAGTACTGCTGCTAACATACCATCATTTCCTGGATCTTCTCGTATTGCTAGTATGGGAACGTTGTAGGCCACATTGGTGGTGAGCGACGAAGAATTGATTCCCTTGAAGATACAGAAGGTTCCAGGTACTTTAAAAATATTATTATATATAGTCTAATTGTAATTTACTTATTGATCACTCATTTTGGACTAATAATCCCATGTTTTTTTTGTAGGAAATGATATTTTTTATAAAAATCTTAATGACATTTCATTGCAGATATTTGGGCCCACCATACGTAAAAGGTGGAACATCATACGTGAACTAACCCTTATCCACTATTTTGATTTCATATCATTGCTAGAATAGTTTTCTTTTTATCCATTTCTTGAACTATATCAAAGGTAGCTTCAGTTTCTTTCTAAATCTAATAGGTTTGTTTTTACTTTAAAAGTGGAATGACCAAGAAAAAAAGTTAAGAGATGAACTCACAAACCATATGGTAGGGTTGTTTGGAAATGACACATTCGAAAAGACTAAGCTCCTGGAAAAACCTGGCACATATCTAAAGTATGTGAGGGACCAATACAAGACACATTTAGAGAAGAACGTAAAGTATGAGCGTCCCCCCATGATTCCAGAGAGGGAGTGGAAGGACCTGATTTTGGATGCAAAGGAGAGAATTGAAAGGAAAAAAGGAAATACACCACCAAACGCCAGAAGAAGGTATGTGATACTATTAAGAATGTGAATATGTACTAATTATTCATTATATTTATATAATCTCACATATTCCAAACTTTTCATAGATTGAGTGACACGTCAAAGGCAACCAAGGCAAGACAAGATAAGCATGGGCAACACAAACTCGGCTCTGGTGGTTATATGAAACTTGCCGCACGAATTGTAAGAATCAATAAATTAAGTATCACATCAAAATATTTATAAATTGTAAACAATTTTTTTTTTATCAAACAATACAAGCAAAATTCACAATACTAAGCAAAAATGCAGGGCTCTGAATTCAATAGAGCGCCCACGGAAGATGACAAGAGAATTGGCTACCAGCAAGGCTATATAGCCGTGGCTGAACGGCTACGAGAATTGAGTGGGCAAACACGAGATTTTGATGCATCTGTCACAACGGTAATTAAGCTAAATGAAAATTATTTCAAATTGAATACTTAACCAATAATCTATTTGATGTTAAGTTTCAACATAAAGTGACTATATTTTTTTTAAATGAGCAAGCAATTATAACACTGCGCGTGACATTGGAATGCAGCATGATAATCGTGGAACGGAACCTGTAAATGAAGGTCCGGATGTGCATCCTAGTAGTGGAGGTATTCATTTTCTATTCAAATTTTTTTATGTTATAATTATTAATACAATTAAACATCTTAAATTGAAAATTAGTGTAGTAATTAATGTAACCTTTATTGTTAATATTTTAGAGCATGTAGTCGGTGGTGACCAAGTGGAGCATGATCCGGGTAGACAACATCAGGAACGTGATGTTCCCCAATCAGGTAAAGAGGACCACTGTTATTCCTTTAAACAAATTTAATTGCAATTGGTGTATTGATTAATGCAACGTTTCGTATTTCAACTCCAGAGGATCTAGAGGGTGCTCGGCATGTCGAGGTTGAGGCTAGACAAAATGATGTGGAAGATGATGTGGCCCCATCAGGTAAAGAGTGTAACGGTTGTGTTCTTTAAATTAATGAAATACTTGTAACAATAATAAAAAAATGTTTTGAATTTAACCCAATTCTTTGTTATTGCAGAGGACCCCCCTTTGGTTCAGCATCCTCGTCCTTTGTATAGGACTAGGCATACATCAAGAGCATGAGAAGAGAGCATAACATCCACAGATGGGGGAAATGATGAAGAAACCGATGTTCCACTTAGTCTTTTCATAGCTTCAAAGAAAAAACAAAGAAAGAAATGATTGTAATCTACTTTATTTGATAATGACTGATTTTTATGTGTAAAGAATGTAATTATGTGCTAATGAATGTTCATGAATGATATGTGTTGATGATTATTGATGAATGTTGTGTTTTAATGAAAGTTAATGAATTTTATGTGTTAATGAACGTTATGTGATAATGAATGAATGTTATATTTTAATAATGGATGAAAGAATGAATGAATGTTAGATGTTAACGGGGAATTGAGAGTGATGTTAGGGGGGTAGATGGGGGGGAGGGGCCAAATGAGCTTCCACCTTCACGTGGTTGGCCCTATTAAGTAGAGAATATTAAACTATTCTCGAGACAAAGCAAAGCTCAATTATAAGATGTGAAATGTTTGAAAGGTGAGAGTCCACAAACAGATGTGAAATGTTTAAGTAGGCCTCCCAATGAAGTGGATCTCATAGACACGAAGAATCCTATATAGAGAATCATTGAGAGCCCTTGAAGAACCAAATTTGAACTTTGATGAAGCAATACATGATGGAGGAATATCTTGCAAGAGGAAATCAAAGTCATTATGGTGTCATCTAGATCTAAAATGTGGTTTACTTTTCAAAAAAGTAAAGATGCTTGATATGAATGTGTCCTAGTGGGGTGAATCTAGAAGACATATAATCCTATTGCAAAGAATCATGGAAAGTTCTAGAAGAAGCAACTTTTAATTATGAAGTAGCAACGTGTACAAGAGATGTTCTCATTTGTATATGGAGTATCAAGAGGAGGATCACTAGTCCATGGACCATGTCATTGTTGTTAAATACCTACGCTTTTGTTCATAGTTGAGGAGGATCACTAGGAATGAATTCAACAAGATAGGGTATATCCGCTCTTGGGCTTAGCATGTGGACAGCTTCGGGTGCCCTATCATGTTTCTCATCCAAGCCCTATTATGGTTTAACTCCAATTATGCATTATAGATATTGTGTAGTTCACATAAAATTGAAATAGTTATGAATATATGCTATCTAAACCTAGTTGAAATGGTTGCTCTATGAATTATACTTTCAATACTTGTCTAACATGATTGCAGGTTTTATCTAACATGATTTCAGGTTTCAAAAATTATTCTAATACCCTGATGGTATTGTTTCTTCATTGGGACTACTCACATGCATTCGAGGACTGCTAAACTATCATATTCACATAATATTGTCTCAATAATAAAAAGAGAACCCTAGGTCATCTTTACCATTATATGCTTTTGATCTTGCAACTCTGTGACTGCAAATAAGATTTTAGTGGGATTCTAGGACTTCTCCTATGTTTTGATTTTTGCTTTCTCCATTGGGGCTGCATTATTCTAGGGTCTTAAACTAAGACAGTGATTGTCTCCTGTAGCTTCATCCCTAGTTGTCATTTGTATAATTTGATGCCAATAAGGATTGATATGCTGCTCCTTTCAATGAAGTGTCATAGTTCTTTGGACTGCTCATACCATATTCTAAAATTTTATGAAAACCCTACAATGAATGACTCCTTGACTATCATCGTTGTTTGTATCTTACCATTGTGGATTTGAGTCTTGATTTGACTATATGGCTTCTCTCAATAGAAAACTGTTTAAGGCATTTGTAATTTCTAATCCATGACTTCTCATCAAGCTTTGGCACATTGAGATTGGAACAGGGATCCTATACACCATCACTAGAGATTATCAACAAGAGAAGATTCACTTATTGATCCTTTGAATTGATAATTCTTGATTGCCTTTTTGACTCATCGTGCTTTGTAATGGTGATTATCTTATTTATGGCTTGATGGATATTGATCTCTCTCTCACAAGTGTTTCAACTAATCTTTGATGAATACAAACCCTTCTCTTTTGTTAAGTGCAAATATCATGAATGCATTTATTTTTCTTAACTATCCATAATGACATTTTCAAATATCTAAGACTACACTTAGGCCTGTTGTCTCTTGATTCTTCATTGGACTGTGGTTTCTTTGATAGTTCTTTGTAGCTTTATCTTTGAATGGTCACTATCTTATTTGTAACTTTGTATTTCCTTAATGGTGGCAAACCTCATGCAATATTTTCACCTTTAAAAACAACACTAAACCTTTCAACAACCATCTTCATAGACAATTTGATATCAAATTGTGATACAACATTAATCATTTCACCACTGTTATCAATTATATTTTTGCATGCTCAGTGTCCATGCCTTCATTATGCTTGAGTTGATGACTGCTGCAACTTTATTACTATCAAATCTACTTCATGATGTCTTGTATGCATATGACATAATGCTAACCTATTTATCAGTGCTATAGACTTTTCACTTTGTGTCATGGCATCCTTTTATCTTTCATCAAGATCTGGGGGTGAAGAAAATAATTATGACACTAAATACCTATGACCTTGCACTATGAACTGCCCTTGCACATCTTCTAGAACTTCATGGGCTATGGAAATACTATGATTTTGACCTTTCACAGCCTTTTGATTCTTTTTTGGGCTGCTAGATGGTTGTCTCTGATCTGACTGTAGACCTTGGTGCTTCATATTTATTGTTCTCTCTTGAAAAGACTTAGATTAGGACCTCTATTCATGCTTTGATAGTGATACTTGACACTGTCATCTCCATATCATGGCCACTGTCATTCATCAAATCTCATATATTGCTGCTCTCAGTGTTATACCTATTAGTTATCCATGTTGAAGACTCTCACACACCTTCTAACACTATCTTAGACTTGGCTTTTGCTATTTAATACAACATAAGACTGTAATGAGGCTGTTGTGTCATTGATTTGACAATTTCTAATGTTTGGTAGATGTCTTTGATGCTCTCGAATTGTTCTTGAAGCTTATATGGCTTGGTTCTGATCCTTATAAGCTTTTAGACTGATTTAGGCACTATGATCTCATTGCAAATTTATCATTTATTGGTTGTTCTTTTGTTGATAGTGACATTTATCACTACTTTCATCTGAGGCAATCACTTCTTGACAGTCAAAAGGTTGCCCATCAATTAGTTTTCATTGTCTTTAGCTTCTTGAGACCTCTTATTTATTGATAGAGAAACACAATATATTCTTCAAATCAATCAAACCTACTCAATGTAACCCTATAACTTGTAATTTTCTGTTGTGATTGTCTTTGTGTTTTGAACCATAAAAAAACTCTTATCATTGTCTTTTTAATTCAAAACCCTTCTTCATTACAAGCTCTAAGTAATCTATTCCTTGCTATACTTATGATTATCTATTAATGCTATTCAAGAATTGGGGAAAACCTAGACACTATTATCAATGTCTAAACCTTCTAATAGACTACTCTACTAGTCCTTACTGTCATTTTTATTTTGGTGGAGGCTGGACTATACTTCATTTGAAACAAACAAACCATCCATACAAATGCTTTCTCAAAAATGTGAAATCCTAGACTAGAGTAAAGAAGATAGCTAGCCTAGACATGAAATGCTTTGAATGTTCCAGACACGTAGCTACTCTTTGTTAGAATTTCCCTTCTAATTTTGCAACATGTCATGGTTCTCCTTCTACGTGGCTGTCATACTGCACCTTCGACTAGAGCTTACCAAACTGAATACTAGGGTTTTCTCCCATCAAAAGTGGAGTCCTCTACTAATGAACTCGAGATCCTCATCTTTACCACAGGTTTATCTTGAATTTTGATTGACCTTAGTTAGAATGGGCATTGAATAGTCTAAGAAAATTACCTCCAAAATGTTAAACTCAAATTTCAACTCATGAATTATAAGGCCATGCAAGTTTTTATTTCTCTTTTGATGAGAGAGGGTGAGAGGAAGAGATAATGACCTGGAGAGGGTAGAGGAAGAGAAGTAGAGAGGGAGAGAAGAAGAGAGGGATGAAGAGAGATAGTAGAGAGGGATAGAGAAGAGAGATAGTAGAGAGGGATAGAGAAGAGAGATAGAAGAGAGATACCAATGTCAATATTTTTCTATAAATTTTTTTTTTTGAAAAATCGGACTACCATCGGAATTCCGACATCAAAGGGTAAAAATTCCGACAGAGGAGTGCCATCGGATGCACAGGATCCTCGTCAGAACTCTCTTGGAGGCCGTCGTAATTCTGACACAAAAGGGTTAAAATTATGATGGCCTCCAGGAGAGTTCCGACGAGGATGCTGTGCATCCGACGACACTCCTCTGTCAGAATTTTTACCCTTTGATGTCGGAATTCTGACGGTAGCCCGAGATTGCGACGGTATTCTTTCTGGGTATGAGCATCCATGGCGGTCGTCGAAAAGGTTGGAGCGGATGCCGGAATTGCGACGACCACAAGGATAGTCGGAACTTTCGACAAAAAGTTTTCGATGGCTATTTTTGTTGGTAGTGCAATGAAATTGCATCGGAATGACGATGATTTGCCGTCGAAATTTTGACCCGAATGTACTAGTGATCCTAAAGGTCTTCCCAATTACTGAGATCACAAAAACAATCACCAAAAACATCTCAATCATTGGAAATCATTTTGAATCAAAACATTACTGAAATACCCTGTATGTGAGAGAGCCAAATATTGCTCTTTGTTTCAAAATGGAGATGCTTTGAGCCATGAAAGGAGGCTTGAATTTGTTAATGAAGTCTGGCATGATTTGTAGTAGTGTTTTTTATTAAGATAAATGAGTTTTACGGGGACCCGAAACCCAAATCCAACATCAAAAATTAAAATCAATAGTGAACCACATTCTAAACAATAGC
The DNA here is from genome assembly GCF_030272615.1 of Cryptomeria japonica. Taxonomy (NCBI): domain Eukaryota; kingdom Viridiplantae; phylum Streptophyta; class Pinopsida; order Cupressales; family Cupressaceae; genus Cryptomeria; species Cryptomeria japonica. The sequence goes on from NC_081406.1 coordinate 257,262,767, forward strand.
CATACAGCTACAGAAACAAGGGATACACCCCACAACTCCTAACAAAAAGCAATGAAACTAGAGCAAAAATATATCTAACAAAAGCAAAATGTTATCCAAGAGCTTTCATGAGCTCCATATTTTTCTAGATTATATTCTTGTTAATATCTTCAAGCTCCTGCATGATGAATCTTGAGTTGCTCCTCTCCCGGTTCTTTCTTCAAGTCCTAGTAGAGGGTCCAGTGGAAGTCTGCATTTTGGTATCCCGAGTGTTTATCTCCAAGCTCTTCTTGCTCAATTTGGCAACTGATAGTGGAACACTACTGAGAGGTTGGGCTTTCTTTATGGCAATTTTCTCATTAACCCTTTTAAGGCCTTCCACACTATTATTCATCGCCTCTTTGCTAATTTTGACCAATCCTGAGGTTGGCCTTTAATTCCTCCATACTTTCTTACAGATAGACAATTCTTGACTCATGTTTGGTTTGCATAACCCTAATATCTTCTGTTAATTTTTTATTCATCTTCAGGAGCTTGTTAGTTTTGTCTAGAGAAGGGTTTTGTGTGAAGGTGTTAACTATCTCCTTAATACCCTGTTTAAGGAGGTCAATTTCACCATTCACCCATCGAAAACATTTCTCCTGGTTGATGGTAGAATTAACTAGGAGAAAATCATCATCTATTTCTTCCTTCTTAAATTTTGTCGGTTCGACATTAAGGGGAATATCTAGTTTGATTTCATCATCCCCTTTACCCTTTGTCTCCACCCTTTTCCTGATTTTCTAGTTTTTTGAGCTTTGAGGGCCCAAGTCTTGGGGTTTAGAAAGGGGGGTTTTCAACTATTTAGCAACAAATCTAGGAGGGTTTTTGCTTTTCTTGCTAGTATTAGTACCGAGAGTCAGTTTCTGTGGGGGACCCTCATCCTCCGAAGGCAGATAATCTAAGTCATCTGACACATTGAGATCATTCCAATCCATGGCCACTTCACCCACCTCCTCCTCATCAAACTTGGTATTTGAAACCATATGCACATCATGGTTGGCCAAGGATTTGGTAGGAGTGTTACTCTAGAGTATTCTTGGAAATGTATTGCTTCACTAGTCAACTAAATCATTTTTTTGGATGCTAGTGCCCCATGCAGATATCCATATGTAGTGCATATATTAGAGAAAATGCGACTCAAAAATCAAAGAATAGTACAATCTCACTAGACTAAGGGGTTCCTAACAATATCTTAGCATATTAATGAAATATGTTTTCCTTGTCCTAAAGGGAGGCTTCACTTAGTGTCAAATTGCAAGTATACAATTTATGACACTACAAAACTCTAAGTTGGAGATGAATAATGTTCCACATGTCCTCTAGTGTTATTGTCATCTCCTTTGTAAGAAGATAGAATGTGTTGAGATTCTTGAGTCCTACCTCTTTGTCAATATCAGGAGTATGATAACATTCTTAAAAAAAAGTAAAAAGGGTAGAAAATGGATCACAGATCTCACCCTAAGTACTCAATTGATTCTCAATCCTCTTTAGTGGGTAGTAAAGATACCAGACTCTCAATTTTTAAGTTCTATGGTCTTTCATGTAACTTTTGACTACTATTATGATTAAAAAGATGCATAAAAATATATCTTAAGAGCCTTGAACATTTAAAATAATAATAATAATAAAATTAAATTTTGAAATTTCATATCATTATTTTTGTTTTGATCTTTTTCAGTCAATTCATTTTCATAAATGAAACCCTCAATCCTATTTCACTAATATAAATTTATCCTACACATAAAAGTTTGATCAAATGTACACAAGTGAAAAACAAACAAGCCAATTTTATAAAAAATATTAAAGAATTTTAAAAACAGAAAAACCATAAAAAATAAAATAAAAAATCAGATTGAAAGATGAAATAATACCTCTGAATGATCATCCCATTCAATATGTGCATGTATTCTATTTGCTTAGATCATCAAGTCTCCCTCATTGTGAATAATGCTGATTGGACTACACTGTTTCTCAAATGTTGCACGAGTACTAGTGAAAATGAAAGTAACTTTTTAATATTCACTATATTACTTGTAGTTAGAACGCCCTTTTTAACCAAGCATCATATTATCAACCTTAGATTTCTAAATCCGTCAATATTATTGATGATGACACATTTTTTGCTATGATGGGTTACATGATAAGTAGCGGATCCTATTTATGATTCAAGGTCAACAACTAGCTTTGCAATTAGATATGCTCCTGCTTCTCAAACTAGGCCAATTGCTCCCTTGGGAGCTTCAAGACATCTCGAACTGCAACTTACTCTACAGAATCAACAATTCCATCAAAATATAAGATCAATTATGACAGAAGCATATTTGACCCCACTCCTAATTGCTTCTAGGTTTGAACTTGTGGGTGTCTACTTTATTCCAAGCTCATTTTACCATTTTTAGTCCACTTCCAAAGAAATCTATTTGAAAATTGTTTAGCACCCTCTCAAAATTTCCATTTTTAAATCTCTACCTCCGATCTATAATCAATTTTGACTTTTTATATTTATTTTGAGAATATATATTCAATTGCATAGATCATGTAATTTATTATTATTTGACTATATAATTTTATTTTATTTTACTAAAAGCTGAAAAAAGAAGTGTATTAGACAACGAAGAGAACATGGAGATGCAAACCTAGTACCTAACTCATGCTCTTCGAAACTAGAGCTTGAAACCTACCAAAATTGACAAGCTATAGAAACATGAAATGGATATCCCATATGAATTTGCATCAACCTAAGAAAATTCCAAATCAACCTTGAAAATGATCGTTTCCAAGTTTTACTCCATGACTATCTCATGGTTTTGCAGGGCCAACTAGCTTGTCATATTAAAACTTGCTTTTTAGACAAAGTAGGTTAAAATTGGAGCTATGAGCCTTTAATAAGTTATATCTTAATGATAAACTATACATTTTCATGCCTCTGGCCTTTCATTAAACATTGTACATGAGATATGAATCACTCAAAAAAAGCCCCAAAATTTTTGTTGGACAGTATCATTTTATGGCCCTTGTTTATTAAAAGTATGTCTACATTTCTCCCTAGCTCTCCAATGCAAATTTGTGCTATTCAATCCACTGGACTGAAAGGATGTCCAATCTTGAAGAGCTTCTGTCAGATCATGAAGCTTGGCCTTCAATCCTATACAACAGTTTGCATGCATGGTGCACACCACACTTAGATCTCTGCCCGATTCACAAAACCCACTAAAATACTTTGTGTCCAAGATGCGTCCTCTCAGACCCAATCGAGTAATGTTCTCAGACAACTTTATGTCATACCACACATCTTGGTCATTCCTGTTAGGCCTACTCTTTCCAGCATTCTTCCAAATCTCCATCATCTTAACACTCCTATTGTTCGAACGGACAAACATGAATCCTGTATTTATCAAATTTCTCATTTCATACGGATTACCAAGATATATATCGGCTGACATTTCGAAATCTACATCTGTTGAAAACATCTGAAATGGGTTTCTAAACCACAGTATGTCTGAATCCTGTGCAATAACAGAGCATCATGAAGTTAATTACAAAATCCAAAATGCCAAAACCCAAATACATCAATATATATGGCTTTAAAAAGAAAAAAGAAAAAGAACTCACAGAGAAAAGAAAATGGTAGCCTCTGCGTAGCACATTGGTAAGCAAGAGGACTTTAGACATCGTCATCTTCACGTAATTCCCTCTCATGTAGGCGCTTTCACCTGAGAAATCAACTCCTGGAGTCTTCAATCGATAGCAGTGAGGATGGATTTGTGTGCAGGCATTGAATGCCCTTTCATCATGTGCAACAACCAGCAGATTCTTTAGAAATGGTGTTGTTCCTTTTCCGATTTGAAAGCTCTTCATAAACAAGTCAAACATGCCGCCAGGCTCCATCCACGCTTTGTTCACTGTGGTTATTATCACAGTCCTGTTGGGCATGGAAGCCCTGCTCAGAGCTAATGTCAGCTCATCCTGTTCAATCGAATTCAACAACATTAATAAGAAAATCACTGTAATTCATTCTTAAGAATATTGCCCCTGTTTCAAAGAATGAAATTTGATCTTACTGTATTGTGATTGTTCAGCTTTCCTTGAAATGTGAAGACATTGGAGATGATCGGTTGGAAAAGAGGCTTATTGGAGAGCAGTACAAAGAAAAACAAAAGACAGCAGAGGACACCCAAACTCTTTTCTCTCTTGGTTAGATCCATATCAGGCCTGATCCAGGACCAACAAAACTGAAACTTGCTGACAGTGAGACGAGTCATGTTGAATGACTTTTGGTGGTTCGGTGGGTGTAAGAGAATTACGTAGTTGCAGAAATGCAAACAATTTCTGTGAATGATTTGGTTCACATTGGATTTTTGCTACTTGTATGCATTTTTTGGGGGGGATTCATGTGAGCTTAATTAAGGAAGTAGTTTTCTTTCTAAGTCTAGATTTCATACATAATATTTATTTAATAACTGTTAAATAATTTTAAATAAATATAATTTTAGAGTAATAAATCATATATAGAAAAACTTAAATGGTTACAAAATGGATGGAAATTGAAATAGAAGATAAATTCTTGTCCGAAAAATTTCACACACTAATAAATGGGAAGTTTATATTAATCCTTTGATGAATTATACCAATACATGTTTACTTTTCTTTTGTTTTTCTTTTTCCTTCAACTGAAAAAAACTCATAAATGGTGAATGGTTTCTAAAACTATGTATTAGAAACTAGCAACTAATTTTATGTATTAGAAACTAGTAACTAATTTTAGCATTATCATCCATATCTACCCTTTTGCTGATCTTCTTTGATCTTCTTTAAGTCCGCAATAGATACTTCCTCTCATCGTGCTCTTTCTATTTCAACAACTCTGACATATTTTTAAATTAGCATAGTTGCATTTAAAACTACTCTAACAATAAAAAGAAATTAACAAACTAAAGTAGTCAAAACTAATGCCAATTTAAGTATGTATTAACAATTAAATAAATATTCTCCCACTTGTAATACATTGGAAGAGAATAAAGAAAACTAAAAGAATAAATGAATAAAATATTTCAAACCCTAGAAGAGATATGTCTCTTGACCTCTCTACATAACATGAATAAATGATATTTTTTAGTGAAATAATATTGTTAATTTGTTTTCTAATTTATAATAAATATTAACATTTTACAAAGCGAATGGCCATTTATGATGCACATTTCACAAAAAGAATTAATTAATTGATATAATATATTTAATAATATTTCATATTATTAGTTAATGTGTGTATGTTTTAATGAATGTCATTCATTTATTATGTTGAAAGCATTTTCTATATGGAATGTACCACCCACTTCTTCAAATCAATGGTACAAAAATTGAGGAGAAGGATTTAAGACTATAGAATTAACCTCAAGTGTACATTCTTACATTTATATTAATTTCAAAAAGAAATATTTCTTGATACAAATATATATATATATATATATATATATATATATATATATATATATATATATATATATATATATATATATATATATATATATATATAAATTAGAAAAATTACATAAAAAAAATTAATATTTTATTATAAGAAAATATTCAATATTATTAAGAAATTCTATCTTAAATGTTTTTAAATCGAAAAAATAAAAAAATATTTAATAAGAAAGAATTAGCTTTCTTCTCCTTCTTCTTCTTTTAAGAAAATTACATTTGCATTAAGTTTAATTTTAAACATTTTTCATATCTTTTTATGAAATTAAAAATAATAAGTTAAAATTATTAAAATTAATTTAATTCATAATTATTTATCTTATTAAATAATTAATTGTTGTAGATTAATTATATTTTGAATTAAAAAACTTTCTTTTATCATTGGACAAGAATATATTTTATGTTATCTTCTTTTATTATGTATTCTTTTAAAAAAAATAAACTATTATAATTTTTCTTCTTCCTTGAAGGATTAATATATTAATTAAGTTAAATTTTAATTTAAATTATTTATGTCTTCTTATAGAATTAAAAGTGAAAATTAAAAGATATTAGAATAATTTTAATTAGTAATTATTTGATTTAAGTTAAAATAATAATTATTTCTTTATTACAATTTTAAAACTGGAGAATAATATATTTAAATTATTATTTTAATTTATAAAATAAATTAATTTCAACTTAAAAACAAAATTAAAAGTTTAAAGTGAGAAAGCAAGAGAAAGAGAGAAAGAGATAAACTAACTTTTGATTACTCATTTTGTGTCAATAATTTAAGAATAACATGTGTCCTTGGTGACTTATGCTTAGGGTAACATTTCATTTGATTATTATCTCCATCTCCATATCTCTCCTTATCCATATATCCTTACCTCTCCCTATCTCACTTTCCTCTCTATCCTTCTCACTATATCTATCTCTTTATCTCTCCCTATTGCTCCTTTTATATCTCTCTAATTCTATATCAAGTCTTACCCACTCTTCCCCTCTCTATCATTTTATATAAATATTTCTCCCTCTCGATATCTATCTCCACATGTCTCTCACTCTCTCTCAAGCACACTCCCTATTTCTCCCTCCCTATCTCTATCTTTATATATCTCTCACACACATAAACAATCTCTCTCTCTCTCTCTCTCTCTCTCTCTCTCTCTCTCTCTCTCTCACGCACACACACACACACCAGTCATCTCTCCTACTCTACATCCCTCTCTACCTCTCCATATATCAATTCCTATATCTTTATCCTTTTATCTCTCTATCTCTCCTCTCTCATTGTTGCCCTCTTTCTATCTATATATATATATCTCTCCCTCTTTCTCTCTCCTTCCATATCTCTCTATCTCTCACCCCCTTTATATCTTACAAGTTATATCTATTATTTCTCTCATATCTATATCTATCTTTTTGTCTTTATATTCCTATATATCCCTCTCTCTCTCTCTCCCCATCTTTCTATCCCTATCTCTTCCTCACTGCTCCTCTCCCCATCACTCTCTATTTTTGTATATATCTACTTCTCTCTATAACACATACACACATTGCATATTTCTTCCTCCCTACCTTAATTTCCTTATCTTTATCTTTCTCCCTCTTTATCTCTCTTCGCCTCTCTAATCCTTTCTGTCATTACTTGTCTTTATCACCTTCTTCATCTATCACTATTTAAATTCCCTCTACCTTTATGTTTATATATCCCTCCCCCTCTCTATATATATATCATTATTTCCATCCCTCTACATATCTCTTATTCTCTCCATCTTTCTTTTACAATATATCTATCTCTATATTTCTCTCCATCTCTCTCAATCTCTTTGTATACATGGGTGAACTCACAAAGCTGGTTCCCACTTTTTGGTACATCCTGATTTTTGCTGAAATCATACATTTTTAAAAAAATATAATGATTTAAGCTTTAAGAGGTCCCATTTTAAGTAATTAATTGAAGAGAGTTAAATCAAAGGCTCTTAGATCAAAATTTCTTGGATAGAACCTCTCTACTTCTAAATCATACTTGCACTGGAGTCTCCTTTGCATCTATCAAATGCTGATAAAAAACCAATTTTACATTAGCTTTTTGGGGTTCAAATTAATTAATTTAAAAGTTTTTTTTTAAATGTATTTATTCCTTATTATAAGATTTCCAGATAGTATAACAATTAATATATTAAATTTCATTAATATATTTTTATTTTATTTCTTATGAATGCAGGTTTTGCACCGAACATGAACTTCTTTGTTCAATGCATTGGGAAAAATAGTAAACTAATTCAAAAAAATTCTGAAAAATATCTATGCACTAGGTATTGATGTTTTATTTCTAACAAAAAAAAGATAATTGAATTTTGATATATATAGAACAAGTTATGTGTTCAAACGTACACCTATATCTAAATTATAATTAGTCAAACTTCAAAACTCAATAAAATGAAAAATATTCAACATATTACTATCAAACCAACTGCATGCCCTGGGTATTGATGTAACAAACTAAAATTCAAAAGAATTAAGTTTTTATCATTTATATAAAAAATTATGCGTTTCGGGATACACATCACTCTTAAAAAATGTTGTTTGTTGTAAAAAACTACTTTTTGAGGGAGACGGAAAAATTAATAAAACTTTATTCAAACAAATTTGAAAAAAATATATTTAGAATCTACAAACAAGATGTTAAAAATCACTAGTTTATATCATCTTCAAATTCTTAATGGTTTAAAAGTTATAGGTGTCGGAAAGTGAAGGTTTTTTTTCAAAATATTCATATTAAGTGTCAAAGTTGGTCAAAAAGTGGGAACCAATATTGTGAGTTCACCCACATATATCTCTATCTCGCTCCATATCCCTCTCTATCTATCTAGATTTTATATTTCCTACTCTCTCTCTCTCTCTCTCTCTCTCTCTCTCTCTCTCTCTCTCTCTCTCTCTCTTTCCATTTTTATCTTCCTATCTATCTAGTTACCTCTACCTCTATCTTTGTTTCTCTTTTTGTATTTCTCTATATATATCTCTTCTAATATATGTCCATGTCTCTCCTTCTATCTCCCCCATTCTCTTTCTCTCTATCTATTTCCATCTTATTTTATCTCATTCCCTCCCCCCTCTCTATATTTCCTTATTTATATCCGTATTACTCTATTTCTCCCTTCTCCTTTATAGATCTGTCTATCTCTTCCCCTCTACCTCCTTATCTTTCTTTCTTTATCTCTCACTCTCCCTCTCTCTATCTCTATATCTATTTTTCCCTCTTCCTCTCTCACTCAATCTTCATCTCTACCTCTATGTTCCTTTCTACCCTCTCTCTCAAGACATTTCTCCCTGTATTCATCCATCTATCTCCCTCTTTCTCTCGCTATCCCTCTTTTAGGATCACTATATCTATAAATATTTTTCTCTCTATATCTATCTCCCCATATTTCTTCTTTCATCTATCCCTCTATCTCTATCTAGTTATCTCTCTCTCTCTCTCTCTCTCTCTCTCTCTCTCTCTCTCTCTCTCTCTCTCTCTCTCTCTCTCTCTCTCTCTCTCTCTCTCTCTCCATATCTATCTTGTTATATCCATCTTTGTTCATCTGTATCTCTAGCTCTATCTATATATTTATCTTGTTCTCTATCTATATCTCTTTACCAATCTCTCTCTTTCTCTTCACCACTCCATTTCTCCCTCTTTCTAGCCCTATCTCTACCTCTCTCTCGCTCTCACTATCAATTTTTCATAGATTCCTTTGGCCTATGCTCTTGATGGAAAATTGGTGAAAGGTTTAATTAGAATTACATTTTTACAAGGATACCACTAACCAATATTTGTGGTGGTTGATTATTCATCGGTTATTTTCACTATTTGACCCATGCCATTTCCAAGCACTATCATGCCATCTTTTCTATATTTAAGAAGTACTTTAACATTTATATATATCCTAGATGTACACCTATACTCTTTTCTAGTGATATAGATAACTATTTTTGTCTATCACTTCTTTTTTTTATTATTATTAAACTAATGGATATGGATAGTCCCCTTCATTAATAGGATAAAATATACAGTATGATCACAGGGTTCCAACTGAAAATGCAGTATTTCCTTCTATACCAATAGTTCTAATTGTTCTTATTTAGAGAATTCATCTAAAAACTATCTACTTCTACATAAAACCATTCAAGAAATTACAAAATTGAGAGGAAACTTGTAGTCATCTTTATGACAATTTCCACATAACCCAATTGAGATTTTAATCAAATCAACACATAGAATCCACATGAAAAGAATAGAAAACCTACCCATGAAAATGTGACACAAGATATATCCTAGGAAAACCCTCATGAGGGAAAAACTTAACCTCCAAAATCATCATCCACCATGTATTATCAACAATGTGTCCATTACAATACAACTATGGAAAACTTCTGAAACCCAGCCATAACCAAGCACTCCATGTGACCAAGAATGAATCCACACATCCCATGCCATGCTTCCTTCACAAATGTTAACTCGGCTAACTGACCAACCCAAACAACTACCCTTGTGGTTGCTTTTATAAATGCAAGCTCCCACAAAACCACTAAGTGGTATTACATTAAAACCATGTACCCAAAACCATGTGACAATAAAATATGATATTTTTCCTACCTACCCTTGACCCATATTTAATATTAGATACTTCATCACAATTATATTCCTCGATATTAAATAAATACAATATGATAATACCAATGTGTCAATACAACTCATCAAGTGGTTACAAGAATATTCCAAGGGAATCTCTACATGTTGCAAGTACATCTAGGTGATCCTAGGTGCAATAATACAATATGATATTACAATATAATTCCATGTCCACCTCACAAAATAATAAACTAAGCCAACAATGAAACATTATTATGCAAGGTGTAAAACACCATTTTCCAAACAAAAATTGTCCTAAGGCCTCAATAATTCTCAACTTAAGTCATCTAAATTTATATAATTTCAACTTGTCTAACTATCCTTTCAACTTCATCTCCACCAAAAGACCCTATGATCCCTTTAAATCCTCCATAAGGTTCCTTTGTTCCTCCATCTCCATGTCCTAATCCTCCATATTCACTCCAAGATCTCATTTATTTTGATGATCCCATTATTCCTCCCATCCCCTCTCATGAAGAGCTTATCATTGATCATTATCCCTCTCATGATTCCAACATGTAGGGGCAAGATGTTCATGAACCAAATACATGCACAATGGGTTCCTCTACTTTTCTCCAATCTGATCCGCTTCATGATCTCATCATTTCTTTCATATCGCATCCACCTCATAATGGACTCACGTCTTCTTCTCGAAGCAAAGAGAAACCTATAGGTCAAAATATTTATAAAGGAAAAGGGGTAGATTTTCACAAGTAAGAACCCCTCCATATTAAAGAAAATATTAATGGCATGGCCTTAGTGACATTCCTCAAGACGTTGGTATCCCTCCATCAAAATCCAAATATACACCTCTGCATCATCCCTTCCATCCATTTTAAGTCCTTATATCCCTTCATCCCCTACTCAAGGTCAGTAAAGGCATACATATTTGAGCACCTTCCATCCATCCAAAATACCTTCATTGTTAGACAGTTCAAATAACCGAAAGACAACTGAGAGGGGGGGTGAATTAGTTGTCACCATATTACCGGAACCTTAAGCAATTACAACTTTAATACTGGAACCCAAAAGATCAACACCAGAATGCATAAACCAATTACCAAAATAGTGGATATACCAGTTAAGCACAAGCAACAATTAGAGAATAAATACCATCCACATGATACCAAGATTTGTACGTGGAAAACTCGGTAAGGGAAAAAACCATGGTGGGAAGCCTACCCACAATCAAATAATACTTTTGTAGTAAGTATGTGATTATAAATTGAGGGGCCTACACATGCAAGAAGGCCAACAGCCTAGAGCATACTGCTCATTACAAAAGGAGTCTCTGTGACTACATAAAAATCCAGACTACGATCTGGAAGGAAGAATGAACTGCAATGATAGCATCTCCTATGCCTGAGTACAGTTTCAGTTAAGTCCAATACCAGAGGACTAAATCCTCTTACATGTGTAGGGGAAAAAGTGACACTAAGCAAACATGCCCTAATCTCACTTTCAATCACACACTTGTAGAATACGAAAGAGCCTAGAGGTATCACACAATTGGCTACTTCTTTTTTTGTGGAAGAGAGAGCCACGGGCTACCTTTTAGGATTTCTATTCCTTTGTTGCAAATGATAGATAGAATGATGCAAGTTCAACTATTAACCCTAAAGTGTAAGTATGAACTAGCAACTTTGAGCACAAGATTGTAGAATTGAGATTTAATGATGAACAATTGTAAGGATAAGAGGAGAAATGTAAATGTGTACCTTGAATGGATTTGATTCTGCAAGATCTGCCGCTGAAGCCAGAAGCCTGAAATACTGAAGCTCCTACCTCTGAAACTGCCAAAACTCACTGAAATGGATAGAGACCAGGGTGCCCAGCGCCCTTGTCCTGGCAGGACCAGGGCACCCCATGCCCCTGTCCTAGCTTTCTAGGTTGGAATTTGGTGTGAAGTTTTGTCTCGGTCCGCTTCCGTCGGATTTACAACTTGCGGCGTCCTTCAAATTCAAAAATCTGCACTTATGTCTGAAAAGGGGTTGTAGGTGGCTATATAGGGTTTTGCATTAGTCAAACCCCCACTTTGGTGATTTCCACCTCCATGAATAGCCAAGTTGTATTGTAAAAGTAGTGTGTGTGCAGACCTTGTGTGTGTGCAAGATCCTAAAATGCAAGTAAGCAAACTAGAGCAACCTAGAAAGTAAACCCTAATTGCTTGTAAATGATAATGTAAATGCTCCAAATCAAAATGCAAAGTGATCTAAAGCATGAATACAAATGATATAATGAGGCTTATGCAAAGACATGAAAACAACATGAAATCATACCCAACCCCAAGGGAGGGGTACAAGCCAATCTTCAGTCGGTGATCCCTTATTGCTCTTCAATGTCTTCAAAGCCCTAAATGGATGAATGAAATTGATGAATGATTGATGGATGGATGTTGAATGTTGTTGAAGTCTTCAAAGATCTGCTCTTTCGCTACATAGAAGGTCCCTTAAACCAAAATTCGGATCCTTTCAAATGAAGAAAGAGAACTCTTATGTCTTAATTTCAACTTTTGGCTGACCTAGAGATTGAATCTCCTACCAATTTCTTGGGGTTAAGCTTTATTTTATGATTGGATCACGCTCCTAACATTTCGGGAAAAATGTCTGGGACCGTGTGCACTCCGGGTGCCATGGCCCCGACAACTTTTCACCAAATTTTCAGGGCCGTTAGATATGATGATTTTAGAGAGAATCCCAAAGTTACAGTTGATTTCAAGATGTTTTGACCCCCGAAATCAAGCCCCCAAGTTCAAAATAGGACCTAATTAGGGTTTTTGATTAAATGATGTATTGGAGGAATAAAATGAAAGGGGCACACTTTAATGAAAGGGCCCAACTTTATGATATGGAAGATGATGAAATAGGACCTTAGACCTAATTAATTTAATTAATTAAGTGCTAAAGGGGAAATGCGATGCAAAGTGCAAGATGCGCCAAGGCGGGAGCTAAACCAAGTGTGAAATTGTACCACTTTAGCAAGTGCATACAATTTACGACGCTACATTACATAAACCCAACTCGATCACCAATGATCGACCAAATCCTCTGCATGAATGATTATTACATTATTTTCTCCTTACATACCCATAAATGATCTACAATGAGATCTTACATCATATATATACAAACCCTTGACCACAAACAATAAGGTCAACCACCAGACAATAAAGCAATTACATAGTTACAAAACATGTCAGCTTGAGACCAAACAAATAATATCCAACCCATAAGACATCCCAAAAACACATCGAGAAGTCCAAACAACACGTTACATTAAGCCGGTCCAAAACCTAGATAGACCCGGACCCAATGTAGGCCTACACATGCTAAAGCAATGATCCCAATCAGCCAAGTCTCAAACACGATCACCATTAGCATCCTGAATCTCTACTAGAAGCTGCACCAACACCACTTATGCATAATATCAAAAGATCTTCAACAATGCTCTACCGATGAAACCCTCACCAGATCAACAACCAAGCTTACCAGCATACAGGATAGCATCCGATCACCAAATGAAAACCAATTGATTGAACATGAATTTGAGTAGCATGAATAGCAGATCTAACCCAATTCCATAAGACAAAACATATCAGAGCATACCGAATCATCATGATCAAACCAGCTAGAAATCAAACATCCTACTGGGACCAGAAGGATACCGGTAAAGTAGCCAAAACATCTAGTGTTGACATCAATGAGAAAACATCATTGCAATACATAATCAATTCCTCCAAATGGCCAACAATCTCGCCCTTTAGCATTGATGGCAACACTAGCTGTGAAAAACATCCAAGTGCCAAGAAAAGCCAAACAAATCTCCCGCACAAGAATATAGCAATGAAGTTCTGATCCATACTCTCCTTGTAGATGATATCTCAGTTAAGTTCTACAAATTTCTCCCCCTAATTGATACATCTCCTTAAGTTTTTCACATGAATATCTCTCCCCCTTTGACATCAATGCCAAAGATCTGGCATAAATATCAAAGCAAAATCAAAAACCACTGAATCAGAAGGCTAACTACTCCCCCTGAGTAGTAGCATCCACATAGCAGTGCCATAATGAATAATATCTCTAATAATGCATACCGGATTGATGCCAAAAAGCATCAATTAGTTTTTTGTCAGAGGGGAAAAACCCCTAACCTGTCTCTCAGATACTCAAATGGTTCTTTCGGCAAAGGTTTAGTGAACATATTTGCAATATGCTCTTTAGTGTTCACATAAACTAGTCTAACTTCATTTTGTTCCACCTTTTCCTTCAAAAATTTATACTTGATAAATATGTGCTTTGTCTTAAAGTGAAATACCAGATTCTTTGATATGTCTATAGTAGCAGAGTTATCACAGTGAATAACTACCAGTCCAATGCAATGCACTTTTATGTCCTTCAACATGTGCTTCATCCATAGAACTTGTGTACAGTTAGTAGCAGCAACAACATACTCAACTTCAATAGTAGATAAAGAAGTACATGATTGTTTCTTGCTGATCCATGAAATAAGTTTCTTTCCTAGAAAGAAAGCTCTACCGGAAGTACTTTTTCGATCATCAACATCACCTGCCCAATCTGCATCTATATATGCACAGAAAGTAAAGTCATCATCCTTAGGGTACCACAAGCCATATCCAAATGTACCTTGCAAGTATCTAAAAATTCTTTTCACCGCACTCATGATTTTCTCTAGGATCACTTTGATATCTTGATGTAATGCAAATATCATTCATTATATCAAGCCTAGTCTGAGTCAAATATAGCAGACCTCCAATCATAGACTTGTATCTTGTAGGATTTACCGGTGCAGATTCATCTTTCCTTGTCAATTTCTCACTTGTAATCATAGGAGTACTAATCGGTTTGGAGTCTTCCATACCAAATTTCTTCAAAATCTTCCTAGCATACTTAGTTTGACAGATGAAAATACCTTTATCAGTCTGAATAATCTGTAAACCTAAGAAAAAATTCATTTCCCCAATCATAGACATTTCAAATTCATTCTCCATATTTTTAGAAAATTTCATGCACAACTTATCTTCACCTCCAAAAATGATGTCATCAACAAAGACCTCAATAATCAATATATCATCATCAGTGACTTTATAATATAGATTACTATTAGCATTACCTTTAGTGAAACCAAGCTTCAAAAGATATTTATCTAACCCTGCATACCAAGCTCTAGGTGCCTATTTCAATCCATATAAGACTTTCTTAACCTGCAAACCATGTTTTTATCATCTGAAAGTGAAAAACCATTAGGTTGCTCAATATAAAATTCCTCATCAAGATCCCTATTCAAAAAAGAACACTTAACATCCATCTGATAAACCTTGTAGTTTTTATGTGCAGCATAGGCAAGAAATAATCTTACAGCTTCAATCCTAGCTACAGGTGCAAAAGTTTCACCATAATCAATTCCTTCCTTCTAAGAATATCCTTTACAAACCAATGTAGCTTTATTCCTCACAACTTGTCCATCTTCATTTAATTTATTCCTAAAAACCCATTTAGTTCTAATAACATTCTTATTTTTAGGTCAGGGAACTAAAATCCATGTGTTATTCTTCTCTATCTGATCTAATTCTTCTTCCATAGCTTTTATCCAACATTCATATTTACATGCTTTAATTATTGATACCGGTTCAACTTGAGAAATTAAACATACCTCATTAGCTGCCAATCTCCTTCTTGTCATCACTCCATTGTTCTTATCCCCAAAGATCTGATCTTTAGAATGATTCAACCTTACATACCTAGGAGTCTTCTGATTCTCCATTCCTCTTTCCTATTCTTCAGTTATTGTTGAATTTTATAATACTGCCGGAGCAACTGGTTCAACATTTTGTTTCGGTAAAGGTGTTATCGGTTCAATTATGATCATTTCTACTACTGGTTCTTGCTCATAAACTCTAATTTGGCTTTCATTTAGCTCATCCACCTTGACATTAGCACTCTCCACAATTCTCTACAATCTTTTGTTATAACATCTATATGCTTTGCTTTCATTAGAATAACCAAGAAATATTCCTTCATCACATCTAGGATCAAATTTTCCATTGATATCATCTCTCCTGATATA
The DNA here is from genome assembly GCF_030272615.1 of Cryptomeria japonica. Classification (NCBI taxonomy): domain Eukaryota; kingdom Viridiplantae; phylum Streptophyta; class Pinopsida; order Cupressales; family Cupressaceae; genus Cryptomeria; species Cryptomeria japonica. Next base: position 257,279,013 of record NC_081406.1, read on the forward strand.
ACATTTACTACCAAAGATTTTGAAATACTTAACTATAGGTGTATTGCCAAACCATAATTCATAAGGTGTCTTACTAGTTTCTCCTTTGATATGAACTCTGTTGAATGTATAGACTGTTGTGCTCACTGCCTCTCTTCAGTAGATATGAGGTAGATTAGCTTCCACCATCATGGTTCTAGCAACATCCAAGATAGTTATGTTCTTTCTTTCCACAACTCCATTTTGCTGAGGTTTCCGGGGAGCAGAAAATTGTCTCCTTATGCCATTCTTCTCACAAAAGTTATTAAACTCATCGGATGTGAATTCTCTACCATGATCTGACCTTAAACACTTAATCTTCATTCTTCTCTCAGTTTCAAATTTATCTTTAAATATTTTAAACTTTGCAAAAGCCTCAGATTTCTCCCTTAGAAAAGTAAACTACATCATTCTAGAATAATCATTAATGATTAGCATAAAATATCTATCACCTTGAAAACTTTTAATTCTAGCAAGGCCACACAAATCAGTATGAATAAGATCAAGAACATCATTAGATTTGTCTAATATACTCTTAAAAGAGGTTCTGACCTGTTTTCCCATTTGACATTCTTTACATACTGGATTATAGGGCTTCACAATCTTAGGTATATCTCTCACTGCCTTAGTTGAACTGATCTTTACCATGCAATCAAAATTCACATGACATAGTCTTTTATGTCATAGCCAACTCTCATCAATTTGTGCAATCAAACATGTCTTCTCACCGGAATTCAAATGAAATATATTACCTTTTGTCTGAGTACCGGTTGCAATCTCCAATCCAAATCTATTAATGATTTTGCATTTTCTATCCTTGAATTGTAATTGAAATCCCTTATCCACCAATTGTCCTACACTCAAAAGATTATGCCTTAAACCTTCAACATAATAAACATTATCAGTATTGTGCTTACCATCTAATGATATATTTCCTTTTCCTTTGATCATACATGCTTTGTCATCTCCAAATGCCATCAAATTCTTGCAAATATAGAAACTTCCTTTTATCTCCAGTCATATGATGTGAACATCCACTATCAATTACCCATTCATCCTTATCTTCAATTTTAGCAGCAAGTCCCTTTTCTTCAAGTATATTCTCTTCCAGTGCTAGAACATCTTCCTTGATAGCCAGGAACACCCATTCCTTTCCATTGCCAGAACCACTAGCAAAGTCTTGTGCCGGTTCATCATCAGAATCAGTCACACCTTCCTCATCCGCAATGTAGCATGAGTTATCTTTGTTTTTCCTGTACTTGTACTTGTTCTGATATTAGGGTTATGCTTAAAAGATTTTCTAGCTCTTTCTTAAATCTTGAATTCCTTTCAAGACATCTAGATGCAAAATGACCTATTTTATTACATGCAAAACATTTAAAAGGTGCTTTTCTTTCATACTTACTTCCTACCGGTCCTTTAGGTACTCTTTTAGCAAATAGGGCTTCAAGTTGCTCAAATTCTTCATCTTCTCTCTTCATATCATCAAATTCTTTTGCATACAAAGCTTTCCAACCTTGCTTGCCAGTTGATGATGTAAATGCATAAAAATAAGGTTCAGACTTCATAGCTCTAGAAGGTCCAAATTCTTCAAGCTCAAAAGAAGATAATTTCCCAACCAAGGTATCTCTATTGACAGAAGTATTAGCCATTGTTCTTGTAGACACCCAAAATTGTCCAATCTAATTAAATAAATATTTTATTTATTTATCTAAGCTTAATTCTTCTATTAATTAAATAGATCTTTATTTATTTAATTAATTCATTTATCCTCTTCTAGCCTTATTTCTCATTTAAATAAATACATTTATTTATTTAAATTATCCTTTTCCTAAATTAAATAAATATCTTATTTATTTAATTGATCCCACTTCTTCTATTAATTAAATAAATCTTTATTTATTTAATTAATTCATTAACCTTTTCTACCCATGACACATGTCATTCATCTCTTAATTCATACATTACCTACCCCTTTCATTATTTTATTATTTCTTTTACCTACCCTCTAATCATAGCCGACCTCCTTTTACACCTCTCAATCTTATCCCTCCATTTCATATTGTGTCTTCTATATAAGGAGATGCTTCCTTCATTATCAAACCTTGGCTAATCAATTTATGCACTTGACTACACTACGCTTTTGAGCATATGCGGTCCTACTTGCAACCACATTCCGTTCTTTGTTGAGCTCTTGTGCACATAAAATCTAAGAGCAAATACATCAAGCAAGATCAATGGAGATAGGAAGAATGGAGATCCAAACCCTATTAGACATGTGATGGTATAATCTTTGTGATTTCATTTGATTTGCATTGTCTTAGGTAATCTTCATATGTTATGGTGGATCTTTGTTGTTGTTAGGCTAGGGTTTTTGTGGTTGAATTCATTTAGCCTTTCAATATCGTTATTATTGTTATCCATTTTCACCATATACATTTTGGCATGCCCGGTGGGACTCTTGTCCCTTTTTGCATTTAATATCCTTGTTGTAGATTTTGTGTTTTGAAGTTGCAGATCAGACCTTTTCAACAGCATTTTGATATTTTCACGTCTGCGTACTTTCGGATCATGTTTTTGATTTTTTGGCACGTCTGGGATATCTGGAATCGTGTCTATGCTATCGACAGTATTTTATTTTGCAGATTCCGGAAACCGCATTTGTGTTCCTCAGTCGCGTCTGAGGTGTTTTTAGGTGCGTTTGTGTCCAGAAGTCACATCTGGGTTCTGGAGCCGCATCTGTGTCTCATAGAACCGCGTCTGTGTCAGGAAGTCACGTCTGTGTCGAAGGTAACCGCGTCTATGTGCATCGGTTTCAATTTTTTTTTTTTTGGGGGGGGGGGGGGGTGTTTATTGATTTGGTTTTGGGTTTTGCATTTAATGTTTCAGATCTGGTTTATTTTAAGATAACATCTTCAAATCTAGCTAACGAAATTGGTCCAGCTTGTCTTGAAAGCAAAATCATTTTGTTGAAGGCCCCTATTTTCACAAAGTCTTTTGGATTTAAAATTTACCTAACTTGTGTGCTTGCAGGAAGGGGTGATTATTTGAAACAATCCAAACTACTAACAACTCTTTGGTGCAGGTCCTTGGCAAAGGTTTTTTTGGATTTTTATTGTGTGCTTTGTTTTCAATAGATTAGCAAACACTTCAATTGGTGCACCAAAATTAAATCATTGTCTTTTGTGTCTTGAGCAATAGGCTCTTTTTGTTTAATCTTTAGAGGGCCTGTCTTCCCGTGTGGTCATTAGGACTACTAGTGAGAAGAGAACGACCCAAGTGGTAGAAAAAGAAAAGCCATCTTCTTCCAAACCACTATAAATAACTGTATTCATGGTGAAAACTATGAATAATGTGTGCTGATTAGTTCATACCGGCACTATGTCTCCCCATAAACCCGTTTGATCAAATTTATTTGATCATTTGTAGGGCATAACCCCTACCGGCTGGGAGCCTTCTGTATTTACAGAGCTGAAAGTACCGCATGTATGGCCACATGAGTGGATGCCCTTACTAGTACCTTTTTGTTTTAGAAGCCCAAATCCTTCTAGTTGTTGAGGCAGGAGGTCGGACCTCTGGTAGCGGCCCACACACATACAGTTCTTAGTAGAGATACAAAGTTCACCACAGGGAGTTTTCGTGGGCACTGATGCTTGGCTGACCCGAGAAGTGAGTGCCGAGGGTGGAGCCAGTGAGGTCAAGCATCTAAGTATCCACTCTGAATAGCATAGCCTCAAGGGTAAAACCCCATGTGGGATCAACAACTATTGTCTTGGCCAGCCATAAGAATTGTGCTTGACTTATTTTGAACAATCAAACATTCAAGACCAAACAGCCAAACATTGTGTCTTTTGTGTCTTCAAGTGTATGCAAAACAATTTTACATCAACCGACACACTTTTTTTGGAGTCATTTTGAGTCTAGACACTTGCAAACATTGGGTCTTCATCAACACTGTGTCCTCTTGTCACGAAAAAAAAAATAGTCAAACAGTCAGATTTGGTCACAACAAAAATGACTTTACAGATTGGAAAAAAATTGCACAAATTTTACAGAAACGCATCTATGTCTGATATAATAGCGTCTATGTTGTATAACCGCATCTGTAAAGGGCAGAAACGTGTCTGTGTTTCCAGAATCAACAGTGCACTTTACAAAAATCTCAGAAGCATGTCTGTGTTAAACAGAACCACGTCTGTGTCAGGAAATCGTGTCTGTGAAGTATACAAGCGCGTCTGTGATCAGAATTGAAAAAAAAAAAAAGTATTACAGTCCACCAAACAAACACAGTTAGTTTCAGAATTCTTGAGCTTCCTAGGTCATTTCTCCAGGGTTCATTTAGCATTTAACCTGTCTTTGGGTCTCACAAAGTCCATCATTGCTTTACACCTCACATTAAATTCACATTTGTCTAAACTTGAGTCAAAAGGTCACTTGCTTGTCCTTATCATACTTTGTCAACACACTACATACAACAACACTTTGCTAAGTGGTCCCTCATCAAGGTCTATCACCTTTGGGTCTCATTTGGTCTTACTTAGAGTCAAGGTCAACTTACCTCATCAAGAGAAACTATCCTCTCTTTGGAAGTCACACCTACTCTACTACATACATACTTGGTCTTACACTTTGGACATTGCAGGTACACATCAGATTCATTTACATTCCATCCATTTCTTGGTTTTCCATACTTTTTTCCATTTTCATCTACTCTAACACATCTTGGTCAATACCTAGTTCATGGCTGAAACCCGTCTTCAAAAATCTAGGAGAGAAACTAAAGAGGCTAAAGAGTCCGTAAACATGAGTGTCTATGAGTATGACAATGATGTCTTTTTCAATACTGATCATAACACATTACCTGACATGGATGCCTATAGAAACATTCCAAATGTTGAGAACATGGACACTACAAACAACAATGATACACACAATGACAATATGGATAAATTTTCCGTACATTCAGTAGATGTGGAAGAATCCATTATGGACCCCCACTTCAATCGACTGATTGAGGAAATAATGAGGAGAGATAGACAATACTTCTTACAAATGATGGCACAAAGTGGAGCCAAGATCCCTCATGACTTTGACATGTCTCAAATAATGGAACATAGACCTTTGCAACAAACTCACTCCAACATGGATCAAAGGAGGCCTAATAGTGGAGGCACTAGAGGACCACATATGGTGCCTAAATCACCATCATCTTTGTTTCAAAAACCAGAGGTCCCACATACACATGGTCAAGCATATGATACTCACCTTCGTAGACCATTATGGAAGTCTTATGCAGAAAGATATGCTCAATCACATACCAATGCTAAGGATCAACCACCAAAGCAATTGGATATTCAAAGGCATGCTCAAAATTTGGACACAAGGAAACCCCATGTCAAATTTGGGGGCAACACATTAGAACATGACATGCCTGTAGAGTACGGTATACATAGACAAAATAGATATTTCATTCCTCAACATGAATCTATACCAAGTGGTCCATATACACAGCATCACTATAGACCTCCTCTATATGAACATGTGTATGATCAATATCATCCATATATGCAACATGCTCCTCCTCCAATTGGTGCCTCAAGCATGGGGTATGCTCCAAGAAGTAGATCTCCACCTAAGAGCAATTTGGAACAACAAATCAGGGACTTACAAAAGAAAATGGAGGACATAAATACACCAAAGCCAACATACACAATGAGAGACATATGTCCCTATCCATTTGACAAGAGCATTCCAATGCCTCCTTTTCCTACACACTTTGTGATGCCTAAGTTTGATAAGTACAAAGGCAAAGGGGATCCTAGGGCACACATAAGACAGTTTTTCACAGCTTGCGTTGAGGTAGCAGTAGAAGAGACATATTTGATGAGATTATTCCCACAGAGCCTAGGCGATCAAGCTATGGAATGGTTCTCCCAACTTCCACCTGGAATTAAGTCATGGGGTGACTTAGCAGAGGCATTTATTCAGCATTTCTCCTACAACATAGAGATAGACATATCAGTCACTACTTTGTGCAACACCAAGCAAAAAGATGGAGAGTCTTTTTCATCATTTTTACAAAGATGGAGGAATTTAGCTAGCAGATGCTCTTGTGAAATTCCACAAAAACAAATGGTAGAAATGTTCACCCAGAATGTTAACAAAGACATTGGCTATGATCTAAGGAAAGCTTGTTTGTCCACCTTCAAGGATGTCATTGAAAAAGGCTTAGCAACAAAGAATGTCCAAATTGAACAAGGAGTTATTAAGATATTCAAGGAAAACAAAGATGACTTTAAAGGAAAAGACAAGCCAAGATTTTGGAATAAAAACAAGAACATAGTCAATGATGGTGTTGTTGATGCCAACACAATGCGACCCAAATTCATCTTTTTGGGATCAAGTTCTACAAACAATCAAGTGAATACTCAAACAACTTCCAGATCATGAAGGAAGTACACCCCATTGGGAGAACCACTTGAGTCAGTTTTCAAAAAGCTAGTGGCAAACAAGGTAATCACTATTCCAGATTTTCCTCCATATGAACCAAAGGTTAAACCAAATTGGTGGAATGATGACGAATATTGTGAATTTCATAAGAGCAAGGGTCGTAAGAAGGGAAATTGTCATCGACTAAAGAACATCATATAAGATCTCATTGATAGAGGTGACATTGAGATTAAGGGACACTCATCCAATCAAGAACATGAGATGTTTAAGGAACCATTCCCAAAACATGATAAAGGAAAAGCTAAAGTCATAGATGATCAAACCAACTATACCAGAGCATCCTACAACTATGATTCAACTATCAATCACATCTCGATGGACAATTATGTCTCTACCATTATCATCAAGGACAAAAACCCTGAGAATTCTACCTAGAGAGCCAAGATTGTCTTAAAAGGCATTGGATCTTCTTCCGAACCTACCTCTGAATGTCATGTTACAACCCGTCGAGGTAAAATCACTTTGCAAGGTGCTCCAGCCAAGAACACCACTTCCTCATCAACCAAACCTGAGTATGACCTTGTAGAATAGTTAGGGAAGACACCCGCGCTCATCTCCATCCTTGAGCTCTTACGCATATCCCCCACACATAAAGCCATTCTTGACAAAATCTTGAGAGACACGGCCATTCCTACTGATCTGAACATGGACCAGTTTCAAGCCATGGTGGGATACCTTTCCATTCCACACTCCCTTACATTCACAGAAGCCGATGACACCTTCGTAAGTCAGCCACATAATGCACCATTACACATTGAAGCCTTCATACACAAACATAGAATCAAACGAGTCCTGATAGATGGAGGAGAAGGTCTAAACATTTGTACACTGAACACTATTAAACAATTGGGATATTCTGATAAAGTTGTGAATTCTACAAATCAAATCACCATCAAGGCATATGATGATGAAGAGCGTTCATCCAAGGGCACAATCACCTTACCTCTTAGAGTTGGGCCAGTTACGAAGGATGTGGTTGGTCAAGTCCTAGATCTAGATCTCACTTATAACATATTGCTAAGACATCCTTGGATTCATGAAATGAGGGCAATCCCATCTACATATCACCAATGCATTAAGTTTCCTCACAATGGAGTGGAGGTAATAGTTAATGGTGATCCTAATCCGTTCATATACCGCAATAACCTGAGATCAAAAACTGAGACCATCATTCCCAGTAATCGCAAAGCTATTCCTTCTTCGACATACATTGATCCTGAGTCATTAAAACCTTCGACATCAAAACAAGGTGAGCTTAAAGGCAAATTTTAGGATAAGGGCATGGGGGAATACACTTTAAATCAAACCATGTACTTACAACAAGTCATGGGTTCACCAAAAGAATATGGAAGACCACATCCTAATAAGCAAGTATCCATCATTGTACTTAAATGGGACCCTACTACCTTTCAAAAATGGGGCGAACTGGAAGAGGAAGACTTATACAAAATGCTTTACAAAGACATTGAAGATGATACACAAGATCACATCAATCTACCATGTGAGAAATATGGCAAAGGTTTCAAGATCCTACAAAAATTTGGGTATGATGGAAAAAGCCCTCTTGGGTTACGAAAGGAAGGGATCATTGAACCTTTACAACCTAAATTGACTTTCAAAAAGGAATGCTCGAAAGGACTTGGTTTCTTGACTTCCAAGGTCCACACTCAAAGGACAGAAGAAGCCTTAAAAATCCAAGCTGCCAAAATTCAACAAGAGGGTCGCTATTCCACAGATTCCAATGAATGGGAATGGGGTTCAGACAAATCTTCTAGTGACTACGAGCTCACCGAGACATTCAGAGAACCAGATGAACCCACAAAAGAGGAGGAATTTTATAAAAGATTCAAAGTTGGTCAAGAAATAACCCATGAGGATTCCACACAGTCCTTGTCTCAAGGTTCTAGGTTGAAATCACATAGGATGAGAACACCTGTCCCAGAATGCGCTACTAGTGATGATAATTTGGATTCGCTCACGATCGAGACTGATGAGGAGAGTGCCATCGATGACCTCAATAATTACCTTGACATACCCGAATATAACTGCATCTTCACTCTTAACCCCGCTAACTTCGAAGACATTAAAGGCCTTCCCCTCGTTCACCACCAACTCATTGACTGGGATCATGAAGGACCTACACAATTTGACACATTCCAAAATGATGAAGCTTTTATTGACTATCTTGGCATATGAGATGATCTGCCCCCTGGGGACCATAAAGCGGGATACACTATAGAACTCAATAGCATGGCATATTTTGGTGAGGGTATCGAACCTTCCAGTTGCAAAAATGTGAGAATAAGAACAAACCAAGGGTCTTATGGCGAAAACCACACTGTAGCGCTGTTTGACCCCAAAAAAGTAAAAAGAAAGGACATATCTGAGGGCGAAAACCTCTTTGAGGCACCCGAAGATGGAAGGCTCGACATTCTCTGAGCATCATATGAGGAAAAGTAATCCATGTTGGTAGAGGAGACTATCAAAACAAACATTGGTACAAAAGAGGTTCCACACAACATATTCCTGGCTCAATCGTTGACAGAGTCATAAAGGTCAAAATTCATAAGTTTCTTCAAAGAACGACAAATCAACTTTGCCTGGTCATACGCTGATATGCCTGGATTAGATCTGGATTTGGTAATGCATCATTTGACAGTTAAACCAGGGGCAAAACCAGTGAAACAGAAATTAAGAAAGATGCATCCACAAGTGGCATTACTAGTCAAAGTAGAACTTGAGAAATTATTGGACGTCGGATTCATATGCCCAATTGATTATCCTGAATGGATCTCCAACTTAGTGCCTGTCAGTAAACTAGATCACAGCATTAGAATATGTACAGATTTCAGAGACATCAACAAAGCTTGTCCAAAGGATGACTTCCCATTACCAAATATTGACTTGATTGTCAATCTCACAGTAGGTCATGAAATGTTATCATTAATGGATGGATTCTTCGGTTATAATCAAATAAAGATCGCGCCTGAGGATCAACACAAAACATCATTCACTTATCCTTGGGGAACTTTTTGCTGGAATGTCATGCCCTTCAATCTAAAAAATGCAGGTGCTACATATCAAAGAGCCATGACTACTATCTTTCATGATCTCATGCACGTAACTGTGGAAGATTATGTCGACGACCTCTTGAGAAAATCAATAGACAGAAATACACATTTGGACATACTTTCAATCGTCTTTGATCAGTTGGAAAAATACAAAGTAAGATTAAACCCCAAGAAATGTGTTTTTGGAGTAACCTCCAGGAAGCTCCTAGGATTCATTGTATCCAAAAGAGGAATCAAAGCTGATCCAGCAAAAGTCAAAGCCATCTTGGAGATGCAACCAAGAAGAAATATCAGTCAACTTCGGTCTTTACAAGGCAGACTCCAGTCCATACGAAGATTCATAGCGCAACTTGCAAATAAGTGTAATCCTTTTTAGCACTTGCTACATAAAAACATCAAATTCAAATGGGATGATAACTGTCAATAGGCTTTCTAGACACTCAAAGATTATCTTTTGAATCCACTAGTTTTGATGCCACTAGTTCCAGATCAGCCTCTGTCACTATACATATCAGCTACTCCAACAGCACTGGGGGCACTCTTAGCACAACAAATTGCTGAGGGCAAGGAAAAAGCAGTATACTATATCAGTTGCACATTGGTGGGATATGAGCTGAACTACACACCAATTGAGCGTGCATGTCTCGCCATGGTCTTTGCTTCACAAAAATTATGACATTACATGCTCACTCATAAGACTAAGTTGGTTGCAAGAATCGATCCATTGAAATACCTTCTCAATAAAGAAACACTTACTGGGCGACTAGCCAAATGGGTAATGATCCTGAGTGAATTCGACATCGAGTATGTGGATAGAAAAGCAATAAAAGGACAAGCCATCATAGATCAATTAGCAGACGCCCCCATGATAGATGATGTTCCTCTAAGTTCAGAATTTCCAGATGAATCCATTTTAACAATGTCACATGCAAAGCCATGGCAACTATACTTCTATGGCTCATACACACAGCATGGGGCAGGAACTGACATCCTCTTTATAACTCCTCAAGGGGATTCTATACCAAAATCATAACGCTTATCATTTCCTTGCACTAACAATATAGCAGAATATGAGGCATTAACAACTGCATTACGGATAGCAGTTCAGTGGAAGATCCAGGAACTTCGTGTTTTTGGGGACTCTCAACTTGTAATCCGTCAAGCAACTGATGATTACCAAACAAAAGATGAAAAATTAATGCCTTAGAAACAAATGATGGATGACCTGAAACAACACTTCACAAAGATAGATTTTGAGCAGATACCAAGAGAGCAGAATCGAGCCACAGATGCCATGGCTACAATTGCTTCACTGATCGATCTACCTCCAAATGAGACCCGCTATGAGTTCTTGGTGGATAACCTTTTGGTTCCTTCATATGAAATCATTCCTACTGAGATGATATGTGTCGTCGGTACCGAGTCCCAGTTATATGGTTCCATTTTTACATATCTTCGTGACAATACCCTACCTCCTAATATATCAACTAACCAACATCGCACTTTCATTTGCCAATCCTCTCGATATGTCATTTTAGCTGATATCCTATACCGGCGAGGTCTAGATGGTACTCTTCTTAGATGTTTAGAAAGCGACGAAGCTCAGATTGCGTTACGTGAAGTACATGAAGGGATATGTGGTCCACATGCTAGTGGTCCTACCCTAGCCAAGAAACTCATCAGGACTGGATATTACTGGCCCAATATGGAAAAGGACTCATATTAGTTTGTCAAGAAATGTAAGCAATGTCAAATTCATGGAGACCTCATACATGCGCCAGCGCAAGAACTTCAACCAATTGCGTCTCCTTGGCCCTTTTGTCAGTGGGGACTCAATCTCATAGGGAAGATTCACCCTCCTTCTTCCAATGGTCATAAATTCATTATCACTACCACAGAATATTTCACAAAATGGATTGAAGTCGTGCCTCTCACACAAGTCACTGGAAAATAGATTGCTACATTCATCCTCAACTATATCATTTGCCGATACGGTATTCCTATTTCCATTATCACTGATAACGGGTGTCCCTTCAAAAATCAGGATGTTCGTGAGCTCTGTGACCACTTCCATATTTCCCATCATTTCTCCATGCCATATTACCCCCAAGGTAATGGTCAAGCTGAGACATCTAATAAGACAATCCTTAAAATCCTCAAAAAGATAGTTGACGATGCTGGCCGTAATTGGCATATCCAACTTAATCCTACACTTTGGGCATACCACACAAGTGTTCGCACACCCATAGGAGCTACTTCCTAGTCACTTGTCTACAGTGCTGAAGCCATCTTGTCTATTGAGGTCGAGCTACCCTCCTTACGAGTCTCTTTGCAAAACATTATCAATAATGAAGACTATAGGGTCTCTCACTTACAAGAACTTGAACTACTAGATGAACGAAGACAAACTGCTTTTAATCATCTCAAGGCTTACCAACAACGAATGAGTCGCAGCTACAATCACAAGGTTAAGCCTCACACATTTGAGGTAGGTGATTTGGTTCTCAAAGAAAACCCCAAAAATCAGCAAGATAGAGAGAAGAAGGGCAAATTCGAACCAAACTGGCTTGGTCCTTACATCATTACAGCAGCACATGGATCTGGGGCATATCAGCTCTCAACTATAGAAGGTGAACCTTTGGAGGATCCTATCAACAGCATGCACCCTTGCAGGTTTTACACATAGCTCTTCAGAATATCCTAAAATCAAAAAATACAAAAAAATCAAAAAATTCAAAAAAACAAAAAAAATTATAAAACAAAAAAATTGTTACTTGGTGAAAACTTGGCAAACAGGCGCCTTATGACACAAAAAAAAAACATTGAAAAATCAAAAAAAAGTAAAGAGAAATAATTTTGTCCAATGGTGAAAACCACTTTGATGGCGCCTTGGGCAAGTACCATGGTGAAAACTGGGTCACCAGTGCCATGTGTAGAGACATTGCTCCTCCCTCCTTCAGGATTCTCTTTCATCCTTTCACTTTGCACACACTCACAACCTATTCATTCATAATAAACTTACCCATTCCCATCATGGCTTGTTATTGATCTACCCAAGATTGGTTAGCCATTCATAATAAACCTTCCTTTTCACTCATTTCCATCCATAATAAATCAGATCCTATCTGTGGCTAAGGCAAATCCTACGTCTAGTAATGGGTGTGGAACTAAGAACATCACATGTTTCAAGGAGTACAATTTCTTCTAGCTTCCTTCAGTCTATCCACGCACAATCCACAATAAAGCAACATTTGCATCACAAATCTGCAATAAAGTTTCATCTTCTCCGCAATAAAGTATTAGTAGCATAGATCCAGTTAGTTTTAGATGAGACACAACAGCAACAATGGGCTTCAACAAATCAAATCTTTCAACAGACTCAGACAACATATGGTTCAGTGCTATATATCCTTTCTGTGAAAGTAAACATTGTGACCACAATCAAATAGACTTATACAAGTGACAAGAGACACTAAACTTGAGGACTATAGTGGATGTTGGTGTCAAGTCTTGGTTTTCTTTCGATTTTATCTTTTGGTGACATGCCTTTTAGCTTTTCTGGGATGTCTCTAACTAGAGATTCTATCTCCAGGATATCTTTGACTAGAAAGGCAAGGATGGGGTATCATCACCTATTTGTATTTGCTGTCTGTGGATTGTCTCTTAGTAATTCTATGACTTGTCCAAGGATATGAGGACACTGTGAGTCTAGTGTGAACTGGGGCATTCCTTGTTTGCGACTGTCTTATCTCCATGCAAATGGGTACAATGACTTTCTGGGTCGAACATATGCCTCGATTGTCATAACCTATTTTGCCATAATAAAGCTCAATGATGATAATGCACAAGAAGCTCTTTCACTTTCATATCTTTTGTCTTCCATCCCCCTTTCTTGATGGACTTCCATCGTCCTTCTCGAGTCCGCGTAGCCTGCTATCACATGACTAAGTATAATGACATGCCAAAAAAATTTGCATTTCATGTAGTTGCACCTACATTACCACATATAAGCATTTCATACATACATATAGATATCACAATTGCATCACATCCTGCACACAACACATGTTAGAACATTTTATATTCTCATCATATAAATAATCATTTGCATTATCATATTCATTTGCATTACATACATTCACATTTACACTTGCATACACATATAAAACATAAAAGAAAACAAAAATATTGCATTTCCTCATGTACATATTTGCATCCATATCATAAGCATCACATAAAACATACATCATGAAACATAGATCACATAGGTACGCATGCATATAGCTGCTGCAAAGAAGAATCATCTCATATATATATAAAGTGTCACGATACAATGATGTCAAAATCATATGGCTACAATCACCCGCAGGTGTCTACATCATCATACAAAAATGATACAATACTGATACATAGGGAGCCCTCTACGACTATGATGAACTCCCTCCCTCAGAGCCGCTTGGCCTCAACGGAATCTGAGCCCCCGAAGGACCCACCCTAGGATCATCCCTCCTATCCCCTCTATTTGGTGGTGGTGGAGGACCCATAACCCCACCACTAGACGCCTGTCTCCTCTGGCTCCCTCCCATAGCTGTCGCTGTCTGCGATGGTCTATGGAAGCTCCTCGCCCACTGATCAGCTAGCACCACACCATAATAGAGATCCCGCCAGTAACCAATCTCCTCCCCTGCCCACAGGACGTAGGCATATCAAGCCCCTGTGTCCTCTGCCGCTTGCCTCCCAACCCTCAGTGTTGTCTCAGCCTCTATGTAGCGTTGAATGGCCTGATCCCGCTCCCATTCAGTATCTCTGAGCTGCCTCCTGAGCCTATCCCTCTCCCTCTCTAGGTCCTGGATCTCGTTTGCCTATCCCTGGCAGATCTCCCTCAGCTCCATCAGCTCATCCTCCTCTGCCTCAGCCCCCTGTGGCTCCCCCTGTATGGGTGCCTGCCCCTATGCCTGTGCCTATACTGGTGCTTGTCCCTGTATCTATCCCTCTACCTGCACCTGTCTGGGACCCTATGCTACTGGCACCTGTAGCGGTATTCCACTGCGACCTCTCACCACCCGAGCCTGCCTGTCCTCTCCACCCTCCCTCCACGATGCCACCCTCCTCTCTCCAACTGCCCCCTTCCTCCTCCGTTGGCCTCTACCCCCATCATCTCCATCATCATCCCCATCCCCACCACCATCTCCATCTAGTAGCTCTCCTGAATCCGTCAGGTGTGGGAATGGATGCTCGACCCAGTATACTGTGTACTCGGCATCCATGTCAGCATCCTCGATCTCTGGCCACATGTCCTAGGGTAAGGGCATCATCTCCACTAGCTGTGTAACAGCTTGATCATATGATAGTAAGGGCCCAAACTGTGCCTGATCCCTGATAGTCCGTGCATACATGCCTGAACCTCGTGGCATCTGCTAAATCCTGCCGAACTGCCTGCCCACCCTATCCACTAGCTACTTCTCTAGTACATAGGGCATCCGCCCAATCAGATACCTGCTCTAGAAGGTGTAGGGTAGCTCTACTGCATCATCCTCCCACTGCTCACATCCCAGGTATGGCCTCCATATAACCATATTAATGTCATCAATCACCCATTGCCAATGCTCTAACCTGCCAATCCGTGGCTGCGAAGTGATCATGTCATACAAGTGTACAAAACTACATCTGTGACCTCTGCCCCTGAAATGTATTGGTCTCGTCACTGGCAGATGCTCATAGGCCCACACTTGTAACAATGTGACCCCGCAGCCCAATCCCACTGACCCATGGGACACAAACTGATGCAGCTCATAATACAGGTGTGCTAGCACACATGGTCCCCAGGCATATCCGGTGTGTTGTGTCACCAGTGTCTCCAATGCACCTCCCCGACCCATAGCCAACCCTCGTGTCGCTCTATCAGGACACAAGAACCCACTTATCGCTCCTCCTATCACTGCTAGCAACGCTAATCCTGTAGCTGTCATGGTGTCCCAAGCCACATGCCCTGCCCTCATCTCCAGTCTTGGGTTCTGGAACACTCATCTTAGGGCCTCCTTGTCTCTGTCTCGATCGTAGGGAATCAGCTCCCCATCGATTGGTATCCTTAGGATCCTGTATACATCCTCGAGGGTGACTATCATCTCCCCCATCGGTAAATGAAAGGTGCAAGTCTCAGAGTGCCACCTCTCCACTAGTGCAGTCAGCAGTCCCATGTTCACCTGAAACTCAGGCACATACAGAATATGTCTCAGACTGATAGCCTAAATTGCCACTCGGTCCTCGAAGGTCAGCTCAGGTCACAATCTCTACGTCGATGGGAACCTCTCCCGTGACTCCAACATAGGCAAATACTCCTGCAGTCAAGCAAATCAATCATGTTAGTCACAGTGGCATTCACTGTTCATCACAAAATGCTACTTTTTATCTAAGTGCATATGGTACTCTATCCTAGTGACACTCACTGTTCATCACAAAGTGTTGCTTCTATCCTAATGACACTCACTGTTCATCACAAAGTGTTGCTTCTATCCTAGTGGTACTCCCTGTTCATCACAAAGTACTACGTGTTTTGCACTCCCTGTTCATCACAAAATGCTCCTCACATTCACACTTACTGTTCATCACAAAGTGTTGCTCATATTTTAGTACTCCCCATTCATCACAAAGTACTATATCTTAGTACTCACTGTTCATCACAAAGTACCTTGATCTATCCTATCTTAGGGCTTCTACTTGAGTGAATCCTCTTGAGTAGTTTCCTAATTGGCAACGTATGTTCTATCACAGAATTGTCAATCCTAGCCCTATTTGCAATTCTAGTCTTCCCTAGAGGACCTGCTTGAGTGTATCCTCTCAGCAGCTTATCCAAACGACAACGTATGTTCATCACAGAACTGTCGATTTGACCTAGAAGACACAAATTCACATTTTTTTGGACACAAACGCGCTTTCTTGACATAAACACGCTTGAAGACTGCATAAACACGCCTGTTTTACACAGACGCGCCTGAAACACACAGACGTGCCTATGCTCTACATAGACGCGCCTGGGCGACACAGACGTGCCTTTTTGGCATAGACGCGCCTACACAGCACAGACACGGCCACATTCAGCACAAACGCGTTTTCCATCACAGACGTGCCTGGCACAAACACAGACATGCCTAGCAAGCATAGACGCGCCTAGCACCAATGCAAATGCGCCTGGATGTTTTTGACATTTTTTGGACCCTATTCTAAGCACATTTATTACATTACCTAGCATGCATTAATGACAACAATAAATGCAACAAAGTACGAGGAGGTTTTGTGGTACTTACCGGCTCTCTTGCCTCTACTAGCCTCTAGAATTGGCGAACGCGGTCGAATCTGTGAACAAAGGCCATCACTGTTGACTGTTGCTGCTCTATTCTCACTCTGCACTTTGATCTCTTGGATGTGTAGATGACAATGAGGATGTATTTCCCTCGTTGTCTATCTTATAGACTGCCCTAGCCCTCGTTTCTCGAGTTGGTCTTCATTATCCTGTGACTTTGTCACTTTATCCGGTCAGTCCATTCTAGCCTCTCTTTCTTATCGAGAGATTGTCTGCAATCTTTTTAGACATTTTCATCCAATCTTTCGAGGGGGCATATCATTCCCATCTTGGAACAACTCTGTATCAATTCATCTTATCTTCTTTGAAACAACGCGACAAGCCGCATTCTCTCAAAGAGGGGCAAAATGTAGACACCCAAAATTGTCCAGTCTAATTAAATAAATATTTTATTTATTTAATTATCTAAGCTTAATTCTTCTATTAATTAAATAAATCTTTATTTATTTAATTAATTCATTTATCCTCTTCTAGCCTTATTTCTCATTTAAATAAATACATTTATTTATTTAAATTATCCTTTTCCTAAATTAAATAAATATCTTATTTATTTAATTGATCCCACTTCTTCTATTAATTAAATAAATCTTTATTTATTTAATTAATTCATTAACCTTTTCTACCCATGACACATGTCATTCATCTCTTAATTCATACATTACCTACCCCTTTCATTATTTTATTATTTCTTTTACCTACCCTCTAATCATAGCCGACCTCCTTTTACACCTCTCAATCTTATCCCTCCATTTCATATTGTGTCTTCTATATAAGGAGATGCTTCCTTCATTATCAAACCCTGGCTAATCAATTTATGCACTTGACTACACTACGCTTTTGAGCATATGCGATCCTACTTGCAACCACATTCTGTTCTTTGTTGAGCTCTTGTGCACATAAAATCTGAGAGCAAATACATCAAGCAAGATCAATGGAGATAGGAATAATGGAGATCCAAACCCTATTGGACATGTGATGGTATAATCTTTGTGATTTCATTTGATTTGCATTGTCTTAGGTAATCTTCATATGTTATGGTGGATCTTTGTTGTTGTTAGGCTAGGGTTTTTATGGTTGAATTCATTTAGCCTTTCAATATCATTATTATTGTTATCCATTTTCACCATATACAATTCTCAATTCATTAATTGCAGTAGATTCATCTTATAAGTCGGTGGCAAAGCTCTCAAAACTTTAGAAACTATTTCATCTTCACTTAGAGATCCACCACAACATTGAATTCCCATAACAATTTCATTTACCTTTTCCATGAATGCAGTAATCCTTTCATCTTTTTTCATCTTCAAATTTTCATATCTCACCCGGTAACCATCAAGTTTAGCAATCTTAACAGTAGGGTCACCTTAATTAAGAGTCTCCAACTTGTCCCATATAGCCTTTGTTGTTGATTTGTAAGTTAATCCCACTATTTGCTGATCAGAAAGTGCACACAAGAGAGCTTCTCTAGCTCTACAATCATTCTCAAGCTCCTTATCCAAGTTTGTTGGAGCAGGATTGTCACATGCCAAATTAAAAGGAGTAACAACATTCTCTGTGATTTCCCAAATTTCCTTACTGAGACATCTCAGATGAGTCTCCATCTTAATCTTCCATACTCTATAATTTGTTCCATCAAGCCTAGGAATTTCTCTCCAAAAGATAGCACTAGATGAAGTTGAACTATTAGTCACCATAAGATCTTCCTCAAGCAGTTAAGCTTCCGCAGAGAGGACCAAAGCTCTGACACCAATTGTTAGACGATTCAAATAACCGGAAGACAACTAAGAGGTGAGGGTGAATCAGTTGTCACCAGATTATTGGAACCTTAAGCAATGAAAACTTTAATACCGGAACCCAAAAGATCAACACTGGAATGCATAAACCAATTACCAAAATAGAAGATATACCAATTAAGCACAAACAACAATCAGAGAATAAATACCATCCAGATGATATCAAAATTTGTACGTGGAAAACCCGATAAAGGGAAAAAACATGATGGGAAGCCTACCCACAGTTAGATAATACTTCTACAATAAGTATGTGATTAAAAATTGAGGGGCCTGCACTTGCAGGAAGGCCAACAACCTAGAGCACATTGCTCATTACAATAGGAGTCTTGCTGACTACATAAAAATCCAAACTACAATCCAGAAGGAAGAATGAAATGCAATGATAGCATCTCTTATGCCTGAGTACAGTTCTAGTTAAGCCCAATACTAAAGGACTAAATCCTCTTACATAAACCCAACTTGATCACCAATTATTGACCAAATCCTCTACATGAATGATTATTACATTATTCGCTTGTTACATACCCATACACGATCTACAATGAGATCTTACATCATATATATACAAATCCTCGACCACAAACAATAAGGTCAACCACCAGACAATAAATCAATTAAATAATTATAAAACATGTCAGCTTGAGACCAAACAAATAATATCCAACCCATAAGACATCTCGAAAACACTTCGAGAAGTCCAAACAACACGTTACATTCAGTCAGTCCAAAACCTAGATAGACTTGGACCCAATTTAGGTCCGACAAGATAAAGCAATGATGCCAATCAACCAATTCTCGAACATGATCACCATCAGCATCCTAAATCTCTACTAGAAGCCACACCAACACCACTTATGCATAATATCAAAATATCTTCAACAAAGCTCTTCTGGTGAAACCCTCACCGGATCAACAAACGAAGCTTACTAGCATACAGGATAGCATTTGATCACTAAATCAAAACCAACTGACTGAACATGAATCTGAGTAGCATGAATAGTAGATCTAAGCCAATTTCATAAGCCAAAACATACTGGAGCATACCGGATCATCATGATCTAACCAACCAAAAACCAAACATCCTACCAGGACCAGAAGGATATCAGTAAAGCAACCATAACAGCTAGTGTTGACATCAATGAGAAAACATCGATGCAACACATTATCAATTTCTCCAAATGGCCAACATTCATATCATTCCTATCCATCCATACATTCCTTTCCCCCTCCAAGAAATTTGGATGCCAAGCATAAAAGTCATAAGTCCAACAATCCAAATGTATTCAAGGACCATCATGTCCCATCTAATCAACGTGTCAAAAAAACCCAAAATATGATTAAAAAAGAAAAAGCAATATCCAAAAGGCCACAAAGGCCCATTGATCAACAAAAAGAAAATTCAAAATCTATATGGGTTCCTAAATCCCTTGTGCAAGCAATGTGTTCCAATGAACCACAAAAGCATGAAAAATAAAAAAATGACGTGGATTCCCAAGCAGCTCATAAAAGCAAAAAAAGAAGCATTCCATCCAAACCTTCCAAATATATTCCTCCATCATCTCCTTCATCCATTTTGGGGCATTATGTCCCTAAATCCCTAGCTATTCCTCCATCAAAGTCTAAATATCCACAATCCATTTTTCCTCCATCAATCCCCCACCCCTCAAGGTGTGTGACAATGTTGATCTTGCCAACATTTCCATCCACTCAAGCATAATTTTTCCAATACCCTATCAATTATCCAATGCATATTTTCCATCCTTTCATCCCTTTGTTCCAATACTTTTCATAAATCATTACCTTAGTCCCATCTCATTTCCATGTCATTATCCTACCAACATCTATGAGCATACTTTTAATAGTCATGGTCCATTTTTCAAGGCTACTATCCAAAGAACAAGATGCTTGAATCTTTCTTCCATTTCGTATGATGTATCCATTTTATGCTAAAAAGGTCAAAATTCAAAAAAAAGAGAAAAAAAAGTAATGAAAAATCATTCGTCCACTAGTTAAAACCTAGCAAACAACCACGTTGGGCAAGTACCCATGATGAAAAACTAGCAAACATGCATCATTCATAGTTCTTCATCTTTTTACATTCCACACTTGGGGGTGGGTTTCATTTATGATATCTTATCATATTCTATTGCCCTTCATTGCTCCATTATCATGTCATATCCTATTGCCCTTCATTACCCTATCATACCCATCATTATCCTATTGTCCCTCAAATCTATATTCCCTTTTTCACCTTTGATCTTGACAATGATAACGATCTTCATGAATATCATGCATCCTATTCACAACTTTTAGTCTTTATCCATTGGCTTATTACAGTCTTTCATCCATTTTCCTTGGCTTATTGCAACCTTTCATCCATATTCCTTACTTATTGCAACCTTTTTTCACTATCCCTTAGCCTATTGCAACCTTAAGCCCATATCCCTTATCCATTTTTTATCTTGCTTATCCTAGCCATATCCTACCACCATCCATACACTTTGTTCTATCCCTTGATCTTGATCCGACATGAGGATGTAAAATGCAAAAGATGGTTTCAAAAACCTCTTGACATGTTCCTCATCCCATTGCTTTAAATTATCATATCCAGTCCCTTATCCTATCATGTGATAGTCCTTGGAAATTGAATCCATTCTGTCTCTATAATAAATGGCCTTTGTCTTCTCTCTATCCACCAACATTTCAACAAGCTTATTTATCCATTTGTCATATTCCTTGCCTTGCTAGACACTAGGGGCAAAATCACAAAAATTCTAAAAATTAAATAAAGTCCTGAAAAATTCAATAAAAAGCAAATAATGTCCTAAAATAATTCCAAAAACATTGAAAAATATCCTAAAATAATTCAAAAACATTTAAAAAATTACCTGAAATAATCTAAAAACATTTGAAAAATGTCCTGAAATAATCCCAAAAAATGGAAAATGTCTCACAAAAAGAACAAAAAAATCAAGTAACTTAAAAAACCCTAAAAATTAGAAAACACTAAAATGTGAAAAACAATCATTCGCATTTTTTTTTCAGTAATAAACTATCACTTTTGTACATAGACAAATTGTTGAGCAAACATTCAACAAAAACACGAAAAAATGTTGTGCTTACTAAAATCATGTATCAAAAGATGAACTATTCAATTGACTTGAGAATTCATACTGACTCATTTGTTGTAGCAACTAGTGTTAGCATCAACATTATAATGGGTCTTATATATGGTGTGGTATACTCAAAACCAAACTATATCCTATCTTAGATGAGGTACTGCATTCCCTGAAAAATAGACAACATGATCATCTTACTGACCACAACATCATCCACTTTGACAATGAAGATCAGAATGGTTGTTTGACTTGTTTGAATTTGTGAGTCTCATCTTTTGTTTATTTATCTTTGATCATATTCCTATGTTGCTTGATGATTTCGCCAAGTGATTTAGAGTGGCTGGGATGGTTCATGATATTTTTGTTTTGTTTCCTATTTTTGGAGTGTTTTGTAGCATTCTGGGGCAAGTATATCTTTAGTGTCTATGATGACACATCCACATCATGGCTGTCTCACATAACTCAACCTTGGACACCCCTAATGTCTTAGGATGGTTGAATCATTCCTTGTCTGCAAAGTGTCTTTCATATGCAAAGGGGTTGTGCTATCGCCCTAGCTTTCAACGCCACGGTGCATTGCATTTGTTTTTTCCATAACAAATAAAGGTTCTCACCTACTTTTTGTGCATTTACGAAAGCAATATTTCTTCATCGCTAATTTTTCTTTGTCTAATCTTAGCTTACTAAAATTTATTTCATCAATCCTTGCAATCCTCTTGGTCTAGTCCTAGCATTAGTTTTTTCAATCAATTGGCCTCTTTTCTAGCTTTTTCTAGCCAATTCCTCGAGGGGGCATGCATATTACTTTTCATTACATTTGGGGCATTATTCTTATTTGTTCTTTGAAACAATGTTTAGAATTGCATTGTCTCAAAGAGGGGAAAAATGTAGGTGTCTAAAAATGGTCAACGCTTGCAACATCATAGTTTAACATGGTCATGGGACCTTATTTTAGGGTTTTTGTACTTACTAACTCTTTCTTCTATATCGCACATTTGATCATTATCATTTGTTGATATTTTGTCTCTCTTCTTCTTTTATTCTCTATTCGATTTCAATCTCTCACATTTCAATTAGGTCTTATCAATATCATTTTCAAATTGCAATCAATGGTCATGATCAACTTATGATGTCAATTGGACATCATCAACCCTAATCTATGTCAAATTAGGGTTTTTTCCTATATCTTTATCATTTTCAATCAATTACCAATCATCCTTGGTCAATTATCAATCAATTTGGAACATTTTGGATATTGTTCAATTGTCAATTATCAATCTCAATTGGTTTGTCATTAGTCCTTGTCAATCTTTACTAATTAAACCTTCATCAAATCAGCCTTTTTGTCAATATTTGACCAGTTCATCATTTTGGATCTCAATCAATCATTAATCCTCGTCAACTTTGGGTCGATTAGTCATTGATCCTTGTTAGTTGTCATATTTGACCAATTTGTTATTGGTCTTTGTCAATCAATATCGGTTCCATACCATTATCAAGTCTTTGTCAATTGTCCTTTTATTGAGACCATCATGATCCTAATGCATTCCTAGTCCATCTTTTAGGGTTTTATGATTTAATAATTTAAATCGTATTAACACATTTTCGACTTAGGTTAAATAAATTTATTCATTTATCCTAAGTGTCTTTATGAGTCACAATTAATGAATACTGCAATCTCACTAGAATGAGGGGTTTCTAACAAAATCTTAGCATATTCATGAAATAGGTTTTTCCCACCCTAAAGGGAGGTTTAATATATTGTCAAAATTTAAGAGTATACAATTTACAATACTACAAATCTCCAAATCGAAGATGAATAATATTCCACATGTCCTCTAGTGTTATTGTCATCTCCCTTGTAAGAAAATGGAATTTGTTGAGATCCTTGAGTCCTACATCTTTGTCAAAGTCATGAGCATGATAGCATTATAAAATAATGGTAGAAAGTGGAACACAAATCTCACCCTAAGGACTCAATTGATTTCTAATCCTCATTAGTGAGTAGCAAAGATATCAAACTCTATTTTTTTTAGTTTTGTGGTCTCTCATGTAACTTTGACTTATTTTATGATAAATAAATATCAATAAAAATATATCTTAAAACCCTTGAGAATAAATATAATAAGAAACACTTTAATTTAAATCCTAAAAGCTTATATCATTATTTTTGTTTTGATCATTTTTAGTCAATTCATTCTCATAGATCAAACCCACAACCATATATTTCATTTCAAACCTACACATAGTGCAAAATAAACATATGCTAATTCTATAAAAAAAAATAAGAACCTTAAAAACTGAAACAAACACAATTTTTTTTTAAAATGGGTTAAAAGATGAAATATTACCTCTAGATCATCACATTCCATATGTGCATGTATTATATCTACTTAGAACATAAAGTTTCCTTATTTGTGAATCGTGCTGATTGGACTACAATATTATCTAATGCTCTAAACATTTACCACATTACTAGTGAAAATGACTATATTACTCATAGTTAGAGGCTCATTTTTAATCAAGTATCATATTATTAACCATAGATTTCTAAATTCATTAATATTATTGATGACAATTTTTTGTTATGATGGTGACATGATAATAAAAATATAACATCATTTGACAAAGAAGCATATTTGAGCCCACTTTTAATTGTTTCTAGATTTAAACTTGTGGGCCTCTACTTTATTCCAAGTTCATTCTACCATTCTAGTTCATTTCCAAATCCAAATATTTTATTCTAACCCCATGTCCCGATGGGGTTTCTTATGAGCATTTTCTGCTTAAATTTAAGCAACTAGAGTGTTCCCATGTAAAATTCTAATTAAGGGAAAATGATAAATTGGAATCTTTCTCTATTTTAGTGGAGCAGCAAAGCCCCATGTCCCCATGCAACTGCTTATGAGCATTTTCTACTTAAATTTAAGCAGCTAGAGTGTTCCCATGAAAATTTCTAATTAAGGGAAAAGGGTAAAGAAGGGGCTAGAAATAAGCACTGGTAGGGGCAGTGGCTGCTTATTGAAAAAAAAAAGACACATGGCTTCACCATATTTTTTTGCTCTCCTATTTACTTGGCTAAAATTTTGCTTATGAATTTTATTTGTAAAACATATTATCAATAATTTCATTTACAAAATAATTTAACAACATTGCATAAAAATAAGTAGCCATTTTTAACAACATTGCATAAAAATAAGTAGCCATTTGACTATCCATGGGGCCACCTGCTCCACAAATTGCTCCTTAAAAAGCTGAGCAACTCCTTAAATATTTATTGCTAACCTATTGTCAATTCTAACTTCTTATATTTATTTTGAGAATATATTTATACAAGTCATTCAATTTAATATCATTTCAACATGTAATTTATTTTTTTATTGTAATACTTTCACTAAAAGCCTAAGGAAAAACTGTGTTGAATAAGAAAGAGAACATGGAGATACAAACCTAGTACCTAACTCATGCTCTTGTAAGAGAGCTTGAAACCTATGGAAATTGATAAGTTATAGAAAAATGAAACCCGATATGAATTTGCATCAACCTAAGAAATTCCAAATCAACCATGAAAATGATCGTTTCCAAGTTTTACTCCATGACTATCCCATGGTTTTGCAGGACAACTAGCTTGTCATATTAAAGCTTGCTTTTTAGCGGATATATTATTGTAGATTTAATCCCAATGGCTTCAGGGGAGAAAAAGGCATTTACCTATTACAGAGATGGTGCAATTTGATATTTTTCCTTTCTGCTTTTTCTCATTTCGTAGAATGGCGGGATATTTATTAAGTTAAGTTAAAGAAAACGTACGCTTAGTGAAGGTGAGTTTTAGAAATAGAACAATTCTTTCTGTCGTGTATCCTTGATTTATGCAACCTTAGATTCTTTGATCTTCTGAGATTCTAGTATTAAGCGAAAGGTTATATCTATTACATAGATGTTAATGGTCAAATCTATATGATAGGTATGCATAGGGGAAAAAGCACTACACGTTAAAATTGACAACACAAATGCTTCGTTATAATACACACAACCTTTTTAATGAAGGCCTAGTTAGAATGGTTGAGGCAACAAACATCCATCTCGTTTGTATTTCGGATACCACTAGAACCATTGGAGACTGTTGAAGTGAATAATCCTCGTAAAATACAGTGTGTTAAGGACAAAGAAATTGGTAGAGGTCATGTTTATAGTGCTAAGCTAAAATACTTGGTATTTAGAAAAAAATCTTTGCAAGAAGGATAGCTAGAGATTCATCGGAAATACACTAGTTCCTGTTATTTCATAATATAGGAAACTATTTTTTTGTCCATTTAATGGATTACTTCCCTTATTCTGTAAAAAAAGGAGGAGCTGTATGAGGTGAAATTCTCATGTAAAATTTTGAAGCAGAGATCATTTCAATTGAATGAACGACCATAACGAATGTCAGCTCAATCCGAAGGGGAATATGCAAAAGCTTTACAAAATTATTATGAAGCCATGCGACTGGAAATTGACCCCTATGACCGAAGTTATATATTATATAATAAAAAAAAGAACATAGGGATAATTGGCATTACATTAACAATTGGATCAAAAATCACATAAGCTTTAGGCAATTTGGCAAAAAAGGGATTATTCAAATGAAAAGCGGCATCGTCTAGACAAATATGGAGGTTGAGGATAACTGGCATTTTGATTCTCCGATGAATAAAAATGATGTAAAGATCCAAAAGTATTTGGCCAATCAATCGAATTTCTTCAGCAAGATCAGACTTTTAGTCTTCGAGTAGGAAGGAATCATTTCTTCATATAATATTTTAACCATTCTGCTAGAGAATGACCAATGAATGTATATTCTTGTTTCTTTTTAGGTTCCCCTATAAATATAGATCGAAAGAAATGCCCCTCTGGTTTTTCTATGCATAAATGCATAGCACCAGATAAGAATGAATTAAAATGAAACATTGCGTCAATTGATATTAATTGATTAAAATAAAGCAACAATGGGGTGTGGCCAAGCGGTAAGGCAATAGGTTTTGGTCCTGTTATTCCGAAGGTTCGAATCTTGTACAAATGAAATAATTGAGATGCAATTGTTGTTTTATGATTTCGTTCTACAAGAAGGGGATATGGCGGAATCGGTAGACGCTACGGACTTAAATTTTTTGAGCCTTGGTATGGAAACTTACCAAGTGATAGCATCCAAATCCAAGGAAGCCTTGGGATATTTTGAATGGGGAATCCTGAGCCAAATCCGATTTATAGAGACAATAGTTTCCTTTCCGAGAAAAGGATAGGTGCAGAGACTCAACGGAAGCTATTCTAACGAATCAACATAATTTGTATTGGATACAATACATTATTTACAGAATGTCTTTTGTATTTTATATAACGATTAGAGCTCTAATCGTTCTAGGTTTGTTATGCCTAGCTTCATAATAAGTTATATCTTAATGATAATTATAAACAAATTTAGAATTTAACCTATAAATATTGTACATGAGATATGAATCACTCAAAAAAATGTCTCTTAATTACTGTTGGACAGTATCATTTTATGGCACATGTTGATTTAAAGAATCTCTACATTTCTCCCTAGCTCTCCAATGCACATTTGTGCTATTCAATCCACTGGACTGAAAGGATGTCCAATCTTCAAGAGCTTCTGTCAGATCATGAACCTTGGCCTTCAAACCTATACAACAGGTTGAATGCATGGTGCACACTACACTTAGATCTCTGCCCGATTCACAAAACCCACTAAAATACTTTGTGTCCAACACGCGTGCTCTCAGACCCAATCGAGTAATGTTCTCAGACAACTTTATGTCATTCCACACATCTTGGTCATTGAAATAAGGCCTACTCTCTGAGGCATTGTTCCACATTTCCATCATCTCAACAGTCCTATTGTTCGAACGGATAAACATGAATCCTGTATTTACCCAAGTTCTTATTTCATGCGGATCACCAAGATATTTATCGGTTGACATTTCGAAATCTGCATCTGTTGAAAATCTCTGAAATGGGTTTCTAAACCACAGTATATCTGAATCCTGTACAAAAACAGTGCATCATGAAGTTAATTACAAAACCCAAAATGCCAAAACCCAAATATATAAATATATATGGCGATAGAAAGGAAACAGAAAAAGAACTCACAGAGAAAACAAAATGGTAGCCTCTGCGTAGCACATTGGTGAGCAAGATGACCTTAGACATGGTCATCTTCACGTAATTCCCTCTCATGTAGGCGCTCTCCCCTGAGAAATCAACTCCTGGAGTCTTCAATCGATAACAGTGAGGATGGATTTGTATGCAGGCATTGAATGCCTTTTCATCATGGGCAACAACCAGCAGATTCTTTAGAAATGGTGTTGTTCCTTTTCCGATTTCAAAGCTCTTCATAAACAAGTCAAACATGCCGCCAGGCTCCATCCACGCTGCGTTCACTGTGGTTATTATCACAGTCCTGTTGGGCATGGAAGCCCTGCTCAGAGCTAATGTCAGCTCGTCCTGTTCAATCGAATTCAACAACATTAATAAGAAAATCACTGTAATTCATTCTTAAGAATATTGCCCCTGTTTCAAAGAATGAAATTTGGACTTACTGTATTGTGATTGTTCAGCTTTCCTTGAAATGTGAAGACATTGGAGATGAGCGGTTGGAAAAGAGGGTTATTGGAGAGCAGTACAAAGAAAAACAAAAGACAGCAGAGGAGACCTAAACTCTTCTCTCTCTTGGTTAGATGAAGATCCATATCGGGCCTCATCCAGGACCAACCAAACCGGAACTTAGTGACAGTGAGACGAGTCATGTTGAACGACTTTTGCAAAGAATTTCTGTGAATGATTTGGTTCACATTGGATTTTTGCTACTTGTATGCATTTTTTGGGGGGTATTCACGTTAGTTTAATTAAGAAAGCTGTTTATTAATATGTTTATTTTATATTATTAGTTAAAAATGATCTACAATGGTATAAGAATCATGATATGGTGGTGTTAAATATATATATTTTTTAAAAGACTATAAAATAAGTCTTAAATAAATTGAATAATTCTTTGATAAATAAAAATAGTTCATAAATAATATTAATAAAATAATTATAAATCGATATAATTTTAGAGTGATAAATCATACATAGAAAAACATATAGATGCAAATTGAAATACAAGACAAATTTTTGTCACAAAAATTTACACATTAATAAATGAAAAGTTTGTATTAATCCTTTAATGAATTATACCAATACATGTTTACTTTTTCATTTTTTTTCTTTTTTAGTCAACTCAAAACAAAAATCATAAAAAAAATATCATAAATCACCAATAGTTTCTAAAACTATATATTAGTAACTAATTTTAGCATTATCATCCATATCTACCCTTTTGGTGATCTTGCTTGATCTTCTTCAAGTCCAATGTAGATACTTCCTCTCATCATGATCTTTCTATTTCAACAACTCTAACATATTTTTAAATTAGTATAGTTTCATTTAAAACTACACTAACAATTAATACAAATTTACAAACTAGTGACAATTAATGCCAAAAGTGTGTATTAACAATTAAATAAATATTCTCTCACTTGTAATACATTTGAATAGAATAAAGAATACTAAAAGAATAATTAAAAATTATATTTCAAACCCTAGAAGAGATATGTCGCTTGGCCTCTTTGCATAACATCAATAAATGATATTTTTTAGTGAAAAAATATTGTTACTTTTTTTCTAATTTATGAAAAATATTAAATTTTTACAAAGTGAATGTCCATTTATGATGCACATTTCATAAAAAGAATTAACTAATTAGTATAATATATTGAATAACATTTCATATTATTAGTATTATGCCTAAGGCATTCTCTATATGACGTAACTTAAGGCGTGGGTATGCTCCCCATGGTCTTGAGTTCGAGTCCCCGACTGTGTTAACTCTGTGTGTTGCTACCTTGTGAGCGGGAAGTACACCTGCGTATATTTAAAGTAGTTAAACTATAATTATTTATCTTATTAAAATAATAATTGTTGTTGAATAATTATATTTTGAATTCAACATCTTTATTTTATCATTTGATAAGGATATATTTTATGTTATCTTCTTTTATAGATATTCTATCTTTTTCTTTAATTTACTTTGATCCTTCTTTTTCTTTTAAGGATTAAATTATATTAATTAAGTTAAATTTTATTTTAATTATTTATGTCTTCTTATGGAATTAAAAATAACTATTAAAATATATGAGAATTAATTGAATTAATAATTTTTTCTTTACCAAAATTTTAATATTTTAGAATAATATATTTTAATTTTTATTTTAATTTATAAAATAAATAACTTTCAACTCAAAACCTAGATTAAAAGTTTAAAGTGAGAAAGTAAGAGAGAGAGAGAGAGAAAGAGAGAAAGAGATAAACTAACTTTTGATTACATTTTTGTGTCAATAATTTAAGGATAACATGTGTCCTTAGTGACTTATGGTTCGGGTAACATTTCATTTGATTATTATCTCCATCTCTATCTCTCCTCCCTATCTATATATACTTATCTCTATATCGCTTTCCTCTCTATCCTTCTCACTATATATATCTCTTTATCTCTCCCTATCGCTCCTTCTATATCCTATCTACACCCTCTCTTCCCCTCTCTATCTTTTTATATAAATCTCTCTCTCTCTCTCTCTCTCTCTCTCTCTCTCTCTCTCTCTCTCTCTCTCTCACTACTCCTCTCCCCACCACTCTCTATTTTTTGTATATATCTACTTCTCTCTATGACACTTACACACACTACATCTCTCTCTCTCTCTCTCTCTCTCTCTCTCTCTCTCTCTCTCTCTCTCTCTCTCTCTCTCTCTTCCTCTCTACTCCTCTCCCCACCACTCTCTATTTTTTGTATATATCTACTTCTGTCTATGACACATACACACACTACATATTTCTTCCTCCCCATCTTTATCTTTATCTCTTTATATTTCCCCCTCTTTATCTCTCTAAACCTCTCTCATTACTTGTCTTTATCACCTTTTTCCTCTGTCACTATTTTCCCCTATATCTTTATTTCTACTTGTATCCCTCCCCCTCTCTATCTATATATCATTATTTCCACCCCTCTACATATCTTTTATTCTCTCCATCTCTCTTGTACAATATATCTATCTCTCTCTATTTCTCTCCTTCTCTCTCACACTTCTCTCTCAATCTCTTTGTTTATCTTTCTATATATCTTTGTTAAAATGGTTGAATAGACAAGAATATTGAGAGGGAGGGTGAATCAGTATTCCCACACTAATAAAACTTTTACTGATAATTTAACCTTACCAATTAATCTCATCAACATGAATTAACAAATGCAGAATAAGCAAATAAAATAGCCACAACATGAACATTGAGTTTTTATTCATGGAAAACTCAAATGGGAAAAACCTCAGAGAGGGTTAACTCTCAAGATAATATAATTAGTTATATGGTATTTATAAAAAGGAGTGGCTCAGTCCTAGATGGCTCACTACCAAGATACAAAATGGCTAACTGCTAGAATACAAAGCAACTCACTATCAGAATGCTCTATTACAATAGAAATAAGTGAAATGAAGAAAATTGCATCTCCAAATGCATGAGGTCAGTTCCAATATAAGCTCAAATAAGAAAACAACTCACAATAAATCCGGTGAGGGATCTCTACACCACTTTCTCCAACCTACTAATCACAACTGCTTGATATAGATCTAGTTAAGGATTACTGTAACACTTTCCTCTGTCTACCAATATAACTGCCAAGAGAAAATCCGATAAAGGATTATTACATCATTTATCTCTGTCCACAACTCTATTACTCGCACACTTCTTACTCTACCATTCACCATGCACACACAAACACCTCATGCATACTCATATATCCCCATATATTCTATATTTGTATATATACCAGTAAGAACATACACCGAGATAATATGTCAGCCAAAAAAAAGTGATTTACACAAAGATACATTGCTCGGATCAACAGGTAAGTGCACCAAGATGGTGTGCAAAAAGGGGGTTATAAGTGGACAATTTTTTTTTTCTGAAATCAAGTAAACCTGATCTTGGAGGAGAAAGTTAAGAGTCATCCACTCAAGATATGAAGATACTCAAAGAACAAGGATTGTAGCACTCTAAATCTAGTTTCCAAAGTTCTATTTTTTTCAAAATTGGATAAGATTAAGGGGGTCAAATCCTTCACGCACAAAAAACAGATCCTGATTTTTTTTTAAAAACGTAACATATTGTCTGACGTGCGCATAAAAAAGTCATAGTTAGATTTACTATATTGACAAATCCTTTGGTAGAAATATAGTCAAGAGTGAGCACTACAAGTTGTGTATTTTTTTGTAATTTTTTGTTGAGTATTTTTTTTTTATGATTTTTCAAATTGAGCACATCTTGAAAATCAGGTACCTGTTCATGTGTGAAGCATAACTTGCACCAAAACAATCGAAAATGCAATTTTTTTTTTAAATTGTAAATAATCAAGTGCAATACAATAATATATAAAGTTTTTTAAATTATGATAAGTTTATCAAAAGTTATTTAAAAAATTGTACACATATGTCTCTAAGAACTACAAAGACACAGGTAAAAGAAATTCAAGAGTAATATGTTATTGTTGTTCAAATTTTTAAAAAATTATATGGTTAGAAAGCTCAAAAGATGGGTGAAAATAAAAAATTTATGCCCTAAAAGAGGGGTATTTTTTCTTTTGGTCATACGGAGGCGCTTTTTAAAAAATCTTATATCATCAGAAAGCTCTTTCCGAGCTCTATCCAGATCTCAAGGTTTGAACTTTTTATTTTGCTTTTTTGATAGTGTTTTTTTCTGTCAAAGCGAGAGGTTCTTTTTTGTACTCCGGGAGACATAACTTGAGCATCCAACTTCCATTTTTTGAAAACTTTATATTGTTGGAAAACTTGTTCTATTTTCTTTCCATTCATATGAGTTTTCTTTCCAGATTCTGCTCCAAGTATATTTTATTCATTTTTTTGCTTTTTAGCACTCTAGTGAATATCTTGGATGTTTTAGGTCCTGGGATCTCTTTCTTTGAGTAGGATGTCTTGTCTTTGGTTGTTCTTTCTATATCTCTAGTCTTTTGTCTTTTCTGATCATTGTAGCATTTTATTTATGCAAACACAATGAGATAAAGTATCATCATGCATTGTATACTTGGGATCTTGCACATCTTGTGCCTTATTATACATGCACTACTTATAAAGTGTCATGGGGGGGTTGATGTTTGCCTTTGTTTTCCATATACCTTTGTCACCTGAGTGTTCTGTCCACAACATTAGCCTCATGATGTGTGTCAAGTGAGTGTTCCTTCCATGATACTATGTACTTTCTCTACACCTTCTATGTTCTTGGTTCTTCGTCATGCAGTTCTTGCTAGTCGTTCTTTTCAGTGTACCTGTCTCTCTCCCTTTTCAACATTATGGGGAGGCTTTTCCTATTGTTCTAATGCTTCCTTGGTTTGATTGATCAGCTCTTCAGGCTTTGGTGTTTCATGCCATCTGTATCTTTGAGTTTAGTTGTTTGTCTTTGTTTGTCATCTGATTCGAGTAGTGTCATTTGAGGGCACTCATGCAGATTATAGTCTTCTCTACTTGGTCATGTTCTATTTCAGAGGAGGTTCTTTAGATCGACAATTACTATTCAATAGTGTTTCCAACTATTTCATGCTTCAGTGGTGTTCTGCTTGCTCTTTTTTTATTCCTATCTTCTGGAACACTCTTGTTTGGAGGCTTCTTAGTCCTTCACTTGAGCTTTCTTCTCTTCTTAGAGAAGAGTTTTGTTCCCACTGGGTTTTCTCCTTTTTCTCCACTTTACAGAGATTTTATTGTACTTGGGTACCTCATCAGGCCTAATTGTCAGGACCCATTGTTGCTTTCTTGCATTTTTTACATGCTTTTTTAGTCCTTGGTTGTTTTTTAGCTACTCCCTAAGTTCATCTTAAGGGGGGGTGTTAGAGTAATCTTTTATTAGCTAATAATTATTTATTTAATTATTAGTCTATTATACTCTACGCTTAAGCTAAACTTAGGAATCTTATAATTCTTTAGGGTTTTCACCTTTAGGGTTTTGAGTATCATTTTATAAAGATTCTCTCTTTGTTTTTTCATTAAAAACTATAATTATTGAATTGCATTCTTGTTGCACAATCAATATGACTCCTCTTTTCTGGATCTCTGAATTCTAGCCTCCATAACTTTTTTGCTTCTCTCTTTCTGTGACAGGTTTGCATGCAGGTGATCTTTGGGAGTTGTAGAGTTGATTTTTCCTCAACTCCAATATATTCTCTTGTTAGACTGTCTTTATTAATGCCTTTGAGGGAACTTCTATCCAAATCAAAAAAATTAGCTATGGCCTCTTTAGTTATATCCACCAAAACATGATCGCTAGTTGTTTTAACAGTCATGCTCTAAGGGTCCTTTTACCGATCTCTCTAATCAACACTAGTTCCACAAATATGTTTGGAGCCACCAATTTTCCCAAATTGAGTCTCCATGGGTTTGACACTGGGACTAGTTTATCTCTGTTTCCATAGAAGTAATAAAATGTGTCCCATCCATGGTCGTTAGTATACCTATCTATGCATCCTTACTCACGGTCATTGAATGTAGTCTTGAGATTCTCCTACATGGTTGAACCTTGAAACAGTTCGAGGAGATCCTAATGGAGACTCTTCACTTCCCTCTTTTTCCTCTGATCCATCTCTTGTAATTGCTCCTCCACTTCCTTGGCAACTTCCTTTGTTATTTTTGATGGGGCAAGTGGAGTTGAAGCCTATGTGGGCTACTCAAGTTGAGTAGCATCTTGCTCGTCTTCTGCAGAAGTCTATTTAGTCTTCTTAGCAGCCCTAGGGGTAGTTCTCTTGATATGATTCTTTTTCTTTTTGGGTTTTGAGGACTCCTCTTGTGGGTTTGACCCCTAAACTTGTGGATCCTCTATAGGGGAAGCTTCTATGGATGCTTTTTGGGTGATGGATTTAGCACTTACCCCTTTCTCTTTTGAGTTGGCTTCCTATCCTTTAGGGGAGGGCTAGGGTCATCAGATGATTCATCATCTATCGAAATGACAATTACTTTTTTAAATGCTCTCTTTCTTTTGGGCCAAGGAGGATTTTTCTTGGCTAGAGAACTTGGTTCAGCCTTTGGGAATGCATGAGGAGTGGTTATGGGGGTGGACTCGACAATAGGTGCATTTTCAATTTCTAACATGGTATGGACTATGGTTAACAGGATGGCATGGGTAGTCTTAGGCATGAAGGAACTTGTTCCCATTTCGAAGGCCTTTGCAACAGACATGGAGGGAGTATTCTCAGCAAATGATGTCATTGTATTGCTTTTAAATAACTCGAAATAAGACACAATCCAAATAAACAAAACCCTCCCACAACCAGGGCAATAAACACAACCTTTTCTTTTAAAACTCTACCCAATAGCTAAAAATTCCTTACAGAACATAAATAAATGGCTTAGAAATGACTTACTGTATTTCCAAGGCATAATTCAATCATTCTGGATGCAGTAGTTCGCTCTTAGCTTGCTCTTCAATCACTTTGGTTGCTCTTCGAATGTATGGTGCGCAAGAATTCCCTCAAATTTTGCTTTTATGGTGCACAGGTTGGTCACCATTAATTCCTACATGCATGGCGTATCTGGTTGGTGGCATAGAAATTCAAATTCGGTCGTTGATGAAAATATGAATGGTTAAGATCGCCCTTTGATGACCTTTGAACATGCTAACATGGTGGCTAATAAGCCACCTTTGATTACTTTTGATTTCAAAAGCTTCATCACCCTTTAGATTTTGCTCCCACGCGATAGCATGGAGACTTGCTCTTCTCATCTTTCATTGCCCCGCATTACCTTCTAGGATTCATTTATTTTCATGGGGGGAAAGTCTCTTTATGTGTCTCAATACATCTTGTTTCCCCGCAAGGTATCATCTTTTCTTACTGGAGGGAGCAATCTTTTGGTTTTTTTTTTTACTCCTATCATCGTGGGATAGCAGGGACTATTATCTCCCCTCCTTCCTTTTATCCTGTGTACCCCTTCCCATGCTTATGTTACCCCTACAAGATAAACACTTGCTTGTCATTCACATGTTCCTACTATCCCACAGAGGTTTCATTAGCTTTGCATACTCTGGCTTTTCTTTCCTTTGTATTACCCATTCATTTCTAGACACGGGATGGTGGGGATTACTAAACTCCTTAGCCCTTTTCTCCCTGCACTGCTTCTCTCCTTTTCCTTTGAACCCTGTAGAGTAGAATCTCTTTTAGTTGTCACTGTTCTCGCTAGCCTACATGATATAATCATATGGACATAATAATTCTTCTCTAATCATGTGGGATGGCGGGGACTTCTTATTTCCTCCCGTCTTATTATCTCACAACTCTAAAAAATGCTGCTTGTGACTCTTGTGGGGTAAATTTCTCGATGCAATTACTTAGTTCTCGCTATCCTGCAGGGTGCCTCTGACTTTTTGCCTCCCTCACAAGTATAGATTCATACACCGCCACTTGGAGTAAGTGTCTCAATTCTTGTTGAGCAATTTCTTAGCCCGCATGAGCAATCTTTTGAATGCGAAAGATGTGCAGGGTAAACTTTCCTTTTAGTGATAACACCCGCTATCCCGCATGACTTGAAACCATGACATGTGATCATCGCAAGGTAAGAATCCTCAACACTCAAAGGTTGATCTTGTCATCCTGCACAGCTAGATGCAAGGATCTTCACTTAAGTAAAATTATTTTGCACATGGAGACTTATACAGGGTAGAGGGGGCCATGGCTAGCACATGCACTATGACTTAGAAACTTAGGAATCTTTGGTGCCTACATGCAAAAATAAACCTTGGGATTTTTAATTAAACCGACTGGCCCAATCAGCTAGGATTAACACAAGAGGTCGGTAATCACACAACCTGAAACCATTCCCATGATAACTTAAAACCAACGAACCTGCCACAAGCGATTAACTAAAGAATATAGCAAAGCCAAGGGTTTTAGTTAAAAACACAATCAGAGGCTTAAAATGTGCTAAAACCCTGCCTACCAAACCCATTAAAGAGGCAAAAAGCACACGAAAAAGGCAAAAAATTAAGACTCCCAAAATATAACTCTCTATCTTCTTTGTGAAAATAGATAATATTTTTTCCTTATAAAGAGATTAAGTTTGAAGTTAAGGATACTACTACTGGGGATAGTTTTTCTACAATATGGTAATTTTTCTCAGTGTGGTGCAATAATTATATAAAGGAAGGTGATAAATATTTATTTCTTCTCCCATAAAGATGATAGAGGCTTTAATTTAACTATAAAATGCCTTTGACATGGATACAAGCACCAATGGAGATTCTAAATTTCCTATCAACTTAAATGTGGATGTTGTTAATCAACATTTTAATATTATTTATTTCTCTATGGCTATTTGTGTTGTTCATCTATATTTAGTTACTATTATTTTGTATAACGTTGATATTAATAAGGTTATATGTGTTATCCCTAGAGAGAAAGTCAAATGTTACTCCCAAAAAAGGTATGATATTGGTATGGAAAATACATACATACAATATAGGGATTGGAAATGAAATTATTGATATTGGTATGGAAAATAAAGGAAGATCTTTTGGAAGGGATTATAGATAAAAATGACTAGATTAAGAAGTATCTATAGAGACATAAAGTACCTAAGTGGACATTTTGGCATAGACAAAAATAATTATAAATAAAGATTGTATCTATAAATGTAAGGTGACTAAATAGTCCCCACAAATATAATTATCTTAAAAGTTGTATTTTTGACAATATAATCAACATTTTGACCATTTACAGAGTTAAGATTATTTAATTTGTTGTTAAGGAAATAGCATCTCATATATGGCCTAGTAATGAGTATTGCATTAGCCCCACTAAGTGCACATGTAGGGGATGTTTTGTAGTTCCTTTAGGTATAGATTGGAGGTTGAGGTTTTTTTGTTCCTTCTCAAATATCTAGTGGATTATCTTTAATGTGTATTCATTGAATACAAAACTTGATAAAAAAATTATCATGGATAGAGCTTTACTCTTCTATTCAAATAACATTGAGAACTCCTTAATGCTAGTTGGTGAACTGATAAAGTGTTCAAGATTACTCAAATAGTACGTACGAATTAATTTATGAAATATATTCTTAATATTGAACTCATGGATGTGGGTCTTAAAGGTCTAC
Source organism: Cryptomeria japonica (assembly GCF_030272615.1). Classification (NCBI taxonomy): domain Eukaryota; kingdom Viridiplantae; phylum Streptophyta; class Pinopsida; order Cupressales; family Cupressaceae; genus Cryptomeria; species Cryptomeria japonica. The sequence continues at coordinate 257,317,119 of NC_081406.1, forward strand.
AAATAACATTGAGAACTCCTTAATGCTAGTTGGTGAATTGATAAAGTGTTCAAGATTACTCAAATAGTACGTACAATTTAATTTATGAAATATATTCTTAATATTGAACTCATGGATGTGGGTCTTAAAGGTCTACAATTCACTTGGACCAATTTAACAATAGGGAAAAATAGTTTTCAAGTAAGGCCTGCATATTTCCCATTTTAGGTTTATAGAATATTAAAGTTGATATCTCCCTTACCTCTCTACCAAGATTTTGTTTAGACCACAACCCTTATTCCTTAGTTGTGGTGCTGGGAGGATGAAAGGAACATTTCCTAGATTTTAGTGACTATACAAGATAATGATGGGATATTTTCACTATTATGACAACCATGTTAATATAAGTAACTCAAATATTAAATAATATGAAAAATAATCTTAAAATTTAGAATCAAACTTCTTCTAGACACATTTTTTAGGTGAAAAGAAGACATCTCAAAAATGATACTTGTGTGGAATCTTATGGCTTTGGCCTAATCAAGTGAAAATTATTGTATTTAAAGTGAGTGATCTTTGTAAGGATTAGTATAATGTTTTAAATAAGGAAAAGTTCTTCTAGAAATAAAAATATAGAGTATATAATGATTAAGAAAAATTATAGAAATATGAATTTTTTCCATCAATCCACACTTATGCATAAGAGAAATAATAGAATTTATCAATCTCTATTGAAGATGGGTCAAAAACTTTATTAGGTGAGAAATTTGTGAAATTGGCTTGTCTTCTTTAAGAAACTTTTGTAGGAATACCAGCCTTCTAGATGCTAACTTTGAGAATCTTCAGATGCTAACTTTGAGAATCTTCTAAATTTTATACCTCTAGTACTTATTGCAATAGATGTCAAATAAAGGACTAAATAGATTGCAAAAGAAGAGGTCAAGATCACGACTATCTCCTTTGGCGCCTTCAAATCTTCTAGCTTAGATGGCTTTCCTCAAATATATTTTCACAATTTTTACTTAGGCATTGTTGGTGAGGATGTCAATGTTACTTCACATGATTTTTTAACATTTTAAAATTTTCAAGTAACTATAAAATACTTTTATTATGCTCATTAGATAACAAATAGAGAGGTGATTTCTCCAGATAATTGTCGCTTGATCATTTAACTAGCCTCTAACATTTAGAATACAAGATATTTTATAAACTACTAGTCTTCAATATATAACCATTTCTATTGAGACCAACTTTTCCCTAACCATAAAGGATTTGTCCAAAGCTACCAAGTTTTAGATGCTATTGTATCAATGCATCAAGTGATTCACTTTATAGAGAAAACAAAATATTAAAATATGATCTTTAAGCTAGACATCTCTAAGAATTATGATAGGGTATCATAGGAGTTTTTACATGAGGTCTTGAGAAAGATTAATTTTCAAGGAAATTTGTATTAGATGATCAAGGTTTGTGTTACTACTACCAAGTTTTATGTTCTCGTTATTTAGAAATATAGAGGTTTTTCTATTTTAATAGAAGTCTTTGCAAAGGGAACTCATCTCTTTATACCTCTTCATAATCTTCAATGAGACTTTAGGTAGGATCATTTCCAAGATGATAATTGTTTGAACTATCATTGAATTTAGACCTATTTCTTTGATGTCCCCCATATCTCATCAATAGTTCATGAATTATAATGTTATTTTAGAAAAAAATAATAAACACTCAACAAATTATATATATGTTTGGATATTTGTACCACTTCTGTATGCATTTCCTATATTCTATTTCAAAATAATTAAAGCATTCTAAATTTCTAAATAATAGTAATCAAAGCACTTAAACTTATTCTTATCAAATGAATTTCTTGAACATGGCTGAAATATCGATATTTTACGGAAGAAGACTTTTTATTTGGGAAATTATTACCAGCATTTTTTAATTTCATAGAGATGTGGATGCCGCTTCTAGATTCTTTCTCACGTTATGTCATCTGTAAATATATCTGTGCCCGATTCAAGCTGAAACTTCTCAGCTGCTTCAACATAGCCTTCTGTGACAAGAAAATTCATTATGAGCTTATTCATGTCTTCTTTTCTAATATTTACATCATTGAGCCTCTTCTCCCATTCATCTCTTTTTATCTCCTTTCTTGCAGATGACTACATCAAGATTATGACTCGGTCAAAAGGCTTATATAAATAGTTTTTTTCTGTTATCATATAAGTATCTTGGGCCAGTTGCTTTAGAGTCTCTATAATGGTTTTTCTCATGACCATATAATTTTTAAGTAGATACATTGTTACAGATGAGTCTAGCATGATTTGATATATCTTATAATTGTTAAATATCATAATTAATAGGATTTTCCAACCAAGTTAGGGATGGTATTGATAAACTAAAATCTAATGACCCATATGCCCAGAACACCATTATTGATCAGAGACAAATGAGGAAATGAGAAGCAACTAAGCAAAACGTACTTTTAACTACAAAGGAGATTATTGTGCCATATACTCACTGACAGAAATTCCTTCAAATCCAGTTGTAATTGCAGGAATTGTGCCCTTGCATTTAAGTCGTTTCCGAATTTCATCAATGGATTGCCTATCTGTACATAAAATCAGTGAATCAATGATGAAATTACAATTTTAGCTTTCACTAAAAATAAAATCAAATATTGAAGTGATGGGTTTGGCTTCACATACTGCAACCCCTTTTAGATTGAAGATCTTATATTTTCTTTTGTGCTGTAGCATACATTTTGCTAGCAGAGCAATGTACTGCACTGTTTTAAACAAAATTCAAAATTGTAAATACTGCCTAGTTTAAATGTCACACAAATCAGAAAGTGTGTCTCCTGCAAATTTTGAAATGTATGTTTGAACAAAATTCAAAGTGGTAAATACTGCCCAGTTTAAATGTCACACAAATCAGAAAGTGTGTCTGCTGCAAATTTTGAAATGTAACATCATTTATTTTGTTGAATTTTGTTTATATTGCAAGTTTCTTATTTTTATTTTGTGCTTATGCAGTTTAAGAATATCATTGGCATTCAGCTTAAGGATACCATTGACATAGTTGTCCCTCAGTCCTCTTGTCACTTCTTCCACTACCCCTGCTTTAAAAATTAAGTCTCCAATTCAATTTTTCATTTTCTTCGTTTGATGATATATTGCTGAGTGCAACCCATAATGTCAATAAAAAAATAAGCACAACTGATTTTAGAAACAATCATTTGAAGACTACATAAACTGTGAAGACTACAAAGGATATGTACAAATTGCACAATATAATTACGAACATTATATAATTGCACATATGACGTACATTATTTTTTTCCCTAGATGTAAGCATTTGAAATGTCCTTTGAACCTCTCAAGCAAATGTATAATTAACATGTATAGAAGAGATCTTAAAATTCTTTGCATATCTTCCTCATTCATAGATTTTGCTTCAATTGTATTCCAATTTCTTGTAAGAGGATGCATAGTTGCATAGTTGATTTTAGACTATAAAGAAGGATATTACAAAACAATAATTGACAAAGTAACATATTACAAAATGTTTTTTTTTTTAAATAAGTTGAACAATTTAATAAATTTTCATACAAATTTCATTCATTTATCATGAACATCAAGTTTTTGAAATAAAGGATAGGAAGTTTCATATGTTAGGATTCGTAGCTTGTATAATATGATCACAACCAAAACCATTCTTTTGAACACTTCATACACTGTAACAAAACAACATAAATTGTTAATGTTTGATAGTACATGCTTGGTAACATTTTGGAGATAGGAAGAAGAGTGAGGGGGAGATCAAGAGAGAAAAATATAAATAGAGATATAGAGGAGAGATGGAGAGAGATGGACTGAATAAGAGACGGCTTATTAGATAGATAGGGATAGAGGAAGTGATATAGATAGAGGGAGATAAGGAGAGATAGAGAGAGATATGGAAATAGAGGTACAAAGATATGGATAGAGACATATAGAAAGAGGAGCAAGAAGGAGATAGAGAAATAGATATATAGAGCATGAGAGATGGAGTAAGAAAGAGATAGAGATAATGAGATATAAAATAAAGTATAAAAAAAATATATAATTTATATTTTGAGCTATTGGAATAGATATTCCGGAAGGCAACCATATTTAATGCCACTGATTTGATTTTCTTTCCCTAGATTTTGTAAGTGATGTCTTTCTGGCATACAAGATGCACATTAGAATATTGAACACCCACAAACCCCCTCATATCACCGTAACTTCGACATTCACAAACGGGTCATTACCCCGTTAAGGTCGCAAAATATATTACCTACTCAAAAAATTCCAAAACCCTCTTTTTTATTGCGTCCACGGACACATTTGCAAAAGACTGCAACTACAGACATGTTTGCAAAAGACTACAACTAATTTGATCTTCAGGTTACCTCTATGCCTGCATAGCTTTCGCCTGTTAAGTAGAGATCTCTTGTTTTGTAGGCTGGAAACTTCTTAAACCAGTGTATGAAAAAGACAAGATTATCCAGTGCTGTGAACATAACATGAGAGCCGACTTAATTACTGTTTTAGAGGCCTGTAATTAACTACTAGCCATGTTGATTATTTGCATGAATACATAACCCACCTGTTCTTCTGTCATTGACATATTCATAGAATGAAGTTGTGTGAATATGAAAACCCTACTTCTGCCGGTGACTCCAGATAAAGAACATTGGCTTCTGCAAAAACATTGTACAAGTTATAGAAAGGTTGCAGTTTTTAATAATCTCAGTATCTTGTCCTACAAACAAACTATGAGCATGATGTAATAAAATCACTTAAACTTCAATGAATTAAGAAATTTTCAAAATTGGTTCATTCCAACTATAGTCATTAAAAGGGATGAAATGTCATGGGATTCTTCTATACGCAGAATGCCCATGTTCACATCTACAACCATCCAGTCCAGTCCTGGCGCTCTGCCTCAAACACTATCTCCACAGGGCATTTGAACCAACATACCAGCTTTTAAAAACAATAGGAAACAGCCAAAAACTAACATAATAAATTATATCTATCCTTTATACTTTGAGGCATTCCGTCAAACTGTCCATGTGTGTAATGTATGCCTCTATATTTTGCATACATTTTTATCAGGGCAGTTGCAACTTTAACATCTGGCAATAATCTCCCTCCCTTTATCTTTGATAGATGTCCATATCCTGTTCGAAAGCTCGGGCCATTTTGGCACAACCAAGCAGAAAACTGTATTTTATGCATATCCTGCAATCGTGGCGTTCCAGGAGGCTGTATTTGATTGAGGCATTCTGTCAAACAGGTCACTGCCTTGTCTATGCTTCCACATTTTGTCGTTGATGGTTTTTCACTTCCGTAGACACAGTGAATTTTAAAAGTTGAAAAACCGGAGTTAAAACAAACTCAAAGCATTGCTGCAAATGCAACAAAACAAGCTCTTTGTGTGTGGATAATAAACACTGTCACACCATTTCTTACTTAGTTTAGCCAAGACAAATGTAGTCAAATTGCTTTCCTTGACAATGCTAAACCATGCAAAGGTGAGAAAGTTATTTTATAGACCTTGAGTGAAATGTCTGAACCTATGTGTTCTCTTTGACCACAAATTTTGCAGATCACGCATGTTGTGTAATATTAACATTTTGGTAGCTACAAATTATTAGTTCTTGTAAAAATTGCTGAAATTGTTTACAGTAAAACAACTCTTTTGAGTACATAATATAAAAGCTAGACATAGCGGATGACAGCTCAAACTCACACCAGGTTTGCCCCAGGAACAGGAACTTTAGGATTTAGCCCAGATTCCCATTTTTCCAAAGCCCAATTAAGCATTACTATTTGGACGGTTTCCTTCTGAAAGAGATAGGCCTAATACAATTTTTTGGTTCAGTTATTCAGTAAGAAAACTTGAACTCCCATATGAATAAAGGCCATAGATAATAAAACCCAAAGAAGGAAAGCACACTAGAATAACAACTAGCAATTGCATCTTGGTGTGCAATGGGTACGCTGAATATAAGAATAACAGCAAAATTAATTAAGAGGGGAAATAGAATAACGACAAAAACAAATTGTTAAAGTGGAATGTTATTATTTGTTAATTTTTAATAAGTTAAACAAGGTCAATAATTTACTGTATAGAGATAATTCATTTATTACCAAGAATCGGGTAATGGCAATCAAGGAAAGGAAGATTGAAATATTAGAGTTTTAGGTATATATAAACATGAGAATATGATGAATGGGTAATATTATTCGAAAGGATATGTACAAATTGCACAATATAATTACGAACATTATATAATTGCACATATGGCGTACATTATTTTTTTCCCTAGATGTAAGCATTTGAAATGTCCTTTGAACCTCTCAAGCAAATGTATAATTAACATGTATAGAAGAGATCTTAAAAATCTTTGCATATCTTCCTCATTCATAGATTTTGCTTCAATTGTATTCCAATTTCTTGTAAGAGGATGCATAGTTGCATAGTTGATTTTAGACTATAAAGAAGGATATTACAAAACAATAATTGACAAAGTAACATATTACAAAATGTTTTTTTTTTAAAAATAAGTTGAACAATTTAATAAATTTTCATACAAATTTCATTCATTTATCATGAACATCAAGTTTTTGAAATAAAGGATAGGAAGTTTCATATGTTAGGATTTGTAGCTTGTATAATATGATCACAACCAAAACCATTCTTTTGAACACTTCATACACTGTAACAAAACAACATAAATTGTTAATGTTTGATAGTACATGCTTGGTAACATTTTGGAGATAGGAAGAAGAGTGAGGGGGAGATCAAGAGAGAAAGATATAAATAGAGATATAGAGGAGAGATAGAGAGAGATGGACTGAATAAGAGACGGCTTATTAGATAGATAGGGATAGAGGAAGTGATATAGATAGAGGGAGATAAGGAGAGATAGAGAGAGATATGGAAATAGAGGTACAAAGATATGGATAGAAACATATAGAAAGAGGAGCAAGAAGGAGATAGAGAAATAGATATATAGAGCATGAGAGATGGAGTAAGAAAGAGATAGAGATAATGAGATATAAAATAAAGTATACAAAAAATATATAATTTATATTTTGAGCTATTGGAATAGATCTTCCGAAAGGCAACCATATTTAATGCCACTGATTTGATTTTCTTTCCCTAGATTTTGTAAGTGATGTCTTTCTGGCATACAAGATGCACATTAGAATATTGAACACCCACAAACCCCCTCATATCACCCATAATAAAGGACATTGATGATGATGAATAGTGAGGGTCATATTCATCATCTTGCATATATTTTTAAAGAGTCTGTGGAGATAATTGTAGATGGAGAAGGAGAGAGATATGGAGAGAAGGAGAGGGAGAGATAAAAGGAGTGAAGAGACAAGGATAGATAGTGATGGAAGAGATAAGTATATAGGTAGAGAGGAAGAGGGAGAGGAAACAATAGGTAGAGATATAGAGAGAGGAGAGGGATAGAGAGATCGAGAGACATATAGAGTGATAGATTGAGATGGACAAAGGGAGAGAGAAATAGGGGGAGATAGAGAGGGAGAGAGAAAGGGAGAGAGACAGAGAAATACCAATAGACAACTTCAAAGGTTTGTAGAGAGATGTCATATCTTCAAATCAACTATGCATCCACTTATAGGGATCCAAACATGAATAAAACAAAATCTTTGAATTGGGAAGATAATCAACTTCCATTACCAATATATTGTTTGTTACTAAAACTTATTGAAGTTAGATTATAAAAGTAATATAATAATTTTGTTACTATATATTGATAGTTTAATTTTATAAATTAATTGAATATAATATAATGTAATTATATTTACATTTAATAGTACAATTAAAATTAATTTAGCAAAATAGATTTTATTAGGCCTATTCAAATTAAAGAAATTCATTCTCATATTGTAATTGTCTAATGTACTGTAACGTCTGGTTGGGGCTCTTGGGCAACCCCGACCTAAGAAAAAATAACTATAAATTATAGAACAACAATAAAAAAGAGGATTGGACATGGGGATCCAAGCCAATCTCGGTGTGTGAAACCTTGCCAAGAGCTACATGAGACTAGCAAATAAAATATGGGAAACAAACGATGGTGGCTCCATCTTAATATTCCTGTCCAACCATGTCAACTTCCATTCATCTGATTGCTTTCCCATTAATCGTGTGTGTTAGTTTAATTTTGTTGTGTCAATGAAATGTACACAATCCAAAATGTTTGGTTTGAGTTGCAGAGCAAAAGTTGTACAAGAAAAACGACATATCGAACATTGCAAAAATTGCATTTCCTCCCACAGTCGGATGCATCTATTTTGCCTCCAAAAAGATAGTACGGATTGACTAACACGCGTGTTAGTCATGCGTTTTACACCGTACGGCTGTGATTGACTAACCTGTCAGTAACACATTGTACGAAAGGTCTGTTTTGGGGCTAGAATAGCCACGACCCACACAGTCGAAGCTAACAATCAACTGCACATCCTAACGAACCGTGCTTTAGTCCAACAACGTATTTTCCTCACCATGTTTTTCGTGGATTCAAGAAACTATCCATGAATTTTAAGCGGTTGCCCGAAACGGAAAACATAAATTTGTTGTGTTCCATAAAGATTGCATCTTGTTCATCGGAATAAAGGCTTAAGGGCGGCAAACGGATCCTCTGCTAGCTAGGTATAGTCATTAATATTCAAGCGTTGTATAGATGGAATAGTTCTGAATCTGATTTGACAGTCATCAAACACTGCAAAACGTGGGCTTTTAAACCAAGTTCTTAATTCACCATTCTCGTGAAAAGGTTATTGTGAGCAGGAAGTATAAGAGAATGTGTACACGTTAAATAGTCTATACGCCCATGCTTTTCCCCTCACAATAGTCACATCAGACCTTTTTGACAGGCATTCCTTAGATTCATGCGCCTCCAAATAAACGGACGGTCGAAACTCACCCAATCGTCTTGCATTGGCTCCTCGTGATTTTCAATCATTGATTGGAAAAAAAATAGGCAGTCCATTTCAAAACGCCTTCGGCGTAAAAAATGTTGATGGAAACCATAACTTCGACATTCACAAACGGGTCATTACCCCGTTAAGGTCGCAAAATATCTTACCTACTCAAAAAATTCCAAAACCCTCTTTTTTATTGCGTCCACGGACACATTTGCAAAAGACTGCAACTACAGACATGTTTGCAAAAGACTGCAACTAATTTGATCTTCAGGTTACCTCTATGCCTCGTCCCGTATAACTAGACCTTGCATACAATGACTTCTCTATTACGCAAGCGACTCTTACGTACCTCAAGCACCTTAACTAGCTTGATCATGACCACCCTTGGGTCTTGTGCTTGTAAGGAGTTCCAATCAATCATGTGTGAAAAAATCAAATATATGCTTTTTCAGATAAGAAACATGAAATACATCATGCAACCAAGTGAGAGCTAGTGGTAGAGAAATTTTATAAGCAACCAAGTTGATGATCTCTAGGACTTCAAATGGTCCTACATAACGAGGTGCAAGTTTGGAAGACTTTCCAAATTTAAGGGCACTCTTATTGGGTTTAACTCGTAGAAGCACTTTCTCTCCCACTTAAAATTTCCTAGGAGTTCACTTTGCATCTGCATATCTTTTCTATCGATCGTTAGCTTTTGCTAACCTTTTTCTGATCAGCCTCAATTGCTCTTCCATTTCTCAGAGCATTTATGGACCAAGGGTTATCCCATCTTCCAACTTATCCCAACTAATAGGAGTTCTACACCTCCTTCCATATAGTGCTTTGAAGGGTGTCATCTTAATGGATGACTGATAGGAATTATTGTAGGAAACCTCAACCAAAGGAAGGTAATCTTCCCACTTGTTGATCCATGTAGTACATTCTCAAAAGGTCCTCTAACACTTGATTGACCCTTTCTGTCTGGCCATCTATTTCTAGATGATATGCGGAGCTAATATTCAACAAAGTCCCTATGGCTACAAACAAATTTTGCCAGAATATGGATGTCATTTTGGCATCCCTATCTAAAATAATTTTCTCTGGTATCCAATGTAACTTGAATATCTCTTGAACAAACTTGTAGGCATTGGTAGGCACCCCATCTATTAGGTTTATTGGGATAAAGTGAGGTACTCTGGTTAATTTTTCAACCACTGCCAAAATTTCCACTGGAAAAGCCCAAGTCCCAAAAAATTAGTTAACGTGGTTGCAAGTGCAAAGTTATTTGACATGACAGCTCAACAACCCCATTTTAGCGTTGGATTCCATCGACTGCACTAGCTCACATCTAGAGACCTCGCAGGATGTGCTTCTGCACCAACTCCTGCAACGCCCTGCAGAGACCTCGCATAATGTGCGTTCTCTGGTCTCGTGACTCGCGTTTCTTTCTTGACAATCTGTTTCCGCCGAACCCCAGCCCAATCAAATAATAGAAAAATACTACTTGCACCTTTCTATGTTTAAACATAGATTAAAACATGTATTAGGGGAAGAGCACCACTAACCGTCATAGTTAATTTCGCACACCCACAGATCCTAAACGGTACATCAGATTTTGATTTTTTTTAAGTTGTCTTTGTATGCGACTTAACTGCTTATAGCTATTGATCTGGCTTTTGGGTAGTAACGATGCACACTGTGGAATCAATTATGCGCACAAAGGTCAAAAAGTACACATTTCAAAGTGTCGCCTGATACCTAACTAAAGATGTTCCAGTAACTGTCAAGTCAAAATCGCTAGTACTTGTTGACAAATGTCCCAGTAGTTGTGCACAAATGGGACAAATGTTCCAATAGTTGTGCACAAATGGGCCAATTAATTACAAAAAATGATCGACTATTGGTACAAAACAAATTTATTAATGGTGTTTTCACTATGACAGCTATTGGGAGGTCAACATGACAATAAGGTGACACCCATTAGAACTATGTTATCTATTGGTGCTCTTCCCCTAACAAAAAATAAATAAATATGATTTTTAATTGATTGGAGGAATTGAATACTATCCTCCTCTACTATAGTTCTATTCTCTTTCTATCTCTATTTTATCCATTATCTCCCTCTCTTGCTCTGGTCATCCATCTTTTAAGACCACTATATCAATAAATATTTTTCTCTTTATATCCATCTCCTCATATTTCTTCTTTCATCTATCCCTTTATCTTTATCTAGTTATCTATCTATCTATATCTACCACTAAATCTCCCCCTCTCTATATCACTTCCTATCTATGTATTCCTCTCTCTCTCTCTCTCTCTCTCTCTCTCTCTCTCTCTCTCTCTCTCTCTCTCTCTCTCTCTCTCTCTCTCTCTCTCTCTCTCTCTCTCTCTCTCTCTCTCTCTCTCTCTCTCTCTCTCTCTCTCTCTCTCTCTCTCTCTCTCTCTCTCTCTCTCTCTCTCTCTCTCTCTCTTCTCTTTATATCCATCTCCTCATATTTCTTCTTTCATCTATCCCTTTATCTTTATCTAGTTATCTATCTATCTATATCTACCACTAAATCTCCCCCTCTCTATATCACTTCCTATCTATGTATTCCTCTCTCTCTCTCTCTCTCTCTCTCTCTCTCTCTCTCTCTCTCTCTCTCTCTCTCTCTCTCTCTCTCTCTCTCTCTCTCTCTCTCTCTCTCTCTCTCTCTCTCTCCACATCTATATCCTTTTTTTTGTCTTTGTCCATCTCTACCCTAGCTCTATCTATATCTTTATGTTGTTTGTATCTATATCTTTTTACCAATCTCTCTCTTTCTCTTCCCTACTCTATTTCTTCGTCTTTCTAGCCCTATCTCTACCCCTCTCTCACTCTCACTATCAATCTTTCATACTTTCTTTTGGCCTATTCTCTTGATGGAAAATTGGTGAAAGGTTTAATTACCATTACATGTATACAAGGATACCACTAAACAATTTTTGTTATGGTTGATTATTCATTGATTATTTTCTCTATTCGACCCATGTTATTTCCAAGTAGTATCATGTCATCTTTTCTATATTCTAGAAGCACTTTAACATTTACATATCTCCTATATGTACACCTATACTCTTTTCTATTGATATAGATAATTATTTTTGTTTATCACCATATTATCTAGCCATTGAGGGTCAAGTTAAACATATCTGAGTGGTTAACCATCATTATTATTTTTTCTTGCACCCATACCATTTACTAAGCCTATCTCATCATAATTTTACACTTAATGCATCTTGGAGTCATATTAGTGATACAATAACCTTCTCCATGTGGTTGGTTACAAGGGTGTACTATATCTAATATCGTATATTTATCTTGCCACCAATGGCCTATTGATTTACTTTTAATCATGATGTGCATTTGTTTTATTTAATGTTCTATGTACTTACATAGATGTTTTCCGATATTTAGGGTCACATCACCATTATGCTTTGCCTATTCTAATGTAATTTGTATTTATTTACACCTATGTCTATCTATTGTGCTTACCATGCTTATCATTTGAGATGCCTTACCTAATTGTCATAAATTACATTCGTGACACAAATTTATCTTTTATAACTTAAATTCTTATATGATTAGCTTATATGTCACAACTAATTTAGATTATAATTTTTTTTTTTCATTAAATTATGGATGTGTTGGTTTGGAACTATTAATGTTGAATGCTATTATGAGAAATGAGAAATATTACAAAGAATATTTGATTTTGATACTAATGATGACTAATGTGATAATGTTGTTTTTATGATTGCAATAGATCGACACACCATAAGGGAGAGATTACCATTTCAAGAGAAGGAACCTAGCTTTTTGAAAGTGGAGGGTTATGATGGAATAGACACACATAAACACTTAGAAATTATTAAGTGTTTATTAGTTATTTCGATAATCGTGTGTGAATATCCCATTTCTTTTAAAGTTCGAAAAAAAAAAAAAAATTAGAATGCATTTTAGTTCGTTCAATGAAAATTAATAATATTGAGAGAAAAATAGTTTTAAATTATAATTTCAAAAAGAATATCTGTATTTTTTTAATTCAAATAGATATTTTAATCCTAACTTGAAAAGAGTTAAACTCCGAAATTTAGTATTTTGAGGGAATTTGCTTATTATTAATTCTGCTAATTATTTAAATTCTTGACTCCTAACTCCTCTTGGGAGTGGATGGCTAATGCCTTCATGAAATACTCTTAATTGGCATGAATGCTAAAACTAGCCTAATAGAGGAAGGAATCATGTGACGACTTTTAGAAGGGTATTAAGAAAGTTAAAAGAAGACTATTTGAGGAGGAAAGCACGCATGATAAAGGAGGAGAACATAGCTAGTATTCAATAGGAAAGGGAACATATTTTTGTATATCAAGAGGATGGACATTTTGCATCTGGTTGGATTTGCACTTGTTGTAGGAGATTAAGTGAGAAGGTGGAAGGAGGGAAAGTGGAGGCAAGTAGTTGCATGAAAGGCAAACCTTACAGCTCGATAGATCATAATATACAGGTTAAATATTTTATTTATTATTTCGATATAAAATTGTTAAGATGCACGCTCTTTGATAAAATCTTATGCCTTAGCATTTCTTTAATTATACTTATACATATACACACATGCATACATACATACATACATATACACATACATACACATACATATATATATATATATATATATTTCCAAAACCTCTTCATGTAAATCCATTTTGTAATTCACCTTATATCTCATGCTCTCTGGATTCCAACTAATGTTCTTGCCTAGGATGCTACTCACCCGACTGTTATTGTTAAAGTGAGCTTATGATAGAGTGATGATTATTCGACTCAATAGAACCAAAGTCTACCAAAGCATTAGTACCAATATCAATATTCATGACCTCTTAGTTGATTTAATCATCTTTCCTAGCTTTAGTAATAACACAACCTGAAATGAACTCCATGTTGATTTTATTGGCCCAGCTTAACCGGCACACTCTAAGCATTGACTTAGAATGTGTCGTGCGATGTGGGCCCAGTTGTCTTCTAACCTTTTTAGTTTCCGTCGAATGCTTTTTCATTTTCTGTTTCTTAGAGTCTGTCGTGCGATGTGGGCCCATTTGTCTTATAATCTTTTCTGTTTTCGTTGAATGTTTTTCATTTTTCGTTTCGCTTTTGTTCCCGCTCACATTGAACGTTTGGAGGATTTTTTTTTGGTTTTATTAAAAAAAAATTAATCCCACATGCATTTCGTGAGAATAAAGAATGGAGAAGGGGGCTATAAGTTGAGGTTTGACAATCAAATATGATGAAGAAATATTGACGGAATCACCACAGCTATTAGGGGAAGAGTACCAATAGATAACATAGTCCCAATAACCATCACCTTATTGTCATGTTGACCCCCAATAGCTGTCATAGTAAACACCATTAATAAATTTGTTTTGTACCAATAGCCGATCATTTTTTGGAATTAATTGGCCCATTTGTGCACCACTATTGGGACAATTATCAACAAATACTAGTGATTTTGAGTCGATGGTTGCTGGAACATCTTTAGCTAGGTATCAGGCGACACTTTGAAATGTGTACTTTTTTACCTTTGTGCGCATAACTGATTCCACAGAGTGCATTGTTACTACCCAGAAGCCAAATCAATAGCTATACACAGTTAAGTCGCATATGAAGACAACTAAAAAAGAAAATCAAAATCCGATGTACCGTTTAGGATCTGTGGGTGCATGAAGTTAGCTATGACGGCTACTGGTGCTCTTCCCCTAAATAAATTATGATATGTTTATGATATTTTCGAATTAGGTAATTCAAATTAATGTCTTCTGGTGTAAATATAAGTTGGCTTTAAATATAATATGCAATTATATAGGTCGCGTTTAAAAACTCAATTATATAGGTTGAGTTTAATTATATATAAATTCGGTTTAAGTTTGATATATAATTATAGGGTAGAAAATTTAGTTAAAAATATTAATTTTAAAAATTATTTTATTATTTTTATAATTTAATTTTTTATATCAATTGTAAAGATAAAAAATGATTTATTTATTTTTATATAATTATAAGTGTAAAAATGTATAACAATGATGTTTTTTGGAAAAATGTTGCATACATAAGTCAATATTGTAATGTAAAGAAAATAATATTTACATCGATGTTATTTCACAAGTTCATATGTTTATTAATGTCACAATTCTATATACACGTGTATCCATATGCTTGATGTATTCATCGAATTATCTATAGTTATATATGTATTGTTTCCAAACTCTATGTTTATTACAATCTATTCCATCTACTTTATCCTAGGTAAAATCCATAATCATTAGGTTGTCTCATAACTATGAACTCACCTCGCCTAAATTCATTTTGAACAAAACAAATTCAATAATCTCTCATTCTAAGAAGATTTAGAAGATTAATGAATCATACTATTTCTGGATTTGGTGCTTAAAAATGAGTGAAAAATCTAATTTATAGGAAAATTATTTATTGCAAATAATTAAATTAACATTCGCTTGGCTTGACATAAAAAAATTAGTGAGATTCCATCAAATTGGGTTTTTTTTCAAGAGATAAATGATTAAAAATATGAAGTAGAAACAATATAACAATGTACAAAAAAGAAATTTGACAACAAATTTGCAAAAGTTTCTTAGATATGTGTGTGTAGAATAATATTAATGAGTCTATTCTCTTGTTCAATTTTTTAATTTTTTTTTTGTTACCTAGGGTATCCCCAAAATCCCCATGGCCATGGCCTAATGTATCCACTTAAGGGCAAGCCAAGGGGTGAGACTAGTCCTTGGGGGGGTGAATCCACAACCCACAAACAATCCCCCCTCTTAAACTCAGGAAGGGAGTCTAACTCGAGACCGATGGGGAGAAAACCCACGCCCAAGCCAACTCACCTACCTATTTGAGCTAAAATTTAACAATTTAAAATATGATTATAATATGTGTTTTTTCATGACACATTTATATACATATTGAACATGTATTTCTATGTCCTCATATACTAGGTTTAGTTTTTTTGTGTTTATTTTACATAACTTTTTTTTATATAAGTTTAGTTTGAGAGTGTTCTCCTAAGAGTTTTATTATATTTTTAATACATAAATTCATCAATATATACTTCTCTAATCAACATTTTTTATCAAAATCATTATCTTTCAATGCACGCATTCTTAAATATTATTAAAATAAATTAGATTGTGTACATTGCTAAAGTATTTAATTTTAAAATCACACAAATTTTGGAAGTTCAACTATAATATTCTTTGTAATTGAAGAGATAATAGTGCATACTTTAGAATTTACACCTTTTTTTATATTATTTTTACAAGCATCATAAATACTTAGTCCTAACATGAACTTTTACCCATTTAGTGCACAACACATTCTAGTAATCTACCATTACAAACTACCTTAGGATTTTCTATTACCAAATTTAAATTTACCTTTCCCATGTCCAAAAGACAAAACTTTCACATAATATTCATTCAGATTGTATCTCATGTCACATATTTTCAATTAATGACCATGTACATGTATTTATGAAACTATCCAATGAACATTTGAATCCATCTACCAACCAATCAATCACAAAAGATAAATCTAATTTAGAAAAAGAAAAAAAGAAAAAAAAGAAAAAAAAAGTCAATTCTTTATACTACACTAGTTTACTAGTCAACTAGCACATTATATTTTGCAATCAAATACCTTGTTTGACATTTTTGAGACACCTTATTCTCTTTTGTGTGCTTGAATTTCATCAATGAAGTAAGTCCTACCACACTTCTAAGCATGACCAAAAATCAAAAGAAATACAAAAGGTAGAGGTAAGTGAGGTCTAAAGGCATAATCAAACAAAGGAGAAAATCACAAGTGACATTCAAAATAGAGAATTTATCATCTATTTCCTTTGCTTCTCCAAATTTTTCTCTTTCATTCCTTGAATGGATTTTAATTCAATTGGAAAAAGATTCAACATATCTTTATCTATTGTGTTCAATTTCTTACTTTCACAAAGTTGCCCCCTTCATTCCATTTTTTTCACATTCTTAGTTTCATGCTCTTTGATTTTTGTCTTTGGTCGTTTCCTTGACATTATGTTGAATTATAAATCAATAATGAGTGATGCATGGAGATTAGTTGTATAATGGCATGATAAAGCATCAAACCACAATAAAAGAAGATAATGCACAATTAAAACCACCAACATGACACCACAAGATCACAAAAATTAACCACAAAGATGTATATGAAAACTAAAGCACTTACATTTGTAACATGAGATATAAGAATTATTATCAATATAAACACACCCAAAAGAGCACTAGGACAATAAAATGATGACCACCACAAGGAGAAAGCATAGATCACAATCCTATAATTTATTCATGCACAATTCAACTAGATCTAGCATGAGAAGTACTCACTTAGGAAGGACCTAGTAGTGAATTTAAAAGTCCAATCACACTTAGAGTGAAATAGGTTAGATGACTTCTTGCTATTGCTATATAGAAGGTGAAATTTGTAATGTTCTACGATTTGGAAAAGTTTGGGGGGTTTGAATGTTGTCAAGAGTAGGTTAACATAAGAGTGTAGGTTTCTCTACTTTGTTTTCCTATAGTTTTTAGCATAAAAAGGGATTTAAGGTTAGCCCTAAAAATTATCTAAATTAAATTTGTTCTGCTTTTGCAATCTTCACTTCCTTTTCAATGGAGATCTTCCTCTAGAGGCCATAGATTTAAATTTTTCTAGGGCCTAATAAATGGAGTAAAAGACCTATTTTCTATCAATCATGTCCATTTGAGGTTACAAGCACAATAAACTCATAAACATGCATATATAAAAAATAAATAAATATACAAATATTACATGCAAATAGAAAATTGTGAAAATTTTTGATACATCAAAATGTGTATTTCTTCTTCACTAAACTAAAAGTGAGCTCTATCTAAATTCATTACAATATTGGTAATTTTACATGGAAATGGGTTTATGACCTAATCTATTATCTCTTGGAATTGACCTTGTTTCTCCCAAATATAGAATCTTTTATAGCAAGGCAAGCATTCCTGTTAACAAGGGCCTTACTTCTCTCCTCTCTATCTTAATAATTTATTGAATTCATCACAAAAAAAATTTCTATATTCCCATCTATCACACCTTCCTATCCTTAATCTTTCTCCTCCTAGTCCCTATATCATATTTTCCCTTCAAATGCATGATGATGAAATATAAGATTTCACCTTTGAGAGAATGGAAGCCTCCTCTTCTTGTTAATTATTTTTTTATTGTCTCAACATTTTCTACTCTATCATGTGGGGCCTTGTTTTTCTCTTTCATTTTTTTGTGATTGTCCTAACCTAGTTACTTTTATTAATTCTTGAATTTTAAATCTCTCAAGATAATCACTTATGATTGTATTATCTCCTATTTTATGCACACCCTTACTTTCTTCTATATTATTTTTCCTCTCAAATTATTCCTATTTTTTTTTCTTCAAAATCCTTATGGTCATCCAAATTAACATATTAATTGTTGGGAGTGAAGTATCAAATTGAATTGTTAAAACCTAGTACAAACTATTTTTCCTATGTTGGATATCCATTAAATGTTCTTGAAGAAAATGCGCAACTTTTAAAACAAATGATCAACACATTTTTCAATCTTTAAAATTTAATGATTGTAAAAAATGTACATGCAATTCTTATTGTTAGTCATGATTTCCATATACCTATTTTGGTTGCTAGAATAAAGTTAGTATGGTGGACGATGTACTAGCTACACAACTAGCGCTCGCAATTCAAAGGCTGACAAAACAAGAGAGTCCCTAAGCAAATAAACAAATGTCTCTGATCAACTCTGCGCAGGAGACATTTATTAAAAACTTAAAAACGCCTCTGTGTAAAACCGTGTTCAAAGAATCATTCAGTGGGCACAAACCTACCTGGTATTGTTTCTTGTATTTTAAGTTTACAAAGCGAGGTCAAATTGGCAGACGTGTAAGGTGCAGATTCATTCCGGGGAATCTGGAGTGCATTCCGGTGCAATGCAGAGTGGGGTCTGTCAAATCTAGTTTGTTAGTTGGTTGGATTCCATTTTAAAAAGCACAAGCCGTCCAATTACGAATTTGTCATCACTTGTTTGGATTAGATGGCTTCGGCTAAGATTTGCTTCCCAAACTTAAAGTTATTTTAATCATGCCTAATTACAATTTACCGAACTCTATATTGTTAGTAACTGCCGTCCGTCACGAGTTACTATACCAATGCAAATCGTTTTAACACATATTAACATTAAAAAATTAAAAACTAGCACTTGCACTTATAGGAGGTTCAAGGGATAGCCGATAGGAAATTAAAGGAATTTAAATGTATTTTAATAATATATAACTAATTATATAATAGTTTATAAGTTTATACATGTTTCGACGATTAATTTTTGTCTAGGCGACATGTCAATAATAATTTTAGATGAAAGTTTGAAGTCAATTTTATTGGCATTATGCATTACTAAAATATATATGTTTTTTGTTTTTTTATTTTGCTAATATAGATTAGATTGATTCAAAGCCACTTAGATTGCAAGCAACAAGAATTTAAACTTTATAGATAAAAGACTTTCAAGAGTAGAAGCTAGATAGTATGACATTACTCAAAATATCAAATGATATTTTTTGTTGTTATTTGTGAGAAGCTTGATGTTCGAAAGAGAACAAAACACAACAAGAAATGATATGACCAAGTATATATTTAGAAAGCAAAACTCATTGAAACCATAAGAAAAAACTTACCTCAAAATTGTGTGGTGTTGTCAATGATGCCAATGAATTTTGATTTGAACAAATAATCAATGTATCTTATATTGAGATATAGATGGTATTCAACATTTTATTTTATTTTATTGAATTTTCTCATTCCATTTGAAATAATAGTAAATAACATATAATATTTTCACTTAAAAAAATTATCACATAAAATCACATATTATTTAAACGAAAGGATCTTAATATTATGAAAGTCTTCCTAAAAAGGATAAAATTAAAAATTAGTTAGAAGAAGATTTAGGTGAAAATTTGGAGTCTATTTAAGATGAAACCGATTCAATAATTCATACTGCCAAAAAGAATAATAACGAGGGCGACAGTGGTAATACTAGCTTAAGAAGAATATAATGAAGCCATGCTAATCTCCCACATTTGTAAATAATTAAATCATATGGATTTAAAAAGACAAAGGGAAAGAATTACAAATTCATCTAGTCATATTTGTTAAGTTATACCAATTTTTCTATTCGTACTTATTGTTAACTTAATAATTAAAATTTAATATACATTAAAAATGAAGTCCCTTGTCCAATTTTTATCAAGCAAGAAACTATTTAACCTTCAAATGGTTTTTAGTTCTTAGTCATCCAACTGAAAGCCTTTCTTTGTCTTCCAAAGGGACATGAACCAAAACAAGTCAAACTTAGACATATGTTAACTAAATATCAAAATTCATCAATGACATATAGCAATTGACAAGTTCTCCTGAGATGAACAAACATCTCTGTTAGTGTTGAGGAATGTGAAGTGTTTGATGCTTTGGTGCATTTATATGCAATAATTAATATGGTCATGCTCTAGAATAAGAGAACATGCTGAAGTAATTAACTACACCAATTACACATAGTATACATCTACATATGCTAGGCATACAAAATCACATGAGGATGGTGACAATCATCTCGACAATTAGGTAGTATCGTGTGTTGCTCAATGCATAATGGTGATGTGTAAATATGGGTAGATGTTGGCTTACTTAATTAAAATTTTGATTTAATTAATACTGATTGGTTGACTTGTAATTATGTGTGATCATCAAGTTTGATAATTATGTAGATGTGTCATGTACATCAATTTAATGTAGAGTTTGTCTTTGTTCCACCTATTAGAAGACGAAATTAGAAATTGTACATAAATTATAATTAAAATGGCATGGGCTCTAACCATACACAAATTACAAAAGTTAAGTTAAAAATTTTGTATCCAAACTAGACTTCAAAAAAGCATTCAATCCAATTGACTAATAAATTATTTGGAGTTAGTGGTTTAAGTGGTCCCAATTTATATTTTATTTTAAGTTTATTTAAACAATTATAAAATTATATATTTTTATCGTATAATTTATTTTTTTAATTCTAAATTGAAAAGAAAATATGTGCACTCAAATAAGATATTTTTCATTAAATATGATTATAATTTTTTTGTTCTTTAAATGGTTATAATTTTAGTCTTTTGTTCTTTAAATGGTTATATTTTTACTTGTCATAGGAAAGACATTATAGTAATGGAAACAAACAAAGAATTGAAATCATTTGATCTGTCACTTGAATTTATTTTAGATTTTCTTAAAATTAAAATATTAATATTCTCCTAAAAAATAATAATTAATTATTGTTCATAGATTTTATAACAACTACGTTATCTTTTGAATTTAATTATTATATCATCCATCATTTTCTTTCAAGTTTAAGATATGTTTTATTCACAAGATGAAAAAATGTAATTACATAAATGCAATTTTAAATAAATAGTGAATAATGTGATTTGTTATTTGGAGTTAAATAGTTCATATTATAGGCCTTCCAGATGTATTTGGAGTTATAGTTGTTTGAGTAGTTATCAATCATGATTGTTCTTCTTGCCTGTTTATCAATTAAAAGAACTTTGATCACCAGTAAAATTATCAAACTATATGAATGACGTGAAGGAAAGTTAAAAAAGATGATAATTGAACCTAAATTTAATGATAGTATAAATGTTATGAAAAGAGAATACAAATATTTAAGATTAAACACAGAAAGCATTAAAAGTACCCGGACATGTGGCATAATATAACTTGTGGCAAGCCCAGTCATGATATCAAAATGGTGTTTGATGATATTATATGAATCAGTGCATAAAATTCTGTCAGATCAGATGTAGTTGTGACTGCCCTCGCGGATGTGAATGTTAAATGTGGAAGCATAAACAGGGCACATAAGTAAACTGTTTGACAAAATGCCTGGAACGAATGTTGTATCGGGCTGCAACGATTGCATATATGCACAAATTGGATTTGTCACTTTCAAGCAAATTAAACTGGCAGGTGAAAAGCCAAATTCCACAACCTTTGCCAGCATCCTCGCTGTTTGTAATGGAGTTTGGACTTGGGGTCAACTTGGGAGAGTTGTCATGGAGGATATTCACTCTTTCGATGTGGAAGCTTACAAAGATGTGAAATTATCGCAGGTTTTAATTGAAAGGGCATTAGAATCTTGCCATTGACAGGTGTAAACCTGTTGAACTCACATGAAGTGAGAATCAAACAAGCAAAATGCATTCAAAATGTTTTCGAATGAAAGTGAAGTTGAAGGGTCGAATGAAGCTGATTATTCATATCAGCTCGCAGTGAGGAATTAAGCTTGTTAAAAATAAAAGTCGATTCCAATCTAAATCGAATTGCAACAAAAATTGAGAAGAAGAATGTGAAAGGCCTCAGATTTCTAAACTGTTATAAAACGGAGGTATCGCGGGTTAAAATATCGAAGAGCCTGATAAGGATTAGGGGGTATCGGCGGTAACAATATGTGTAGTGGCTGCGCAGTGAGAAAACAGAGGGGAAGGTGCGACGAAATCTGAGTGAAGAAAAGCAACAACAAAGACTTAGTGGTTTCGGTATAGCACACAAGTAAGAGGTGTGAGAAGAAATTGAGAAGCCTATGCGAGATGGAAAAGTTTCATGAGTGAAACGTCAGATATTTAGCCAATAACTGTATGCACAGTGCCATCGTTATCGTCGCTGTTATTTCTTTGTAACCGGTCATCTGAAAACAGTTTGACGGCGTGGAAAAAGTGGTTTAGGAGCGTGAGACAGGTTTCCTGGTCAATTCTGGACTCTCAAGTCCACAATAAAAGCCTATCGGTTAATTAAAAGCTTATTAGTTCCTGCCGGGAACTCTGATTAGACGGATTGCAAGCAGCCAATCAGAAGACCTGTTTTTTTCAGATATTTTTCCATATCTTTATATGCATCCTTAAAGCTGCGTATTGTTTATGCCAAATGTTGATGTTAGTATTCTTGGCGCCTGTCGATTAGGGTTGCTGGCGGTTTGCAGAGGTTTGTTCAATTTCTAACGGGAGAGAACGCACCAAAAACTAGGTCTTTGTCAGTGCCTTGCAGGGTCTTTCAAGATGGCATTCGTTCAATAATCCACATGCCGAGGGGCTGTGCTTTCTAAGTAGAATGTGAAGCACTTCCTCTAATCAATCCTGGGCGTGTGCACAAATATGGTGGTCAAAAAAGTGGACACCACCCCAAAAAAATTTGAAAAAACAGGCAGCGCGTACGCGGTTTTACAATTTCAAATTCCCATGTATGCGCTTAGGTTTGTTCTTCTCGAGCCTAAAAAAGGTAGCGCGTACACGCTGAGCTTAGGAAACTGAGCACGTACGCGCTACGCCTCGGAAAATTAGCGCATACACGCTGCTTATAGGAAAATGAGCGCGTACGTGCTAATAATCCTAGTAAAACCGCATACGCGGTGCCTAATGAAAAAAGTTTTTAAAAAAAAGGTGGTCACTTGAAAGCGCATTTTTACTTTCTTTTTTCCCATTTTCTAAAACACGATGGTGCAAACGCATTTTTCTCAGCTTGATCAGGTTAGTTCTTTTTCTTACTTCATTTGTTCAATTTGTCCTCAGGCTATGATCAAGGTATTTTGTTTTTTAGTCTCTCTTCTGGTTATGCAATTTGTTTACATTTGATTTAATTTCATTAATTTTGATTAGGTTTTTTCATTTTTTGTTTCAAAAACCAGATTCTTCTAATCCAGAACAAGAACAACCAAATGCACCTCCTGAAAACCCACAAGAACAACCAAATGCACCTCTTGAAAACACACAAGAACAACCCCCAATTCCTCCTTTTGACCGCACAGTTGAAACACATGAAAAATTAATTAATCAGTTAAGGCAAAATACATCCAAAATCAATAGATTGATTGTAAAATTGAAAACTTCTGAACTTGACCATCATCAATCCCTCACCACTAGCCTAGAAACATTAGCTAGTGGTGCCATAGCTGTTTCCACAAAAATTACCAAATGGGGAAGCTTTAGGGATAGGTGTCGTCAATTCTATCTCAATGGGCTATCATATGATGGAGTTAAAAACAAAAATATTTCTAAACAACAAATATGTGCCATTTTTGTTGACCCCAAAACTAGTTAGTCATTACCTCCTAATGCAAAGAGGTTTCCCATACATTGGTGTACCAATGTGCAGATGAAGAATCTTTTTTGGTAGAGGTGGTGGATGGTCTTTGACGACCCACCTTGTAATAATTATGAGGTGCCATTATATTTTTTGAGAAAAATATATTGTGAGTTTGTGCTTAATGTGTGCCCAAATTATTTTGACATGAGAGAGTTTCATGGTAGAGGTGGTGGCTCTGCCCAAGATAGACCTGGAGCCTATAGGCGATTAGCCGTGGAGAGTCGCTGCCCCCTAGCACCCAAACCCAAGGTGCATCAGGCTGTCCCATTAGAGCTAAAAGAGTCGATGGAGCTACAAACTCTTCAGGCAGCCACAACATTGACTGGTGCCATCATCCAGCATGGGACATCATTAGCACACCCTAATGTATTGGATGATGAGCCGTTAGAGGGCGGCAGAGAGCCCATCGAGCATATGTGTGTCAGTTGCTTGGGGATATGCTCGGGGATAGATGATGCAGCCGGTGCAGAT
Organism: Cryptomeria japonica; assembly: GCF_030272615.1. Taxonomy (NCBI): domain Eukaryota; kingdom Viridiplantae; phylum Streptophyta; class Pinopsida; order Cupressales; family Cupressaceae; genus Cryptomeria; species Cryptomeria japonica. The sequence continues at coordinate 257,341,874 of NC_081406.1, forward strand.
GGATACTCATATCATCTATGCACAATTTGCGGTTGTAGATGTCAAGCTCACATGGTTGAGGATGTCGCGCTGACAGATGAGTTGATGGACATGGTGTTTACCCATGAGCTATAGACACAGGTGTGTTGATTTGAATTCATAACATTTTATTTATCAATCACTTTAATTTTGTAATTACATAAATGAATTTTCATTTATACATCGATTTAAATTGAGACAAATAATATGCATTTCAGGATGCAGCAGCGATATCCCATACACCTCCCCCAGTTACCATAGCTGCAACTTCGACGCCTGAGGTATAAATTTTGTAACATGTTAAAATAGAATAGTACACTTTGAATTCAAAAAAATACAAGATATACTAACTATCTTTAATGCTTGGTCCAATTTCTGGTTTGTAGGTGTTGACAGGGGACGAAATGTCCCAGATTGATGACATCACGCCGTCGGCGATCGATTTTGGCCTACAAGGCTATACGGTATCATATTTTGTACAACTCTTTTTATGTATTGTTTTGATAGAATATGCAAGTCATTTCATTTTAGATTTTGAAAATTATGTTTAATTTATTATTTGTACTAATATCTCATGTTAATTTTCTGTTTTTAGGGCACCCCCTCCGCATCTAGGGCTCGTCCGAAGAAAAAGAATATCTCAAAGACGCCAAAACGTGTGAAGAAGGTAATTGAACACATTTTTAGTTGTACAATTGTTTGAAAATGTTGAAATCAAGTATTAGTTGGGGTTTGTAAATTGATTAGTGTTTTTTATCTATTTTACATGTACAGCGGCCATTGAGCTTTGTGGATATGTTGAATGCACCTGATTCGCCTGCGAATCAAGAGAGGGCAAAGGTATGTATCTCTACTTTATTTTCTTGATTTCATGATTATATGCACGCGTACATATGAACTTGTGATATATTATAATCTTATATTTTTTTCATACAGGAAATATCCATACCTATTTTGTCAATGGCGAACCCTCCTCCTTGCACTGGAGAAGCATATTAGGATCCGGTACACTTTTGTTTGATATGTAAAATTAATTATTTTCAACCTTCAATACTTATCATTATATTAATTGTATTTAATCTTTGTACATTTTTTGTATAGGTAATAGCGACCATTTCTACATCGATGGTGAGCCATCCTCAGTCCATTGGAGAAACATCTGAGGCACAGGTACGTCATTGTTCTCTCTATTATAGCTTTTAAGTTTTTTTGATATATTTATGTTAGTACATTGTATTAATTGTACATTTAATCTACAATAGACTTGTTTGCGGTACGACCATAATGTGGATCCATTTAAGTATGTCTTCAAGAAAACTCCTAAGAGTGACAAGGAGAGGAGAGCGAAGACATTAGCTCTTGGATCAACCGATGAGGTAATCTACATTTCAATTGCAAAGGAATTAAAGTTAAATGCATAGTTATGATATCAATTGTGAACTATTTTCTACAAAAGAATTCTAACTTGGCTTTTGAATTGTGGTTTTGCAGCCATCTATAGAGCCACGTATTGCATCGAAGAGGCTTGATTTTGATGATCCACCAAAAGTTTAGGATCATATAGTGTTAGTTTTGGTCATAGAATGACCAATAGATGTAGATATATTCTACATTTTTATTGTATATCGATTTGGACATGGCATATGCCACATTTTTGTAATACTTGTATTGACTTGGTAGACATGCCTTTTTTTATATATATAAATATCGATATTCGATCCAATAAATGTGTAATGAGTTCATTATTTTGTATTCGTTGTATTTTGTGGTTGTCCTTTTATAAATTTAAATGAATATTTGTATATGTAATGAACAATATGAATATAAACAACAAAAATATATGATATCAAGCATTGCAATCGTGGAATATGATTTGATAAAATTTCTAAAATGTTGAATTAACCCTACAAAACTCCTTGTATTTAGTTCATTATTGTGTATTCATTGTATTTGGTGGTTGCCCTTTTATAAATTTAAATGAATATTTGCATATGTAATTAACAATATGAATATAAACAACAAAAATTGACAATATGAATTTAAACAACAATGTGTTTGGTGTGAGAGCACCCTCACGCTCGCAATGGTCAAATTTTATTCCTCATGTGCACAAACCGACGTCGCGAGTGCGTTCAGGTGGGCATGTTTACGCTAGGAATGCCCCTGTCATGCATCCCAAAGCACCAGAACGTCGAGAATCATACCCTACCGGTGAGATCTCTCAAGTGCCCTAAGTCCAAAAAATTGTCAAAATTTGACGGACTGTTTCTTCCAATCCACGACACATATGGTCGATCTGTTTGATCTCGTGGGGTCACATGAGGCTCCTCTACAATGGCCTATCTCGGTTTTCAACGACTCGAAGCCATTTTCAATTAGTAGCATTTTTTCGCCTGCTCAAAAAACCGTCAGTTGCTTGCAAGGAAAAGTTGCAAGATTGGCTAGAATTGATTATGTTCCTCGTGTGCATAAATCGACATCGTGAGCACATCTGGGTGGGCATGTTTACACTAGGCATGCTCCTGTCGTGCATCCCAAAGCACCAGAACGTCGAGAGTCATACCCTACCGGTGAGATCTCTCAAGTGCCCTGAGTCCAAAAAATTGTCAAAATTTGACGGACTATTTCTTCCAATCCACGATACATACGGTTGATCTGCTTGATCTCG